>NC_084594.1:37456791-38656791 GCF_033807715.1 Cololabis saira
TTTTCTTTCGCCATAATTAAGGAATTGTTGTGTTTATTTCATGCATCTGAGCTCATTCATTTGTGGCCAGGAAAGGACAAAGACAGGCCATTACTTAACGGGTTGGACGCTGTGGACGAGTGGAGCACTGAGGCCAACTCCACCTCCTAAAACCACCTGCTCTAACAAAGATGTAGAGACACGGTTGACAAGTGTGCTTTTGTACAGTGTATCTGTGCTGTTTTGACAGATATATGGCAGACATTTAACATCTCAGGAAAGTGGCAACTTTAAATGATGTTTCCATTAAATCATATGAATAATTGTCCTGCCATTGTAGATTTTAATATATTAGCTTCAAAATGTATTCATTTATTTAAATGTATCTGATGGAATTTACCAGTTAAATCTTCTTGACCTCAAATACATATTTGCTTTTATAAGGTTTTCAGTGGATCTGATTGTGTTTGCATATATACTGTATGATGTGCATCCGAGCTGAAAGGAGCGGGGCAGGCCAGGGTTGTCTTACCTGCTGATGTGGCCCCTTATCAACACAGACAGCAGTCACAACTGCATCAGCAGCTGAGGCACACAGCTCGCTGAGGCCAGGGAGATACTGTGAAACTCTAGCGTCTCACTGCTGCAATTTGCATTTCTGGCTGCACTCCATTTAAATGTCATAATTGGGGTGGACATGGGTAAGATTAGAATAAGGTGACCCCGAGGTTATTTCTGAATTATTTTATTAATCATACTTTGATCAAAGTGTTAAGAGAGCACAGAGCGCATGAAGACAGCAAGTGCTATCTGACAAAGAAAAACTATCAGCGTAGTTTATTAATAACGTCCTTCACAGGAACGTGTCCTTTGTTAGCAATTTCAGGCTGAAACTTTAACTGCAGCATCGCTTTGCTGTAGATCAGGAAATAAATAAGTAAATAATGGTGGTGTAAATATTCATTTTTCAGTTTCCAAGTAGATGAATAAATATTTCAGATCTTAACGATGACCACTAATAGCAACTTTTGCACACTTATGGCGCTTTTACACTAGTAGATACTTTTTCTGTATCTATTCTGCTGAGGTTCTAAGCGTGCTGAGTCGGCTGCATCTGACGTCATCATACTACAGGCCACCGATTGGTCGGGGGGCGGGGCCGTCAGACGTTTGAGGCGGAAATCAGATGTTCATAAACCTGGTGAGAGATCTAGACAGGCGATAAGGAACGACAAGATCTACCAGGCGCTCGGTCACTTCTCAGCTGCTCGCGACTCCAGCTGACTTTCATCAGCGACGAACAAAATAAAAAAAAAAAAAGCGTTGCCGCTTGAAGCTTCTTTCTCTCTCATTTTTTAACTTGATATCGAACACAAGTCACAGACCAAGCAGCACATTTTTCATCTCCTCCAGGTTCTACATCTTTAGTGTTGTTGTGTTCTCCGTTTAGATCACACAGTCAAATACGTCACAGCAGCTTCGCTCCAATCCCGCCTTCTTCTCATCTGGATGTCTAAAAATAAACGAGGACAAGGCGAGACGAGGCGTGGCGAGTCGTGCTGAGTAGGTACTAGTATAAAAGCGCCATTATTTTCAGCTTGCAATTTGAGTCAGCTTGCCATTATGATCATTAAAAATGTGATTAAAAAATGGGGCTGAAGAAGATGGATATGTTATCAATATTGCAGAACTTAGTGAGTCCATGTCCAAAAATCAGAGTATACTTTTGAGCATGACAGGTCCATAAAGTCCTCCAACTCTCAGGAGCTTGTTCTTTCTTTTGTTGCATGATTAAATACAAGCGATCCTCTTAAACAGCAGAGCTGCACGTGGCAGAGGACGTTTTACATTGCTGCTTTTTATATGTGACTCCAGTTTGAAACCACAATACCACAGGTTTTTCTGCTTCTTGTTTTAATTTTGGGGTCAACATAACTAAAGCACGGCACTTTGTTTGTTGCCTAGGTGTTTTCTAGGGTTAAGGTTTAGCTGTTTAGTTGCAGTGTTTTACTTGAAACTTTGCTCTAAGCTTAGTTCATGGCCTCCTGATCTGTGGAGATGGGTTGTTAAAGACTGCTTTTATTCATTAGGATTTCCCCAGACAAATCCTTTACTCCTATTTTTCCAGCAGTCCAGCAGTTTTTGGAGAGCTTAACACTGCTTGTCAGGCTGGCTGTGCACATCTGTTGATACATCTTTTTTTTTTCCTTGACTTGTTCCTTGGAGATAGCTACAGTATGCATAAATATCAGCTCCCCCAGTATCAGCTGCAGCCTGGGATTTATGCTCTGCTTATTTGGTTGAATTAATTATTAATGACTCACTGATTTTCCAAAAGCTTCAACCTTTTTTTTTTTCCTTTCCCAGAAGACTTGATGCAGAACATATCTCCCCGTGTCCACAGCACTCACACGCCCTCTTTTTCTTCTAGTGCCAAACGAATCAGCATTTGCCCAGAAAGCATTAACCACTGTCTGGAAGCTGGGATTGGAAGAGGGGGAATCTTTGACCTTGGAAAATGAAGATGTTGTTGCCATTGGAACTGTTAATCCTTCTGTCACTCAAAAAGTGCCTTGCTGGTGAGATATCAAGACGAGTCATCTTTTATGACACACCTGATATGCATATATCTTTGCATCTTTCACATGTTGGCTTATCATTTCATTACAAGTAGCATAGGAACCTCAAAAGTTATCGTAGTTATTAGCTTTGACATCTGCGCTGAGTCTACTCCCCTGTTTGAAAAGACAATGTGCAATACACCAGATATCTTATTTCAGTTTAGCTGTGAAAGGCTTGACCGAGCATTCGAGCTCCACAAGGTAAGATGTGAATCTGAGAAAGGACTGTCTTTGGTGTTGCAAAAAGAATTGTTGCAGAATCAACAAAATTAACAAAAATATTGGCTTAATTATTGCAGTTATTAAATTTAACCAGAGTTTAAGGCTTCCAGATGTTCTTTTACCTCTTTAGACTGCACCACAATTAAATAGGATGGTAAAACTTCCATCTGAAACGAGACATACGGCCAAGCACTCACTGTTCAATATACGTCTCCCTGTTTTATTATGCAATTTTCTTGCTTTATATCCAGCTGGTGCCACTTACACCAAATGTGTACAAGCACTGTAAAAATCCACACAAATCTTTTTTCTTAACACTCACTTATGCTGATGTGCTTTTTTCTTGGAGATAAAAGTCAAATGACGTCAGGCCTTAGTTTCCTAATACCTGCATGAATTACAGCAAAGACATTAAATTTTCACTCAAAGGTCTCATCTTACATCTGGCTGTGCAGCTTGTGCACCCTGGAGATTTACTGACAGTCACATTTGAGGGATATACTGTTTACTCTACTTAAGCCAACCGCTTAGGAGTCTTCAGATAAATACACTGAAATATAAACAGCATATGGAGTATGGGCTGCTGTTACTTATGCTTCCATTTCCACTGATTTAGGATTTAATCTTAATTCAGCATTTTCACTGGGCTTTACTTTCTCAACAGCCTTTGCAGACCTCATGCAGAGGATTGTGCAGATGGAAATCCAACGTACACATCGGTACTGGACATGCTGGACCTGCACTGAGCTCATATATGTGTGTCTTCATACATTAACATGAAGTGTAATTTCTATGAACTATACGTGTGGTCACATGCACCAGTGGTCAGTCTACTCAGGAGACCTGCTATCAAACACAAAACAGAAAGTAACATTATTTCCAAGTAAAATAGCCCACCTATTAGGGGTTGGTTAATTCCTTTCATTTAAAGGACACCGCAGCCAGGAAAGGATATGAAGCACCTCCCTCAGAGGAGGAAACCAGGCCCTTCCCTGAGGCAAAGACTCCCACTCTCATTAGGAGGATGATGATGATGTGGGAGTGAATGTTCTTTGTCCCACTCAAGGTTAGGAACTTTTATTTTTAAAAATAAAAGAAAGGGGGACCTGGATAGCTCAGTGGGTTGAGAAGGTGCCATTTGTAGAGGCTATAGTCCCCCAACCCCTTCCTGTCTACCTACTTTCTAAATAAACTAGTGCCACAAAAACCTTTAAAGAAAGAAAAGATCATTGTATCAAGTGAAATAGGGGGAACAAAATTGAAAGAGCAGTGTTGGCTTGTATATGATACATGCTGTCAGGTGGAGAGGGAGGTGGGCACTGCTGCGTGTCGTGTGAGTGTTATCCACCAAACAAATGTTGGATTTCACAGCAGTAATTAGAGCACCGTCAGTTAATTACTCCTATGTATTGATATTTTGTCTGGAGCCAACCAAATCAACAAGCTCCACCGAGCACATGCTCAGGCAACATGCATGTAGACAACTGCCTTTTACCTTCTGTACTAATTAAAGTCAAAGAAGACCACTACTTTGATTATTCAAGCTCCCGTGTAAATAACCCAACAAAGTTATCCTACTTGTAGTAAAAGTATGATACAAGGAAGCATCACTGTATTACAGCCGGGTCACTTGTCCATCGTTACTAGAATTTACCCTTTGTCAAGCCTGTCAATCCTCCCGTCCACTCCCATTGTAAAAACAGGGTTTTACATACTTTATTTCTAATAAATGTACCAAAGTCAAATCAACAGCAACTAGAAATAGTAAAAAGGAAGACTTCAGGTACCATGTAGTGATTTTACAAAACCAAGGTTTTTGGCGAAAACAAGATCTTTTGATTAGTTTAGCTAATAGCATGGTGGAAGGTTGAACTGCGAGTGTGGCCGACCACATAGCTTTATCCAAAGCAGACTTTTTTAGTACATTACCGTTGGTTTTAGGTAGAGGATGAAAGGTATTCCTGTGATTCTCTTTGGGTGGGGGGTGTCACTTTTACAAGTGCCCTGAACACACTGCTTAACCATTTTAAGATAAATAAATAAAACACTTTTGCGGTTGTAGCTATGGGTTGTAACTTGCTGCCGAGCTGACTTTGTTTTGGTAGTATGGATCGGATTTCTGCCCGTTTGGGGATAAAAATATGCAGCTCCCTCACTACACTGTGTAGAAGTGTTCCTTTTACTAATACAAAATAAAAATAATCCAGTAATTTAAATTTTGATACAAGGCAAGTCAAATCCATGCCATTTCAATTGATGTTAACGAGAGAGACGTCATTTTAATCCAAACGCATATTCTGCCCCAGATGTAGCAATGGAGAATGATTTTTCCGATTGGTCAGTCGGGGACCAATCAGAAGGCTCACACAGGGTCAATTGTGGAAGAGAGAGAGAGAGAGGTGAGTGTGGATTAGTTATTTTACAACTGTCTGCATATACAGTATGTTAGTGGTTAGTACCATGATTTGGTAAAATTCATGACACATATATATGCATTTAAATCTTGCAGCAGATGTTAGTTTTCTTAAAGTGGCTGGATGTGTTTCATAGTGTGTGTTTCCTTCACCGGTCCTCTTTGACAGTGGGATCTAACATAGTCTTATAACATTTGAATTTCATATTTTGACGGAATAAAATCAGTGATTTGAGATTGATAAGACCAGACAGTGATAGGTGCAGTGTTTGTCTTATGGGAACGCTCATTTGGCAGCTCTTACACCTCCCAGCATTCTTTAGTATGTCTCCAAAGTTTTTGCTTATCTACATTTGCAATTTTGCACATGCTTGCTGGGATTTTTAATGTGATTCTATCTTTTTCAACTCACTGTATCTGTGAAGTGGCATCCATATGCATCTTAGCAGACATTCCCTGAAGCTGCTTCAGAGCACTTTTGGTTGGAGCCTAGAAATCCCTAAAGATACTCGCTGTTGTTCTGGAACATGAACTTTCTCTCCACTCTCAGCTCCTGTTCACTCTGGAACAGGTTTTCTTTCAGAACTTCCTGCTTATTTACTTGGTTGGCCAGACTGCGCAGCCTTGGAATAGTTCTGGGAATCTCAAGCGTACATCACACTGCATAAGTTATGAGGGCAGGGTAACCCTGTGGACATTGAAAGTTTTAGAAAGTTTTTTTTTATCAATCTTATTGATAATATCTACTCTTTAGATCTCACTAAGGTTTTTTTTGTCCTAATATGCAGTAAAACTTTCACCAAAATCTCACACAGTGTTTGTGAGCCTTTTGATTAACATAAAATGATTTAAAAGGGTATTTTTAGTTCATCAACTAAGTGTAAAGTTGAATGTTTGTTTATTTGAATTTCACTCTAGAATATAAACTAGTAAAAATGACATGTCAGACAACAACAATAAAGTTTGAAACACTTTATTGTAACACATATTTGGCTTTGCATTTAGGCTCCATTCAAGCAAAGTTTATCAGGCTTACACATAAATACAGGCGTGTAGGACTAACCCCCCCTTTTAAATCCGAGCCCACAGGTGGAAAACAGGTGTAGGTGGGATTGAGAGGAAGCTAGGTTGAGGCATTCGAAGGCATCAAAGAATGCATACTTCTTGCTCCTTAAGTAGGTCAAGGAACAAATTGAGTAATTGGAACGGACCATTCAGAGGGGTCATATCATTTAATGTTAATACTTTATGCAATTTTTAAATTTAAATGAGGCCAAACATATTAAGGAGCTTAATGGAGCCACTTATTAAGCTTTTGTTCAGATTTTCGGAGGAAAAATCAAAAAAAATTGGAGAACAACTTAATAACTAATTAGGTAAACTGGTAACAGGTCAGAAACATTTCAGAGAATCTCTGTAAAAATTGTAAAAATTCACCAATCTGCGACAAACTGCATCAAAAAGGAAATAATTCCTCAGCATAAAGTTGTAAGACTCTGAAGATCCCACCATCTGCCAAGGTCGTGGCTGAAGGTCACGACTAAAGGCTTGTGGTCCTCGGCCCCAGGCTGCATTAAAAACAGGCATGGTTCTCCCCTAGGGAGAATACGCTTTGTCCTCCTCAAATCTAGCTGATATTTTCCATGAAATCAAAATGTCTCAGTTTCAACATCTGATATGTTTAAATTTTATTGTACACATCACTCCAGCTTTTTGGGGGAATTACGTTTGTAGTTATTATCTCTTCTTTATCAGGATCTGATTAACACCGGATGTTGATGTTGTAACTACATTTCTGTAGTTTCTTAGGTAAACATAGTTTCCTGGTAGTTTTTCTCCTGACACAGAGAATGCCCGCCATGGTCCCGTCTTCACCCAAGAGCCCAGTGACAGTGTTTTCCTGATGAGCACAGGTGATGAGTTGGTGTTTATTAACTGCAAGGCTAAAGAAAACCCACCGCCACATTACAGATATGCACTTTAAAGGGCCCTCAAAGATCTACGATATCATATGCAGTGTTTGTTCTGCAAATACTTTTCATATTCTCATCCTGGGATAGTTTCTACATTGTTTTACATATTCAACTGTTTCCATCACAGCACTGATGATATTTCGTAACTTGGTTGTAAAGTGTCAGTAAAAGCAATTACTACATCTACAGGTGGAAAGTGGATGGGAGAGATATAAACCCAGACTCAGATCTAAATTACAGCCTTGTAGAGGGAAATATGCTGATCAGTAACCCTCGTTTCATCAATCACGGAGGAGAATATCAGTGCATCGCCACCAACACATTTGGGACTGTTGTCAGCCTGGAGACAAAAGTGCAGTTTGCATGTGAGTAAATTCTCTTTTATTTTTTCCTTATTTTTGAATTTTGTTACAGGCATGAAGGTGCCCTTTCTTTTCATCCTAAATTGATGAGATTAAATGTAACTCAAAACAATGCAACACATTAACTAAGGTCTGCAGTCAGTGGTTATTGCTATTGACTGAATGATTGATTATTGGTTTCATTTGTTCATGAAGTATCACCCCAATAGTGAAAATCCAGCATTTGTGCCAGGAGTAGAACATTTTGATAACACAGAATAGTCGCAGTTTCTTATGAAGGAATGGTAAATACTGTACAGTCCTCAATAAATAAAATCAAAAGTATAAACGCCTGGACCTTCCACCCTCCATCTGTGGTAGGAGGCCAGAGTATCCAGAGAAAATCCACCAAAATAACACATTTATACACGCACGCACGCACGCACGTATGTATGTATGTATGTATATTTAATAGATTCAACAAGGTACTGGAAACATTCTTCCTCACAGAGTTTGGTCCATATTGACACGATAGCATCATGCAGTTGCTGCAGATTTGTCGGCTGCACATCCATGATGCGAATCTCTCGTTCCACAACATCCCAAAGGTGTTTGATGTTTTTATAGCGGCAGATCTGCAACCACACTCAATTGTTGAAAACACAGGTTTAAACACACAAGTTTTATATTTAGTGTAATTTGATAATATTTTATGTATCGGAGAACTTGGTAATACATTTAAGCAGTATTTTATTTTTTATTCCATGTTTTTTTATAAGAAAATGGATAAACCATTGTTTGCAAAAGTTGAAAATTAAATGAAAAGTATTTTTTAGGTTATGTGTTTTTTTCCCTGAATGTACCGAAAATGAACCGAACCATGACCTCAAAACCGAGGTACATACCGAACCGTGATTGTGTACCATTACACCCCTTATATCTAACTTAAATAGGCTACTGTCGGTTGATGTCAATATTTTGACATCAACCGACAGTAGAAAACATGTCAATCTTCTCCTGATACCATGACAAAAAGACAGTAGGTGCATTTTCATCAGCTGGAGTTCTGGTTGAAACCACAAGACAGGAACCTCTAATGAGGCCAACGCGCTCCTCAGCCTATTCAGCTGTTTCCATGTAACACCACACATGAACCCCTGACCAACCAAATAACACTGCTGACCACCTGATGGCAGGAAGTATATTCAAGTGTATTGGTTTTCACAGTTTTCAAAATGGCCAAAGGTCTAAAATGGCACCAAGAAAAAGAATGCAGCAAAAGAAGAAAGAGAAGAAAAACAAGTAATTATGGAAGGGACAGACAGTTTCTTGTGTTTATTTAAAGGAGCTTGAGGCTCCTTTTAAGAAATGAGACTCTCTAGCGCCACCCTTCACCATGACGGCCGTCGGGGGTACTGCAGCCAACAGTGAAGCCGGTACGGGAGAACGGGGAGAACGAACGCACATGCAGCGTCATGTGACGTCACATCCACAGCCCAGCGCGGGAAATTTGGGCCCGAATTGCAGCACATTTTGCAGCACACAGCCTGTTCGCTTCATCTGACATCTGATATTACTAGAAAACATAAAACGTATACGAATTTTTCTCATAAATCCTGCCTCAATCCGGCCTCAAGCTCCTTTAACATACATCATGGTGGTAGTGATTAAGATTAAAAGGAAAAAAACCCACTGGACCTCTTCATTGACATACTACGCCGATGAGGACTGAACTGACCCATTGGTCCATCTATCGTATTTTCAGTAATCTCCAACACCATCAAGTGTACTCGGAGAAAAATGTCTTTGGTCCACATGGTTCAAATGAGTTGTGTTTTACGTGATTTGTGTTCATGTGAGAGGACCGAATGTAATTTAGGTATTCAGGTAGTTCTTCTAAGCCAATCGGAGTACCTCTGCAAATTTTCAGCCCTGGAAAGGCCCCTAAATCCGACTTGCAGGGCAGTTCCTAGTAACGGAGACACACATACAGTAAAAGATCCAGCTCCTGAGAAACTACCTGAAACCTCTCTTATGGAAATGCAATTCATGGTAAGCTCAACAATGCAGTGCTAGCAGTGCTAGCAGTGCTACCACTTTCTTTTTCTGCACCAAAGGCTTTCCCCCGCTGCTTCTTTATCTGTCTCCTCTTAGTGCTTATCCTCTCGATCTCTAAGCTGCCTTCTGGACTTTCTTGTAACTTCTCCCATTGCTCCCTTCAGACCGTTCTTTGCCAGAGTTGTAAACTATGTCACTCATCCTTTCAAGTTTCTCCACCGCCGTACGAACCGGTTGTTCCAAAGCATTATAGATCCCCGTTGAGTGTTTCTCATTCTTTTATTTCTGCAATTTTTGGGACAGTTCACCCCAGGTCTGCGCCCTTTTATCTTTTTCTCCAGTGGAAGTCTTTGTGGTTGTGCAGGCATTTTAGTGCTTAGTCCTCCCCCCTCAGTTACGAAGGCACTGGTGCGCTGTGAACTATGGTGTGCTTCACTCGACTACTTTGACCTGTGCAACAGCCGTGTTCCTCTTTCTTTAAACATCCTTTTCACCCCGAGCTGGTTTTCAAGCCCATCATTGATGTTAGTTTTGCCCAACTGCAGCTGCACGCCTGAATCTTGTTATGTTGCTGCTGGGACTGCCCTGCTCCGCCTGTCTGTAATAAAAAATCAAAGCAAAACGACAACATTTAAATTCAATTGAAAATACTTGTGTTGTGTTTTAGCTAGATAAATGGATCTTGAATTTAGTTGAAAGATGCTGAAAGAAATGATAAACTCAACTTACCTCCCCATCACCTGGCTGGGGAGGAAGAGTGGACCTCCCTCACAGCAAAGTATTAGTCATACAGGAAAACTGTGATTTTTCTTAAACATGGTGAGGAAAATGGGAATATGTGTGCCCAATGTATTCATATTTGACTCTTTTTAAGGCTACAGTTAAAGCAGGATATGGGGATGTGAAAATGGGAAAAAGCAGCAAAATATAACATAAGACACGATTTCACCTGTAAGTTGTTTATTTGTTGCTTAGTGATACTTGTTGCAGAGAAAGCTATGGTTAGCAATGTTCATGCCTTTTCTTTCCTTCCATCATCTTTTCAGCTGATGCATTTCTTTCAGTTTTCAACTGTAATTTTTCATTCATTCACTGAATCCACTACTTGATAATTACTTGATAATTTGCATAGAAATAATGTGGATTCAGCTTGCTGGTGGAGGTGGAGGTCTCAACTATGTCCTCATGGCCTCAAAGTGTGTTTAAAGTTATACAAAGTTATATAGTAATATAAAACATTTTTCTACAGAGGCTGAAATTGTTGTTGATATTGAAGGAACAGTATTACCTTGGCTTGAGTCTCTCTCACTCACACACGCTCATGCACACATAGATAATGATCAGGGCTGCACATAAGTGGGCCGCCAGAGCGCATGCGCCGTCAAAATCCACAGTGCGCTGTCAATCTTGTGCTGCGAAGCGCTTTTGCGTACCAACAGCTGGGGCTCATATTATTGGTTGTGGCCAGACCAGAATACTAATATTAAAAAATCTATTGCAAGAGCTTTTCCCCAGAACTGCCACTCAAAGTTGGTACTGGCCAATCACAGCGCGTCCTTACTCCCCCTCCATGCTCGTTGCGGCGGTGGGTTGGGCAGGAAGAGATGGAAGGATCTATCATCACAAGCAGCTTTACTGAACAAACCCCGACACGTCTCGTCAAAATGTCCAAGAAGCAAGCACCATTAAGTAATTATTTAGCCGTTCCACCACCACCAACTACAAAGAGACGCCAAACTGAACCACTACCCGAATCGAACAGAAAACGTGTGTTCGCCGAGAAGTGGCTGCATGATGTTACGCGGCGACACGTACCGTCCGTTCGCGTTCCCGCGTATCCTACCCCGTAAGCTCTGCGTTGGTGCAACGCGGAACCATAAATCAGCCAGTGTCTGTCACTGCGTGCAGCAGTTTCCTACACCAGCAAGACGCTGCTCTCTGATTATGGCTCACAGTTTATGAAAACCCCAAATAAAAATAAATTAGAATATTTTATGAAATCAATAAACAATTCCATCATCAAAATTATAACAAATAAAGGTTCAACATATCTTGCTTTGCATGTAATGAGACTAGGTAATATATTAGTTTCACCTTTTAAGTTGAATTATTGAAATAGATTAAATTTTACACCATATTCTAGTTGAATTATTGAAATAAATTAACTTTTATACCATATTCTAGTTGAATTATTGAAATAAGTTAACTTTTACACCAAATTCTAGTTGAATTATTGAAATAAGTTAACTTTTACACCAAATTCTAGTTGAAGTATTGAAATAAGTTAACTTTTACACCATATTCTTCACCTGTAGCAATATTCTACACCTTGGCTGATGTGGACATACATAGCATAGGAGGCTATTTCAGCTGCTATATGGTTGTCTGTCTGTACAGTCATGACAGTTCAATGCTATTAAAGAACACATTTTTATGCAGTTTAGAAGTTTTGGGGCTTTTTTTTGGCTTCTGCGCTGTTGATATCGGGGCGTCCTTTATTTCTATTTCTGAAAGTTGGGAACCCTAGGTGCAAAATATGCCGTGAGCATCCCAATCTGGCCGATAAAAACTGTAACTTTTATACTGACTCTACAGACTAACACACACCATAATTTGTTAATTCATCTTTATAAGTGAATAAATATCGTTTTGCCTATAACTTATTCCTGCATCCCTCTTTTATCGATCCGGCGAGACGGGTCACCGCGTTTTTGGAGCCCCAAGTCACATATCCAGGGGCTCCTCTGAGCACCAGACCAAAATAGTTATGTGCAGCCCTGATAATGATCCAAACACACAACTGGAACTTTGCTCCTATCTGCATCCTGTTGGAGAAGATCTGCAACCGTCATGAGAAGAACCCTCCAAACCTCAGACAGTCTCATTAGTTTGTTATTTTAATCATTCTGTTGAATGATTAGATGACTTGATAAATGATGAATTACAAATAATGACTTTTACCTTTTTCAGTGACTATTTTAAGTTTTTATTGGATGTCCGCCAACATATGTGTGCACATTCTACAAGTAAGTACACACTAGTACAGTTTCAGAAACGGCAAATGCCACAAAAACACTGCTCTCCTCTCTGTCTACCTGTATGTCTGTCTGTCTGTCTGTCTTCATGTCTGTCTGTCTGTCTCACGCATAGTTACAAATTTGAGCGGTACCAGACACCTTGTTGTCGGTAGAAAATGAAGTTCCTTATTTTCCAAAGTTGTTAAATAATGTTATCAGACAGGAAATGTCATATCGTCCTTCGCTGCGTCTTGAACAAGGAACAATGAATCACCCCTTTTTATCGACCTTCTCAGTCTGGTAAAATAGAAAAATGTAGAGTACGTCAACACGTACTGTACATCTGAACCTCAGCATTGATTCAAGAATGAGAGAGACAAAGAAAAGAAACACAATTTTCACTTCAACACTGAAAAGGAAATCCGTGCAGCGCTGTTGAGCAACAACGTCTTCTCTGGATGTTCACATGCTGCCTTGTGTATGTGTATATTCAACAGTAGCAGTGTAGCAGCTGTCCTGGGACAGGTGGGATTTTAATCAGCGGAGCTCTGGTTTAACCAGTGCTGATATTTTCTTGATCCCTCCTGAGACCTGCTGGTATTTCTAAAACTTTGGAATTGATGCGTCTCCCCATTTATTTTCTTGTGCAGCACCTAATTAAAGGTGAGGCTCATCCCTCAGAGGCTCAGCTGCTGCATGCTTTGCCCGGTCGCTTGCAGGTGCAGGGATATTGCGAGGGTTTTCATGTCCTGGATATTTCCTTTGAGTAGTTGTTACAGCCTGACCAAAATTATTTTTCTGTCACATCTAACAGTTCTGCAGAACTTCAGCAGGAAGCCAAGAAACACAGTGTTGGTGAGAGGCGGTCAAGCCGTGGTTTTGCTCTGTGGCCCCCCTCCCTATAACGGAGGTACGGCGCTCGCGTTGTAACTCTTCCTCATTGTCTGGTATGCTTTCACACTCCTGCTTGCCTCAGCAAGTTTTATTGTTCCTCAATCTGCTGCTTATTATCTCCCTGCAACACTTCTGAGACTCTTTTGTTTTTATGCTCTCCCTTTCCCTTCAGCTGCTGCTGTTCTTTTCATACTCTGACAGACTGTTTTCCACTCACTTCGCCTTATCTGCCAGGCAGGGCACTTTTTATGATCAGCCACCCAGACCCTGCATCTACAGTTCACAGACTCGCAATTCTTAACCTCGAGTTCACTTTTCTCACCCATATGATCTGTGAGCAGGCTGTCATCCATAAAGTGTCCACAGCTCCACATCCCCACCTTTCATTTCTTTCCTTTTCTTTTTTTTTCTCCTATGGCTGTGGGCAGGTTATCTGCTGGGTAATAAAGACTGCTGGTGGTTGATGTGGCAGTGGGAATGTTTAATCCCGTGGCACAGCTGTGAGTCGACACGTGTCTGCTTGCTGCTGATTAGCAGGCCCTGAACGTGATTGAAACTCCTGCAAGCTAGTCTGAAGCCCCAGCACAATTTCATGCCAGTGCCTGAGCCAGGAGAGGTGTCTATACTCTAGTTATAACCCACCAAACTCCCCCTGCTGCCCTTTAAATACTGCCATCTCTTTATTTTCCCCCTTTACAAGGAGCAGAGTCACACATTTGATGGGATTTGCACGATATTACTATTCCAGCTTGAGGTACTTTAACATAGAAAGAGGCTCTCCTTTTATTTTTTTTTACATAAAGCCTTTTTTCAAAGTAAGTTTAAATCTGTAATGTAGTGTTTTGTGAAATCAACATTGGAACCTCATGAAACAAGGAATTATCTGAAGCTTTTCTGAGCAATCAATACATAAATAGCATTGAATGAAGTGTACTGCGAGTTAAACTCTGAGGACGTTGGATTAATGCCTGCAAGTCCTCTGTTGCTGTGAGACTGCAGCTCTTTAACAGATCCTGTCTCTGATAGTCTCTAATCATGAAAGGTCTGTCAGTTCCTGTCCTGTCTTTCCGTGTAATGATTTTAATTCACAGTTTTCCCTCAAGGAAGTGAGTGGAACTTTTGAGTGTCTGCCATGTCAAAAGGACCGACTGCAGATTGCCGTTTTAAGAATGCAGGAGGGCGGCACTAATAACTGAGTTAATTCTCCAGTTCCTGCAGACTTCTCTCATCTGTATCGCTCTTCTCTTTCTCCTCTTGCATGTGTGATATTGTGCTGTTCTCATCTTCATTCTTATTTATCCTGTTCATCTGTCCTTATAAAAGTGACAGTCAGAAATGTACTTTTCAATATATATTTTATTCCTTAAGGTGTATTTAAAAAGTGAAAAGGGCTAGAAAGAAAAGAAAGGTGTAGAGTTACCGGCTAGGGGGAAAAAAACAACAAAAATCAAATGTCAGTGAATTCAACACAAGCAAGCTGATAACAGCTGTGCTTGAAAAAAACACTTCAATCAAAAAGACTTTATTGTTTATCGATTTCCCGCTGGGGATGACTAAACAATGAAGACATCGAAAAAACGAGCCCACATGTTCCAGACAATGTAACCTTCCTCCAGGAAGGTGTGCCGGTGCTCATTGGATGGAGCCGTGAATGTTCCAGTGTCCAGCTGCATTTCCAGGCTGGTTAACGGCCGAGCACGATACCTGTTGGTTCAGTCTTGTGTGACATACTGCCTCAAATATGAGTGAGAAGAAATATAATTTTCTTATTTTAAATGAGCCGTGTGTAATAAATGGCCAAAACTGGTACTGCAGTCACTTTCAAAATATTGTTGAGCGGCGTGTACCCTCCCCCTCCTCCCCCCGACCAGAGGTTGCCAGGTAGGCTGCAGAATGCAGATATGCAGAATGCACCGTACGTGCGCGTCGTATGCTCTGCGTTGGTGTAACGCAGAACCATAAATCAGCCTTAAGTTTTGGAAAGCTAGACATTTTTTCATCCAACACGTTTGTAGCGGCTGCTGCGATAATTAGAGCCGAGCTGGCAACCCGGATGCCGAAACAATACTGACTTGGTGATTGGTATTGCTTGGTGGAGCTTCAGAAACAATACTGACTTGGTGATTGGGAGATAGGTGGAGGGTGGAGCTTCAGAAACAATACTGACTTGGTGATTGGGAGATAGGTGGAGGGTGGAGCTTCAGAAACAATACTGACTTGGTGATTGGGAGATAGGTGGAGGGTGGAGCTTCAGAAACAATACTGACTTGGTGATTGGGAGATAGGTGGAGGGTGGAGCTTCAGGCCAAAACAAAAAATGACAACATAAACATCAGTTGAGGGCTGCAACTCCTTTTTAAACTGGAATATCCTGGCTGGAGTGCTGTTGTCAGGGACATAAGTATTTGTAATGAACATGATTTTTAAATGTCTGTTGACATATCGGGGTCATTTTATGATTTGTTTTATTATTGCTCTTACATACGGCTCCTTTAAGAACTGATAGTACATTCATGTTCAATTCAGTTTTATTTATATAGGGTCTATTACAACAGAAGTTGTGTTTAGCCGCTTTCCGGAGACCCAGAACATGACCCCCGTGTTCCCATATTGATACATGTTCCAAAGAGGAGTCTGTTCTGTTCTTGATGGTATGCCTTGAAAATGGAAATTGTAAGATAAAAAAATAAAACCACAGAATCAAAACAATAAATGGAGCCCTCGAGCACTGTTAACAAAACCAATTAAAATCTGGCTCCTTGTTTTACCAGGTGATCCATCTGTTCATACTAATACGTTTTCCTTTGGTGGCCAATAAACTCATTCAAAGCCTCGTCTTCTAAAACCAGGTACTTTCCTGAACAACTCCAACCTGTCCTCTGAATCTTTATATTTCTCTGCTTCTGGAATAACTACAGGAGCGAAGAAGATTCACTATTGCATCGTCAGTGTCACGTCTATGGAAGTCTGCTGTCCTGCTTCTAACCTGGCCCGTCCCTCTGTGCCGGTTTACCTTGGGAGACCCTTGCATGGGCATGCACTTATTTCACGTCTTTCTCCCCTGTCATTTGGGAACTGTCTGCAAAGTTATGTCCCCTTAATGTATCAGTATGCACGATTCATTTTTGCAGAGATCAAATATTCCTGGACTCTCAACGGACAACGAAGCCCCTTCCAACAGGACCCACGTCGCTTCATCTCTCAGAAGACAGGAAACCTGTACATTGACAAAGTTGAGGCCTCAGATGCAGGGAACTATACATGTGCAATGAGAAACTTGATGACCAATTCCACAGTGTTTAGCTCTCCAACCCCTGTGGTGGTGCGCAGGGATGGTAAGCATCCTCAGTCCACTTTCTGGTTATTTTGTTCACTGAACTGACTCGCACATTCCTAGGCAGAGTGAGCTGAGGAGATAACTGACTTGCCTCGAGTGTGACACTGTTTTTGCTTTCCCTTCCAAGCAAAAAATGTCAGAGCTATAAGGGGTTATGTATTCATGAAAATGTTTTTATCTGCATAAAGACATAAATCTACACAGCCAGAACACATGTAGATTCACGCACAGTAAGGAGCTTGAAAGTCATGCAAAGCCCCATCACCATTTAAGATTTGCACTGAAGCAGATAATCTGTAGTCTATTATGGTGTTGTACCTGGCAGTACTTGTTCTCAGTCTCTCTGCACCAGGCCTCTTGCATCCAGTGAGAATTACTGAGTAGCCATGTCCTCGTTTTGACTTTTGTGATTTGCTTTTGTCCTGCATACAGGAGTGATGGGGGAATATGAGCCGAAGATTGAGGTCCGGTTCCCTGACAACCTCCATGTGTCTGAAGGAGCTTCGGTGAGGCTGGAATGCTTTGCCTTAGGAAAGTAAGTGTCAAACACAACATGGTGCATTGTGGGATTCATGACACCAAGTCAGCTGTCAAACAAACAAACCCCAGCAACAGTGCTTGGGGTCAGTGTGACCGTTTGTGTGTTGCCCGTTCAGTCCTGTGCCTTCCATCTTGTGGAGAAGAGCTGATGGAAATCCACTCCCTGGCAAGATTAAGATCAACTCCACTGGGGTTCTGCAGATTCCTTATTTTCACCCAGAAGACGCTGGTGTGTATGAGTGTGTTGCTGACAACAGAGGAGGACGAAATGTTGCCAGAGGGCACCTGATATTCCAGAGTAAGGGACATTCTAACATTTCATGTGTTGCCGTTCCTGTTTAGTTGAAGCAAATATTGACAGTACTTCTGTTTCCCACTCTCTTCCTGTTTGCAAATGAACCATATTTCAGCTGTATGCTTTGATGAGGGATGTTCTTGTCAGGGTGTAATCACCCTCTTATGCTATTTCAACTGTTATCTTTGGTAATCCTGATGTGAGATATCTCCTCCTACATATTGTTTTTAAAACCGTGCCTTAAACTGAAAATGAGATCACTTATGTGTATGGACAATCCAATCACCTCCACAGAATCAACTAGTTGTTTATGTTACAGCAAAGAACTGCCATCCCTGAGTAATCCGTTTCCATGAGGCTAGGCGAGGAACATTTCCCGCACAAAGGCATAATGATGATAGAAACAGAACTCAAGGAGTTTCTCATCTGCATGTGTTAAGAAAGACCTACAACATTTGATTTTTAAGGTATCAAGTTTGGCATCTGTAATGGAAAAACAGGAAGCCGTAAATGATTGATGACACAAACTGTATTATGCAAGGCAAGACACATTTGTTGTAAAAATAGAGACGGTGCCCAGAAGCCCTACTGAATGAAGTCAGACCATACCATTTAACAGTGTAAGACATTAAAACCTCAAGTCATGAATTCAAAAGAGATCAGTCGGGCACGAACTAAGAAATTTAAATCCAAGGTGGTAAAAAAATGAGGCTTCACTCAAAGATAAAAGGTCTCCAGTACTGTGGTTCAGAGTAACTAATCACTCAGACGTGACTCACAGAGTCAGACCCTAAGCAGGGGACAGAGTTTGAGATGGACACGTTTTAAGTGACTAGTTTATTCCACTCCTTTCATAAACAATGGCTGAAGGTTAATAGGATTTTTTTACAATGAAAATGAAACAAAGTTACATTTGTTTCTATACAAATGAATACATGTCGACGGCATAAAATGAACTCACCTCTTACTCACGAGTGCAAATACAGTACAGAACAATATGCATCTCCACTGTTTCGATTTAGCAGAACGTTAATCTGTCTGCATTGTGATTTTAATGGGTTTATGTTACTCTTTAAGGGAAATTACATGTTTTATATTTGTTATTGGCAGGAAAAGAGCAGCAGCATCTTACAATCTAGAAAAAAATATCTGAATCATTTGGAGTTATTGGCTTTGAATTGTGCATTATTTACCATAAAATCTGTGTCTCAATTACAATTCATATTCAATTCAAAAAGACATATAAACTCCCAAAGGGAAATTAATTAAAACAGACAATTTGCTTCCCCCAATAACACTATTAAAATACTAATTTCTCATGTTGGTCCTGGAGGAACAAAAGAGTGAAGCCAAAAAACTAAACAATTTAACAAAAACTAATTGTAGACTGGTTTTGGAGTCTTAAGTAATGAGTTTGAAGGTGGGGTTTAATATTTTTCATTTGCTGTTCTGAAACATTTCTGATGAAGCCTCTGTTGATATGGACCACGTCTCACTAGATCTCTGAAGATAGATGATCAAGAGAAGGTGATCTGCATGGGGCTGGAGAGGAATTCAGAGTGAATTTACATGGTGTAAGCATCCATCAGTCCGTAGTTAGACAAGCTGTCTATACACGAGGGTCCTCTCTGGACTGATGAAACAAAAGTTTAATTGATCAGATAGATAGAAACTTTAAATCTCAGTACTCGGCAGCTTCATAAATATAAGGAAGTATCATAGAGCAGGGGTTCTTAACCTTTCTGACCTTGGGGCCCAATTTTTTCAGTACAGAGTGGCCCGGGGCCCATTAAATATAAACACTGTATAGCAGGGGTATTCAACTAAAACTTTAAGAGGTCCATTTAGAGAAAATGTACTCAAGCGAAGGTCCAGAACATCATAATATATATATATATGTGTATGTGTGTGTGTATATATATGTGTGTGTGTATATATTCAAGTAGCCTCATAGTTGTATCAAAATCTGCATCTGACTGTTATATCAAAAAAGTACATATTTGCCAATTAACATGTTTAACTTGAATTAAACATATTTTTTTCTCTTAAAAATAAAGTAGATTTTATTTTATTTTTCAAATGCTATCTTATTTTATTTCTCTACCAGCAGTTTGAATTTCCCCTTTTCTTTGTTAATTGTCTCAACACATTTTTATACTAAATTAATATAAACACATCTTAACAATTTAACAGTTTTGCAGTTTTTCTTTCTTCCCCTCTTATAATCTTATGCCCCCACTTTCTGTTGTTCAGTGAGAGAACTGAGCTCTAATTTCTCCTGTCAGGACTTTAAATCTGGGCTGGATGGTGTCAGGTTCTCATATGCATGTGGAGGTGCTCATTGATGAGCCTGAAACGATATTTAGTTTTAATTATGTTCACTGTGGAGAAAGCTGCTTCACAGCTGTATCTGGACCCAAACATGGGCAGGATGTTTTAAGATGGTCAGTTTATTTTTCTGTGACTTCAGTTCAGACTTGAGTGGATATGTTTGATGAAAAACTTTGTGTTTTGTTTCAGTGGCGTTTCACTTTCGCACTTTGAACGCCACGGTCTCTGAACGTATGAGACACTGGTTTTGTCCCAGTGTGAAGACTGAACAGGATGAATTTGTCCATTCCGGGTTGCATATTTAAAAATACAGCGAGGACAAAACTTAGTTTGATTTTACTTTAAGTTATTTACATTAATAAGTTGTCAAGACTCAGTGTGTCGGGTTCATCCGAGCCTGATCAGCTGCACAGCCCTCACCGCAGCTCTCTGGTCGCGCTGCAGCAGTTACTTTCCGATGCTTTTTCGAAAGCCCGAACAGTCCAGTCCGGCAGACACGACAGCCCACGCATCTACATCTACCATCCTTCAGCAGTAACGACGGAGCCCACCGCCCGAGCGGCAGCCTCAGCCGACCTCCCCGGCCGCGGGGACGCGCCGGGATAAATGATCACGCCGCGCTCGCTTGCTCTGGGCGTAGACCCAATTAATCGATCCCTGATCCTGGCGGATCTAAACCTACTCTGTGCAAAATGAAGGATTTTCTCTGTAAAGACACACCATTTCTCTTACTATTACACGTACAGCTAGCTGAGTGTCTTCTTCTCCTCATTTGGTTGGGAGTTGCTATGCAGTCCCGCGGCCCTCGCGGCCCACACGTACAAAACTGAATTTTTTTTGGCGGCCCACTAGATGGCGCTCGCGGCCCAAGTGTGGGCCGCGGCCCTATGGTTAAGAATCACTGTCATAGAGGACCAGAAACAGGTTAGTTAAGCATTCAGGAGTTACAGCGGTAGAGTGCAAAGCAAAGCAATACGGTCTCGTGCAGCGAGATAAGGATATGCAATATGAGTCTGAAGCTGAATGTGGATTTGATCAGGATCCTTCCGGCCACCAGCTGAAGAATTGCAAGGCAAGGCAAGTGTATTTGTATAGCACAATTCAACAAAAAGGTGATTCAAAGTGCTTTACAGTCTTATGGCCAGAGACTGCAGCCTGTTGCTGAGCATGAAGACTGGATTATCAGCTGGTTTAGGTACCAAGAGGATCCTTCTGGATCTCTGTCCTGAACTGGACCAGCTGCTCCGGTTCGGACCAACATGATGCTTTCAGCTGGAGCTGCTGACAGGTCGGACATCTCTCAGTCGCCATGACGACCGTATGGGACGAGTACTGGAGATTAAAGCCAGATCCTAAAACATCCCATAAATGAGTCTGAACAGACAAACAAAATATTTTGCGAAGAACCGGTTCTCTAAAGTTGTCATTTTAAAATAAAACTAATGTTGGTTGATATGAACTGATATGACTCAGCAAAATATGAATAACGTTTTTATTGAATGTTTAGGCTACTTTCAGAGTCTGATATCGAGTCGGCTACAGGTGCTGCAGGACTATAGAAAGTGTTTCTCTGGTGATGGACCGGGATCTAGACCGGTCTCTACTCCTGCGGCTTCAACACTCCGAGTAACAGCGACTTTGTTTTTTATTTCTCACGTTTGCACCTTAATAATCATGTTGGCAACAACATTATACTAATCAGTGGTGACCGCGAACATCCACAATACGAACTATGAGACTCACACTCTACACGTACATTGGGCCTCATCCGTTAGTATATAATACGTGTGACAATAAAGCAGAACGAGGAGCCGTTTTTCATCCCACCAACTTAAGTTATGGTGTTGGTTCTTAAAATACAGACAAGAAAAAAAGAGTGTAATGATGAACTAATGCTAAATGTTAATATTCACAAACCCTTATGAACATAATAAAACCACAACTCTTCACGGAACGCAACACAAAACACAAAGCAATGTGGTCAACACAACAACAGCACGTTACTGTTTTCTTTTACAGCTTAAATTGGAAGAAATGCCCGCAAATAAATTTTTCCAGGCCTCCAGCTCATGGCCAATGTTTTTTGTTTTGTTATTTGTTTTACTTGTTTTTGCAAGTTCCTTGTTAAGCTTGAATTATGGTTCTGCGTCAAATCGACGCCGTGCCTACGCCGTCGCCGTGACGTCGTCGTGAACCCTTCGGACTTCTCCGTCACTCCATTTCGCTGCGGTGCAATACCCCCCGTGACCGCTAATTCGCGATCTTTTCCTGAATGGCTTATTACTTTTTCACAGTGAATCAAAGAGATAAGGACAACTATTGGGCAAAAATGGGCGTGTCTTTGGGCGTAAGTCTTTTCCAGGGTCTGTCTCTCTGCCACTGATCAGGAGTTCAATGAATGGCACAAACATCATGTGCTGGAGAGATCTTTGTGATTTTAGCCACGTTATACCCTTGACTACTTACCATTTTTGTTGGGAAAATAATTCCCACATTCACCAACATATCCGCAGGGATAATGCCAGTGTTAAATGAAAATGGTAATTTAAGGAACTAAAGCTCCATTTTTACAAACACCTATGAAATAATCTCTTGTAAACTAATGGTACATATTTATATTATAATCTAAAGAGAATTTAAATATTACAATTAAAGCTATTTTGACTTAAAAAGCGTAACATTTTGGTGAAGAGCAGAACTATCTGAGGGAGCCTTATTTAAGTTCAGCTCATCTTCTAATATACACACTGTCATCCCATTCCCTTTCTACTATGATCCAGGTGCAGGGCTGCCAGCAAGCTCTGTAAAACCTCTTTAAATGGTCCAAACGGGGGCGGCATGTCTGCTTTGCAATCAGCCAATGACAGCTAATGTAATTCCACAATTTTATTACTTGCAGTTTTGTGGCTGTTGCAGCCGCCATTAAGTTTAAATCACTAAGTCTGCAGAGTAAACTGCCTCAGAGTATCCATATGCCTGACCACAGGTTTATGGGACGTTTTTCTTCTTTTTTTTCATTATTGCTGGCCAGTAAATGATTAAACCAGCCCCTCGTCTTCCCTTCTCCCACATTGGAGTTACTGAAATTCTGTCAGCTTATAAAAGCCCTCCTCTCAGTTGTGGAGTGGAATGTGGAATCAATTGTCTGAATTTATAAACACCTTTCTCTTTTTTTTCCTCTTTCCATTCATAATTACTTCATCAGAAGATGTAAAAAATGTTATAGTCTAACTTTATGGGTAAAAACATTTTGTTTCTGAGCTGCTCGGTGGTACAGTGGGTTAAGCAAGCGGCTCATATACTGGGGCTACAGTCCTCCTGCAGCGGTCGCAGGTTTGAATCCCGGCCTACTCTGATTTCTTGCTAAATCTATGAGTACAGTCGATTGCACAACAGCTCTTTCCCATTTTAGATGTTTTCCAGTTGCTCAAACTGAAAGTCTATGCTGCCACTCACTCTTTCTGCCACTCAGTCTTTCTGCCACTCAGTGGGGCGAAACCCGCTGTGAAGTCGTATCTGTGACGTCATGCGCATTCCCTCTATTACACTTTTTCACAAAGAAAAAAAAAAAATTAAAAACTCAAAAAGGTGTGTGTGTGTCTGTGTCTGTGTCTGTGTCTGTGTGTGTGTGTGTGTGTGTGTGTGCGTGCGCGTGCACATGCGTGTGCGTGTGTGCGTGTGTGCGTGTGTGTGTGTGTGTGTGCGTGTGTGCGTGTGTGCGTGTGTGCGTGTGTGTGTGTGTGTGCGTGTGTGTGTGTGGAGAGGGGGGGGGGACAGTGTTCTCAACTCTCCTACTCCTCCACAGGATATATGCACTACAGTTTTTGCCAACGCTGTTAGATTGTGTCTTTCTTGCAGATGTTGAACATCTCCACTGGGTCCAGACACTGAAAGATGCTCATATGGCAATTGACGCTAACCTGCAGTGGGAATGCAAAGCCATTGGTAAGCCTAGACCTGTGTACAGATGGTTCAAGAATGGTCAGCTGCTAACAGCAAAGGTAAGGAAGAAATTGTAAGATTGATTTTTTTTCATTGATTCATAACATGACACACAACAATCTGTTTTATAAAAGCAAAATCGTAAGCATGTTTATTCCAGGAGAGGGTCCATGTTGAAGCTGGAAGACTGACCATATTGAAGATTACTTTATCAGACTCAGGCTGATACCTGATACCTCAGGGTGAACCTCTGAGAGACACTGAGCGGTAGGTACTGAATGCAGTGCACTACACCAGACTGATGCATCCCTTACTCAGACATGATGGTAATTATGTCCTTTTCACGATGACTTTGGAGGACAGTCTCCTATCAACAAATGCAGTATTATGAAGCTCTTGTGCAATGTTACTTTTTTGTACACTTGAAGCACAACAAACTACAACATCATAAAATGCTTTGGACCAAAAATGATAACCTCTGTTTTATCTGAATTTAGAAGCAAAACATTTCTGGAAATCCAGTCCTTGATGTCCCTAAGACATACCTAAATTTTAACTAACGGTTCTGTTTCATCCGGCTTCATAGACACATAGAGCTGCGTATCATCAGCATAGCAATGAAAATATATGCCGTGATTCTGCATTATACTTCCCAATGGTTGCATGTATAATCTCCTTTACTAATCCCAAAATCTCCTTTTGTGTATTTTAAAAAGGTAATTAAAGGAGCATGAGGCTCCTTTTAAGAAATGAGACTCTCTAACGCCACCCTTCGCCGTGACGGCTGTCGGGGGTACTGCAGCCAACAGTGAAGCCGGCACGGGAGAACGGGGAGAACGCGCATGCAGCGTCATGTGACGTCACATCCTCAGGACAGCGCGGGAAATTCTGAGTCCGAATTGCAGCACATTTTGCAGCACACAGCCTGTTCAAGGCAGCAGAGAGATACACTAGAGGGCTCATCCTTTTTGGTTTGGAACGCTTCATCTGACATTATTACTAGAAAACTAAAACGTATACGAATTTTTTTCATAAATCCTGCCTCAAGCTCCTTTAACCTAGGACTCAGCTCAATAACCCTTAGTAAGAATAAAATAATAACCATTGAACAATATGAAAGTAATGAAAATAGGACTACAAAAAAGTAAAATGATGAAAAAAAGTGTCAACCTCCACACTTGTAGATCTACTCATACTGACTCCGAATCGCTATCTTCTTCTACACAAAAAATAACAACCCAAAACGCTGATGCTCGTCAACAGATCTCACTCCTGAAGGCTTATTTATCAGCTTCACAGAGAGTTATTGCACTGAATAAAATCCCATGTCTATAACTTGCGTTCTGGATTTGCATAAGTGCATGGAAAAAAACGACGGTACAGAACAAGAAACAAGGAAACCAGCCGGGCGCCACTGTGTGAATGCAGACCCTGCTGGTGAGAAATAGTAACTACATCATAAATGATACTATGGCTTTTTAGAGAAAGCATTTTCACTGGAAGCAAAATATGCCTCCTGGTCACTCTGATGATGTAGACAAGCCGAGACTTGCATAAGCAATTACCCTCAGCTCACCATCTTGCTCTCGATAAAGAGCTGCTCAAGGCCCATGCAGGATGGTGACAGTGTGCAAGACATATGGCTTCCTTGGGGTAGCAAAGCCCCATCTCAAATCCATAATGGGAAACCATTTGGATGTTGTATGAGCAGCAAAGGTCTCCTCAATGTTCGGTATGGTATAAGCATCCTTTGTGGTCTGGTTGTTCACTTTCCTGTCATCGGCTCGTAAGCAGATAGTGCCATTCTTCCTAATCAAAACAATGATGGATCTTTGGGGTTCTCTGACACCAGCCATCACCCAGCTCCATAGTGTGATGGGTGAATGTGTACCCCACCACAGGACAGAGCAGGCCCTCCTGACCATCCCGTTCATGCATTCACATCCAGGCAAGTCTTTAGGGAAAGAAAAGAATTGCATTAGTAATCAAGGTGTTTCTGGTACATATAGTATATTTCCACGTAGTCGTAGATCAATAGTCGGGTAATGGAAAGGATCTTTCTTTTGTCGGTTTGCCTTCTCAGTCTCAAAGTATAATTAACTTTTATAACAAATTCAATTATGTGTAAAAGTCTTGAGTCCTTGTTCCTCTCATGCTTCAACTTGAGTGGGTTCCAAACCTTCCACATAGAGAGAGGCTTTGAAATAAGTAGGGGAAGAAAAAACTGCATTCTAACCCTTTAACCTCATGTACTCTGGTACCTCTATAATATAACACTCTGCTTCTCTCTAGTAGATACAATCACACATTAACGTGCATGTTAAGGGATGCAGGCTTCTGTTTCTTTCCCTTGATATGTGGGGGAGCTGGGGAATGAATCCCTGCCCTTCTCACTGGAGCACCATCAGCCCTCCACCCAAACATTTTTTGGCCATTGGAGCAAAGACTTTGTCCAAAATGTTCACACCACTTAAATACTGAGATGACTTCAAAAGTGAAAAAGCTTGGGCACCACACAAATCAAATGCCCACTATCAAATGCATATTATGGAAGTTATGGATGTTCTCATCTGCATCTTTATTTGAAGGACAATGTCCCCATTTCATAGAGCATGTGAATCCCTACATCAGACATATCACACAACAACATGCAAGGATGAGAGCTCCATCTCGTCTTTTTCTTTGCAGCTTATTTTTGACATAGATAGGCTAAAAAGTAGGTAAACATGAGGTGGACAAGGGAAGAAACTGAAGAAGGAAAGAGAGCAAAAAAAGACATACCTTGATGTGAGAAACTGAATTGCAAATGCCTTCTCATTAGTAATCTTTTTTCAAGCACAAGCAAAGTACTGCAATATGATGCCCTGCAATACCAAGTCCCTTTTTTCTGCCCATTTATTAAAATAAACGTATGACTTAAAAACTCAATGCAATATCATATGCAATTTATACAGCTGTGACAACTTGTTTTGGTAAAAGTATTCATATCAGTCATATGGAGCAGCATACGCTGGCTGTCCTGGTTTTTGATGTGGATGCGGGTTATTGTGTAAGTCAGATGAAGTGTGAAGTCTATTGCTGTTGTTTTCCTGTAGCGCTCGTTTCTGGGCTCACGCACTGATCAATATGTACAGCCGTATTCCCGCAGACTTTCTATAATACACGAGATCTGCCTCAGCATGTGAGCAGTGGGACAGATTATTTATGATATTTTCCATGGCTTTCCTCTTGACAAAAGCGAGAAAAATTACCAAGGCATTACAGAGGCAGCACATTTGGACAATAATAGGAATTCACAGTCTGGAACAGAATTTGTCTACAAAGCAGATAGTTCTTTACGTTTCTATTTGTTTTGCACCTCATTGCCCCTCAGGTCATGTTCTCAGTGTGCCTCCATCACTCAGTGTTTGATATTTTTGTCAATAAATCAGCACAAAGCACTGTGTGTCAGACATGCTCTCTGGGTCTAGCTTTGCCCGAGTGAATACATATTTATTCCTGTGAGCCTTTATGAAATTGTTTGAATTTGAACTGGCTGCTCACAACATTTCTGTTTGATTTACTGAATCCAAAGGTCAGAATGGGCGGCATAATCTGCCTCATTTATGCAAATGTTTACCTGCTTGGCTCAAAACAGACTTGTCCAAATATAATCAAGGAAACAAACAAAACCCAACTCAACTAATGGTTTTCTGTATATAAGACAATTACAGCACAACGATTGATGCAACAGCCGTAACTTCAACTCTTAATCTCCAGTACTTTTGTTGAAATACTACTAACCTTCTACTAAAAAAATCCACTCCTATCCTTCTGTTTCTTATAATCATTATTTTACTACAAAGCCTCATCACGCACACCCAAAATCCCCTCTTCCTGATTAAAACTTGTAACATTAACAAAAGTGAAATCTTTTAATAAAAGGAAGCGCTGTGCATTAAAAATGTTGCTTGTTTAGTTATTAAAGGTTATTACTAATTATCTAATAACAGTAATTAATAACATTTTTTAAATTAAGATAAATAAATTAAAACTAGGCACCGCATTAAAATTGTGCTCTACAGTTTCGTTTTACATTCTATAATGACAATAAAAGGCATTCAATTCAATTAAAAAAATCAGGAACTGGTATCTAAACAGCACAGTCTGAACGTAGCCGCTGTTCTGTTCATGCCAACCTGTGCCCAGGTGTGGCGCTGCAGAGCAGCAGTGATGATATTATGATGGTGATAGCAGTAGTAGTAGAGAAGGAATAAGTCTGAGCTCACGCTAATATTACCAACCATTGTCACAGATACGCAAAACAAGCACAAACAACTTCTTTCATCAAAAAAGCCGACTTTAGTGACACAACTGTAAAAGATGATGACATGCCAACACATGGGATAAATCTCTGATATCTAGCAACAAGTAACTCAAAGTGAAGATGAAATACTAACAAGCATACATGTGTATGTGACAAAATGCCTTCCAGTGTAAGTGAATGTAAATCTGGAAATGGTGGACAACTACCCCTGGTGTCCAGGTCCTATGCATAGGTTGTAAAAACAATGGATGAACCATGAAGCTACGTCACCTACTAGTTTTTGAACAGCAGTCTTGAACCCCCTTTTTTCCTCATACCACGCGCAGCCATGTTGCCTCGGAGGCAGACAGGAACAATCAGAGTTAGTGTTTACCAGCTCCTACAGCCGATCCTTGCCGAGCTGCTGGCAGATGTTAACAGTGAGATATCTCGCTTCATATGTTGATACGATGGCGACATCAGAAATTAGTGCTGTGAATAGATGACGCTGGGTTGGTTGTGCCAACTGTCAATCAGTCATATTAGAAATAAATATTTATTTGCTTTATATAAATCTCCTGATGTAGGAGAAATGTTTTTAGAACCAGCCAGTAAATGTATTTATTTCTGCTCTAAAGTTGGACATTTCAACACGGAGTTCAGTGGAGATGGACCCACTTTTGCAGCCAGCCTCTAGAGGCCAGTGGCCAGTGAAACTTAATTCCCCATTAGACTCAACCTGGAAGTTATATGGTTGGCGCTTGGGTCACATGCAGGGGTGCCTCCAAAACTGTTTCATAGGGGGGGCCAGATGGGGCCATTTAAATTCTTGGGGTTGACACCAAAACTAAAAGCCATCATTACAGGACTTTATTATACTGTTGTAGTATACAGGCTCAGAAAAAATACTTTTTTATTTTTTTTATTTTTACTTTCTTACAATTTTTTTAAAATATTATTAGGCTCAGAAATACTTTTTTTTAACTTTCTAACTTGTCTGCATATATATTAATGGTTAGTACCATGTTGGTAAAAACCTAAGGCATATATACATATATGTATATATGTATATATATATATATATATATATATATATATATATATATATATATTTTTTTTTTTTTTTTTTTTTTTTTTTTTTTAATTATTAACGGCGACTGATTTGGCCCAAATAATTTGGGATAATTTGGGATGAAATGCATAACTGACGATAGAAACTATGTGACCAGCAAGTGTTTTTTTTGGTTTTTTTTATTGAGGCAAGTGGGGTGGCCAGCAAATTTTTAGAGGGGGGTCGGGCATGACCACCCCTGGTCACCCCCTGGTGGCGCCCCTGGTCACGTGCAGAACAGTTGAGCTGCCAGAAGAACAAGGCAAGCAGAGGCTTCATGGCCCAGATGGAGCAACCATGTGTGCAGTGGGACGAGTCAAGACAGGAAGAGGAAGTTCTAGAGATCAGAGAATATGTGGCTGCTGGGACTTCTCATCACCAGCACCAGCCACTCCCAATTCCCACACAAAAGTGCAAATGGGAAGCCATCTTCACATGAACTGAATGTCCATCCCATACACCTCCTGAGCCCAGAGACACGTCAACACCATCTCTGGACACGGTTAACACAAGGCTTCTTTTTTGTGGTAAAATTTTAAGTGGCATGTATGAATGTGGCTCTTTCTCGTTTACTAAACAAAAGCTCCGTTAAGTAATGCTGATGTGGTTATAGGCAGGGGCAGGGCAGCTGACAGTCTTGCCGGGGCCCAGGACAAAATAATCTAAGATGGGCCCCCCTGCACCCGGATCTCTCCTTCTCCCTCTTCTCCCTCTTCCTCTCCTCTCCCTCTGCTCTTCAGGTTTTTATACAAGCTAATGGACGTTAACATTAGAGCTAGCCAGTTAGGTTAAGTTACAAGGTTGGTAAACGTTTCTGAATTGTTGTTCTGCACCTCCGGCCTGAAGGCAGAAGAGTGAACCGGCCGTGTTGTGGGTGGGTGGTCTTTGAGCATGGAGGTAGCTCTCCTGTGGACCCTGCAAAGGGTGTGATCCTCTCGGCCGTCTCTTGGCCCGACGCGGTCCCCAGCAGAAGTGTTGTCATCCCACGCGGTGATGCAGCTGGTTATGGTGCTCTCAAGCACACAGCTGTAGACGTTGATGATACTGGCCAACACGTCGTTCCTTAGCCTCCTCAGGAAATACAGCCGTTGTTGGGCCCTCATAACCAGCTGTGGGGTGTTCAGTGTCCAGGTGAGGTCCTCACTAATGGTGACACCCAGGTTTTTAAAACTGCTCACCCCCTCCACTTCAAACGTTGGCTGCGCTGTTTCTTACCTTGCTCTACGCTGACTTTATTAATTCCAGCTTCACCGTCACCACCCTTTTTAAAATATTTGTGTAGAGAATCTATGAGGCCTCTATTTTCTTCTTCTCTTCTTCTCTTTTCTCTTCTTTTCTGAGCACCGGACTTGTGCTGACCGGACATTTGACCATTCTAATGGTTGAATTAAATGAAATCAAATTTTGATCAGCGGCCAAACCATTTTTGTGTTGGGGGTTCTTGACCACAAGGACAATTAGGAAGAAAACAAATAACTAGCTTTTATGTAACTCAAATACTACATTTTTTTTCCCACAAATAGGCATATTTTGAAACATTTTGAAAAATGATTCCATAATTTAATTTAAAAAAAAAAAAAAAAAAAAAAAAAATCTTCAGTTCTGGGGCCCCCCCTACCCTGGGCCCGGGACAACAGACCCGTTTGTCCCCCCCTATCGGCGGCCATGGGCAGGGGTGCACACAAGCCGGTACTCGAGGGCCAGTCTACTGCTTGTTTTAGATATTTCCCTGTCTTCAACACACCGGATTCTAATCACTGGTCGTCATCAACATTTCATCAAGGTCTAAACAAGTCTGTTAATGACACAGTCCTTTGTATAAGGGTTGTGTTGAAACAGGGAAACATCTGAAACGTGCAGTAAACTGGCCCTCGAGTACCGGCTTGTGTGCACCCCTGGTTATAGGAACTGATATACATCTGAGGGACCCGGTGTTCAGCCTAGGTTTGTGCCCTAGCCCTTCATGTGCATCAGTTTCTATCCTTTCTATCCTTTACAACACATCTGTTCTGATTTAGTTTGGATGATTGTCATCTTCTAAAGGATGCGAAAAGATTATTCTAAACGCTTCAATCAAAAAGGGTTCATTTCTTAATTAGTTTAATTAGTTGAGCAAATACGGATCAAGCTGAGTTTCTTTTCTCCTCGTTCTCCTCAGGCAGACGATCATTGCGGATGGGACTCTGCGCATTGTCAATATCTCCAAATCAGATGAAGGCAAAACACGTGTGTGGCCAGAAACAAATTTGGAGCATCCAGCAGCACAGGGATGCTAGCAGGGAAAGGTATTTCTGTTGTTGCCACAGGTTTCTGCTGTGTTCCAAGCTAAGGGTTTAAACTTTTGTTAGTGAAGGAAAATACTACCTCAAGCATGAAATTGATAATAAAATATAAAGCCGTTTTATGCTCCCGCCAGCTTTTGACAGACATATAAGTCATCCATGGTTTTGTCAGCTTTGAGTTATTGCTCATGTACAGAGTGGGGCAAACCACTGCCGGAGCTGTGATTGAAGAATGCTTTCTTTTCATTTAAGAGAGCTTCTGTGACAGTTTCCATTTTTGGGAGTTTTTAAAAAATAATGAAAATTATGTAAAGTAATATCTTTTTTTCTAATTGACATTGTGCTTGCAGAGTGTTTAATAATCCAGGCACGCGCTTCCTAACGTTTCATAAGCTTTACAACCCCTATACTCACATATTGTAGTAAATTGTGTGCTTTGCCTTTCATGATGCTGTAGAACCAACCAGGATCATCGTTCCGACTTTGAGTTTCCAGGTGACAGTAGGACAGAGTCTTGTGTTGCCCTGCAAAGTGTTGACTGATTCATCCTTAATCCCCATCTTCAAATGGTTTTTCAACTGCAAAGCTATCGATTTCAGCAGACACAAGCACTTTGAAATGATCGAGGGGTAGGTATTTATGATATAAATTATCATCTGGACATTTTTTGTTTTCTTGTATCTGAGTATTTCACTGTTTCCTGCCAAGTAATAAACTATGTGGTTTTTTTTTCTTTTAACATTTAATTTTGTATCCAAAGTCCTATTTCTCTACTGGCATTAGTTTTACATTTGTAGAATAGTTAGATAGATTTTTCTTCATTAAAGAGCTGTAGGTAAAAATGTTTTTGAATTTTCTGCAAACCTATTCTCTTTATATTTGCTGAGATATTTGACATGTAACTAATTCCTGTAATATTTTTCATGACGGCAGCCTATGAATTGACAGTGAGCTAAATCCATGAGAACATAAACGGACCAGGGACGGTGTCGTGTGGTTCTGGTGACTCAGGCATCCAAATCAGTGAAGATGCTTCGGAGTACTGTGGAAAAAGCCTCTCAACGAGGATGACATTTGTCTAGCCTGGAGAAAACATCGCTCTCCTCCCAGCAAAGGAGACTTATCAGACTTAGAATTGCTCTGGTTGAGTACACAACCTGGCTGATATTGTTGAAGAACTCTTCTGCAATAAGCATCATCATTTCCTTCTCTGCTTTTCCCCTTTCTCTTTCATGCACAAAGGGGATTACATGGAGTGTTTTGCTGAGGAATAAAAGGGTTTTCACAATGTGTGTGTTTGTCCAAAAGCATCTCTGCAGATTTTGCTTAAGTCATCCAAGTGAGCTACAACAGGTGTGAGCCAACACTAGCTCTGACTGCTCCCAAAGTGAAAGGAAAAAAGTAATTTCTGTGTGGCCTTACTTGCAGTCTAAAATTAGATAAAGTAATTAAGATAATAGACGTTCATTTTTCCTCAACAGTCGAGCAGTGAAAGCTGACAAACGTTTTTTCATTGAGATTGTAGAACAAAAACTGAGAAAGAAAGTGCAACTTCAGATTACAAATACTTTTTTTGGAGCATCCTTTTTCTTTGTCCCTCTCTTTCATTAGGGACTTGCAGGGGACCTGATGTTGAAGAACATCGGGCTGAAGCATTCTGGGAAGTATGTGTGTACGGTGCGCACTGAAGTGGACATGGTTTCAGCTGCTGCGGATTTAACTGTCAAAGGTACACATGCTTCTCTTCATTGAGTCTGTTCATCAAAGCTGTAGAAGTTAGATGTACGTTTTCTGTTAATGAGAGCTGTATTAGACTTTCTGTTTGACTTTCACAGGCTTTTTAAAAAGAATTGCAGTTTGTTGCCTGCAGCCAGTGGCTTCACAATGATATCTCTTAACTTTAGGTGATAAATGGTCTCGCACTTATATTGCACCCGTTTAACCTCATCCCAGCTCTACAAAGCACTGTCCGGTGGGTTTCTGAGCTTACCCACTCAAGCACACTCGCATAACAGCGCTTCAGCGCTCTGTATTCACCAGCACTTTATTTCTACCATCACAGCCTGATGAGTAAATCTGGGGGCTTCATATGGGGGGGTGTGGACATCAGTGGTCCAGTGGATAGACTGAATTGATTAAGGTTGATTGTGTTGACATAGAGAAGAGCCATTAACACATGACTTGCCACAAAAGCTTCAAAGCTATTCAGAAAGATAGGGGATCATGTTCAGGGTGCAAGAAATGAAAACATTCCTAAATAAAAAAATGTGACCGTCTCTTTGATGGACGGCATTTTTAAAGCTGCATTTCAAAGCTCAAACATTTGTCTGATTCTACGGAAAATACTGAAGTAAATTAGGATCTGGTTGGTCCATCGCAGGGTCACATATAGAGACAGACAACCAGACACACTCACACTCACACCTACAGGCATTTTAGAATCATCAATTAACCTACTACCCGGAGTACCCGGAGGGAACACACGCAAGCATGGGGAGAACATGCAAACTCCACACAGAAAGACCCCGCTGGGCCAGGGAGTCGAACCAGGGTCCTTCTCGCTGTGAGGCAACCGTGCTATATGCCATATTACTGTCTATGCATGTCCATGTCTTAGCTTGTGAAAGGCCTATCGTGAAAGTGCCTGTGAAAGTAGATTGAATTCCTTGCCTACCACAACAGCATTGTTTATCTTTGCTTCATGCTTGAATGATATGAGTGACCTCACACCAAGGCAGCAACTGCTCCACCTTGACTTTCAGGAGTATGCATAATTTGATCTCCACAAAAGGTTGTAAGTCATCCATCTTTTATGGGGAACTGTGAAAGATATTTGACACTTCTGACTTACGTAGAATTGTTTCTTTATGACAATGAACAGATTGCCCAGTTATGTCACCCAAAATCATTTGTGGTGAAGATGGTTTCAGTTTTTCTTCTTTGGTGCTACATTTCTCCGACAGCTTTTAACACCAAGTCCCAGCAGAGAGAAGTCTCATGAAGGCCAGCCCAACAGGAGAGGAATCCTTTGTCTAGGAGGTTTGGATTAGCATTGTGAACAAACAACTACAACTAATCTAGGCATCATATTCTTTTCCCATATCTAATCTGAAAACAAACATTGATGATGCTTATTATTAATGCTCTCAGAGCTTCAGTGAGTTGGACTGAGTGAGTGATGATACATCTACAGATTTAGAGGGTTTAGCAGGAAATGTCACATCAGTCCTAGTCTGTTTCATCTTATCCCTACAGGACAGCAGTGTATATTTTACACTTATAATGCCGTCTCAGCTTAATGTTTGCCTAAAATCCCAACTTCATGATAAAAGCAACAAAGAAAACCACAAAAAAAGGATGATGAGTTTACAGTAACACAAATAGTCTGCATATCTACACTAGCTGTCCTCAAACTTTGGTTGTGGCTCCTCGTTAAGAACTAAATAAGTGCTGACATAGTGAACACGTATCAATCATAACACTATGACCTCTGACAGATAATGCAAGTAATCACATCATCAATCACTCATCAATCATCATCAATGGCACATCATCATATTACCACTTGTGTTCAGGCAATGATTAGTCAGAGCTTACCTTTATCTATTTTGTTTTTGAAGAAGAAAAAAAAACGCAGGTCAAGCTAAAATCTTAGTACCCGACACTCAATCAATCATTAATCATAATGAAAGCGTATGTATACATGTGATATTTGACTAAAAGTCCAGTGATGATAAATCAGAGTAGATTAATTTGTGTATATCTGTCTTATAAGCAGTTTTCACTTTTGCTTTATCGCTGTTACCCTCTGAAAATTCACACAGACCAAACACAAGAGACACAGCAACACATCCGTGTGTGATTATACACATCATCCCAGCGTTGCAAAGTCATCTGAACTACAAGAGTGTCGCTGGCAAGAGTGACGTGTTCCATAATGCCTGCACACTCTCTCACACACAGTTTATCTCCCCGCTGTTTTGCCTGTTACCACCTCCGAACATGGAACAGAAACATTACAAAAATGTTCTGCCATTCTACCTTGCAGTCACAAAGTCTCTTGAGTTTTGGCTTTTTATTAAGACCTTAGCAAATGTCGACTAGCATATTTAGGATGTTGAATACATCCTGCGTTTTATGCTCAGATACCAATTCTGCCTCTAGCTTTAATTCTAAGCCAGTCGGGTTTGAGTGACAGTTTGAGAGTTTTCCATCATCTTAGACCTCTCAACCAACTGCGTTTAAGCATGAGCTGAGTGATTCCTTTTTAAAACTCTGGCTGGCGTATATGAGAAGATAGGATAAGTTCACACTGGCATTATGTGGATCGGCCCATGGGAACTCTAAGGCAGTGGTCCTCAACCTTTTTTCAGTGATGTACCCCTTGTGAAATATTTTTTTTAGCCAAGTACCCCCTAACCAGCGCAAATAACTTTTGGTTTAAAAAAAAAAGACCTAAAACAGAGCACTGTGCCATCAGAAACTGATTTATTAAACATAAAAATATTGCTGCTATGCTTCAACCACGACTCCATCGTTGGTCGAAGTGATTGACAGGTGAAGCCAGGTGGCATTTGACAGGTTAGGTGGAACCATCCTGGTGTGGGGGAGACTCTGCGGTTTTAGGATAATAAGTTGAATAGCCTACTCCTGAAGATGAAATTAATTTTATGAATTTAGACTTATATTTTCCTCAATTATTTATGAAATATTTATTTTTAAAGGATTTTTGCATGGATGCTACTTTTTAAATATATGTACTGTATATTTTAAAATCTCGCGTACCCCCTGTAGTGCCTTCACGTACCCCCAGGGGTACGCGTACCCCCATTTGAGAACCACTGCTCTAAGGTATACTGTAACTTCAGTGCTGTTGGGTCAGTGGGAATACAACAACCACACTGTGGTCAGCACCAAAACAGCTGCTCTCTGAAGAGGTGGTCTCAGCATAGTCTAATAGTGTCACAATTGAAGTGGTCACTTCAATTGGCTCGTGTCTTCCAATAAAGTTGATGCAGATGTCTTGTGTCTGGGAATTGCAGGACCTCCTGGAAACCCAGAGGGGCCTGTGGTGACTGAGATTACTGACACCACTGTAAAACTATCCTGGGGCTCTGGACCAGACAACCACAATACAGTCACCATGTACATGGTGCAGGCCAGGACCCCCTACTCTGTTGTCTGGCAGACTGCACAGATAGGTAAAACAAATGGCCAATACTTTAGAAAATACTGAAGAATTACACTATTATGTGTCACCAACTGTATTTTTCAAACATTTTATAGGCCAGGTGGGTGGAGAGGTCCGGCCTCAATTGGAGGCGTTCAAATGTCTCAGGGTCTTCACGAGTTAACGAGTGAGGGAAAGATGTCGTTTGAGATTGAGACGGATTGGTGCAGCTTCCGCAGTTAGGCAGTCGCTGTACTGGACCATCGTGGTGAATAAGGATCTGAAGAATTACACTATTATATGTCTCCAACTGTATTTTTCAAACATTTTATAGGCCTGGTGGGTGGAGAGGTCCTGCCTCAATTGGAGGCTTCAAATGTCTCAGGGTCTTCACGAGTTAACGGGTGAGGGAAAGATGTCGCTTGAGATTGAGACGGATGGGTGCAGCTGCTGTACTGGACCATCGTGGTGAAGAAGGATCTGAGTAGAGAGTCGAAGCTTTTGATGTCAATCTACACTCCCACCCTCAACTATGGTCATGAACTTTGGGTAATGATCGAAAGGATAAGATCACGGATACAAGCGGCCGAGATGAGTCTCCTCCGCAGGGTGGCTGGACGCTCCCTTAGAGATAGGGTGAGAAGGTCAGTCACTCCGGAGGAGCTCGGAGAGTGGAGACGAGCCGCTGCTCCTTCACATTGAGAGGAGTCAGCTGAGGTGGGTTGGGCATCTGTACCGGATGCCTCCTGGACGCCTCCCTAGAGAGGTGGTCCAGGCATTTCCCACCGGGAGGAGACCCCGGGGAAGACCCAGGGCACACTGGAGAGACTATGTCTCTCGGCTGGCCTGGGAACATCTCTGGCTAACCTCGGAAGAGCTGGAGGAAGTGTCTGGGGTGAGAGAAGTCTGGGCATCTCTGCTAAGACTGCTGCCCCCGCGACCCGGTTCCGGATAAGCGGCTGAAAATGGATGGATGGATGTTTGGTCGATCCACCTGACTACCAGAGAGAGGTGGATGGGGGGCCAGAATCCCCTGATGTGATAGTAGACAACGATAGAGCAGCAGCAAGATCCTTGTCTGAGGAGGAAGATGAGACAGATGAGGTGCGACAGGAAATCTGTTGAACAAGGGAGGATGGCTAGGGACAGGAGAGGAGGGTGCTGGGATTGTTTGGGAATTTAACCTATTGAAGAATGTGTTCAGTTCATTGGCTCTGTCTGGACTACAACTCATAAATTTTTTGTGTTTTTGACTTTTTTCCCCATTAATTATGAGACAAAACAAGGAAATGGAAATCTTACATTTTAATTATTTAATCCTAGTTCCTGACTCTGTACCTGGACAGATGATGCACACGACAGTGAAAGACTTGAACGCCTGGGTGGATTATGAATTCAGGTTGGTGGCAATCAACGGTGTTGGTGTTGGAGAACCCAGCATGCCAACAAAAGCGATTCAAACCAAAGCAGCAGGTATCCTCTCACTTTGTTGTTTCCCTGTCTTCATTAGTGCTTGTCGTCATGTTACAAGTGTTTGTTTTATTTCCAGTACACTGACTACATGGTCAATTATTATTAGGTGGACATTGATGCTGCCTAATGATGGGGCAGCGGCATGACTAACTCTTCTTTGAGCTGCTTAGTAAGGTAGTTTCGCCCATCTTGTTTAATCACATGTTTCCTCTTGTATGGTGCTGAGCAAATAGCGGCACCATACGCCAAGGTAAAGCCACTGTAAACAACAATGCCTCATCTGTGTGATTAACCCTTCTTGTGTAGATAAGAAGCTCCAGATAGTGGCTGTGATCCCCTAATTGAATGTTGTCTGGTACAACAGAATCGTCAGCTCCTGCAGCTGTCAATGAATAGATTTCCTTTGTGTTGGTTTAGTTCCCAAGGTTGCACCAATTAATGTGACTGGTGGTGGGGGAACTCGAGGAGAACTTGTGATTATGTGGGAGGTAAGTGGAGGACTTTTGACTCGGAAGATGATTCTCACAATGCATCCTCCTTTTGATGATAATTGAACTCTGGCAGCGTTACTGTGTCTGTGCTGGCTTCGCTCCAGAGAAATGAGTTTTATTAAAGACAAAGCTTTTGAGATTTGCTGCCTGCTGACTTGTGCTGTTCAGTCAATCTAAATGAGGATACAAATGAAGTGTACATTTCATATGCAATCTGAAATAGGGTAATTACTTTTTTCTAGATCAAAGTGCTGAAAGGTGCTGTGCTGCTATATTTGCTCAAATACTTGTTCCACATAAAGCAACGTGGCTGCTTTCCGTGCTGCTTTTTTACTCGTTTCTGATTCAGTTTAACTTTTCCATCCTTATATCAGCCAGTTCCAGAAGAACAGCAGAGTGGAGAGGACTTTGGCTATGTCGTTGCTTTCCGCCCACTTGGCAGCAGTACCTGGATCAAAACAGTGCTGGCTTCACCTGACGCATCCAGATATATCTACAGGAACGACACCGTCCCCCCCCTGTCTCAGTGAAGTGAAGTGTCTGTGGGCGTGTTTAATAGCGTGGGAGAGGGGCCACTCAGCATTGCTGTTGAAGTACTTTCTGCAGAAGAAGGTAATCATGTTTGTGTGCTTCAAATATAAAATGGTAGTCTTAATTTAAGATAATGTGTTGTTTCATCTTAATTGCATTTCATCTTCTGTAGAGCCCTCTGTCATACCATCTAGAGTGTGGGCCCGTCCGAGTCAGCCTCTGAGATTGTGGTGAACTGGGAACCAGTTCTTTCCAGATTCAGCAGTCAGAAGATCACAACATATGAGGTATGAGAAAGAACAGGAGTAACACAGCTATCAGGAACATTCCAACAATGGTCCCAGAATAAGCTGGCGCCCCCAGTGGTGACCACCGTGAAGCATTCTGGAATCAGATTGTTGCATGTTAGTGTTACACAGTTTTCGTTGGCTAATAAAGGGAAGTCGAGAGCGGTTTCGGTACTACTGAGCACTCTGAGCCTAAGGCATCTGAGAGCTGCTTTCAAAGAGTGAATACGAGAAAATGTGACCACGATACACAACAAACCATATCATAACAAACATTCTCCCAAGATCTTGTAGTACACACCCAGATAAAAATAAGACTAAAACGCAGATGTTCTGCCTCATATTGTGAATCTCAGCGGAACAATATGTGAACTCCTCACCCTGGTGTAAGAGCGGGGTCTGAAGCAAATAAAAGCAGTGCCGCTTAAACTGTTCTCATTTAACAGAGATGACCTCAAACAACACTTGCCTCCCCAACGACAGAAAGCTACAAATGTGTTTTTTGAAGCGGCAAGACAAAGGCTATGTTTTCTAAATTAATTTGTCTTCAAATGTGATCAGATGTTCTTCAGACTCACAACAATAAAAGAACAAATTGTGCTTTAGAGACTTTAGAAACTTTAGAGAAACATTTAGGTTTCACAAAAATGAAGACCAGTTCACGGTGTGGAGGGGTGTCAAGAAACTTCAGATGCAATGATAGCTATTAAACAAACCTATAATTAACCTTATGGAAAATGAAGACTGTTGACAAATATTGACCAACCAATAAGTCACAAAATAAAAACATGCAAATGTCTAAACCAGCAATAAGTTAATGCAGTGTGTTTGATGATAAATGTTCAGCATGTTTTCATTAATAACCGATAAATGCAGTTGAATCATTGCCTGTCGTTCTGAAATCACACAAAGCCCTATTGTCTTTTATCAGTATGAAAGAAAGATAATAATTCATTGTAATTGTAAATGTAAGTGAAGTTACAAACTTTGATTAGCTTAGTTCTCGTGTCCAGGTGAGTGTGTGTCTGCAAAAAGGAAAGTGGAAAAAGGAAAAATAAGGAAAGTTTTTCCTTTAACTTTATCTGGTCTGGTTGCCATGGTGAGTTGGCGCTGGCTGTAGGGAGGTCCAGCAGTTATCATAGAGTTAGCCTCCTCTTCTCCTTGGCGACGGTCACTGGCTAGCCCAGAAAACACAGAGTTCTGAACACCTGGATCTAGTTGGTAAAATGTTGATGATAAATAATTTAAAAAAAATTTAATTACGTTTTCCAGGCCACAGGAATGCTGCAGCCAAACCCTGCTGGAGTCTATCTGAGCCCCCTGTGAGCAGGAGGCAGAGGTTTGGTCCAGACAGGGCGCCAGTCCATTGAAAAGCCACATGTTGATGAACAACTGCACACGCTCACTCCTATATTCAATATAAAATCAAATATGAACAGAGTAATTCATTCTCCCACCCAATAACAAGGACAACATGTAAACTCCAGGTAAAAGACCCCCTGCTGGGAGTGGAGTCAGGAACCTTGTTGCTGTAAGGGGGGCACCGCTGACCACCAAGTCTCATGGAATATACTTTACCATGGAAAACAAAGATTTAGTCCTTAAAAAAGGAGAACTTTTATTCATCATAAAAAGAGGAATTATATTAAATTCCTCTTTGTTTTCCTCAGAACAATTTCCCATACAGTCATTATTCACTGAAGGTTTAAGAGATTTGCAACATGGTGTCCTCTATTTTTACCTGGTTCCAGTGCTTAAAAGTTTAATCCCTCCATTGTAAGGATTTCATACATGACTTCATAATAAGCCAGTCGTCTGATTTTTAAGGCATCAAGTTGCAACCTTTCCCTAGGCAGCGTCCTTTCCGTCCAATAAGCATCTTGTCATCAAACGGCATTCAGCTGCATTGTAAACATTCACTGTTGCCATACATATGCATGAATATATAGCATTAAATGTAAAGTTGTCTATTTTACAGCTAAAAAGGAAAAGAAAGGTGGTTATTACTATCCAAGTGAAAGATGTGAAAGCAGATGTTCACCTTTCCCTGCTGTATTTATATTTACGTGAGTTTCCCTTTCAGACCTGCAAACTGATTTACAAAGCTTTGCCCATTTTTTACTGCTGAGAAGAACTGTTAACTTTTGTGCTTGATGTGCTTGTGACAGTTGCTGCATATAGGAAACACATTTAATATAAAAACCAACTCTTGATATACATCACCAATATCCATGACTTTATTCTTTCCTGTCAAGATAAACATTTCAGATATACACAATGACATTCCTCCTCTTCCCAACAGTCATTTCACATAACAACATCATTCTTTTTAGTGCACCATAACTTCCCATTCATGTCTCTAAAGATATCTGGTAGCCAGTTGCAGATATTTACAATGTCAAGTGTGGATATCTACATCTAAATCATGACCCTCTACAATTCCAGGGAAAGATATCAAGTGAACATAGTTCTTTCTGCCCACTAATTCCTTTAATAGGTTTCCACCAGCAGGAGTTCAGGGTAAACCTACCAGATGGGAACATATAACAGGGCTGACCGTCTCCTCAGCCCCTTCTGCCGAGTTGTCTCCATGACACCGTAGCGCCACACAAGTATGTTCGCAGAATAAGGGCAAAAATTAAGGCTATTGCACAACCAGCGATATCCACGTCCTCGTCGCATGAGATTATATCCAATCCGTAGCCAGCTATTGATCCGATTACTGATAGGCCTACATCGATAAGCGAGCAGCCAGAGCTGGCAACTAAGAAGACGACTGTTATGTCTTTACCTCCCATAACAATAATGCGAATGCTGGAGATCAGTCAACTTGTCACAGGTATGGTGAGGACCCAAATGCAGCACAGGCAGACGGGATATCAGTCGGTAATGACCTTTATTATTCACTGCAGTCTTTAACAGTTTATACAGTGGCAGAGTGAAAAGTCTTGGCTCACAGTGATCTTCTGCAAGATCAGAGAAGGAGTGAGCCTGGTGTCGCTGGCTGAAGGCAAAGCCAACAACTGGTGCATCGCCTAGCTGGCAGACAGGTCCAGTGGTGAGCTGTGTAGCCACAGAGCTGACGGGTGTGTAACCAGGAGGGAATAAGCAAAACTCCTTGTCGAAGACAGAAGGCTGAGGTAATATCCAGGGCAGATACAAGGCAGGCAGGTCGGGGACTGGGGAAATCGGCAACGTGATCAGTCCGGGGAATAATGCTGGAAAGTCAGGCGTAACACAAGAACAATCTGGCACTGAAGCTGATTAAACACGTCCTCAACTGTCTTTAAGTTTGGACAGGATGGGCATTTATACCGAGAAGCTGGCAAGTATTGTGCCAAAGCCGACGACGGCCCACAGGATAAAAAATAAATAAATAAATAAACCCATTCTTTAACTTTAGTTAGCAGAAAACCGCTAACGAGTTCCGTTTCTGGCAGTGTAGTTGATAAATGTCCTCAATATTGAATTGTATTCATTTCCATACTACTCTACATTTTATTCAAGGCTAAAACTAATAATAATAATGTCCAGATGTGTAGTTAATTTACACTAGCTGCTTCGTTGGTTAGGGTTAGGACAGAAGGAGAGGACATTTAAAGAAGAGATTCCTGGTACTTCAAGTAGACTCAAGTGCCGTGGCACCAACAGGCTTATTTTTTTTTACATGCCTTCATCCAGTGGATGTAACGCAGACACAGCAAAATAAACTCCAGAAAAATAGTCCCTGCAGAGGAGTTGAAAGAGGGAAGATTCAACCTTGCTGTATCCAATTCACTTCAGGAATCCAGAAACAAACAGACTTTAAAAACTAGTTTTTATCCTAGAACCATCACTGCACTAAATGCAGCTAAAACATAAATTTACATTTCCACCATCAAATTAGTACGATAGTAGTTTGATTTATTTGAAAGTGGGAAACTGTGTGGTTTGTTTCTGTTTAGATTTTCATACTACTTTTAGGAGCTTGTAATGTTGTTTTAATTGTTGTTTGGTACAAAAGGCACTGATCTATATTTTTGTTGCTCTCATGCAATGACCATAATTGGATTTCTGTAGAGATTTGATGAGTTTTAGACCCCGTCCACACGTAGCCGGATATCTGCGGATATCTGCTAAACCGGAGATATTTTCCTACGTTTTGACCCGTCAACCACACGAAAACGCAAATAAACGAAGCTTTAAAAAAACTCTGGGCAAAGTGAAGATTTTTGAAAACTCCTTTTATGTAGACGGACACAACCGGAGTTTTGCGTTTTCGAACGTCACATTATGCTCCAAAACAACAACAAATCTGCTCTGACGTGCGATTTTGTTTACTACAGATGATCCAGCATCTGTTCTCCAAGCTATTTATTAAATAAATGGTCTCTGCTCTTGACCACCGTTTACTGCGTTACACTGACGCAGAGGCTACACCGTAGGGTACGCTGCGACGCGCACCCTGCGGAGCCGCGGAGCCCTGCGGGCACTACCCGGCTTCGCAGTGCCCGCGGAGCCGCGGAGGTGCAGCTTCCCCGGGAGCACTGTCATAAAATAAGCTGAGGATTAAGGTTTAAGATGATGTTAAACACATGACATCTAAAACTCCACGGCACCGTCGCAACAACTACGACACATCTCTCTCCCTGTACGTTTGCTCAAACCTGATGGAGGTCAGTTTTATTGTGAGGTGGGGATCTCACGCCACAAGCTCATTTTGTTAATATTGACCCTCATTTAGTCCCGTGCAGGGCGCTGCCTCCAAATGAAAGAGCAACAGAAAAATACATATTTGAAGTGCGTTAGGTGTGTGTGTGCAGGAGGATCTCAGTGGAAACACCCACATCTGCGCCTCCGCGGAGCCGCAGATGATCTACAAGTTAGAATGCTTATGAATGTGGTCGAAAACGCAGATCTTCGGTTATGTGTGGATGCAAATTTTTTTATAAACGGAGGGGGGAAATATTCGTTTTTAAAAATACCCGGCTACGTGTGGACGGGGTCTAAATGAGTCTGAATTAATTATGGAATGTTTTCTGTGAGATTAATTCCAATGATCATATTGATTTGGTTCCACATTACACCTTAAATCAGGGGTGCTGCCCACACTTTTCAGCATGTGAGCTAATTTTAAAGTGACCAAGTCAAAATGATCTACCTACTATAAAAATGCAAAACATATTTTTATTCATAAATATATTGAGAAATATTTAAATGCATTTTTTGTCATAACCTTACTCTGATGACTTGCACTGAACGGATTCAGCCAGGGATGCATAGTCCGGACAGTAGCTGCTGATGGCCATCCTCATGCACATTTCCAAATGATCATCAGTGGGAATGATGTGGGAAAAGACTGACTCACAAAAATAAATGGAGCCGAATAATGTCATCAAGGAGATTTCCTGATGTTGGAGTCTCTGAGCCAGTTCCAGAACTGTCCATGAGCTTTGGACTTCAGCTGAATGGTGGCTTGTGGTGTTAAAATCTCATCCTCCACACCAGAAGAGTTCAGGTGAAATAGCGTTGTAATTTTGGATGTGATTAAAGCAATTTCAGCAACTTCCTGAAAGGGGTAAAATGAATGTAGCGACTGGCTCGATTAAAGCAGAGTCTTGAAAGCGTCTATCCAACTCTGACAGACAATTGTCTGTCTGCTTGGTGTAGCGTGCACTGTCAAGCTCCACACATGACTTTCCTTGCATCTCCAGCTCTGACTCGAGGTTCTGGGAGTTTGCCAAATCATGGCGCTGGAGCTTTGAGGAGGGATGTTGCATTTTTTCGTTTAAAAGGATTAACTGAGCTGATCATATTGATCACGGTTGTGTCTTTTCCTTGTACCTCTAGATTAAGGTAATTCAACATGATGGCTGTTAAAAATGCCAAGTCTCGCAACCACTGCTCGTCATTTAGGTGATTGTATTCTACATGTTTAGCTTCACGGAAAAACCCCTTAATCTCCTGTAAAAGCACTCAAAAACTTTGCAGGAATTTTCCCCAACTAAGCCATGTCACGTCAGCGTGCAACAACAACTCAGAATAGCTGTCTTTGAAGAGATCTGGCGGAAATAGAACAGGCGTCTCCATTGCCACGACCATTATCTCTTTCATGTTGAGCATTTTTGTGCATAATGCCTGTTGATGTATAATACAGTGGTAATTGAGGAAGTCTGGGCAAGCATCATCCTCCCTGCACTTGACAATAAATCCATTCGAGCAGCCAACCATGGCGGGCGGTACGTCTGTGGTGATGGACACCAATTTACACACTTGGAGCTGGGTTTTCTCGATAAAGTTTTTGAAAGACTGAAAAATGTCCTCCCGTCACATGTGTTATTTCATGGGCAGGACTGTTAACAGCTCCTCTTTTGCAGTCATATTGGTAAACACCATCCGAATAAGAATACACAACGTGCTGTGTCACTCACGCCTGTAGAAACACTCACAAACTGTGATATCCTTCCAAAGCTGCTGGGTCAAATCTTCGGCCTGCGTGTAACCAAAATTCTTGATAGCTGGAGAGCTTTGATCGAAGATAGTATTTCTGCTGTATTTAAAGTATTGAAATTGAGTTATTATTATACCCTCTCTTACTCCATAGCTTGGTAGAGTTTTACAGCACTTTTATGCACATGTGCAAAACGTAAATCGAGTGACAAAATGTCATAATAAGGACGAATGATGACAGCCTGGGGTCATGCCCTGCGATTGCCCGCTAGATGGCGATCGTTGTAATGGGCAGCCCTGCCTTACTAATACTTGTCCAGGAGATGTTAGTTTTTAAATTTAGTTTTCATTATTCTTAAAGGTTGTTTCTTGATCAGTTACCATATTTTCAATTCAATTCAATTTTATTTATATAGCATCTATTACAAAAGAAGTTGTCTCTAGGCGCTTTCCAGAGACCCAGAAAAACTCCCCTAGTGGGAGAAAAACCTTTATCCAAACAGTGGCAAGGAAAAACTCCCCTTTAGGAGGGAAGAAACCTTGAGCAGGACCTGGCTCATGAAGGGGGACCCTCCTGCCGGAGGATATTGTCCCAACAATCCCATTATATTGGTAAGAATTCTAGATAACACATCATCCAGGAATAATGAAAGTTGTTTCGTCTTCCTGCTTCATTGAGTTTGTTCTGTAAACTGTGCGACAGGCTCCACGGAGAGCGGGTTAGGGCTAGCACAGACTAATTGTGTACACCAAAGATCTCAGAGAAGCTGCTATCCTTGTTAACACTGCAGATGAATTATTTTAGAAGTGCTTTGTGGAAGACAAACTTTCTTTTCATCCCATCCTTCAAAGGAAGAGTCAATGTGACTTAAATGTCAGTGGTTCAGTTTGTGGGAGACGGTAAATAGTTTTATGACTTATTCTTCTAGAATTTATTGTTATAATATTTCTTTGCCGAGGTGAAAATAGAACCTGCAGTCACTTAAGCGTTTAATGAAGCATATAACATCCTGTGCAGCAGAAAAAGTTTAACAACTGCATTTAAACCTATTCCGGCTCACTGTGCTGTGTGATTACATCGCCGACTGTTTGCTTTGGGCCTTTCACTTGTGGTCTGAGGGCATTTTTACATTCCAAGTGTCTCCTGTCTCGTATTTTCATTCATCATGTGTTTGATTAAGTGCTGTCAGAATGCAGATGAAGTACATTCGCTACTGTGCTAGAGCGCTCTCAGATACAAGACAGAAAATTCAGCTGCAGCTCTGCAGCGTGCTGCTTTTACTCTAAACAGACACAATACCGGGATTAGACTGCTGGTAGCACCAGGATGTCATTTCCCCTCCGTTACTGTAAACTGCAGGATGCACATTGAAACAAAAAAATTGCATCTACCCCCGTGGAGTATTTGTAACCATTTTCAAAGATACTTAACCACATACTTTAAAAAAGCAACATGTGAAACATATGCGGCCTGAGATTTACTGAGGTGTGGAAAGCAGGTGGAATAAAACTTTATTACACGTTGTCAGGTAGAGCAACTACAGAAATAACCTACACATGTTGCAACTGATGAATCTCCCGAAGAAGATGCCCAAATCCTCCCACAGGGCACAGCTTTTGTTTGTTCTGTCCATACACTCCACAACGCAGAGTTTTAATATTAAACACAAACATTAACGACTTTTATGAGCATCACAATGATCGTTCATGAGCTTCATCCATGTGAACCAAAACACTGTCCAAAGAAAACTTGGAGGCACCACTTCAGACTGAACGGGCATGATCTTGGAAGATCCTTAAACAAGACATATTACAACATAAGACAAAACAAAAAAGTTACTTATTCTTTTCTCAAGAGCATATACTAGGTTGTTCTAAGTTACTTTCATCAAAAACTCAACAGGTGTTGGGCATCTGGTGTGTGAACATGTATTTTCAGACACTAACAATTCATTTTTAAAAATTGTAATCAAAATCACAAGCTGTGAAATGAAAACCATTCAGTGATGTCAGTCTGTGACATCACAGACCCAACTCTGAAGATAATTATCCAGTTTTCCACTCAAGCTCTCATCATGCAATATTTACAGTTCCTCTGAAATAGCGTTTTCAAAAGCTGCACTAGTGCCAAAGGGATGGAGTCAGGTTGAGCGGCTGATGAACAGGAGTGAAAAAACCTGCTGAGGAACGAGCCATTGCATCACACATCTGCAGGATTTTCCCCAAAGCATGTCAAAGACATTTTATGAAAACCCCTTGGAAAAAACTAAGTTGTTAAAATGAAAAAAGGGGCATAAATAGTTTCTTCATACATAAATAAATGAAGTTTAATGTGAACAATGAACTATGTCTGCTTTTTGAAATACAGGACTTGTCAATCAATAAGGAGACATCGAAATTTGCTTATCTTTTTAAAAATAAACCACACCACAGTAAGTCTTTGACCAGGATGAACTTGGTTTGTGACATACTGACATGTCAACATTGATCAGGTAAATCAATAATTCTGTGATGGTGCTCCTGTCTCTTCTGCAGGGTGCTGCTGTCTCACCAACATGATTGCTATGAAACAACCACAACTAACTCCGGTGGGCGGAGTTAGTTGTGGGCGTGGTTTCACGCATCGCAGGCCAACCTATCTAAATCGCATTTTCGTTACGTAACGAAAGGGAGCAGAATCTAAACGGCTCGTAGAATCCTTATCACACTGGATGGCTCATCCGGCCGGGCTGTACAGACACTGCAGAATTTGGTTGCTTTCCTCCTTCTCTGAGTTGGCAGGCTGAGGGGAGACCACTTTATATATGTTAAAGCAAGAGAAAACATGTTTTTCATAATAGGTCCCCTTTAACACGCCCTCAGCACCCACAGAATTGAACCCAGGTCTTTCTAGCTGTGAGACGGCTGCACTACCAGCTGTGCCACCGTGCCCCCCTAATCTAAGGAAGATCCTTGAGACCAGCAGTAAAAGCATCTACCTGGCCCTTCTCTGTGAGCCTCCAACTGCATAAGTACCCTCTCTGAAGCCATCTGTTTGACATTTTCCTATCTGCTTTCTCCATAAATAGTTTCCTATATAAATACTGATGCTAATAACTTCATAATCGTTACCCACATTCCTTTGCAGTTTATTCTATAGCTATTGTCAGACATGCTATCATTTGAAACATTAACATGTTGGACCTCTGCAGGTCCTGCAGTAGTTGAACTGAACACATATCACTGATGTTTTTAAGAGACTTGCTACTTCAGTTTTAGTGTATTTATGACTTACAAGACACAATGTACTCTTTCACTTTACATGACATGTTTTCACTTGGTGTGTGTATTAGATGTCAGCTCACTCTGTGAGGAAATAAAAGGGGGAACATGCAAATGCAGGTCATACTGTGTGTCTGGCCTCTTTGGTCCAGGTTCTCATTTGGGAGGAAGGATCTGAGCAGGGTGAAGCTGACAGAGTGAGGGTTACCGGCAGCACAGTTCTGCTCTCTGGCTTAAAAGGAAGCACAGTGTATCGCATCTCAATCAGGGCTCAGAACAGCGCCGGGCTCGGACCCGGCAGCCGCTCCATCAGCATCTCCACCAAGAAACCACGTGAGTCAGCACACAAGACATAAACTACCAATGTTTCTTTGACTTAAGGCCTTCTGTCAAGTTCTGTTGGTTCAATTACCTTTTTCCAGCGCAAAAATGTATAGTTTAACTTTAACGTCAAACTGGATTTCCTTTTATGTTATATCCTGCAGATGACTGCACTTGCTTCAGTTATAGTTTGTTCATCTGATTTCACCCATCACATACTCGTTCAGCGATAACTCCTCTCGCTGCGATCATTCTGATTATTAACCCCCTCTGATACCTCGGCACAGCCCCCCAGCTTCAAGGCTCCAGTGAATTTAAGGGTCTCACTCAACTATGAAATGTGACTCGTAAAGTATATCCCTTCCTTCAATTTGTTTAGAGTGACGTACCTGCACCAATTATCATGACTACTACCTGCCATTATTACAGATGCTTTGTACTGATAATTGTAAAGCCATTGGAAAAGTGAGGGTGTTGTTTTGTCGACAGGTAACAGTAGGAGGAAAACTCTATGTTACAGAAAGGGTAACAAAACTCCCGATAAAGGGCAGGACATGAAAGCAGTGATGATCATAGTTGTGTTAAGCAGCTGATTTATTGGTTTCTTATTTTGTTTGAGATTATCATCCACAGCACACACACTGCAATATTCTCCTAAATAAGATTAGAAGATCTGTATGATGCTCTGGTAACATTTGTCCCAGCTGTTTTTGAAGATTTTATACAATATTTAAATCTCATTAAAAAAAAAAACTCTTTTCATAAAAGTTCCTCTTTAAAGTGCTTTCTTACAGTACGTACAATACTGGAGCCATTCCATCCCAGATGATTTGTGTGTGTGTTGATATGGGTTTTTATGTTCTGGATACCATTTTATTTTATTTTGCATTCTTTTTGTAAGGTTCTATATTTTTGGATGTTACAGTCATGCTTACATCAGAATGCAGTCCTACTGGAAAAAGATGCATCACAAGGCTTGCCTTCTGCCTCGTACTGTTCTTATCCCTATAACCGGATTTTTACACACATGCAAAAAAGACTAATCGAAAAGCATGAATCTTCTATTTTTCTTAACCTCCATTTCTCGACGTTAATCCAGTACATCAGATAAAATGCAAAGGCCCGGTGATTAAATCAAGGCTGAGTGCAGAGCTACAGACTGCTACTGATGACATCGGTTTATGCTTCATTTGTCGGGCCTGCACACGTATAATTGTTTGTCTTGCAGCACCCAGCCAGCCTCCCGGGAGCATTGAGTGGAAACTCACCAATTCAAAGATCAGTCTAAGTTTGGGACATGTGAAAGTGCTGGAGAATGAGTCTGAGGTGACGGGATACAAGGTGAGTTTGTGAGAGGGAAAAAAACTGCTCCAGAACTGAGGATACAAACACAGGCTCAGCAGCTGTCATCTCAACAAATGGCTTTTTCATCACAGTGGAAAGATAGACCTCAGCACTCCGGTGTTACATTATGGATTATCCCTGTCTTGCCTTTCAAAATTAAAAGATCTGTCCCAGCTGATAAAATGAAGGTGCCATGCAGCAAAGAAAACTCAGCCTTTTCTCACTTTTTTAAAAGTAGTTTTTGATGATGCCTACCACAAATAAATGTATATATTATCCCGCCATTTGCAGCCAGGCTCATTTAATGATCAGTCTTGGGTAAGAGCTTTGTTCAAAGGAAGCCTACAGCGCATGTACTCTAGACAAAGGACACAAGTGCGAACTCTTGTATACAGTACAGATCAAAAGTTTGGACATACTTCCCCATTTGTTTGAATGAGAAGGTGTGTCCAAACTTTTGGTCTGTACTGTATTTTTGATGTTTTAACCCGATTATGCAGTTTACGTTGCTTTGCTTAATGTTTCTTGAAAAAAAGGACAAAATTAAGCATTTTGACATGAGCATAGATATTATTGAAAAATTAAATATTTTAACAGATGTCCTGAGGTCCTGTTTTAATTCTTTGGGTTATTCTGTGTTGACACATTTTAAATTCATAACCTCCTCAGAATAGTGACAGTGCAAAAATAGTTCAACTTCCGTCAAACTTCCTCTGTTTGGGTTTTTGTTGCGTCTGCGTAGGCTGATATATTATACAGACTCAGACACACATCTGACTGCTAAGAGGTCACAAAGGTTACATGTTTTACTGCTCCAGCTGATGAATTTCATGATGATTTTCAGCCCAGGATCTATGTTGTCTCCAGGTAGTGTATCACCAGAACAGGCATAGCAGGACTGCTGTAATGGAAACCAACAAGACCAGTGTGGAATTGCAAATGCATTCTGGAGAGGAGTCCCTAATTGAGATCAAAGCTCTGTCTGAAGGGTGCGATGGTGCCAGTACTGGTCCAATTCGCATACCAACGATATCCAGTAAGTTGCAGAGACTCTCTAGCATGAAAATGATGGGACCTGGGAATGGGCAGAGACGCAGTGGAACAGTACACACTATGTTACTATAATGTCATCTGAGTGATGGATAGCGTCCCTCTGCTCCACGACAGTCTCAACAAAACCCTTAAATTGAAGATGTACATTACAGTAAGACTCTACAGTAAGAGTCTGTAAACCTGGAAAAAGGGGACCAAAATGTAAAAAAAAAAGTTGCAGAAGATCCTTAATGGTGCAAATTTTCATTTGTTTAATCTCGTAAATTAATTAGGGCCCGAGCACTGACAGTGCGAAGGCCCTATTGTATCTGTAGGAATTTTTCTCGTTCTCGTTATCCTCGTTTTTCTTCCGACAAAATGAGGGCCTTTATTCCCCCCTAAACATGCCCCAAAAGTCACCAAATTTTGCATGCAAGCCAGGCCTGGCGAAAAATTTGATATTTGATGGTTTGCATTAATGGGCGTGGCCTAATGGCTCAACAGCGCCCCCTAGAAAACTCCGTGCCTCAAGCCCCACAATACGGTTTGACGTACATGCACGAAAATCGGTACACACCTGTATCATGTCGCAACTTAAAGAAAAGTCTCTTGGCGCCATGGCCGAAACCGAACAGGAAGTTGGCCATTTTCAATTAATCGTGTAATTTTGGCGCAATTTAAGCCATTTCTTCGGCCGTTAATGCGGCCGAACCGTAAACCGTTTGCCTGAAGTCCTAATTCATATCTTGCTTGTGAATGAACCAATTTTTTTATTTTCTCCTGACGAAGTTTACGATGTGCAGTGTTGTGCGACTCGGGGTAGCTTGGCTGATTAGTTATTCAAGGCTATTAATGAATATTATTAATAATTATTAATAATTAATAAAGTTGACTATTTATCAAATCATATTATCAAAATGATAATTCTCGGGGCACCACCGCCGGGCCTTACTTCCGGTGGGATTCGATAACTAAAACAGCAGAAAATCAGTCTCATATGATTATGGTTTATCCTGCATAACAGCAAATCCTACTACCACTTACAGGATGAAGTGAAGGCGTGATATCCGAACACTAGGCTCTGCTTAAACAAATCAATTTGTGACCAAATCTTGCATGAAATAACAACCACTCATAAAAAAAATCAATCAGGATTTATTTACATACAGGTGTCAAAAGATGATAAACGCAACACCCCAAATAAACCTGATGGCAGAAATGGCTTAAGTATCATAAAACAATTAATTAACTAGAAAAACATCAATAGAAAAATAGGACATGAAAGTTAAATGCATGGAATGAAAAAGAGAAAAGAAATCAAGCAATAATAACGAAGATACAGAACATCTACAGTTCAAACGGGGCTCCTGTGGTCTTTTAAAGATGGACGCGCCCTCTGGGCCACGTGCAATCGGACCGGATGGCGAACGCAGCATTTAAAACGTGCCTACGGCAGAAAACAACGACTACCAAATAATCAAACATGATAATGATAACAATGATGATGTAATCTCAGCTCTGAACACAGATTTAGCTCTGTAACACTCTTAAGTTACTGATAACCCAGGTCTCACAATCTCACACACAGTTCTGAACACTCTTAAATCCTACTGATCACTGCTACGCGGGCTCACGTCTCCTCTGGGATCCGGAATCGGGTGCCTGCGGGTTTGTCGACTGGGTTCGCGGTCCTGCTGGGGTTTCGCAGTCAGGCTATCGCGTCCCGTCCCTTCCCCTGAAACGGATTAGACAGCGGCGGGGCCGCCTCGTGCCGGGCCGTGGTTCCGGACCAAAACGGAGGCTCACACGCATTCCTAGGCGCGGCGGGGGGACCGGTCTCTCCGCCGTGCTTCCCTCTCTGCGCCGGTCGCCGACGCGCGGCCGTCCGGGCCCCGGGAGAGCTCACGCCGGGCGAGACGCCGGCCGTCCGTCCCCGATCCCTGCGCCGGTTCGCAGACAGGGGCTCGGAGCGGGGAGGGGGGGTTCAGTCTGAGCACTCAATCGCAGCTGTGTCCCGATCTGGTTGCCGGGAGCGCGTGGGCGTCGGAAGCTCGGATCTGCAGAAACTTAAAGAGGAACAGAGTTTAGTGAGAAATCGGAGCCTCCCGGGGGACTGCGGCTTCAACGGCCGGACCCCGCAGGGCCCGGTCCGGTGCGGGCCTCCTGCCTCCCCCCAGCCCGGGGGGAGAGAGAGGAGATGGGATCCTTTGGCCTGGCCAAAGATCCAGCGCCGATGAGATGAAGTTGAGAAGAGAAGAGAAGAGAGAGAAAAGGAGCAGCGGCAGGGGTTTTGATCCTACGCGCGCTGCGGTGACGTCATCGGTGCCTCGTTGCGATTGGATGCGCGCCGCTTGTGGGCGCCGCCCCATCCCGCAAGGCATGCTGGGGGGTTGCTGGTAGGTTTTGTGTCTGTCCAAAGAGGCCTGGTTTTAGGGCTCCGCTGCGTCCCGACCCCTGCTTAGGTGTCATAAAACCCCAAGGAAGTCTGTTTTCCCTGGCAGAAACCCTGCTGGGTCCTTGTTTTGATCTCCGGCCATGCAGTGGGGGTCGTAAACGGACTATCTCGACCCAGGCCGAGATAACCAGGAGTTAGCAGCACGGGGTCGCAGGACTTCAGGAAGAAGGGGCAAAGTCTGGTTTTACAGGTCCTCATAATCACAAAAATATACATTTATAAAAGTCCACATGATCACTTGGTGCGGCCCAACAGCAGTCACCCTGCCTCATGTCCTAGTTCTCTTTGTCAGGACAGCGTGTTAACCCTTGGCATTTGTATGTGGAAACGCATTTGTTACACAAAGTCTAATTGATTTGAATATTATTGATTTTCACAAAATGTCAGTTACAATCACATAATCTCTACTTTCCAAGCGCATACTGGTGTGAAGGCCTTCTGATGGACCAACCACAAAAGGTGTTGGTGTACCTGACTTGAAACATGGACTCTAACTGAGGCCCCGCACATTTACATTTCAAACATTTCTGTTTGTACAGATTTGGGTCGCTGTCCAAAATTTGAGATTTGGAAATCTCATAAACCCATATTTTATTCTCAATGAAACATATCAGCTGTTAAAAATGATTGAATTTTGGTGCTTCATGGAACATATAAGCTCATTTTGAAATTGATGGCAGCGGCAGCACATTCTAAATTGGAATTGGTACAACAAAAGTCTGGAAGAGTAACTGGCACAAATCAAAAGCAACTGGGGGAGCATTGACAACTAATTAGCATTCAGTTGAAAAAAATTTCAAGAAAATGTCCCTCAACATAAAGTTGCAAAGACTTTAAAGATCCCACCATCGAGGATGTATACTATCATCAACACATTCAGCCAATCAGGGGGAATCTGTCTGCAAGGCCCAAGTTAAAACTGGGGGCTCGTGATCTTCGGGCCCTCAGACAGCACTGCTTTAAAAACAGACAAGAATCTCTGCTGGAAATCACTGCAAGGGCTCAGGAATACTGTCTGTGAACTCAGTTCACCGAGCACTATACAAATGCAGGTTATGCTCTTTCATGGAAAGATGAAGCCATATGTGAACATGACCCAGAACACTGCTGTCATCTCTGGGCAAAAGCTCAATTATAATGGTTTGTGGCAAAATGGAAAATGTTATGTGCTCCGAATAAAAATGTAAAAAAAAAAATTGTAAACCATGGGCGGCATGTCCTGTGGACCATGGAAGAGAGGGACTATTCAGCTTGTTTTCTGCGCTTGCATCACTGATGGTATGGGAGTGAATTTGTGTCTATGGTGTGTGCAGCTTGCACATCTGGAAAACTCACTGTCAATGCAGAAATGCACAGAGGTTTTAGAGCAACATACACTCTATCCAGACAACATCTCTTTCAGGGACAGTTTACATGTTTCAGCAAGACAACGCTAATCCACACATTGCAACCATAACAGCAGCAGTGCCTCGCAGGAGAACAATTCACGAGTTGGACTGCCATGCTTGCAGTTCAGACCTTTCACCGGTAGAAAGTAGTTGGCGCATCATGAAACAGAAAATATTGCACCAAATACTGAGGACTGTTGAGCAGCTAGAATCCTCCATCAGATAAGAATGGGACGATACCAGCACCTCCAGCAACTGGTCTACTTACTCCCCAGATGTTTACAGAGCGTTGTTGGAAGACCAGGTGATGCACCATGGCAGAGATGACAGATGTGTTGCTGCCATCAAATTAAAAAAAGCTAATATTTTCAAGGAAATGGCAAAGTGTCTTTCAATATCAGTTTCAATATCTGATATGTCTGTTTATGTTCTATTAAGCATAAAATGTAAGTGTATGTTTGTATTTATATTTTACTTAGCATCCCAACTCTTTTGGAACTGGGGTTGTAAAAAACAAATAGAAAAGCATTAATATTGACATTGCCTTATTTTGGCTCATGTTGCCTTGATTTACTTGTGTGGAGCTGATTTGAAGGCACCTTAGGCTTCAGCATGGATTCAAAACCTGAAGCCTTTACTCCAGTCAGCCTTGCTTTTGTGCATGCTGCCTCTGGCATTGCACACCTGAGTAGAGCACAACCATCATTAATGTTGGTAATGGCTCTGCTATGATGAGTCTATCCCTCCACTGTGGGACATCAAAAGCTTAGCCAGACTATTACAGCCATTATTATAATTGCATTACAACAACTGAATGGCTGATGTGGCCTAAGCAATTTTTTTTAAAGAAAAAAAGGCAGGTATATTAACATCTTAGCTGTTTCCACAAAAGGTTTTTTTTTTATACTCCCTGTGATCAGGATTAGTTAATGCTGCAAACATGTCGGTTTATCTGGAGATAAACAGCAATGGTGCATATTCAATTATTTGCCAGACTGCTTCAAGTTTACGTTCATAATTCAGGGAATTCACACGTGTTTTCGAATCTTGTCAAGCAGATAGGTTTTCAGAATAATGAAATGGTCATTTTCTGGGTATCTGGAAAGCGCCTAGAGACAAATTCTGTTTTAAAAGACACTATATAAATAAAATTGAATTGAATTGTAAATAAGAACCACAGGCCACCTCTAGGTAGTTTTACCAAGCTTTAATTGTTTTCTTATTTACATGTTTCCTTATGTAGAGTATCAATAGACACTTTTACTTGCTGCAAATCTAATTAAGATAAATTAAAGCAGTTTTGCCTTCAGTTAACGTGTACAAGTCAATGTACAATGTTTGAACACATTTAAAAAATGGCTAGGTGTGTCTGGCTTTTGACTGATACTTTATTTCAAGCTGATTTTCAACTTATAAACATAAAAAAATGTGTAATTCTTTTTAAACTGAGGGCTTCTCTTGGACAGTATGCTGAATGTTACTTCTCTAATGTCAATGTTGTATTTTTTTGTGGAGTTAACTCTACAGTAGAAATTGCCGTGAGAACGAGATCAAGAGCACAAAGTAAAATTTGAGAACCAATAACTGTTTTCTGTACAACAAAAGGTTTCTCCTTAAATTATTTTGTCTAATGTTCATATTAAACTTTTGAACATGTCTAACTTGTCAGAACGATGATGATATCTGTAAATGTATTCAGTGCAAAACTTCTTCCCTTTTATTTATGATTAATGAGCCTTCTCTATTGTAATATAATAATTAAGTAAGATACTATTATTGTATAAATAAGGTATCTCTATGAGATTATAGAAAAAAATCAATACAATTTCACATTGAAACCTTCTAATCATCTTGCTTGGATTTAATAAACATCATTACAGGAGACAGTGTTGTATTTTTTCCAAATTGGTCTGAAGGGATTTCTGCTCTGTTACAGTGAGCACAGTGGAGAATCACAGCAAATGTAGTGAGTAAATATACCAAAGGCTCCTTATATCCTTTGGGACTGAAAAGGAAGAGAAGCACATTTGCAGGGGGTCCTGGGTCCCTTGGGCCTGTAAAACCTTACTGAAAGGTATGTTTACAGAAGCTGCCTAGGCCAAGACAGGATCATTTTTCTTAATGATTTCGTCTCCCCACACTGGAGAACTTACAGGATACAGAATAATACAAGCAATCATATTTCCCCTGTGTCTGAAGATGAATCTGTTCTGGATATCTGATTGCTGATACTTTTCTCATTGACTCTTTCATATATGTCAAACAGAAACTTGAGGTTATTTAAATCTTCCACAGGAGACAAGCTTATTAATGATGAGTTAGTGTTTTCTTTCTTTCTGATTGTCCTGGGGTTTTCTTCCAGTTTATTTCAGTTTTATCCCTCACATTATTGGTTATGACAAACTCAAGTTAATGACTCTGCTGGAAATTGATTTTCCAGTACAGCCCGTCCAAGAGAACAAAAAAAGGCAAATAAACATCATAAGACATTGATGGACAGGTGCCTGAGGCCGCCCAATTGGTTGGCGCAGAATCCTGGCGCAGCACATTCAACCTAGGTTCTAAATTGCCAAACTGGGGGGTGGGGGTGAGGGGTTACTGGATGTGCATGTGTGCATGTTTGTGTAAGTAAGTATGGGAACTCTCCCTCAGATTCAGTTCCAAAATCGTTGATAGCGATGGAGTGCGATCAGCCGGCCTCAGTATAGTTCTAATCCAGTTCCACAGGCGACTCCAAACAGACGAATTTGTGGTCAAATTCCATCAAGCCAAACTTGCAACTTTTCCAAGGTCTTTCCAACCTGCCAATGATGAAAGCGCAGCTAGCCTGCAATTCTCTTCATAGCGTCTGAGTCTGAGTGTTGATAGTACAACATCCCTTCACAAAAGCCAGGGTGCCTGGAACGGGCCAGAATAGCTGCCAACATTTTTCAAATTTGTCGATATGCCAGGTAACCGCCAACTCCAGAAGTCAGAAGATCTGCAGAGAGAGGTTCCAAAATAGATTAACAGAACAGAGAGTGGCAGCAAGGCAGATAGGGAGGGAGCGGGGGAAGAAAAGCGTACACCTTCATCGAGAGCCAGAAGACGGACACATGAGATCAAGGAAGTTTGACATTAATACATTCTGTTCTGATTTGGAAATTAAAAAAGGACCATATGGGCTTTTATGGGATTTTAAAACTAAACCCATTACCATACAGTTATTACAGTAAATCCATATGAATGATTTTGATATTTTGACCAACTGACAAAACAACTAATAAGAAAAATAGCAGATATTAGAGCCACCCTATTTTGCTTGACTCACGCTCTTGCTTTGACTGACAATCGTAGTCAAAACTTGACTTATTTACTTGAACTATGATCAGACTAAAATGAATGAATAAATACATAACAAAGTTAATGCTGAATGAACCTGCACAGCCAAATGAAATCTGTCAAAATAATTATTCAAATTATTTTGAATTATTGTAAAGAATGTTAAGATACAGTGGCTTCAAGATCTTAAACTCCTGTACCTTCTTCACCTCTACTCCTTGTAATATCACCTTTACTGTCTCCTCTCACATTAAACATTAATATTTTGTCCTGCTCTGTCTGACTTTCATTTCTCTTCTCTCTAGTGCATACCTCCACCTCCAGGTTCTCCTCACCCTGTTCCCTTTTCTCACCATAGACTACTGTCATCTGCAAACATCATAATCGAAGGGGACTCCTGTTTGATTAAATCAGTCAGACCTTTGCGAAGGAAGGGCTTCAAAAAAAAGTGGCCACGTTTCCTTCAATGCCACAAAACTGCCCGTTCGGACTTTGCAAGGGAGAACATCGGACAATGAAAGGTTATTGGCGTGACGAGGAGATGCCATCTGAGAGGTTCTCTACATGGCACAGTGGAGGGGGGCGGTGCGCCTTGAACGACTTAAAGAACAATGGAGCTTCAAGTGGTGCAGGAGCTTCAAATATCAGCTATGTGGAGATGTTGCAGCGGGTGGTCCCTCATGACTAAGGACCCTTGTGTGTGTGATGATGACCAAGACAATGTTGCAGTTCAGAACGCGGCCTGAGGACTTCTTCCAGGAGAATAACCTCACTTTTTTGGACCATCCTGCGTGTTTCCCTGATCTAAATCCATTTGAGAATATTTGGGGATGGACGGCACGGGAAGTTTGCAAAGTTTGACATCAGTTCCAGACAGTGGACTCCCTGCGTGAAGCTGTCTTCACCACTTAGCCCAACCTTCCCATGATCCTTCTAGACACACTCACATCCAGCATGCCGAAACAAATTTTTGAAGTGATCAACACGAATTGTGGAGCTACTCATTACTAAGTGGGTTTGTTTTACCCTTTAATTTCTGTTTTGAGATGATTTTAAGGTGTTTTGTGCTATGGTCTTAAACTTTTGATCAGCTGATGAACATTTCAGTTAAATTGTTGTTTTTCAAAAATTTCCATGCTCAATTTTTTAACCTCTTGCTCCCATTTCTCCTTTTTGCATTTTTAAGCTCTACTCAGGACCTTCTTATGATCCAGCAGTGCAAAATGCAAATTCTTGAGATTTTGATCAGGAGTGTATTCTTGTCCTTAGGTTCCTCTGTTCTTTCCATGTCCCACTACTTCCTAGCTATCTTCTTTGTCTGAATACTTTCCTGTACTTCTTTATTCCACCACCAGGTCTCTTTATCCTTTTTCCTTTGTCCAGATGACACACCAAGTACCTTCCTATCCATCTCTCTAATTGCTTTTACTGTAGTTTCCCAGTCATATAGCAACACGTAACAATCACCCAAAGCCTGTCAACTCTGCCCCGCAATACATTCACTGCAGCCATTTTCATCCTTTTAGCAAAATCCACTATCATTTGTCCTTTCAGATTCCTTTCAATAACACCAAACCTTCCTATCACCTCCTCATCACCTTTGTTCACTTCCCCAACATGGCCATTAAAGTCTGCTCCTATCACCGCTCTCACACCTTGACATTCACCATCACTCCTTCAATTTCAACTCCTCTTTCAAGATCACACTCACCCCATTTCTCTTTCCACACCATAATATAACAGGCAAGACTCCAAGGGGAAATTCACACACACCTTTTGTAAAAGCAGTAATGATGAGGATGTGCAAAGCTCTGATAAGCCAATATGTTGAATAGATTTAAATATGAATGCCTTATAACTATAAACATTTCAAATAACCAGATCAGGAGAGATTCAATGAAGCATATCAAAAGTTGACTGAATGATTCAGTGTAAAAATCTGTCTTATGTTTACGGTAATACACGTATTCAACAAATACTATGAAACACATAATAAACACACTCAACATGTCATATCACGTTTACTACATGCAGGGTCCGCTCAAGGGCCAATTTCTGTTTGACCAGTAAATAGCGGAGGTTATCTGCCACACTGGCGGGTGGAAGTTTCTACCAATGATACACAAAACTGAAATTAGAGCCACTTTCATATGCAGCATGTTAGGAAGCACATGTTTAATGTACATCTTATTAACCCTTTAAAAACAAAGCGGCCGCAGGAAGGTCTGACAGCTAAACTGAGCTTTTTTTTCCATGCAGTGAGACGATGACATCATTCCGATTTAAACACATGGTGGTTCCAGTCTACAGGTGCCAGGATGTACAGACAATGTGGATACTTGTGGACCATTTGTATTGTATTTAAAGAAAAAAAGGCATGGCCGCTGGATTTTTTTCATTTACCAGTGTAGTGGAAAAACCCATTAAATACTCTTTAATATGCTCTTTCCCATGAGGTGGATATCTGGACTGAAACTGAGTGCATCTAAGTTACAAAGAATAAAATTTGAAAGATGAGTCAGATTTCAGTAGATTTAATTAAGCAGTTGCATGCAAATGGGTCAGAAAATACATCAGGCGTCTCGATGTATAATGACAACGAACAAAGGAAGCACAATGATTTTAAAACATAAAAGATGATGCAGTGGAGTCTGGTTCATTCTTATGATTCTGGCAGACAAATCCTTGCAACTTCAGAGCTGATCTTTTAGGGACAAAGTATCAGTCTGCAAACTGTACAGGCCAAGGCTCAAAATTGCTTCTCACAGTAGTTTTGGTTTAATCCAAGTGGCCAAGGCTAAATTTTCCATCACAACCAGCCCACGTGGCTAGTGAGTCAAAAGGTTAATGTCAGACCCTGACTTCATGTATCTAAAATATGAGAGATGGAATAGTGGCTTTTGTCTACAAAGATGGCCTGGTGGTAATGATTCTGGTCCGATAGAGTGGCTGTGAAACACTTCAAAGAAGAAGAAACAGAATACAACAAACAAAATCAACTTAATTCGCCAGGTTGGTTCCAATGAAGGAGAAATTAAATTTGTTTTGTTTGTTTTTTTATTCTAAGAATAATGCCAGAGGTATATTGATAGTGTTAATTACCTACTGCAGTTCACCCTTCAACAGTTATTCTTGTATATAAACAAGTCAACACCAACCTGACTTTAATAATGACACAGATTCATTGTAAATACTGTGACTAGTTTCATTTCGCAGAACTGCTGTACTATTTCGTTTCACTTTAGGCCGTCTCTTCTCCTGTTAAAAAAAAATGTAATCTTAATCATGTTAAGCAACTGGAAGCAGCAGACCTTGACATGCAGCTTGTGGCTAATCCTTTATTCATGGAAATCTGTAGAGAATGGCAGCATTCAGGGAATGCTTCCCTTACCTTTGGTGGACTGTGTACATTGTGCAGAATTCACTTGCACTCATTATTATGAATATGTGGTGCCTTTTGTGACAATCCCAAGATACTTCTTAGGTCACCTGATTAGAATAAGGTGATCTGCTGTTGAATCCAGCTGCCTTATTTTTGGGGTTCCATCATCATCTCAGAAACATGCTGCCAAGTTAAGAGTCAAGTATGACGTTTATTGGTGCACAGGGGTAGGTGGGAGGCTCTGCTTCTACAGCCAATATGAAAACAGGGTTGTTGATTCTGTTGAAAGCAGGTTGGGGATGTGGAGGAGCTGAAAATATTTTTTTGTATTTTTGAGGTGCAGGTTGTGAGATATGTCAGAGAAGTGACAGTATGTGGACCTGAGCTGTGCTCTAAAGAAGGGATAAAATGTTGTGATGGACAGAAGATTGGCTGGGAATTAAAAAGACCAGGAGCCCTCTCCAAGCACCATAGGACAGCTGACAGGCAGCCCATACAGCTCTCCTCCTGAGTTCACAAGGAAAACACTGTGTGGAAGACAGCTGCTAAAGGCTCAAACTGACAAACGTTGCGCTCATTACTCTCATTCTTTACTGTATGTGATTGCTGACATTTCCTTGACACACACACACCTATGTGTATATATACTGTATGTATATATATACTGTATGTATATATATATATATATATATATATATATATATATATATATATATATAGTATATACTGAATATATATATATATATATACAGTATATACTGAATATATATATATATATATATATATATATATATATATATATATATATATATATATATATATATACACTGTATATGTATATCCAAATTTACTTACTTTTGTGCTAAATTTATAAATTATGATCAACACATTATAATTGTGAGAACATGTGTTAATGATAATATTAACAAAAAGGGACCAAAGAGCCAATTCAGTCTGATTGTCAAATTGAAAAACATACTGGTATAAACAGTCATTTACACGTCCCTTTTCTGGAGTCAGGTTTGACAGGAAATATTACCAGAAATATACTTTACCTAGAAATTTTATTTAAGACATGTACAGTAGCAGTGAACAAAGAAAACCCTTGAAAATTATTCATGCAGTCCAATATATAATGTATTTTACTAACGCGTAATGAACACATTTTTCTGCTTGTAAGACTATAAAAAAAGGGTATATAACAACGTATTGAGATTAACTTTTTTTATTGACTTATTTTCCACTATAATTTGCAAATAAACTCTTTAAAAATCAGACAATGTGATTTTCAGGATTCTTTTTCTTTATTTTGTCTGTCATAGTTGTGTCACGGTTTGGTTATTTTAGTTCCTGTCTCTTTGTGTTTCAGTTGTTTTGACTTCTCTGGTTCCCATCTGCCCTGATCGTCTGCACCTGTGTCTTGTCAACCCTTCTGTGTATATCTGATCTTGTCTTTCCCTTACTCCCTGCTGGTCTGTACTGTTTTGATCCTCCATGTATCCGGTTAGGTTTCTGGTACACTCTTGTGTTTTTGTTAACCCTGCTCTGCAGCGCTTTGGGTTTGTTTTTACTTAATAAATCACCAGTTTTCTGGAACCCCTGCCTTCTGATCTCCTGCATCTGGTTCTGATCCACCACATTCATGTAGAGTTGAGATATACCTGTGATGGAAATTACAGGCCTCTCTTATCTTTTTAAGTGGGAGAACTTGCACAACTGGTTTTTGACTAAATACTTTTTTGCCCCACTGTACATAGTAGTATAGTATAGTATAGTATATCAGACCACTTTTTTCTGACTTTTGCACCATTTTCTCTTTTTGCTTTTACTCTTGTTGCACCTGATACATCAGATTGAAGGTATTGTAAAATGTTTTTGACTGTACCTGGCAATAAAGCTTTCTGATTATCACTCTGATTCTAATTGCTTCATTTGACTTTATTTTTTTCTATTCCACTTATCAAAGGATCCCGTTTTAGTCATTTACCATCTCTATTCTGCTGAACCAAATGGCATAGTCCTGTGCATAGAAATAGTCTTTGTCATCAAGATATTATGACCAAGGGCCTGGATGGAGGATCAGGGGGATTTGTAGCGGATTTGAGCGTTTTTATTTCATCCCTTTCCATATAGTAATTGTTCAGACAGCTGCTAGATTGGATGAAAAAAAAGGAAATTGTCTTATTTTATTTAATTATCAAAGCTTGTTTCTTTATTCCTGGGATTTAATCTGTTCTGCAGTACAACAAATGATGAATGCATAACTTAGGCGAGGAGGTGGAATTGATATCTTAAATGATTTTTGAGGAGAATCAGAATCAGAATCAGAATCAGCTTTATTGGCCAGGAGAAACCTCCATTCAAGCGAAATATAGGTCTAAGACAAGACCCAGAAGGCGTACAAAGCCTGCTTTAGAAACTTCTCATATTTGGTTTCTGTTAACTGCTCACACATGTTTTCTCAGCATCACCAAGAGGTCAAACTTCTCTCAGATACGGGTTGCATTCAAGAACAGATGCGGAGAAAAGATTCAGAAAAGTCAGACTAAAGCAGCAGTTCAGGAAAGATTTTGATTACCAGTAGGTGCCCCATGAATGTCGCCTACTCTACACCTCTTGATGATGGTACTCACAACACCGTTGCTGATACGATTCTTTACTTCATGTGAGCAGGCTTTGATAGCATTTTGACCTTTTGTCTTTTTAATATGTTTTGTTAATTTGTTTAATTTTTGTTGAGTACATTCATCTGTAAGTGAAGTGTTTACGGAAATGGCCATCTGTCGGTAAGCAAGCAAAAAATGCAGAGAAATTCCTGTGATTATGAACTTTTATGAACGCATGTTATTATGTGAAATTCGACTTAAAGGAGCATGAGGCTCCTTTTAAGAAATGAGACTCTCTAGCGCCACCCTTCACCACGACGGCCGTTGGGGGTACTGCAGCCAACAGTGAAGCCGGCACGGGAGAACGGGGAGAACGCTCATGCAGCGTCATGTGACGTCACATCCGCAGCCCAGCGCGGGAAATTTGGGCCCGAATTGCAGCACATTTTGCAGCACACAGCCTGTTCAAGGCAAAGGAGAGATACACTAGAGGGCTCATTCTTTTGGGTTTGGAACGCTTCATCTGACATTATTACTAGAAAACTTAAAACGTATACGAATTTTTTTCATAAATCCTGCCTCAATCCGGCCTCAAGCTCCTTTAAAGCCTCAGTGTGAGACCAGCATCGAGTTTCATTCACCCGCCGCGTGGTTTGGGAAATAAAGGAAAAAGACTACAAAGCCCAGCGGGTTTGTAGTCCAGGAGGTGTGAAGAAAGGGCGTGCCTTCCGGCGCGCTTTACCGGAAGGACCTGTGAACTGCCCACGGGCGTTGATGACGTCAGCCTCTTTTCCTCCCGGCTCATTTGGATCCACGTCTTTCCATTTTCTTCAGAGCTGGAGGGGGAGAGAGCAGCTCGGGATCAGGTCTACCTGCAGAGCGTTAACGATCGGCTGTTGTCACGGAGCGCTGCACGCTCCCGATTCTCTGCCTTTCTAAGGCTCTCTCCCGCTGCAAGCTTTCTCTTTGCAAAAGGAACCGGGGCGTTTCGAGGACGACCGAGCGTGAACCAGCATCAGCCGCAGAGCTTCCAGCCACCTGAGTCCGTGACGCCCACGCGCTCACCAGCAATAAGACGGGAGACCCGCACATTCTTAAAGAAGTGGACCAGGCCCCGCGCGCTGGGATGACATGACCAGGCTCCGTTGACCAGGGGGGACGCAACGTGTCCGCCGTTTTCCCTTCGGGTCACGTGACGTGACGTGGTCCGCCATCTTGGCTATATGTCCACGTGACGTGACGTTGTTCTGAGACACACACACACACACACACACACACACACACACACACACACACACACACACACACACACACACACACACACGTAACCTGAAGTTTTGTGTCATGTCTAGTTAGTGTCGTTTTGTGTAGTTAGCCATCAGAATTTATCCGAAGTGTCGTTTTACCATCTTCTCGACACTTGTGTAAATAAATTCTGATTAATTTGAATGAGAGAAGTTGTTTGTGCTTATTTTACATGTATATTTTACAATTGCTGGTTGCCAGGGCTTGTGTTCGATCTTCTTCCTTCAACCATTTTTCTATAGAATAATGTACCTTGAGACTGCTTTTTGCTTAGTTATCATTTTCCTGATCAGGTGGTGTCGCGTTTTGATTAAGTCATTTTGATAATTCAATTTGATGAATAATCTACTTTATTAATTATTAAGGACTGTCACCCGGCAGTCATTGATAACTCTTTTGATAACTGAACCAGCACCCCCCTGTGGCACAAGATTGTGAAATGCAGTGCTGAGGTCCAACAGGACCCGGACAGAGAGAAGGCCATTTGCAGATTAGAAGGTAATTTGTAACTTCAACTGAAGGAGTTTCAGTACTATGATGTAATGTAATACGTCATTCAAACCCCTACTGCAATATTTTCATAGACTTTAGAAATAAAAGGAAGGTAAGACATCGGTCTGTAATTGGCAAAGGCATTAGAATGAATGTTAGGCTTTTTGAGTAATGGTTTATTAACAGCTAGTTTGATTAATTAGAACATCTTAAAAGAGTTTGATAGTTATAGTTTGGACCTAACTATTGATCCTTGCTCAGACACATCAATGGAGAAGAGTGGGTATGAATGTAGGTTTTTGAAAGGGCTTTCATCGTGATTTATAGCTACGCCTCCGGTCACTGGATTTAAATCAGTTACAAGTTATAATTTATGTTTTTCCTTCAATTTTATCAGTGAAAAAGTTCATGAAATCATTGCTGCCGAGTTGTGAATGAACACTTTGCTCAACAGCACTGTGACTTTTGGCCACCCTGACAATGCCTCTCCTCAACTGAACAAAATGAGGTCCTGGACTTACATAAAGGTGTCTTTGTAAAAGTTAAAGCGTTCCTTCCATGACAGGTGGCATTGTACAGATTTTACTTTCAATTTTCTCATCATTCATTTCAAATTGCTCAGTTGTGAGTTTTATCAAGGAGTATTTCTAAGGTTTTTACTTTATATATCTTTACTAAGTGACAACTTCAAGGGTTGAACATTTAAAGGTTGCATTATTGTCAGCTAAGCAGTGAAGATGTGTGGCAGTAAAATGATTTGGCAATAGTTGCACTATACATAGGAGGAAAGGATGCGCTGATGATAGCAGTCCCTTCAAACTTGTCACAGAATTTTCAGAAAACCATGTACAGTAACGCACTTTGAAACATGATTCTAACTAGTTATTAATTGTTTTTAGAAATGTGGATAGACAAAAGAGGATTGTGGGGAAAGCCAGCAGTTCTTATATATCAATGTACAACTTAATGTTGACCAGGTTGTAGGGTTATGTTTCTTCAACACATGAAAGAAGCCAAAATGAATCCAGTAAAGCATTAAGGGAAATGCTGAGACTTTCACCCTTGATATATTATACTTAAATCCCCCAGATCAATGATTTTGTGAGAACTAAACACTAAAAAAATCAGAGACAAAAACTCTGTCGAGGGGTCAGGTGGCTCTGTATCTTTTTTGCTCATGTGAAAATGAGAAGCAGCTTTATTCAAGTAAACCTGATACAGGTTCTGATCTGTTTTACATTATTGGTGTGTTAGAGCTGAGTAACATCTAAAACATGCAGGATAGTGCGTCCTGAGGACCACGATTTAAGAAAAGTAATTTAATATGATCAAGATGCAAAATATCAAGAATGAAGGCTAATGTCATCACAGAAATGTACAGGTGTGTTTAACATATTCAACAACAAGAAGAGAAGTGATGCTGTAGCACTGTGAGAACCCACAAGACCTACGGCAGAATTCAAACATGGCTAACTAAACATTTCCTTGTCTTCAGTTGTCTGCAGTAACGCTTGATTTAAAACAACCAACATTAAATTAATAGAAAATTTCTAAGCATTAAGCTTTACAAACATAAACATTCTGGATCAAAGCAAAACTTTAGACTCGCTCACGGAGTATATAGATGAGTGTTTTGACAGGATCATTATGGGGAAAACCACCAAGTCCGCGACTACACCGAGCAGCGGCTCAACCTCAAAAAGAGTCTGGAACAAGGAATCACCTGGAGCCATCTATCCTCCGGGAAACACCACTGCCTACATTCTGCTATCCAACAACAGCCGTTTGTCCAGCTTCGATTCCCCCCTGTCCCTTCTGGAGCTCCTTCACAAAGAGTTACAGGCTCTGCATGAATCTCTGGGGTTCAGTCAACAACAGGTGGAGGCGCTGGCAGCAGAGAACACCTGCCTGAAGGAGACGGTGAATACACTCACGGAGGGAATGAACCGTCTCCAAAAAGACAATAAATCCATCAAGGAGACTGTCATCTACCTCAAAGCCCGGAGTATGAGAGATAACCTGGTATTGTCGGGAATCCCGCAGCAGGCGGAGGAGTATGGAGTAAGATAACTTCCAAAAAGATGTGTCCAACTATTCGTATTCGTAATGATAAACATTTGTATACAAATTTGTATCTCTCTCTCTCTCCTGCTCTCCTCATCTCAGTGTGGATGAGGGGACACAGCAGCTGGGCCTCCTTCAGCTCCAGGTCGGTCCAAAGGCGTTAATAATAATAATACATTTTACTTGTAGAGCACTTTTCATGAATAATCTCAAAGTGCTTACATAAACAAGGTTCACGTCAAGGCATGCAAGGGTCCCTCGTTCGGCACATCGGGGGCTCGGAATGTTTGTTGGTCACTTGTTGCAGCTTCCAAACTATGGTTGCCATTCCATGGCTTCAGTTACGATAATGGAGGAGGCCGGCCCATAGCTAGTAGCTCTTCATGCTAAAATAGGAGCCGTGGTCTTGTTCATAGCTCACAGAGAACTCCATGGGACCATGGACAGGTCTAAGGTAGAAGAGATCTTGGGAACAAGAGAGGAGGAAAAGAGAAAAAGAGAGAGGGGGGGGCTGCTCTTTATACCTGGGCCCAGGCTGCCATAAATCGGCAAGTGGCCCCTCCTGCCTTTTGGGGTCTATGCCCAATTAGGGCGGTATTCCTTATCAGCGAAGGGGCGTGAATGCAAATCCAGCTCGGGCTTTGAGTCATTATGGAGGTTCCTTTGTTTCAAACCATGCGGTCGACTGTAAGAAAATCAAGGCTGGTCTCAGAGTGAGGCCTCAGAGCTTGGCCTTAAAGTTCAAATTAAGGCTTCACATGTTCACATAGGACTGTGGCCCAACACTGCTCCAGCAGAAGCTGCATATCCCAGCTATGCTTATGTGGATGATACGGACACAACAAAGTTGTCTCGATGCCAAGCAACAGAGCAGTTTTAAATGGATGAATAAAATGTGTGACAGGTAAATGCATGTTATTCCTGCCTGGCTGAGGGGCTGTAATTTTTACTTTCTTACTTACATTCGTTGTGAAATGTGTGACTGTTAAAGTCACAAATGTGTTGTTATTGTGTTTTGCTTCATTTAAAATATTTAATCCTCTCTCTCTCTTCACATCACTACGTTTAGCTCTTATAAAGTGTCCGTAGGAAACAGCAGAGTTGAGTATGTAATATATTGCTGTATTTGTAATTTTAAAAAAAACATGAAAAAGCAGCCTGCAGTTTCCAAGTTTCTTATTTGATGTGCCAGATGGCACTGAAACATCTGGAAAGGCATCCATGAAAAAATATGGACAGGGCAGGCAAACACACACACACAAAAACAAACTTGGATGAAGGATTTGTCCGTCTAAGTTGGAAACAAATATCAATCAACTCCATAATTCAATTGAAACCAACTAAAACAACAGCCACTGCTGTTGATTGTAGTAAAAATGTTCCCCAAGCCATCAGCATCGAGTGCTGATGGAATCTAAAATGTAATATTGATCATGGGTATCACACAAGGATCCAGTGTGATACCTTCCAAATTAGAAGAATTTCTTCATGTGTTAGAATCAGTTATTGTGAGATGGCACTTCTAAATTTATACCACCCTTGTTCTTGACTTCTTTGGTTGATCATGTTTAATTGCTTATATTTTGCACCCTCCTAAACTTCTGAACACAGAATTGTAGATATAAAAACAATTTAGAACTTTACAAGAAAAAAGCAGCTTAAATTAACAAAAACATTTTCAAACAAATTAATCACCTTTGTTCTTCTTTTGACTGTTTCTCATCCATGATGAGGCATCTCCAAACAGAATTAGAAGCCCTGAACAAAACTGCTACTGCACAGTAGCCACTGTTCCCTCAAACAGAAATGATCCATTGAAAACATGTGTTTGTATTCATTTCAATGATTTCTGACTGCTCAGAAGATAACAAAGTAACGTGACCTGATAGAGTCAATCAAGTAGAATTAAATGTGTCAATGAAAGCAATGACAAATATTTTTGTGTGAAATAATTAAACGACTGTCAGCAACATCCTCATTTAAATGTCATACCTTACTATGGTGGGCCAGAGAAAAAATAACCTGAGCCTCAGCAAGACTGCATCCTGCAAATTATGCATTTGGTTTTTAGAATGTATAATTACCTTTTTTTAGTAATTGTATTGTTCAGCTTTGATAACAGTACAAAGGAAAACTTTGTTTACAGTTTACAACTGTGTGCCTTCTTTTCATGCAATCTACTGTCTCAAGTAGCAACAAATACAAATCAGATGATGAAAAACTGATCAGTAATAATGTTCTCCCTCTGATGTCGCAAACCCATTCTTATTGTTCCAATAAAAGTATGTTTTTGTTTGTATATTTGTCGTATTTTGCCAAGATCTTTTGCATGATTGATAACACTGCATGTTATCTTGACATTTACAGCATTTCAAGTTTTCAGCAATGGATTATTCTGTCAGAGTAAAATTGCTAAATTAATCAGGCTGAAATTGTTCCTATTCTGTTGCAAAATTTACCTGATTAGAAATAATCACATACATTTTTTACCTTGGTTAAGAAAATGAAGAAGGGGTGTAATTACTCTGCCCTTGCTTCACTCAGTTTCTTACAGTTCAGTCTTTGGTCGCAAAGAAGTAGCATCTCACTAAAATGAACCAGTTTTGTGTAAGGTGATTCATTGGCGGTTGAAGGATGTCACTTTTGTATTTGAGACTGATGGTCATGTTCTTTTGCTGAGCAGGTGGGAATAGATGTCGAGCGTGGATGTATGGAGCTTTATGTGGGTGTAGTGTAGTGTGTTACAAGTGATGAAATATTCTTCCCTTCCTGTGCCAGGGTTTCACTGATACCTCCTCTGCACTATCGTCAATACAACTCTCATTTCTTAACCTGTCAACGGAGAGGCTATACTGCCTTAATCATCCCTCCCAAACTGACTGCACTCTTTTAATTACCAATCTGTGGATTGAAGTTGGCTCTCCCTGTGAAGCATTTTTGTTCTTCACAGATGCAATTACTGAGACAACCAGTGTCTTCAGCATCATTAAGATTCAGATGCTGCTGGGACAACTAAGCTTGTTAGCTACATCACCACACTTTTGGCTAACTATGACAAGACAAAAGAGTGCTGAATTGTGGTTTAAATGCATTAATGTGAACTGGTAAGAAATAATAATAATTTAAGCTGCAAGCAGCAACGAACGGGCCCTTGCACCCTTGTGCATGTTCAGGTGTGCTGCAGTGGAAGCGCTTGTATGACTTGCATGTAGATTCTTCAGGCCTGGACATTTAGCGGATGACACCAGCAACGACTCTCTATATCAAACCATTCAAAAGTTATGGCAGAAAGTAGGAACTATCAGATATCGACCAATCAGAAGAAGTGGCGGGTCTAATTTGCACCAATTATGTTCAAGGACTCAAAACCGAGTCCGATGACACCACCCATGACTCTCTATGTCAAACCATTCAAAAGTTATGGCAGAAAATAGGGACTATCAAATATCGACCAATCATAAGAAGGGGCGGGGCTAATTTGCACCAATTATGTTCAAGGACTCAAAACCGAGTCCGATGACACCACCCATGACTCTTTATGTCAAACCATTCAAAAGTTATGGCAGAAAGTAGGAACTATCAAATATGGACCAATCAGATGAAGGGGGGGCGCGCTTTTTGGCGTCTATCGTTGACACGTTAACCCTGTGTTCACACTGAAAGCGTCAAAAATCTCCTGACGCCAGCATCTCGCTGCTTGGTGCATTCACACTGAAAGCGGCAGGTACTGTTGACGCCTGCAGTGAGCGGGGCTAAAGCTGCACTGCAGAAGTGGAGGGAACAGTGGGAACAGCCTACACATATAGCGTACACATCTTCAGTTTCCTATTTCACCATAGATCACACTTTGGGACACCTTCTTTATATTTTAGCGTTATTTCCGTGTAGATAAGAGTGAGTTTGATTCTCCTTTAACAAGTTTGGTTCGCGGATCAACATCAACCGCCAGAGCCCTTGCTCCTGGTGAACCATAAATCCGCCTAGGCTGATTTATGGTTCCGCGTCACACCAACGCAGACCGACGGCGTAGGGTACGCGGCGACGCGCACCGTACCGCGACCGTACGCCGTCGGCTACGCCGTCGGCTTCGCCGTCGATTTAACGCGGAACCATAATTCAGGCGAAGCTGCAGTCTGTCTGCGCTGATACTGACACATCGGGTTGGAGCGGATTTGGTCATGATGTTTAAACTGTGTTTTGTGATTAATAAGCACGGTTTTTAATTATTTTTCGTTGGATCAATGTAGCAAATAAAATCGTTGGGACCATCCAGATCCTCACCCATCAGATACATGTTTCACGTGAGCAGTTCAGGTAAAAACGGCAGTCAAATCAGCAAATATGTCATTTTGCTGGATGAAATATATTAATTCCTGATAAAATAAGTTTGTTAGTGCACAGCTATGCTCCTGTACGCATGTGAATCAGTGTACGTTTGTAAGTACATGAATGTACAATCTGCATTGAGGCTTCTCGCTTCGGGAATCCCGGTCTGTGATTGGACGCCGCCTTGGCGTCGCCGCTGCTCATTTGCATAAAGTTCAGATTTTTCAACTTCAAATTGACGCGACGCTCCAGCCGCCCCCGCCGCCCCCGCCGCCCCTGCCGCTCCCGCTGGTCCGCCGCCGCTCCCGCCGCTTCTCGACGCCCGTTTTCATAGACAATGAATGGCAGCCAGACGCCTATGACGCCCGTGGCGCTTTCAGTGTGAACGCAGGGTAACGCTGTTGACTGAGAAAAGTAATGTGCGTCGTCGCAGGATGGAGACGCACATTTTGATGTATGACACACCTGGGTGCACATTACGGTTCGGGCCGCATTAACTGCCGAAGGAATGGCATAAATTGCGCCAAAATTACACGATTAACTCAAAATGGCCGACTTCCTGTTCGGTTTCGGCCATGTCGCCAAGAGACTTTTCTTTAAGTTATAACATGATACAGGTGTGTACCGATTTTCGTGCATGTACGTCAAACCGTATTGTGGGGCTTAAGGCACAAAGTTTTCTTTCTTTTTTTATTTATTGAGATTAAAGGAAACCCCTTGCTGTGTATGTATATTTGTTTAATATATCCATTGTTTTTTTCATGTACTCTCTAACTGCATCAAATGTACTCATAGCAAAATGTCTCCGGTCAAAATGCTTAAATGATTTGTTGAGTAGCTGCCCTGAGATAACTACTGTAATTAGCAAATATGAGCAAAAGTTAAAAACAGACAAGCAATAAATCTTGTAATATTTGATTTACAAGGTACAGATAATCTCCAGCCTCAGAATGCAGGCACGCTCCTGATTAAAAATGTGCACTCCCACTGGGTCCCGCGCATGTAAAATGTTTGCCCTCAAAGTCACCTGAACAGGAATAATGAGTTCATCAGAAGGTTCGTCTACCAAGACTTCTGCAAATATGCAGGTGGACATTTCTGTGTTGAGGTCTGTTTTGAAGGTAACCCCATTCTCAGGTCCCAACTGAGAAGTTGCACCAACCAGATGGTGAAAATAAACAAGTGTAATATCTTTCCTAGTCATCGGGGAGCATGTAGCTGTGTTCATTAGCCCCAAATGAACTTTGAAGGTGAGCGGGAACAGAAAACGAGATACTTACAACATGCTGTGCGCTGTGTGTTAGTACAATAACAATTATTTTCAAGGAAATTAGTAATTGTTTTTCTAATTATAGACCATGAAACAAGAGTTAAGGCCACAATCTGTTCTTGACTCTTCAGAGAGAATCAAGTAATTGAGTGTAGCTCACAACAAATTAATGACATGGTGTTTACTTGTTGTTGGCAAAGGGCGATTACTATCATGTGTAAAAACACGTAATTTCTCAAAACAGTGCCAGTTTTCCAACTTTTGTTGTCAGTCTGAGGAAAAATCAGCTAATATCTGCTCTCTCCTCCCATCCTGCAAGCAGATCAAACTAAGGGGATGTTCCAAAGGACGGGCCCCAATCAATGCATTATTGTTTTTGGAATCTGCATAGTGCTTGGCTTTTGTCCTTTTTTTTGTCTATTGTGGTTTTTTCTGTCTTCAGGGGGCTGTCTCCCTCAATAAGTTTCCCTGTTACCGTCTGTGTATCATCACTTCATCAGTCGCTGATCAATGCATTGATATTTCAAGGATTTGGTTCATCTCGGTGAGAGGTTGTGGCATGTTTAAATATTTTCTGTTAATGAGACTAGCAAGACTAACGAGATTAAATCAGAAGTCGTGTTTAGTCTGCACCTGCCTCTGATTAGCTGCCAAAGCTCCTCAAAATGTATTCTCAGTTTACAAAATTAACTGCTGCTCTTGAGCCTCCAAAGGTTTGAAGTAAACTGATTTGTGTTCATCTCTGTTTTTACCTAATGTTAAAATGTTTTGAATGCATGCTGAGGGTGGGTGCGCACAAGAGGTTTTTACTCTCCTGACTTTACAGGGGATGAAACAAGTGACTCGCCATTTTAACGTATTTCAAAAAGCTGACACAGGAATCACACATGTGGCTGAGAGTTTTTCTTGTTTAACAAGGACATCAAGAGGAGATTTGGTTCAAGTACAGAAATAAATGCACTGTAGATGGCACCATGTCATTTGCAAGCTTTAACTCAAAATCAATACGCTTATGTGAACACTCATCCAAGCATCAGGACAGTGTTAACGATTCATGAACTTCTTTGTGGTTTATTTAAGATGGAAATGCAGCAAAGTCTCCACAAACCTTTGACTGACAGATGTTCCGCTCAGGCATCCGTCTCCTGAGAGCCTCAGCTCAGTGGACAGGAGAGCCCGGTGTTGCCTTGATGATGATAGATGAGGGTGGCACAAGCCTGCCTCATGGATCAAACACAAAGAAATGTGACATTGAAAAATAGCTTGAATTAAAATTTTGATTTGATTGAATGATTCTGGATTGGTCTCATTGTGTCTCTCATGGGGAGATGAGACTTCAGAGCTGCTACATGACTGCTTTGTGACTTCACTGGAAAAAACAAAGCAAAGACCTGGAATGCCAAAATAACTGCTTGTGTTTTATTGACATAAAGACAAAATTCTGATACCTAGAAAGGTAACTGCCAAACAATGTAGCACTGCCACTGCTCCACTGATCCAAAGGCACATGCAGAAAAACCTAGAGCTATTCAAATTGTATCTTTTTTTTTAAATTAATTAGCTTAATTATTAACTTCCCAGAATAGCTGAAAGTAGTTTTTGCCCTCTAGGTGACCATTAAAAGCATGTGAGAAGATTCTAGGCTGTCGGACTGCATCCATCTGTGATTGACATCAGTGATGCCTCGTACAGTCATGATCTTTTATACTCAGGTTTACTGTCTGTGATAGTTTAGCAATCTAATAATGTACATGATGGATTTAATAAAAAGCATGGAAAAAAGATATTGTACTCATTTAACTGGGATTGTTCAGGACTTGTGTCCTGCATGTAATAACTGGACAACAAGAGGGTTTTGCTTTAATCCCATTAATCCATGATATCAGGTCCTTTATTAAATCACAGGACCAATGTAACCAGATGCCTTATACTGTATGTATTTGTTAAGATATAGTATGCATGAAAACCATAATAATACTATATACACATATATAATGCATCCAAATATAGAACTCAAACTATCATGTAGATAAACTGAAATCTATATGGTTATTTTCCTTTATTTTATTTTATTTTATCTTAACAAAAGAAGGTTTGATGAGAGGTGTTAACTCCACTACCATAGCTGCCCTCCATTGGACTCTGACCGCCCCTGGGGACAAAACTAGGGTGCTCAAACAACTTTCGTTGTGAGAGTTGAGATTTTACTACCTTTTGACTTATTAGCTTTTTGTCTTTATTTATTTAATTTTGTCTCTGGGTCTTTGAGTTTGATTTGTTCCGTTTCAATCTTCAAAAGATTGAAATCATCCTTTATTTTTGTAATAATTCATTTTTGATGAACTTTTATTGATCTTTTTATAAGAAACAACATACACTTAAAACATGGAAACGTGTAGTCAAACAGACGCATTATACATTGTCTCCTTTTTTTTTTTTTTTTTTAAACACACAAAACCTAACAAAGGAACAGAGTCTCTGTAGCGTTAAAAAATAAATAAACAGATGAGCAAGGAATGAAACTGGAAATAAATAAAACATAAAAAAAAAAAAAAAAAATTAAGGAGATGAAAAGAAAATTAAGGGAGGGGGGGGGTCAGTCGGTGGGTAGAGTCTTCAACGCGGTAAAGTGGTCTATGAACGATTGCCATTTGCGAATGAATTTAGCTGAGTTGCCTTTTACAGAGTATCTCACCTTCTCCAATTTAAGAAAAAACATAACATCACTAAGCCAAATAGAAATAGACGGGGACCTGGGGGATTTCCATAAAAGTAAGATACGACGTCTTGCTAAAAGGGATGTGAAAGCCAATACTTCTGACTGTGTGTGGCTGATATGTGAGGAGTCAACAGAGAGTCCGAATATTGCTAAGAGAGGGGCCATAACAACTTTTTTACCCAGAACTTTAGACATGATCACAGAATAATCACTCCAAAATTTCTGTAACCTAGGACAGGAGAGAAACATATGACTTAAATTGCAGGGAGAACCCTGGCATCTGTCGCATAAGTCTGCAACATTCGGATATATTTCCGATAATCGGGATTTTGATAGGTGGGCTCTATGCAGCACCTTAAATTGAATAAGTTCTAGTCTAGCGCAAGGCGTGCTAGATCGTATGCTACGGATAGCTTTATCCCACAGCTCCCCTGTGAAGTCGAGGCCCAACTCTCGTCCCCAACCCTCCCGAGCTTTATCTACAGAATGATCATCAAATGTCATACACAGTGCATATATCTTAGATATCAGAGACTTTTGACTGAGTTTCATAGTTAGAAGATCATCCCACGGTTGGTTCGCAGGAAGGGAAGGGAAGCATGGAAACAAAGCAGAGGCGCAGTGTCGAAGCTGGAAGTAGCGAAACAAATGGGAGGCAGGCAAATTGAACTTTGACCTCAGATCTGAGAATGTGGAAAAGATACCATCCTTATATAGATCCCTGAAGTGCTTAATGCCCCGGTTGTACCAAATCATAAAAGTGGTGTCTATTAGTGATGGAGGGAACAGATGATTCTTAGTAACAGGTGTATAGATGGATGGAGAAGCAAATTTAAAGTGGCGCCTAAACTGTGACCAAATCTTAAGGGAGGAAAGCACCACAGGGCTATTTGTAAACTTAGAGGGATTCAATGGTAAAGAGGAGGAGAGTAGGGCCGTTACAGAGGATGAAGAGAGTGACTGAGCCTCCAATCTGCACCATAATAACTCAGGAGACTGAAGCCAATAAATTAGTTTGTGAATATGCGCTGACCAATAGTAAAGCATAAAGTTTGGTAGTGCTAGACCCCCATTAAATTTAAATTTTTGGAGAAGCGAATATCTCACTCTGGGTGTCTTACCGGCCCATAAAAAGTTGGAAACAATTTGGTCAAGTGATTTAAAAAAAGATTTTGGTAGAAATAAAGGAGTGCATTGGAACAAAAAAAGAAATTTAGGCAATACAGTCATTTTCACTGTGTTAATTCTTCCTATCAGCGACAGTGGTAGGGAGTTCCACCTCTGTAAGTCCGCCTTCACTTGAGTTACCAGTGAGGAAAAATTAGCGGTGAAAAGAGAGGGCAGAGTGCGGGTCACATTAATCCCTAAGTATCTAAAGCCCGACGGGCTGAGTTTAAAGGGGATATCAGATTGTTTGAGTTGTAAAGCAGAGGAGTTTATGGGGAAGCATTCACACTTGTTAAGATTGACCTTATAGCCGGAGAAGGATCCATAATTCTTCAACAGAGATAATATTGGTGCAATGCTGGTTAAAGGGTCAGATACATATAAAAGGAGGTCGTCTGCATAAAGTGACAATTTGAGTTCCACATTGGACCTAGAGACTCCGCGAAATAGAGGAAGAGTTCTTAGAGCAATTGAAAGTGGTTCGACGGATAAAGCGAATAGCAAAGGGGAGAGAGGGCAGCCCTGTCTCGTGCCACGTGATAATGTAAAATAAGTGGAGTAGTTGTCATTGGTGTGAATGCTGGCCTGAGGGGAAGTGTAAAGAAGTCTAATCCACGATATAAACCTGTGTCCAAATCCGAATTTATGAAGTGTTGCAAAAAGATAGTTAAATTCGACACGATCAAACGCTTTTTCAGCATCAATTGCGATAACAACTTCAGGGAGTGGAGAAGAATCTTTAGAGAGAATCACATTAAGAAGTGTATGAACATTATAAAAGAGCTGGCGTCCCTTGATGAAACCATTCTGCTCCTCAGATATGATGTTAGGAAGGATCTTATCAAGACGAATTGCTAGTGCTTTGGCTAAAATTTTGACATCCACATTCAGTAAAGACAAGGGCCTGTAAGAAGTGCATGATTCAGGGTCCTTGTCCTTCTTCAAAAGGAGGGCAATGGACGCCTGCATTAAAGAGGGAGGCAATGAGCCATGATCAAGGGACTCATTGTACATTGAAAGTAAAAGGGGGGCTAATTTGTCTTTGAATTTTTTGAAAAACTCAGCTCCGAACCCATCGGGACCAGGGGCCTTGTTGCTTTGCGTAGCTTCAATGGCGGCAGCAATTTCTTGCAAGCTGAAAGGAGCATCGAGGCCATTAGCCACATCCAAATTAATAGTAGGGACAGTGATATTATCAAGAAAGGAGGTCATTTCTGCTGTGTCAAGTGGAGATTCTGACTCATAGAGAGAGGAGTAGTATGACTTAAAAATTGTGTTGATGGCGATTGGATCGGTGGTAAGTGTGCCATTAGAATCTCTAATGCTGGGAATCAGTCTCGACGTTGCTTGCCTTTTTAATTGGTGAGCCAATAACCTGCTTGGTTTATCGCCGTGTTCATAATAGTTGGCATGAGCGCGTAATAGGAGCCGTTCAGAATCGGCTGTCGCTATAAGATCGAATTTTGACTGCAAATCAAGCCGTTGTTTCAGTAAACTCGGACTTGGGTTAACTGAGTTTAGTCTGTCTGTGTCCTGAATTTTAGATGTGAGCTCCTGTAATTTAGCCCTGCGGATTTTACTGGCGTATGCTGAATAAGAGATAATCTGTCCTCGCAAATATGCTTTGAGTGATTCCCATACTAGCGAAAAACTGGTAGAGTCTGTTTTGTTTAATGCAATGAAATCATCTATTGAAGCAGATATAGAAACATTAAATGCATCATCGGATAAAAGCAATGGATTAAACCTCCAGGGAGAAGAAAAACGGGGGCGCTCAGACCATGTTATATTCAAAGTTAGAGGGGCGTGATCCGAAATAACAATTGGGTGGTATACGACAGAAGTAACTTTGGGGAGAAGAGAGCCATCAACAAAAAAATAGTCAATACGTGAATATGACTGATGTACTTGAGAAAAAAAAGAGAATTCCTTATCTCCAGGATGTGAGAACCTCCACGGATCAACAAGCCCGTTCTTGACTGTAAAATCGGTAATAGATTTTGACATAGAGGATTGAGTCAAAGTACGAGGATTCGAACGGTCCAAAGAAGGATTAATAACACAATTCAGATCACCGCCCAGTATTGTAATATGCGTATTTAAGAAAGGGAGGTTGCCAAACAGCCTATCCGTAAAATTGGGGTCATCAAAATTAGGGGCATATATATTCACCAACAATACAGGGTTACAGTATAGAGTGCCCGCAACAATAAGATATCTACCATTCTTATCAGATATTGTCCTGGAGACGGAGAAATTGACTCTTTTGTTGATCAAAATTGCTACTCCTCTAGACCTAGAATCAAAATTTGAATGAAAAATATCACCCACCCAAGCTCGTTTGAGTCTGAAATGATCTTTATTTCGCAAATGAGTTTCCTGAAGGAAAGCTATGTCAGTGTCCAAGCGTTTCAAATGTGAAAAAATCTTTGATCGCTTAATTGGATTATTCACACCTTTAACATTCCAGCTAGTGAATGTAATGTTTGATCCAGTATCAGGCTTGTGCAGATTACGATCGCTCATAGGCATTCTCTGAGAGAAAATAAGACCGACTCACCCACCACCAGAGGAGACATAAGGAAAAAAGGTAAAAGGGAAAACCAAAACAAACAAAACTCAGGAGTATATACATACCTACAGAGACAAAAAGCCAACATCCCATAACCCCCGCCCACCCACCCAACGCACATTAGATGATCCCATCCCCAAACGATGGAAACAGCCGTGCTGGCTTCAAAGGAAGCCATTCTCGAAAGGAGATGCTTTCGACTGTAAAGCTAGATACAAAAACGAAAACAAAATTAGCTCCTGCAGAGTTAAAACCTTAAAGAAAAAAATAAAAAATAAAATATGAGGCATATGAAACCAACAATCTGAGCCATTCTGACGAACGCTGTCTTGTCAGGGTAACAACAAACGTTAATTAAATTAAGGAGATCTTTGGCCTATAGAACAATGATATATACATATATGTACTCGCACACCCACACAGACACGCACACACATGCACACAATTTAAGCAAAGACAGGGGTGTGTGCATATTTTCTAATCAAGGCATCATACCAGAGAAATGATTAGGCCTTCAATTTTAAACGGTGTTGTTCCCATTGATAGTTAGAAGAGAAAAGAAAAAAAATAAAAAATAAAAAAAAAGAAAAAAAAAAAAAGAAAAAAAAAAATAAAAAAAAAAAAAAAAAAAAAAATTAAAAAAATTAAAAAATTAAAAAAATTAAAAAAATTACGACATAAAGTCCCATTTTCTGAATTGACTCAGTCACTCACCCCGGGCCAGAGTCCCGCATGGACAGCAAGCTGGATAAATCGTCCCAGAAAATTAGCTGGTAGTCACTTTTTTTATTTTCCTGATGAATGCCAGGGCTTCATCTGGCGACGTGAAGTCACGCTGCTGGCCATCATGGGTTACACGCAGCCGGGCTGGATACAGCAATCCATACCGGACTCCTTCAATCTCCCGCAGCTGACGGCGCACGTCATTAAAGGCAGCGCGCGCCCGCGCTGTCTTGGCTGTGTGATCCGGGAACACGGAGATGCTCATACCCCAGACTTTTATCCGCTGCCGCTCTCTCGCCTTTCTCAGGATGTCAGCGCAGTCGGTGTAATAATGGAGCCTTGCCACTATTGCGCGGGGCCGCTCCCCGGGCTTCGGTCTCGGCATGAGGGTGCGGTGGGCTCGGTCCACCACCGGCTCTACGTCGAGGGAGAAGGCTTCCGCCAGGAGCCTGGAAACGCCGGCTGCAGATGAAGAGTCAGGATCCTCCTCCGGGACGCCAATAATCCGTAGGTTCTGCCGACGGGACCTTGACTCCAAATCCTCGCATCTGTCCTCCAGCCTCACATATTCTTTCGACAAGTGATCAACTTTTTTCTGGAGAGCAACGATGTCATCTGAGCAGCTTGAGAGCGAGAGCTCGATCCCAGCGACCGTGGCTGCGAGACCCGCGACGTCCGCCTTCATGGAGGAAATACTGCCAGAAAGATCAGCTTTAAGGGAAAGCAGCTCGGACTTAATGGACGTTAAATTCTCGTTCAGTGCTTGCTGAAGCTCTGACCTAAATACAGCCGCAACATCATTGCGAAGAGCGGAGAGAAATTCGGTTTTAAGCCGGCTGAACTCCGCAGCTGGAACCTGCGCAGCGCAGGTGCTCTCCGGAGGAGGGGAATCACCGCGGGGCGAGGAGACGGCATGAGCAGCAGGCCGCGGGTTAGCTGGAGGGTTATTCCCCGCTTTGACGGACTTTGGAGGCATTTCCGTGGTAAGTCGTCGAAGTAACCGCGTTGAAAATAGGTTAGTTAAAACCAAAGCCGTGGGAGTGATACAAAAAGTGCCAATAAATGCTGAATTAAAATTAACTCTGCAGGAGCTCCGCTAATTACGTCTCACCCCATGTAAAGCTAAGCCGGAAGCCCCAGCTTTGTTTTTCTTATACTTTTAAGTCAAGTCTGAGTTTTTCCATTTTTGGCCTTCCTTTTGGTTCGCGCTGTTGTCAAACAGCAAAAAGACAATTCTGGGTCTAGTCTCGTTTGGCCAATGAGAATCTCCTAGCACTGTTGCCCATCAACCACGCCAGGCTAGGCGTTAGCAAAACCAGCCGAAACGAACCAGAGTGAAGTCTAAGTTTAATGAATTTAGCTGATGTTGGACCAAAAAAATGTACCTCATGGATGTGAACTCAAACAGTACAAACCAAAGTGTTTTATTGAACCAGGCTGTAAACATTTAAGGAACAGCTCAAAAACAGTGGGTTTTCAGATCGACATCATGTTGATTGTTGGAAAATATAATCCATTGAGAGCCTTAATATAGACATTAAATAATAATAATTAATAGCACTCAGCACGACAGCCCGTAGTCGCCTACGCTTCATTCATTGCTAATTTTACGAGTGAAACACACATTAAAGCTATTGTCAGTGTGGATTCCCTGATTTTGCCATCTATGAAAGTCTATCCCAGCGCATATTCTTACGGAAGAAATGCAATTGATTGATTTTTGTCCCAGGTCTGTCAGGCTGAGTAGGGGAACAGGGAGGGAACAGTTCCAGTCAAACAAAACCAAAGTGCTGCTGAGCAGGATCGCCAAAAAACACAAGAGCTTAAACACGATGAAAATCCAAAACCTTACCTGACACATAGAGGTAGTAGTTACGGACCAGCAGGGAGCAAGGTAAAGACAAGACAGAAGACTTGACGAGACACATGTGCAAAATATCAGGGCAGATGGGAACAAGGGAAGTCAAGACAAAACTAAAACGCAAGGACAAAATAAAACAGGAACCTAACTAACAAAACGTGACATAAACTCAGAACTGTGACAAGATCACAAATGTCTCTCTGTATTCTATTTGATTGTGCTTTTGTGTAACACAAATCATGATATATACAGTATAAAGTCTGTGGTCCTGACATCGTGATTTTCTGGACACTCAATGCACTCACACAATGGTTCCACTATTCATTCACTTCTCATTCATACTTGGTGATGGTAAACTACATGTTGAGCCGCAGCTGCTCTGGAACAGACTGACGGAAACATGGCAGCCAATCATCACTACCTCATACACATTCATACACGACAGATCACTGGGGGGAGCGGGGTTCAAACCGCCAATCCTTCTATCATTGGACGGCCCGCTCTACCACCTGAGCCACTGCCACCCTATTTTGCTGTGATACAAGGTTAGGTTATCATGTGGGACAATAAAGAAGCTCAAACTACAAACAGAAACACCCAAAAGAAGGAAGCCTTTGACCGTCTCTGCTTTTGACCACGGACAAGTACTGTATGCCTTAGCATATGTTCTGGCGTTTGTGTTAACTGCAGTCAGTGAATGACTGGCAAACCTCTCACAGCTCGGTCAACATCACTCATAACTTTAACACATGTGAAGCAACACATTTTTCTTCTGTCTTAAAATTAGCAAACCCCCTTCTTCTTCCAGCATGTTTGGCAGGCTTAATTAAAGTGAAAACCAGTTTCCATCATAGACAGACCCAGCAGAATGAGCTCTAATAACACTTGATCATCAAAACCCTGTAGATTAATGCATTTTAGGAATCAGAGACTGCCATCATGTTTCTTCATATTGAGCTTCATGAATCTGTTAGAGGAAGTTTAATTCATATGAAGAAAAGTTAAAAGTTAAAAGGTACCAATTCATCAAATCATGACAGGGACATCCAAGCTGCATATGATGTGCCTTTAACACGCTTTCATAGTTTTGGGGGAAAATCAAGCATAACATGTAATCCTCTTCAATGTAATGGTGCAATGTGGTTTTTTACATTGTCCTTCAGTACACACAAAAAACAAAATCAAGACTGGCTGTTAAGTGCAAAAGTAATTCATTTTTGGCCTTTCAGTACAATATCAAGCTGCAAAGAGATCTGCCGACCTGACTGTCCATTTTCCCAGATTTGCTTATACTGCAGTTTTATTTCAACAGTATAGACTTGAAGTGCTCTAAAGTTGTATTCACGTAATATATAGTCCTGTCTTCAGGAAGAGTGCACCCGAGGAATATCGTATGAGCCTCTCACAAACCATCTTCCAGTCCTTCCATTTCCATAAAGGGGTTTTGTTCAGCTGCATTTTCTCAAAGTTCCTCCCCTGCAAGTCTGTCACTAAAAAGAGTCTTCCAAGTGCTTTTTTAATCATCTTTCCATCTTTATCGGTTTCATTGATATAGTCACTTAGTAAGTGACACACATACTGTTTAAACATGAAAGAAGGTTCAAGGTCTTTTAGTCAGAAGGAAGATCAGATAGACAGAAGTCTAGACAGAATGAATGAACTGAACATGTTATTTAAAAGGTTCACCTGAGAAAGAAGCTTGGTATCCTCCTCACCTGCTCCCCCCCAAACAGACATCTGCCCACCGACAGCATCATACCGGAGACCTGTCTCCGGTATGATCATCTTCTATGAGCATCTTCTTGACCAACGCCAGATCCATCGCACCAAAAATAGACGATTTGGAGCTCATACTTGCCACAAATGGTGCCATCCGGAACAGCAGCATCATCGTCGTCACGGAGACCTGGCTTCAACCGCTGATCCCCGATGTGGCAATCCGGCTCATGGGCCGCACGACTCACCGGCACGACAGGAACAAAGACTCGGGCAAAAGCAGAGGTGGGGGGCTGTGTGTCTGAAGACATACAAGGCCACAAATAAAGACGAATAAAGACAATCACAACGTGGCCGAAGGACGCTCTCCCTCCGTTACAGGACTGTTTTTCAAAAACTCACTGGGACATTTTTAAACAGAACCTCAAGGAATATACAGACACTGTACTTTCCTATAAAAACCAGAAACCATGGATGACCAGTGAAGTGCAGGCGCTCCTCAAAATCCGAAACACCGCCTTTAGGTCAGGCGAAAGGGACCTCTACAGAGCAGCCAGAGCGAACCTAAGAAGAGGCATCAAAAAAGCCAAGGATAACTATAAATGGAAAATTGAGGAGCACTTCACTGAAAATAACCCATGAAAGATGTGGCAGGGAATACAGAACATCACCAAACATAAAAACAACAACCAGGTGGCTGAAAATTGTGATGCCTCATTGGCAGAGGAACTAAACAATTTCTTTGCCCGTTTTGAGACAGCAGGACCAGAAACAGTCACATCTCATGAACCACCCTCCAGTAGCAGCACACTAACACTTCAGGAACATGAAGTGAGACGTGTGCTGAGGACTATAAACCCCAGGAAGGCTGCAGGCCGAGACAGGGTACCTGGTAAGGTACTCAAAGCATGTGCCGACCAGCTGTCTGGAGTCTTCACTCCAATTTTCAACCATTCCCTGTCACTGACCATCATCCCCTCCTGCCTGAAATCTGCAATCATTATCCCCGTTCCAAAGACGTCAACCATCAAGAGCTTGAATGACTACAGGCCTGTTGCACTTACGCCTCTGATCATGAAATGCTTTGAAAAACTGATCGCCAAACACATAAAGGACTCACTCCCCTCCACTAGTTTGCATAATAATGACTTGGTTTTATATAGCGCCCTTCAAGGCACCCAGAGCGCTTTACATAGATCATTATTCATTCATATACATTCTCACTGGTGGTGGTAGCTACAAAACGTACCACCAAACCACCACCAAACATACCACCACCAAACATACACATTCAAACGGGGCAAGGTGGGTAAGGTGTCTTGCCCAAGGACACTACGACAGCAAACTGGGATGGAGCTGGATTCGAACCGCCGACCTTCCAATCATTGGACGACCTGCTCTACCACCTGAGCTACTGCCGCCCCAGATGACACATAAAGACACAACCGCTCCACAGAGGACGCCATCACCATAGCTCTTCACATAGCTCTGAGCCACCTGGAACACCGGGGGAACTATGTGAGGATGCTTTTTGTGGACTATAGCTCAGCCCTTAACACGAAAAATCCCGGACATATTAATTAACAAACTCTCCCACCTCGGTCTCACCACTTCCATCTGCAGATGGATTAAGAACTTCCTGACGGACTGCCCACAAACTGTCAAGCTTGGCCCCCACCTCTCCCCCACCATCACACTCAACACTAACTACGTTTACATGCAGTCAATAACCCTTTTCTAACCGGAATATTAGAAATAACCCGGTTGCGCACGACCATGTAAACACCAATAACCCCTTTAAATAACCGGATATTCCGGTTTTTAAAAACCTCTGGGTTACTCCTTTTCTAACCCGAATATTTGGTCATGTATACGGCTAACGGGATATCCCCATCCAAAGGAACATGAATTTGTTTTCGGCGCATGTTCTTTTCGCAAGGAATCTTGGTGTTTTGAGTCCAGGAAGTACTTATAAACATGACGAAACACAAGACCACGCCACACTTTTGGAGTGAGGAGGAGACAAATCACTTCATAAATGTAATGAAAGATATGAACATTTTGGCAATTGTAGATGGTAGAAAGTACCGGGATAGCGAGATTTACAAAAAGGTGAGCGAAACGTTGCGCGAGCAGGATTTGTACGAACGCCAGACCAGATCAAGCTTTGCTGGAAGACGCATCGGTGAACTCCATCATTACTACCCGTTCCCACCAGTCCTGACTGCGCACCTTCATCAAAAGTGTCCGGGGTCCTCTGGTGGAAACGGGTAGCATGGATATGGATGGCACAGCTCCGGCTCCATTTGAAATTTCTATGATATATACCAGGGGTCGGCGAGTAAGTTTGGCCTTGGGCCATTATTTTTTCGGAGCAACTGAATGGTGGGCCAGAACATCACATCAATCAGGCGAAACATGTTTTTTTTTCTACTAAACAAAACTTTTTTCTCCTTATCTATAGGCTACTAGTATTATTATACTATTATATCTCATACGAAAAAGTAATTTAAGAAAGTCATTAGTTTAAATAAAGTAACTTGAATTTGCTACAGACTGTTATTAGTGTGTTATTACTGCTTTAGCGCTACTCTGTGGCTGCGTTATGAAACCGCTTATAAGTAACTTGGTGATAATAATATTATTTTCTGCCAAGCTACTAACAAATGCAGTCCTTCTTTAAAATACACAGAACGACATTAAACACATGAAAAACACATGACGCACCTATGAACAGTAGCACAGGGGACAGTCAGTACGTGCACACGGAGCAGCAGCTCTCTGTAGCCCCTTTCACACAGAGATTCCGCAATATTGGTGTAAAGAAGTCCTGCCAATACGCCGCCTTTGTTGGTTCACACAGAACCATACAACGCCGGCATAACGCCGCTCCCGTCTGTAAATTCACACAGCATGCCGGCGTTCCGCAATCAGAGGCGTGACGACAGCGTCAGCGTCTAGTGGCATGCCGGCATGCCGGCTGTGTCATTCACACAGACCCCGTTTCGGCTCTGTGACTACCTCCGCTGCCGGCTTATTGGTGGGGCCACTTGGCCCCCCCATTCCGCCTCCGTGACTTTCACACAGAACAGCGAGGCGGCTTAAAGGCGCAACGTTCCCGCCTCGAACTGGCTGTGTGAAAGGGGCTTGTGTCTCCTGAGAGGATATGCAAATGAGGCGGATTTTCCGACATATTTTTACACATATAATGGACGTTTTACCATTTAAAAGACCAACAGCAAAACTCAAGGTAAGTTATCAGTTGTATTTTTCACAGTTTAAACCACAACACATACGTCTTACCATTTCAACAGCTTCAGGAGTTTTGCTGGGAGTGCCTACGTCACTCCTGAATATTTGTGTGCACCTCTAATTAAGGCCCCCCTATGCTACAGGTGACAGGGGAACTATACAGAATTATGTGCATCCGGAATCATGAAGATTCTACTTTTATTTTATTTTATCTTTTCTAAATAAAGGCTTTGAATTCTATATGAAATTGTCGTTTTTGTGATAGTAAATAATAATTTAAAAAAAATTATATGTATATATTAAAACTAAACAAAATAACTACATGAGAGAAAAATAAAAAAAAATAAAAAATATATATATATATATATATATATATATATATATATATATATATATATATATATATATATATATATATATATATCAGATTTTCAATGTCATCTGACAGGCCTAAAGATTCAGCTAAGAGCAGATGAGCAAAAATAAAAGATCAACATGATAAATGAGTTTAATACATGAGAACAAAAATAATAAATGAACAGAAGTCCACTGCAGAAAGCAAAGGAACATGGTGTGTGTGTGTGTGTGTGTGTGTGTGTGTGTGTGTGTGTGTGTGTGTGTGTGTGTGTGTGTGTGTGTGTGTGTGTGTGTGTGTGTGGGTGGGTTGGCGGCGTGCGTGCGTGCGTGCGCGTGCGTGCGCGCGCGCGTGTGTGGGCAGGGCCAAGGTGGCCTGTTACATGACTGACTCCTGGCCTGAAAAAGTTTCCCAGTCCGGCCCTGATCTGTACACATACAACTGCACACCAACCCATCTCTCCAACGCGATCATAAAATTTGCCGATGACACCACCGTGGTCGGGCTCATCTCAGGCGGAGACGAGGTGGCGTACAGAGATGAGGTTAATAAAACTGTCAGTATGGTGTTCAGAGAACAACCTCTCACTAAACACCACAAAAACAAAATAACTCATCCTGGACTTCCATAAACGCAGCGCAGAGCTGGCCCCTCTGATCATCAACGGAGACTGCGTTAAAAGACCTTTAAATTCTTGGGCGTCCACATCATGGACAACCTCTCCTGGGGCCTCATTTATAAAGCTTGCGTGCACACAAAACAGGGCTTGAAAGACGCCATCTTCTACGCAAAGGTTGGGATATAAAAAAAAAAACCTAACGGGAAAATGTGCGTATCTTTACGCAAAACAAACATTTTGAAGATATAGGGAACTGCCGACGCAGACGATGAGGTGGTGAAATGAAGCCAGATTCATGTCATACTTTTAATGTCATCACATATCAGACTTATAATATAATAGCGCTGATCGTGTCCCTCTGTGTTTGAAGCACAGCGTCAGTCAGGACACGGACACTTCCAGGTGCACAATGCGCTTGGGACGCTCTGGTGCTGCTGGTGCTGCAGTCACATCTGGATAAAGCAGGCAGCACTGTGAGGATTATGTTCTTTAATCCACCCAGTGCATTTAACACCATCCAGCCTGCATCCCTATGTAAGAACCTCCAGAGGACACAGGTGGACGGCTCCACAATCACCTGGATTACTGACTACCTGACAAACAGACAACAGTTGGGGAGACTGAATGGTTGTGTGTCTGACCAGGTGTTCAGCACCACAGGAACACCACAGGGAACTGTACTTGCACCATTCCTCTTCACGCTGTACAACTCAGACTTCCAGTATAAGTGGGGGTCCTGTAATCTGCAGAAATACTCTGATTACTCTGCAGTTGTGAGGTGTATCAGTGATGGCCCAAAGACTGAGGAAACAGAACTGGAAGTCATCTTTGTGGAATATTGGATGTTAAAAAAACTAAGGATATTATTATGGAGTAGGAAAAGGAATAAAAGAAACACTATGTCCAGCAGATACTGTAAGTGATAATTCAGACTCAGCTGATCCTGACACAGTATCCGTTTCTCTGCTATAGACCTAGACTGCTAGTACTTGTCTCCTTACGCTTCTTGGATGAATATACCATTATTGTTGTGTGTATCTTTATTTTATAGTCTCAGGGCAAATATCCCTGGATTGATCTATGTCTTTATTTCTGCATCTGTTCGGTCAAGGTAAACGGCAGCCCTTCCTGAGCCTGGTTCTGCTCAATATGTCTTACTGCAAAGGTGTATATGTACTTTCCACTGTCGCCCACTGCCTCACGCATGTTCAGGAAACCCAATGAATAAAAGTGAAGATTTTATTTATTTTATGTTTTTTAGCTATACTCTCTTTTATTAATTGGCACTAGATTAATACAATTCCAATCAAATAAATTGAACTGAATTGAAAGTGAACTCAATCAAGCATTCCAGTAGTTATCTTCTTCAAAATCATCTCAGGAACAACTGTATTTTCTGAGAAATATACTATGGGCATGAAGATCTGTGTGATATGACATGAATAATATTAGCGAAAATTTCAACATCAATATTGCCTCTTAACAAAAGTCATAACCGCATGAGACATAGTAGCATCATGGCAAAGAAGGCAGTGTATCACTCTCTTGGGGGTGTTGTCGTACTATAGGGTAGTATGTAATTCTGGCTCTTCAGCAGTACAGTACTTGAGTACTACACTCTACACTCTTATTTAAAGCATGTTAATCACCCTTACATGCATAATGACGATGTTTCAGTCCTTACGTTATAAAAAAAAGGAAGTAAATGGTAAATACTCAACAACAGTTTGAGCTAAAAACAGAATAAATATAGTTGTTAAGTGAAGAAATTCTGACTCATAGCTCACACAATGGGATGTTTTTACTTTATTATAAAGGAGATATTATTGTTGCACGTATCACAGATAATTTTAATGTGTGTGTGTGTGTGTGTGTGTGTGTGTGTGTGTGTGTGTGTGTGTGTGTGTGTGTGTGTGTGTGTGTGTGTGTGTGTGTGTGTCTGCGTGTGCTTGTGCACACACACGCTTGTGTGTGTCAGAAGCAATCTTTTTTCAATGATTATCTTGAACAAAAATAAGATTTTACAGATATTAAGGCTTTTGAAAGAGAATAATTATCTACAGTACAAATTACTATTAGATCCCATGCGGTTCCTACCTCCCTCTCTTCATCTTATTGTTTAACCACTCACATGGTAATTGTTATTCTTGTGTTGAGAGATTTATAAAAGGGAATGATAGGAGATGCATATAACTATAGTCATTATGTCATAAAAATCCCACAGCCAGTGTTCCTCTGCCATTCAACACAGACGTTATCTTGCTTCTGGGAGATTTTCTTTTAGCATTCTTGTCCAGGGAGCCATAGCTTTGTCTTGTGAGTAACGCAGCATATTGTCAGATTCCAGCCAGGGAGTCATCACGCCCTCACAGTCTAGCTGTTTGTTGCATGAGAAGCAAATACTGAAAAGGGGAACCAGAGGGTAATTTCTTGGATGTTGTCCTCAGAAGAAACATACACTTTTAAAACAACAGGATGTAGTGAAGCATTTTTATTCACCTCAACACCTCACAGAGTGTTTTAGCTCAGTCTTGCTGAGGCATGTATTTCTTTACTCGGTGACTGCATTAACTGCTGTTGTGAGCCATATTTACCGTTTGCCTTTGAGGAAGCCTAGCATCTCTCAAGGCAATATACGAAAAGTAGATGGAGAGTGTTGGAGGGCACCGGTCCCTGAGTAAGAACAAGCCAGCGAGGTTTATAAATAAAATTGACAGCAGGCACCTTCTTGAACAATGACTTGAATGTTTAAAGGATGGCAGTGTTTATGTGAGAAGCTGGGGAAATCTCTTGCAGCAAAGCGCAGTAAAGTACTCTTCACTTGGTATAAATATGAAATAGACTGGTCTCTTCGGAGGGACACTCCATGAAAATGTTCAGTGCTTCCATGGTTTACACACATTGTGTACTGTATGTGTATTTGAAGGTGTCATCGTTAGGAATACGCAGATTTTTTTAATTCTTTATGGATCCTATTAGTTTAAACGATAATATGACTTCAGCAGAAATGCTCTTCTGGGTGCTGAGACTGAATATAGGGTTTTGCATAGGAATCAAAGAATAACAAACCCTTGGCTCAAGCGCAGTTTTTTTCTCAACTATTTTCAGGTTTAATTTCTTTCTGTGAAATGATAGATAGCCTTATCTCAAACAAATAACCACACGAGTCAAAGACATTGGATGCGCAGTACATAGGACGGTTTCAAATTACTTGTGTAAATCAATACTTATCAAATCCTGTTATCACCTTGAGACCTTCTATGAAATGTTTTAGTTCAATGCAGAATGAGGTACTTTCTGAAGTGCATTTCAGCCCTGGAATTACATTTCGATGACAGATTGAACCTATTCTTTTAATCAACAACAACGCCTGGGGTCACCATGTAGACGTCTCGAAGGACTGTGTTACAACATGAAGTTTGTAAAGCTATGGTTAAAATTTACAGTGCATCTTTTAATCAAATATGTGTATTCCCATTTGCACCTTACTGTGACCCCCCAAAACAATACAAATCAATTGAGGAAGGGCCTCTTCTGAGATTGCAAACATTCTTAGATATGCAGTTGTGGAAATTGCTTTGTGACTATGTTGCAAAATGAATGCCATGATTTCTCATATACTGTCACAAATAGCTTATTTTCATTGTAATATAAGCATTTATGTTAGTTGCAGCAGGCCAGATCTTTTTTCTATTCTTTTTTACAGATCAAATTTACAATCCAATATTCATTTTATAAGATGTTGACACTCAGAAGACAACTCAATAATGTATAGAGTAACCACATGTTGCAGTGCCTTTTTTGTTATTGTAATTAATCATTTACAATAAATTCCCTAAAGAGCGCTTCTAATAAGAGGGGTTTTTTTTGCATGATTTTGCATTATTTTCATACCAAAAAACCATAATGCTTTAGGAATATTGATGTATAGGTACAGGGAAGGTCAGAAGGAGATGCGCTGTGTTGTAGGTTTGTTTCAGGTGGAAGTGGGACTGCATACAGGATCAACCCCTGTCCCTTTGTATTGGTCATATCAGGTCAGACAGGAGTCTCCATGGGCTATGTTGTTTGCAGATGACATTGTGATGTATTGTGAAAGTAGGGAGCAGGTGGAAGAAACCCTTAAAAGGTCTAGATATGCTGCAGAAAGAAGAGGACAGAAAGTCAATCACAGCAAGGTACAATATATGTGCATAAACTAAAGGAAAGTAGGCAGAATGGTGAGGCTGCAAGGAGTGGGGGTGAAGAAAATACAAGATTTCAAAATAAAGGGCTAAAGTGTTCACAGACATCAGGATTTTGGAAGAGAGACAGGCATGGTGGAGTGGGTTGAGTAGACTGCCTGGAGTAATCTCTTATAAAACAGTGGCACCGAGAATAAAGAGAAAAGTTTACAAAATAAAAGAGAGACATGCACTGCTATACTGCTTGGAGATAGTAGCAGTGACCAAGAGACATTAAGCCAGGGGTCACCAATCCTGGTCCTCGAGGGCCGGTGTCCTGCATGTTTTAGAGTTTTCTCTGCTTTAACACACCTGATTCTAATTAATCATCGTCATCAGCTTGTCATTGAGGTCTGCACAATTCTCTTAACGGCACAGTCACTTTTATCACGGTGCAATGAAGCAGCGAAACATGTAAAACATGCAGGACACCGGCCCTCGAGGACCAGGATTGGTGACCCCTGCATTAAGCAGTGCTGGATGTGGCTGAGTTGGAGATGTTAAGACTTGCTACGGTTGTGTTGTGCCACAGAGGTGGTGCTGGTTCAGTTATCAAAAAGTTATTAATAATTGACCTTCGACAATTATTAATAATTAATAAAGTAGATTATTTATCAAATTGAATTATCAAAATGAATTAATCAAAACGGGGCACCCCCTTACTTAATCAGGAAAATGATAACAGCAAAATCAGGCTCAAGGTAACAGTTATTCCACAGAATAATAGAGAAGGGAGGAGTCCGGACGGGATTTTGTTTCATCCAGTGAAAAACAAACTCTGAGGCTTTATGGCCAAGATAAGAGTGTGTGTGTATGTGGGGGTTAGTAGGAGAGGATGAGAGGAGAAAAGTAAAACCCAAGACACTAAAATCATTTTCACTACCAGAAAACCAAGTTCTTCTGTTTCCTATGCAGAGACGCACCAATGTGAAACTAACTTCACATGTGCACTCTGGTCATTCAACTGGTAAATGAGGAAGCAGTGTCGGCGCCATGGGGGGGCACCAGGGGGCAGTGCCCGCTTACTTCAGTCACTTTGCCCCCTCACTTTTCTTCTTTGGCGGTAAACAAATTTCCCGAAAGCGCTCCTCCATTACACTATCCTCCTCTCCATCCAACACAGACTCAGCCACCCTGGTGGCAGTCTGTCCAGTCAGCCCCTTCAACAGAGCCTGACTTCTAGACTCTGCCATCTCGCTCTGTACACCGGTCGCTTCGCTCTGCGCAAAAACCTGCGCCCCACTTTGCGCCTCGCCCAGCGCCTCACCCGGCCGGCACCCTGCCCGGCGCAGCAGAGCCGGCTGTCAAAGAGCTGACAGCCGGCTCTGCTCCCTGCCGTTCCCCCGCTCTGTCGGGACATGAACGGATCAACTTGATATATTAAAAACATGTATGTGACCTCGTTGTGTGTTACGAGTAAAGCCTTTTTCACATAGAACACGGCAACAGCGCCGGGGTGGCGCAGAGTCGTCGCAGAGCAGGGCGCGCCTGCGCGCATGGGTCTCCAACTCAGGTCCTGGAGAGCCTTTTATTTTAAATTAACATTTTATTGTTAAAAGAGCAAAAGAATATCACATTTCTACCACTTTTAAACACACCAGGTATGTCCACATTCTAGGAGATTTCTCTCCACTTTTGTCCCTTTTTATTGATGTCCCGATAGGCCTGCAGTCTCTCATCCCACAGCTCCTCACACAGACTCACAGAGACGCCCATCCCCCGGCACCCGGGGCTCCGGGCCTGGAGCTTCGGGCTCGGAGCCCCCAGGCACGGAGCTCCCCTGGAGCCCCCGGGTTCGGAGCTCTGGGCTCGGGGCTCCGGGCCCGGAGCTCCCACGGAGCCCCCGGGTTCGGAGCTCCGGGCCCGGGGGCTCCTCACCAGTCCGATCCGTGAGCAGCTCCGGCAGCTCCGTGAGCGGCCCCGGTGCTCTGGAGCTCAGCTAAATACTTAGCCTATGCAAAGATCATACAAATATAAATAACGTAAAAAATTAACGTCACTTACCGCTGACTCGTGTGCAGTTGCCGGGTCCGTGCTGTTGGAACTGATCCTTTTATGAGGGTAAATGTCGATGCAAAACCTCATTTTTACTGTCCCCTCGCTGTGGAAACAGCCACCGCTTGTAAACAATGGCTGAAGCTCCAGCCGGCGGAGAGAGCTGGTTGTGGGCGTGGTTTCAGCAGCGGAGGCCGAACCTATGGAAATCTGCTCCCGTCGTGACATCACGAGTGAGTGTGCATACCCACACTCACCGACAAAGACATGGACACTCATTCACTCACTATTCCCCACTCCCCGGGGGAGTCCAGCACCGCCAGGTAGCCCTCCAGGCAGCACGGGGAGCCCCACCAGGACCCGGGCACCCCGACCACCCCGCCCCAGGCCGCCGAGGGAACGCGGGGGGAGTAGCCCCCTCTCCCGCCCCTGGTGATGAGTGGATGTGGCTAATGCAATAAGAACTGGACATTCTTGATGTGATCAAATAATAGAGCTTAGCTTTGCTGTAAATTTCAAAATTGTATTTTTTTAAATTACAGTTGTATTACAATAACATGCTATTGATTACTGCATTCAAATACACAAACTAGGAATTATATACATCTGAAATCAAACAAGTAATTAAATGCATTTGCTGATGTTTGAAATGTTATTAAAACAGCAATAAATGATGACATAACAATAATCAAAACTGACAAAATAGTACATTAAATCATGCTTATTGCTTTAAAATTAAAGAGCAGGTGTGTGAAAACCAGTACAATGTTCAGTAAACTGGTAAAGATTAATTCACTTTGCCACATTTTCCATTACCTTTTTGGGGGGGGGGTGGGATCCAGCACCCAGCATGAGAGAGAAAACAGACACTGTTGTTGGCATTTCCATGTCTTCTGAAGACACTCATAGAGACCTACATGCTACGTCTTTTCCTGGGACACCAGTAATCTGTTTTTATTTTCTTTGTTTCCATCAGAGGAGTACATGGTGTCTCAGCTCAGTTATTACATTGTCAGCCTAAGAATGTGCTTCAGTCATTCCTCAGCAGGAATTGGGGGGATTTTGCTTTCTTACCACCGCTGCTTTTTTTCTCCACATGCCTTTCTTTGTTCATAAAAACGACACTAATTTGGAGTTCCTCTGCTTTGGGATTTTGCTTCAAGATAACTGGAAGTAATTTATTTGGCTGACATAGAACAGTGTACCGTTTCAGTAAAAATGAAACTTGAATCATTTTTGCAAGTTTAAGGTAATAGTTTGTAATAGTTAGTTTAGATGAAAGCCCTTCTGTTAAACAGAGAAAATAACTTGTACAACTACCATAATGCCTGGGAGTGAGATAACACCACCTGAAAAAAAAATAACTGAATTCAATAATACACTAATCCCTGAAGGTAAAATATTAGTTACAATGGACACCATTCATAATCCATATAGAGATGCACAGCTGCAGCTGTGTCTACAAACTCCTGCTGTCTGTCAAGGATATGGTTGAAGATGACCCAGATGCAGGAGAGACACAGGAGGCAGGACTTCCAAAAAAACATTGATTAATAACTTATAAAAACAAAAGCACTGCTGAGTAGGTTGTACAAAAAAACATGAGCTTAAACATGAAAATCCAAAAACTGGAGGTAGAAACAGTACGGCCCAGCTGGGAGCAAGGAGACAAGATATACACAGAAGATTTGACAAGACAAAGGTGAACACGATCAGGGGAGTTATAGACATAACTTAAACACAAGGCAATGGGATTTCAAAATAAAACAGGAACTTAAATACCAAATCTGAAAAATTTTGAACATAACTCAAAACCGTTACACTGTCTCTTTATCAGCTCCACAATTTGCATCCCTGGGATCTCCTGCGCTCCCATAATGATCGAGGCAGAAAACCTCTGCAACATCTGTTCCTTCTTAATGTCTGTCCTGCTTCATAGCCCTGACCCATCCTCTTCAACTTATTTTCTTAGTGGTGATTCAGGTCATTAGCTGCTTGAGTGATCAAGAAAGTTTGGTCATTTGCTCACACATGTAAAAAAAACAACTTTCCATTGTCATGGCAACTCTTCATAACAAGTGATAAATAGTGCCAAAAGTACCTGCAGATATCCATGAAGCAGAAACAGCATCCAAGCCTGCATAGAGAAATGTTTTAAAATGGTTGTTTCAGCAGACAAAAAAAAAGGATCCACAGATGGACACAGTTTGACCAGACACTGCAACAGGCTGCAACAAAGATCACAGATAATAATCAGCATGCATTGAATAGCTGTCAGTTTTGAATTGTCACTGTTTTTACAGCAGTTGTAATGGAAAAACCATCAACAAATATCAAAGCTGCCGGAGGATACCATCTCATGCTGACTGTGTGTTACAAATCAGTAACTTATACCAAACATTAAAGTGACTATTTTAATGGGTTCGACCTTAATGGCTGAGGAATAATAAAAATCTGAATGTCATCTACAAAATGGCATCATCTTGACGGGAACCTGACCTCTCCTGGGAGCTGATTAGGTGAGAGTTGAGAGATGAGTTGCTCACCTGGATGCCAGTTGAAGGAGCACTTACAGTGGCTATAATGAGCAGAGCTGGACGGGATATTTGAATGTCATCCTTACCCCCTGAGAGACATCCAATTTGGCACTGTGTAATAATAATGTCAGGGAGAAGCCATGAACTTTGGGTGTGTATTCTGCAAAGAAAAGCAGAAAAAAGAGATATTACACATCTCTAAGACAAAAAAGGAAAGAATAATGGATAGAAAGAAAGGCTTTTGCAGGAAAGGAAATCCAGTGAAATGTTATAATTCCACCTCGTGTCTTGAGTTGTTTAGTATAACTTTGTTTCATCACATCTATCTGAAAATCCTTAAAATACACATATGTCCCTTATTTCACAAGATCTGATTCCTGTTGCCTTCTCTGGCTGACAGTGTCTTATTGGCATTGAGGTATAGTTTTGTTAAATATATCATTATGATTCCCCATCTGAGCTCTGGAAAATCTTCCGTTTGGGAATGCAACCCAGAAAACATTTGAGTGTGAGACAGCCAGAGTCTCTCTGTACATTTGTTTCCAAAGCCAAATGGCACATCAATATGATGTATTGCATGGTTAGGTCAAAGAGAGTCTTGCCAGGGCCAGAACACTGGATGCACAGCCAAAAATAAAAATAACAAAAAAAGCACACTTTTTTCAGTGTATTTGAACAATCTTCACACAGATCATGACAATTATTATCTAGATTTCTAGTTTGTTGCAGTCATATCCATGATGCTTCTGGCTTTTTGTGGGGGAGTAAGAGGTGGGGCTGGTGGTGGAAGGAGTGTGTGTGTGGGGGTCTCCCTGCAGCTGCCAGATGTACCTGTTAAACTCACTTCGTTCTCTGACACTCACAACTTTAACAGCTCAGCTGCATTTACACGTACAGTATGTGTCACTCCAAGAAAGCTATTTGAAGATGCATATCGCTGTCCGTTTTATGGCGAAAGCTGATATGCCTTTAAAATCTCAGGAATGTAAAGAGCAGAGGTATAATGAACATGAAGCTCGTGGCACATACATCCCTGCACGTTTCCCATTAAACGAATTTATTGAATATATGAAATGCTTTGTTTTTACATCAGGCCCTTTAAGGAGCTTCACTTCTCAATAAGTTAATCAATACCAAAGTCTCCTAAACTTTGGCTCTTTTTTCTTTTCTTTTTGAGGGGTGGTGGTGATGGAAGGGGTGGGGGAATTTAATCAATTCACTTCTATTGTGAGTGCTCATTTCACTGGCATGTTCAATATCAACAAAGAGTATCTTACCAGTTGAATCAAATCTTTGTGATGAAGCAAGATATTATCTCAGTGGACCTACATTTCTTGGAAGAACCAATGTATTTGTGTAAAAACTTTATTTTGTAGGAGACAGGGGATGTAATAAGAAAAATATAAGATGGATGGTGGGGAGGAGGACACACCCGCACATACACACCCACACCCGCACACGCACACACACACACACACACACACACACACACACACACACACACACACACACACACACACACACACACACACACACACACACACACACAAGGCGGCTTAGTAGTAGTTTTCTCTCTACTTCACTCTTGAAATAAAATTGTTTAATGAAATCACTAAAACCCCACAGATGTTGCACCAGCAACATCTGTGGGGTTTTAGGATGTCATACCAACATCTGCAGGATGAATTTAGTATCAAATAATGGGGACGTCTACATCTGCTTATGCAGAAATTGATGGAACAAAATCAACATTGCATATCTAAAAATAAAGAATAATTTAAATGTACTTCTATTTGATTTTGATAACAATTACATTGAGACAGATGTGTGGATGTGTAATTGCAGAGCAGTAATTGGGGAGCAGGGTTAAAGCTTCACAACACTGTTTAGCATGCACAAAGCAGCCCACCATAATGTGCAGACAGCTCTATTGATTAACACAAAAGCCTAGTGTTAATGTTAGACACATGAGACCGTGCTGTACTCACAAACCTGTGATGCAATGAAACATTTGTTCAGATCCCGGTGGTGAGCTTTAGAAATACGCACACATGTGTAAACTAGTTACTTACATAATATGTAAGTTACTAGTTTAACTAGTTTTACTTACATACTTACATCTTTCTTCTAGGACCTCTATGGTGCACAATAGAAGAACACGACTCAAGATGACATGATGCAAACAGGTCCAGAGTACACAACAAATAAAGTGCAGGACTTTTGGAACACAACAGCAAACTATGCAAGACAGGCCAACATATAGTGCAGCGACAGTCACAGCAGTAACACTTCTGGAGTGTGTGAATACGGCACTTTGACAGGTATTGTATTCAATCAGCAAGTCAGTGTGCGAAAACGCTGAATTTTGCAAACTGCAGGCTATTCCAAAAAAAGACTGTATAAATGATATGATTGTCTTTTTTGTGGGACAATGGCATTTCAGTTATGATATGTTATGGGAGGAAATTACAAAGTGTCTGGGCATAAAAGTTTTCAGAGCGAAGCCAGTTCAGTGTCTTTGTGCATATGTGGAGCATGGATGTGTTTTAATCCGTTAAGGAGTGTGATGGCCTGGGGGAAGAGTCTGTTCCTCATGCTGGCAGTTACAGCCAGTGTGATTTAGAACCTTCTGCCATACAGTAGGGGGAAGAAGAGAGTGTGGGAGTGGAATCATCCACTATGCCGGTGGCTTTGTGGATCCAGCGTGACTTATAGATGTCCATGACAGAGGAGAGAGGGACTCCAATGATCTTTTCAGCTGTCCATACCAGCCACCATAAGGTCTTGTGATTAAGAATAGAGGCTTTTGGCAGGTTTTGCATTTTTTGGTGTGCTCACAGATGTCTTTATGCACGGTTGGCCACCTCCAACACTTTAAGAAAGGTCTTAAGTTGTCCCAGGTGTAGTCCCAAAGGATAAATATCAAAGTGCTTGATGATCTTGTGTATTAGTGGCAGAGGATATGCACCTGGTAAGGTCTTTGCATTTATTTTCTTGTAGTCCACACAAAACCTATGTGATCCATCAGGTTTGGGGACCAGTACCATCAGGGATGACCAGGCTTCGTGAGATGGTTCAATAATGCCATCTTTCAGCATTTTTGCAACCTGGTCCTCAGTGGTCTTTTTCTTCAAGGTTGGTACCCTATAGGGCCTCGATCTCACCAGAATATGGTCCTGTAACACAATGTAATGTGCCACCACCTTTGTCCTTCCAAAGATTCCTGACGTCATCATTGGCCAATCGTCCATTAGTTGTTCCAACTACTCGAGGCAATCTGAATCATAAGCAGGTATATCCTGTCTTGATTAAGTCAACCAGACGAGAGGAGGCTCTCCAGGACTTAGAGCATTACATAACTGGACTATATCCCCTGAAAAGGGAGGGGCTCCCTTGTCCAATATATAACCCTCCTAATGTGAGAGAAGAAATCATACCCCTGCACCATCTTCCATCCATAATTACTTTTATAGAAATCACAAAACACAATATCAGAGGGAAGGCCTATCTTCCATAATATGGATGCCAACCATACATTCTCTTCGCTGCCATTTGATGTCAAACGACATCTTTCTTAAAGATTGATGTACTGTCCCAAACGCCATAACGAAACTCTTTCTCTTCTGCTGCTGCTAAGTCATCTAGCTGACCCACTCTGCTCCAATAACTCCTTTTAATCAGAGTGTAGGTACTTCCTGTGATCAACACCTCCTCCATTGGTTTCCCTTCAGCAATCACCAGAACCTGCTATCATCGCTACAGCCGAGAGACAGAGAAGGAAATAAGCTAGGTAGCCGGGCTACTATACCAACAATTTACCACAAACTCACATTTTCTTGCTGACAGTGTGTGTCTGTGATTGTTATAACTGTAGCCTACCTGTAAACCTGGCTCCCTGACCATGATGCAGCTTTTGGCGGGCCCGGGCCCGGGGATGAAACGCTGCTAATAACGTCAGGTTCATCTCCCCAGGAGGAGGATTAGGGCAAACAAAATATGCGTCTAGCTTGGGCAATTTGGCTTTGTCTTCCTGCCTTTTTTCTTTTTCTTTGCGTTTTATTGCTCCACTTTTGTGTTTATAACTCCCGCTTAGGCTGTAGGATTACTGTGCTCTCTTGACAAGTGATCGATGTTGATGATGAACGATTTTTCCCAAAATACATTTTTGAGATTCACTTGCAATTTTTGTTTTAATGTTAACTGTGAGTGTGAAAATCTCAGCACAACATATTATACAATGCTTTATACCTAATATGAACCAAATGGTGCCACAAAAAAAAAAAAAAAAAAAAATCTCACGGGCGGGGCCTGCTGCCTCAGGGCCCCATTTGGCCACGGACCGAGGGAGTAAGCCCCACCTCCCCCCAGTCCCCCCTGAAGCCCCACCCCTGGGGGGAGTGTAGATTGACCAGTAAATTAAGAGCTTCGCCTTTTGACTCAGCTCTTTCTTCCACACGACGGTCCAGTACACCAACCTCATAACTGCGGACGCTGCACCAATCTCACGCTCCATCTTTCCCTCACTCGTGATCAAGACCCCGACATACTTGAACTCCTCCATCTGAGGCAGGACTTTCCCGGTGGAGAACCATGGCCTCGGTTTTGGAGATGCTGATTCTCATCCCTGCCGCGTTGCACCTGGCCTCAAACTGCCCCAGCACATGCTGAAGGTCCCGGTCTGATGAAGCCCACAGGACAACATCATCCGCAAAAAGCGGAGATGAAATCCTGTGGTTCCCAAACAGTATCCCCTCCGGCCCCTGGCTACGCTTAGAAATCCTGTCCATAAAAATTACGAACAGAACTGGTAACAAATGGCAGCCCTGCTGAAGTCCAACATGCTGGGAAGAAGTCTGACTTACTGCCGGCAATGCAAACCAAACTCCTGCTCCGATCATATAGAGACGGACAGCCCTTAACAGAGGGCCCCGGACCCCATACTCAGTGAGCGCCCCCCACAGAATGGCATGAGGGACAAATGCCTTCTCCCTATAGTTGGAACACATTCTCCTGTCCCCCTTTTTAAAACGAGGGACCATCACCCCAGTTTGCCACTCCCCTTCTTCCATACAATGGCACAGAGGCATGTCAACCAAGACAGCCCTACAACATCCAGAGACTTGAGGTACTCAGGGCGAATCCTCGAAGTCTTCCTTCCACTGTCTGTCGATGTTCCCAGTCAAGGTCAACAGCTCCCCACCTACACCGTAAATGGTGTTGGCAGGGTGCTGCTTCCCCTTTCTGAGGCACCGAACGGTTCGCCAGAAATTCCTCGGGGCTGCCCGAAAGTCTTCTTCCATGGCCTCACCGAAATCCTCCCAGACCCGAGCTTTTGCCTCCAGGACTGCCCGACCTGCAGCTTGCTTTGCCTGCCCGTACATATCTACTGCCTCAGGAGTCTAACAGGCTAACATGGCCTGGTAGGACTCCTTCTTCAGTCTGACGGCATCCCTTACTTCCGGTGTCCACCACCGGGTTCTGAGGTTGCCGCCACAGCAGGCACCAGAGACTTTGCGTCCACAACATCGAGTCGCCACGTTGACAATGGAGGCAATATTTACCATCAATGAGCTCAACACTGGCACTAACACAGCAGTCTGGTTGTATTTCCTAGTGGCAGCAGATTACACCGCTGCTGTTCATGAAGCACAACCATTCTTATATCTCACCGTCATGGCCTGTATCAAAAGCTGTTTCTGTAACGTCAGGCTGTATCAAAAGATTATGAATTAGTGGCTAGCAGTGTTAAGGCTGAAAACAACACACACTGTCAACGTTCCCATTTGGCAGGTACTTAGAAACTATAAAAACAATTTCTAGAAACAGCAAAAATGTTAATGTTCTGTCAAGTTTGACTTACCAGATGCATACAAATTATCTGAGTGCAATCATGGTAGATTTTTGTTTCAACCTATATTTGAGATAAACTTTTCAGGTCCCAAGTGTATCCAGAGCTTAGTTTATATAGTTTTTGATACTCACACAAAACAATAATCAGTTGAAGACCCAGGACTATTGATTGCTCTTACATATTAGATAGAGGTACTAAAAAACAGTTATTTGACACTTTTATCACTCACTGTCACAATTTTTTCTCAATAAGATCTCCCATCAGAGGTTTACTCAATAAAACTGACCTTAAAGCCACACAGCAAGTGCAGCACCCATAGAAGACCACGATCCCCGCTTGGATGAAGTAGTCTCCACAGAGCAAATACTCAGCTATAAGTGCCTTAACTCAAAAATTACATCATTCAAATTTAATATAATAATTGTGGTGGAAATCTGAAAATAAAGACTGACAAAATAACCAAATAGTCTTCATGTCATTTAATGAAAACCTTGCAAGGGATCAGCATACAATCACAACATAGTATAATTGCACACTGATGGTTTGCTCCAAGCCGTAGGTGTGTTTTATAGACAAAGATTGTGTAAGTAAATGTATAATAATCTATAGGTGTGGTGTAATGCCAAATGTCATTAAAGGGGACCTATTATGAAAAACACGTTTTTTCTTGTTTTGACATATATAAAGTGGTCTCCCCTCACCCTGCCAACACAGAAAAGATGAAATCCCATGAATTTCTGCAAGGTCTGTACCCCCGCCCTGCAGAATCTTCCAGTGTCATGTGACTTTTTTGAGTCGTTCTGAATCTGCTCCCGTCGTGATGTCACGACGGGAGCAGATTTCCATAGGTTCGGCCTCCACTGCTGAAACCACGCCCACAACCAGCTCTCTCTGCCGGCTGGAGCCATTGTTTACAAGCGGTTGCTGTTTCCACAGCGAGGGGACAGTAAAAATGAGGTTTTGCATCGACATTTACCCTCATAAAAGGATCAGTTCCAACAGCACGGACCCGGCAACTGCACACGAGTCAGCGGTAAGTGAAGTTAATTTTTTACATTATTTATATTGGTATGATCTTTGCATGGGCTAAGTATTTAGCTGAGCTCCGGAGCACCGGAGCTGCTCACGGACCGGACCGGTGAGGAGCCCCCGGGCCTGGAGCTCCGAATCCGGGGGCTCCGGGGGAGCTCCAGGCCCGGAGCCCCGGGTGCCGGGGGCTCTATTAGTACCGTAATACATTTTTCTTCTCTTTCAGATCTTCCAAGCAATGCACCTGGAGTTGTTAAACGACACATTCAGAGGACGCACGGTCCTTCCTTGAGCCAGCAATAGTGCATAAATGTTATTTATATATTTTAACAATAAAGTTGCCATTTGTGAAAATTCAGTGTTGTGATTTCTTTACAGTTAACATGATTCATTTGTCTTGTAACATAAATGAAATGAGGAATTGGAGTAAAGAACTGTGGTGTAACTGTTTAGAATTAAATTCAATCTTCCTGTCTGAAGACGAGGTGACCCGGTTCCCCCTTCAGGGAACTAAAGGTTGATTTATGGTTCTGCGTTACACCGACGCAGAGCCTACGGCGTAGGGTACGCGTCAATTTAACGCAGAACCGCGGACACGCTTTGCTACGCAGCCGCTGCTCTTCTCCCCGGAGCGACGCTTATTCTCCTCCCCTCCTACACGTCATTCAAGCAACCAATCAGCGCAGAGCCTCATTATCATAGCCCCCCCTCACCTCAGAATGAAGCACAGAAAAAGGCTTTGGAAGCGGTAAAACTAGAGACATGGCCCACAGGCTGAATTTCTGATTTATGTAGAAAAAACAAGCTTTAGATTGTTTTTAAGACATTCAAGGCCTTTTTTAAATATACATTAAATGCCATAATATGTCCTCTTTAAGTCTGTAAACAGTCAAGAAAGAAATCCCAATGGACAGATGATCAGTGGTTCCTTCAGGTTCAGGTAAAGTTAAACAACAAACAAAGAGCATAAGATAAGATGATTGCATTTCCAAGACTATAATAGTGAGTCAGGGCTCCAGACTGCGACCAAATGCTCGCATTTTGCGACCAAAATTTGAGTATGTGCGACTGAATTTCATGTCCACTCGCACACGTGCGACCATTAAATTTGCCAGTGTTTTTTTTTTTTTTTTTTTTTTTTTTTACACGTTAAACGTGGAAGGGGTGCGTCAATGAACCCGCATATTTGCAGGCTAATGAGTGTGAAAGGGAATGAGTCGGGGGATCTATTTATTTATTTATTCTTTTTCGTTTAATTTCACCAGCTCAAAGCCGGTATTACGCCCGGACCACATTTAATGCGACACCGCCGCCGCGGCGAGCACATAAAGTTAGAAGAAAGAGGCGGCGGGTATGTTTGGTTTTAGTAACATCATGCTCAGGCAATGAGTCTGCAATGGCCCAGACGGGAGACACATGTAGCTCAGTGCTTAACTTTTATTTTTAATCCACTCTATATTCTTCTGGTTGTTCTCCGATACGTTCCCCGCCTGAATCATGGTCCCGCCTTAAATCGACGCGTAGGCTCTGCGTTGTTGTAACGCGGAACCATAAATCAGCCTTCACCCGGTAAAGAAAAAAAAAAAAAAAGAAAATGTTCTCCAATACAGCAGGTCTCATAATTTTATTTTGAACACTGCCAAAACTCTAACTTAAAACGTAACTAGAACTTAAAATTTGCTTGACACAAATGAAAGTTAAATTTTAACACATGGGAAAAACACCTAACCTTTTAAGTGATGTCTGATATCAGGTGTAATGGCATTTTTAGGTTAGAAATAAGAATATTTCTTGGTAAGATCCTTAGTTATTTGAGTGAAGGCAGTGAATTTGGTCAACTGGTGTAAGTTCAGGGTTTTAGTAAAGACACAAGTAGGGAAATATTATTGGCCAGTACCCCCAATATTTGTACATTTGTTAAGTACTGTGTTTAACAGTTAAATTCATGGCTGAAAGGTTACTAAGCACTTTGTTACCAAGCACTTTTTTATCATGTGAATGTATGTTTTTTTTATATATAATGACAGCAATGGTGCCGTCAGTTTACTTTATGTTGCGGCATCTTTAAAAGTGCACAATAAAATGTAACACTGCATTTGAAACAGCACATTGTGGTAATTCATTAATCTATTATGAAATACGTATTACTAATACACTGAAATGTAGTAGAAATGTAAAAATTTGGTTAGCGTGTCGATAAACGATGTGCGCTCCTAAAATGTCTGATTGTGCCCCTAAAAATTTTCAGTTAGGGGCTACTGTGCTCCTAGTGAAAAAAGTTAGTCTGGAGCCCTGTGAGTTCATTCAAAGTACAAGTCTGGAATCAAAGTGCATCATATAAAGTATTGAAATGTAGAATACATTGTTATTTTTCCATTACATAATCATTCAAAATTGACTGACATCAGTATTAAAATAAGCTTTGACTTTTTAAAGGTTAACTGGGATTTAAAGAGCAAAGACAATATATTATGAAAATCTTTTTGTTGGTTTGTGGTAAACTTTGACATTCTTTTATACAGACAATGTCTCTGAAGAAGAGTAATGTCCTGCGCTGTTGCTTTTGGCCAGAGAGGCATACATTTTTGATACAGAAGTTATTGAGTTGGAAGTTCTATATTATTGAGTAGTTAGGGGCAGACAAACTGCATTCTTTCAACAGCTCAAGAAATGGTTTTGTTCACCTTATGGTGACACAGTGGAGGTTGAATCCCTGCTGAGTTCTGAACAATTGAAGTCGTATTCCAGCAGTTTTAAAGTCCCCAAAACTCACTAGTGTTCTTGGTGTATTCAAAAGTTTTTACCACGATAAAAAATGGCTTGGGTATGACTCTTCCAACTCATTCTCACAACAAAATGTGAAATAGCAACGTTGGTCCACAGTAAAACGTTTAGTTTCACAATAAGGCCTCTAAAATTTTTTTCCTATTATTTTCTATCGGCCTGCTGAAAAGTCACGTGACTGCCCCCTGCTGCCTTGTAAAAAAAAACATGGCGGCAATCCTTGTCTTTCTCAGTGGAAAATGCATTATTTTAAGGCAGATGTCTTCAACCCTGGTCCTCGGGATCCCTTGTCCTGCATGTTTTAGATGTTTCCCTGCTTCAGCACACTGCAATACAAGGAACTATGTAAACAACAAAACTGTCCAGACCTTGATGACATGCTGATGACGACCATTAATTAGAATCAGGTGTGATGATGCAGGGCAACATCTAAAAGATGCAGGAAATTTACATTGAAATTTCATAATATTCTTTCAGTTGCTGTATATAATCTTTGGTTTGTTAGTTAGTACGATGAATCTTTCAGGTCTCGGGATAAAATTGTTACAGTTTTACATTTTCTGTCGTTACTATGCTGGTTATTTGCAAATAATTTATCGTAGGCTACTTACTTTGTCCAGTGATGCCTTGGGAAAGCTGGGAGGAAAAGCTCTTCAGTCACTCTCGCCATATTTCATGTGCTCCCAGTGCTGCTTGACTTCACAAATCACAATTACTACTTCTTCAAGTCTGGTCAGCAGCATAACCTTCTCGTAGACCTTTTTCTTCTGTACCATATCATCACAAACTGTCTTAAATTTATGGCAAGATGTGCACATTATCACTTTTGTATTCAGTGTCTTTCAATGTTTACTTACATTCCCATGGCCAGGAGTAGTTGTCCTCAGTCAAAAGCTCATTAGGAGGAGGGAGTTTTTCAGCTTCCTCTACAACAGCATTGTATTCAGTGATGGCATCTTCAAAGGCTTTCTTTTATACAGCAATCTTTTTCCTGAGCTAATGCGTCCACTTATTGCGATCTAGAATATGAAACAAAATCCTTTAGCGTATTATATGGAGCAATGCCCCCCTCAAAATATGTGACACTGCACAATATGCACTCCAATACATTACCACTATCCACTATAACCTCAATAATAAACATAAAGTAGAATGATCACTTTACCAACAATGTCAACAAACACTGAAAATGTAAAAGCTTCTTAAAAGTAGGATGTACGGCATAGCTGTTGTATTGGATTGCATTATTATGTGCATAATGAAGGGGCCTGTGAGTGGGCCTACACATTGTTCTACTTAACACTTACCACCAAAGGTCAGCTCTGCACTATAGGTTTCACATTTTTAGGAGATAGCCTACTTTCAAGCAATCACACTATATGTACAGCACTTTTCATACAAATAATAACCAAAAAAAACAAGCGCCTCACCAAATTAAATACCCCCCTGCCGCCATCCCCCACACCATCCCCCAAACACACACACAGCCATCGGTGACTGTAATTAATTAAGACAAAGTTTTCAGTTTAACGGTAACTTACCTCAGACTCATCCAAAAGCACATCGGCAATAAATATGGCATCGTCATCTTCAATCTGATCCATTGTCTAGTAGCGTTACAATGTACAAAGAGATCGGTTGAAATAGCATACGCTAAACATTACCAGACGTCAGGTACGTCAACCCGGACGAGATTATTATTTAGTCCTCTGCTCGACTTGAATCATAGCTGAATGTTTTTTTTTAGAATGAGGTCTGTGGTTGGATGGAGAGATATAGGGAATAAAGATATTTTGTTCCACTACAGAAACGTCAGTAAATAACCCACTCCTTAATAAAGAGGCGCTAACAAGTGGCTAGATTCATTACGTCATTGGATCTTTTTTTTTCTTTCAAAAACATTATTGCACAATGTGAGTGTCCAACACAACATTTATGTATGGATAGTACTTTATAGGTTGCATTTACGCTGCAAGCACCATAAAATGTATTAATTTGTTGATTGTCTTGTCAAACATAAGGTATAATAATAATGTTTTTTAAACATGCTTTTTTGGAGCAAGCAATAATTTCCGGGTTGTCTCACAAAAACATGGGGGTGCCGAAATTCAAAGAAGAATACATGAGTAATCCCCTGGGCACTAAATCAGTTTTATTTTGTTCTATCTTATAATAATATCATAAACAGACACATAAAATAACACAAATATCTTAACAGCTCATATAACTACATATTGTAAAGAATAATTAAAATAGCATACAAGCAACTTGGTTTCGTCCATTTCGGCGCACTTAGCAACCAGCTTAGCAACCAGCTAAGAAAATGTAAAACTGCAAGAATTTTATCCTGAGACCTGAAAGATTAATCGTAATAACTAACAAACCAAAGATCATATACAGCAACTGAACAAATATTTTGAAATTTTCAATGTATATTTCTTCCTATAAATATGATCAAAACGCTTTCATATGTCGAAACTACCTTAAAATAATGCATTTTCCACTGAGAAAGACAAGGATGGCTGCCATGTTTTTATTTTTACAAGACAGTTGCCGGCAGTCACATGACTTTTCGGCAGGCCAATAGAAAATAATAGTGAAAAACAACGTGAACATGTTTCTTCATCCAGTGACAGGTGATCCATGAATATATTAGATTAGCAGACAACACTGTCCTCTTTCATTATGCCATGCAATGTCCAATCCTGATACGTGCTAATTCAGCAGTAAATGTCTGAGCCAGAGAGTAATCCTCAAGAGGAGGATGCTAAATTGCACAAAACTGTATGCATGGACATGTTAAAAAGATCAACTAACCACTTTCCATACCCGTCTTAGTATTGACATTGTTACCATCTGGCAATGTGACGCTATTGTTAAATAAACCTAGTATCCTGTCTCAGTGGTGGAGCAAGACTTTTATTATTAGGGTGGCCAACGTTTTTTCAGGGCGTCCACAGACTATGACAATAAATTTGTTTCTCAAACAATCAATTGCAATCAGAGTATCTAAATGTTGAAATATTTTTAAGTACATGTTAAGCACACAGAAGATGAGATTTGTGAATGTCATTTGGACTTTATTAACAATATTCAAAATGTAAAACACAACTTAGTAACCATTTTTCAACAAATAACCGTTTTACATGAATGAAAATGCTCACACAGTTAATCATTCACAGTTAGCATGAGCTGTTGAAAGACCTCTTCCTATTTCCACTCTGTGTTCTGGGGAATTTTGTCAGACACAGCTGAACAGGACCCTCTTCTTTTGATCTTGAAATATCAAATAAAATGGTCATGGAAACGGTTAAGGGTCCAGAATATTATTAGATGATAACTGCAGCTAACTAGCAGGTTTTCAGGTAGGTAGACCTACAGTACCACTGGGTCCTCTTGGGAGAGAAAAAGCAGTGCTGGATACAGTTGGCTCTGGCTTTTCTGGCTCACCATCATCCTCGTCAGGAGCAGAGGTCTCTGTCGATGGCACTGCATTGTATAAAAATATGAGTTTAAACAAACAAAAAAGCAAACCTGTTTAAAAAACAACAATATACATTACGAGTAACCAAACTTTTAAAAATATATAAATTTTAACTTAAAATGATTGAACGGAGTAGTTGTTCTGTAGATGCTCTGACCTGGTGATGATGGGCTGGGTTCTGATCGATATTCACTCTGCTGACTAGTCCCAGGATGGGAGCTGCCAGGACTGCTGATTCCAGAGCTGATGTCTTTATGTCTGATCTTTTGCTGATTTGCTCCTTTTTACAAAGAAGTCAGATATATTCTCCCCTTGTCTTTTCATTATTACATGACCCTATGAAAACAATAAGCCAGTCTTGTCACTCCTAGCATCACTTACACTGACATAATGATATTAAATCCCCACTTCCAGTTTAAAAAATGTCAGGGCAGGTAGACCACTATAGATGTAAGTTTAATATTCAAACTTTTCAGCTAGCTCGCATATTATCGTTACATTTCCTTTCAGCTGACAAAGCATTGCTGTGCCACCAAGGGGGTGCTGGTTCAGTTATTAAAGAGTTATTAATAATCAATAGTTATTAATAATTAATAAAGAATATTACTTATCAAAATGAATAATCAAAATGAATTTTGAAATCAAAACGGGGCACCACCTGACTCAATAATAGCTGAACAGCAAAGTCAGTCTCAAGGTAACTTTTATTCCCTACGTGTCAGCCTGTTGCCAGGGGGGCATTACAGAATAACAGTGACGGAAGGAGTCAGAGCACAGACCTTTGCAACCAGAAGCTGTGACAAATATGTATAAAATAAACACAAAACAACTTCTCATTCAGATTAATCAGAATATATTTACATGTGTTAAAAGATAGTGAAACAACACTTGGGATAAATTCTGATGGCTAAACTACACATAAATAACAACTAACTAACAGTAAACAAAAACTTCAGATCATCTATGTGTGTGTGTGTGTGGGTGTCACTGTCAGCACATATGTGTGTGTGTGTGTGTGTGTGGGTGTCAGCACATATGTGTGTGTGTGTGTGTGCGTCCGTATGTGTGTGCGTGTGTCAGAACAACGTCACGTCACGTGGACCTAAAACTAAATGGCAAACAACGTCATGTCATGTAAGACCTCAAAGAGAGATAGCCAATGCGCGCTTTTCAAAACTGCAGGGGAAGTTTTCTTCACCCAGTGGTAACTGGAAGTTTTGGAGGCCTGATGGCCGGGATACTAACTTGTCCGTATGGGTTAGTGAGGAGGGGAGGAAAACGTGATCTTTTACCACCGGTACCTTTATCGTTCTGCTGTTTCCCCCTCAGGAGCCAGCGTCTGGATCTAAATCCACAACAGCCGCTTTAAGCTTTTGACGGGGAAACAGGAGCACGAACCGCTTCGGTAGTGATGGAACACGTTATATGGGTCCACCTACACGGGCCCGTAATGATATAATACACAAACGTAACGATATAATACACAAACGTAACGATGTTTGCATGAGAGACCGTCGGCCTGTTACACAGTAATAAGCAAACAAATAACAGCAAACACAATCAACGCTAACTGCTTTGATCTCCAGGGCTCGTGTGCTCGTTGTGCATTTCCCTGTGTTTTTCGTCTTAGACTAGCAGCGGATGTCACCCCCCCCCCCCCCCCTTCACAAAAAAATAATATATATATATATATATATATATATATATATATATATATATATATATCCCATGTTCACATAGGACTGTGGCCCAACAGCATGAAACAGCTAGCTGGCTGATTTTCTGCTTTATTAATTCCAACAAAATCATCAAAGAAACACGTAAATATAAGCAGGTGCGGCAACCCGAACGTGAAAGCAGACGCTGGTCATCTGTAGACACCATGAGATGTAACGTTAACGTTAACTTCATACTCATAGCAAAATCTCCTATCTGAACTTACTTTAGAATCAGGATTTCACAGGACATAAATCAGTTTTATCATTCTCTTCTTCCTCCGCTTTTGTTGATCTTGTCGTTTTAAGATTCAAACCAGGCGCCAGGATCCAGCAAAAACAACCATGTTTGACTCTAGTTCAAATCTGCCTCTTAGTCTGTGACACTTCTTCCCATTTTAGTAAATTGGATTACTATTTGTGGTACATAGCGCCCACTACCATGCAGGAGGGACTTAGCAGTCAATAATGCGTCACATATTTCAAAATGCAGCTGGCTCTTATTGACATGACGTGCGGTGCCATGACATGTTAATCATCTAGGGTGGCACCTGGGTAGCAGGTCAAGTACCGGTAGATACTTTGCTGTAACTACTCTGCCGAGGTTTTAAGCGGGCTGAATTTGATGTCATAACACTACCAATGGACTTTTCAGCAGCGGTGAGACAAGCTAAACAAATTAAAAAGTCTTCACCACTTGAAGCCTTCTCTCACTCTCATTTTTTAACTTGATATTAAACACACGCCACAGACGAAGCAGCACATATACCATTTCCTCCAGGTTCTCCATCTTTAGTGTTGTTTTCTTGTTTTTTTGTTTGTGTCACACAATCAAGTATGTCACAGCAGCTTCGCTCCAAACCCACCTACTCCTGCTCCGGGTACTGGATTGTAATAGAAAAGAAACTGGGCCAAGTTGAGTTGAGTTGAGTAGAGCTGAGTAGGTGCTAGTGTAAAAGCACCAGTACAATCCTGATTCAAAGTTCATATAATGCCAATTTTTAAGAAGAAAAAAACGCCTTTGCTTAAGAACCCAGCAGATGTTGATACAGTGCAGATGTTGCCTCCTTGAAGGAATTTTGTTTAGGTGAATAGCCTCTAATTTCCTTCTGTTGGGACATTCAGTCCAACACATCAGTTTTTGATATGTCATCGGGCCCTGAAAACACCCATGTAGATAGATGGGCCTAGGTCCACAACTCATCATTGAGAGATCAGCCTGTGTGACATCCTGGGCCATCACATTCAAGCTGTAAAATGTCCCAAATATGTCTGGACAGGCCCAGTTTGTGAAAAACATATCTCTTCTGAGAGGCATTTAAATAGTTTCCAAGGCATGGCAATACCTCACATCAATAGTGTGTGCTTGGCACGGGGCATATCTAAAGCCTTGCAAGTGAATGTTTTAGAAATAGCTTGCCTCTCATATTCAGTGGGAAAGAGGTTTTCAATAAGGATGGTTCTCAAACAGACAGATAACAGGTCGGTTTGACACCATTACCATTTCCTGTCATACGTGTGTGAAGCTTGCATCAGGTTGAGACAATTCATGTGTCTTTGCTCTTGCTGATGCAAAGGTGAATGGTAATAATGCAGACAGTTCAAAAGACAAACTCCTGAAGGACAAAGCTGGCACTTTTGAAATATACAGTGTGTGAGGGTGTAATGTACCTCTGGAGCCATTCAGCACAAAATGAGCACTTAAATCATGAAATGAAAGGACATGGATGTTTCCAACGTAGTTGGCTGAGCCCAGAGCCAAAATAAGCACTTTTTTATATGAAAGCATGCTACGCTGTCAAACCCATATGGTTCACATGTTAGATCCCACTGAGGAACCACACTCTTATGACATTGTATTGTACGTAGAACTCCTTTCATGATTCTCATGATCAGACTGAGAACCAGATTTCCTTTCCCAACCAATGTGACAGGGAAAGACTGCAGATAAAGTTCCATTTGTAAATGAAAAAAAGAAAAAAAAGGTACAAATCATTTATAGTAATCCCTGCAAGATTGTGAGTGTCAATCAAAGAGGTCAGGAAAAAATAACATTTCTGTCCCGATGCCAAGCTTCTAAGATACGCCACTCCCCTACATGTTATTTTCATATAGATTCTGCTCTTGCAATCTAAACTGTGTCTAATACACTAGCTGCCAATTATTTCTCCCTTTTAGGGGTGAGACCCACCATAACAAATTTCCGGGTGTAGGTGGCATATCTGTCCCTGTGCATTAGTTAGATTTCTGTGCACAAGACGACATCATTGCTCTCTTTGCAGTACTGACATTATCTCCAAAAACCACACTTTATTGGGCCAGGAGCGAGCTTTGGGTATCATGATTATTTCCCCCCAGTGCACCAGTTCCAGTGTGAACTCTGTCAGCGAGACCGGGAAAACCATCAATCTGTCTCCTCGAGTGCCAGTCAGTCTACCCCGAGAGGGCCTTCCCATCCAAAAGCAAGAAGAACATAGGACATTTCCCTGGAGGTAAGAAATCGCCGCTGGCTCTGAAAAGAGAGAGGTAAAGGCCAAATGGCAAAGCTACTGTACACCATCTTTAAAAGAAAAACACAGGAACTATGAAAAAAAAAATCTCACTCGAGGCAAACATCATAACTTACAGTAAGTGCCCTGCTACTGGCTAGAAGTTTGCTGTCGCAACAATGAGGTGAGCAAAACCCAAGACATCCTCGCTTGCCTCACAGGCTCTGTGAAGTTTTGTGGAGTGTTTTAGTTAGCCTTGCCGTGTAAAGGATTAAGGAGTTGCTTTTACTCTCATTGTACATGTGTATGGTGAAAATTAAGGCATTTATTGTTAAAGACAAAAGTGAGGGCTCAGACAACTCTGGCACTTTTTTACAGGTTAGTTGACTTGGTGGCATCACTGAATTTGAAGAGGCACCTGAAAACCGCAACTGTTTTCATGGTCACGTCAAAGATATTGCAAAACTAGCTTCTGGAGAGCATGCTAGCAGTCATCAGGAGCTGAATTATGGAGGAAGTCAAGTCTGATGAAACCATTGACATTTCGACCCAGAACCAACTGGTGCTTTTGGTGAGATGCATCGTCACTCAACATGCTGTACCAGAATGCTTATTTGAGTTTCTTCCTGTTGTGGATGCAATATCTTGCTCGGTGTGCCTTTGAATAGACTGAACAGCCTTTTTCCCTACAGTGTCAAGGAGAATTCATTGCACAGGCATACGATGGAGCCAGTGTGGTAATAGGAGCGCAAGCTGGTGCACAGCAAAATGTGTGTGCGCATTTCAGAAATGCCCATTATGTGCCTTGCTATGCACATCAGTTAAATTTGATCATGCTGCAGGTCACTTCTTATATTCCAGCAGTGAGTCTTTTTTTATCTGGGGGGGGTGGCCACTATTTTTACCTGGTCCCCATAATGCACCAGCGCTCTTGACCAGGTTGTTGCAAGAAGGTTCCCCAGAGCTTCAGCCACAAGGTGGAACTTTAATAGCAGAACCTGGATGACCTCATACAATATTTTGAGTCCATCGGGTCATCCAGTTCTTTTGACAGTAACACAGTGAGGGATGCATCTGGATGATGATTTTCCAGTTTTTTTTGCAGCTTTTTCATAGAATCATGCCTCATGTGGACATGCTGTATCAGAACCTTCGGAAGAAGGACATTGACGTCTCCAACAGACATGCTCTGCAGATCTTCACAAGCAGTGTGCAGGGAGATAATGTTAATTCATGTCATTCAACAGAAAACTTACCATAATCATTTAAAAAGATGTATGATGTAAAACTATATTAGTATTAATAAGCATTTTTATAGTTGCAAAGAAAATGCAACCACATGTTATAATTTCATAATTTTACTGTAAGCTGATTTTTTGATGTACTAACAGACATTGTTGGTCTCTCCTCAGGGGTTCATCTCAGCAGCAGCAGCAAGATGCTACAGAAACCACAAGACTGAGAAGGGCCTTGGGAGAAGAGGAGAAGCAGAGACTCTGTAAAGAAGTCTGTGACACAATCCTGACCCACACCAGGGGGAGGTTCTCCTTAACTGACCACCTTGTCAGTGCCACACTGCTACAAGCAGCAATTTATGAGCAGCATTGCCGTACATTTCTCATTGAGGCTCTGAATGCTGTTGTGAGGGCATGTCCACTACAGGGGTGGACAATCCTGGTCCTCGGTGTAGTAACTTCACTTGAAAAAGGACCAGGACTCAGTCGTCATAGTTTGATTCTTTATCTCCAAAAACTGGCAGGAACAAACAGTAAAAAAAACCATGTGGCATTCAAGATGGCTGCAATCCTCTAACACTGCATAGAACCGTGGCTTGGCGTCAGAGTCCATATGCAGCTTCACTGCCACGCCCTTCAATGTGCCCAGCTCATCCTTGAACACCTCACTGTAGCGCTGCAGAATGTCCTCCATTGAGTGTGTGTGGGCATACTTAATTTCATGCCAGTTCAAACGGAGTTTGCGAAGCCAATCACGGCCCAATAGACTAGGACCGCTCCCTGTGGCTATCACCAGCCTGGCTGTAGCTCTCTGGCCCCCAGTTGCAATGTCCACATATAACACCCCCAAATGAGGTATGGGCTGGCCCGTATAAGTCCTGAGCTTGAGCTTTGATGGCCTGATAGGAGGCAGACTTGGCCCCCACGACGCCCTATAGGTCTCCTCACTTATGACTGAGGCCGTAGCTCCGGAATCAATTTCAAACTTAATGTCTTGGCCATTAACGGCCACAGTAGCATAATACGGCTCAGGTGGCTCCTCGTCTGTTTCCACGCCATACATGTTAGCAGCCTCCCCATCCTCCTCTTCTAGGTGGTGTGTGGCTGCCTGGCCCTGGGACTGCTGAGGTTTCCTCCCCCCAGGCTTAACTCTGCCCTTAGAGCTTCTGCACCTTTTTGCCAAATGGCCCCGCTTATTGCATGCATGACAGACAGCATCTTTAAATTTACAGTCATTTGCATAGTGTGACCCCCCACACCTAAAGCACTCCACCCGTTTTCCTGGCCTACCAGTCTCTTTCCTGACTTGGTACACTGCCCCTGCCTGTGACCCATTTCCTTTTTGGATATCCTTGGCATCATTTACGGCCATTTCCATGCCCTGGGAAATGTCAAAGGCCTTCTGAAAAGTCAATGGTGGCGTTTCCTCCAGCAGGCGGCGCTGAATGGCGTTCTCATTAATGCCACAGACTAATCTATCACGGAGCATGTCATCAAGCACTGCTCCAAAATCACAATGTTCAGATAGCTGGCGTAGCTCGGCTACAAAGTTGGACACTGACTGACCTTGCCTCCTGAAATGGCTGTGGAATTTAAACCGTTGCACAATCACAGAGGGTTTTGGGTTGTGGTGGTTTGCCACGAGCAGGACAATCTCATCATAAGACAACTCTCCTGGTTTCCGTGGAGTGGCTAAGTTCCTTATTAATTTGTAGGTCTTTGCCCCACACACACTCAGGAGAATGGAGCGCTTTTTAGCCTCCTCCGTAATGTCATTTGCAGAGAAAAAGTGTCCCAACCTTTCCTCGTACTCCGTCCATTCCTCGTCTCCCTCCACAAACTCACTGATAGCTCCAAACATTGCCATCTGAACACGCTGACCGTCGGCCACTGCCACGTCCTGTCCCATGCCTTGATTCTGCTCGCCTTGGCTCTCTGCTGAGTCACTGCTGCTGCTGCTGCTGCTGCTCATAATCCAACTTCAGCCAAAAACATAATCCAGTTTGAGCAAAAACAATAATCCAAATTTTCCTCGTCGCCAAAAATATGTAGTAACTTCACTTGAAAAAGGACCAGGACTCAGTCGTCATAGTTGGATTCTTTATCTCCAAAAACTGGCAGGAACAAACAGTACAAAAAACCATGTGGCATTCAAGATGGCTGCAATCCTCTAACACTGGTGGCAGGAAGAGGAAGTGGGCCTTTTCAACCTGGCCATAAAAGACCATAGGCACCTGCCAACAGCGCCATCTCCTGACATGATGCATATAGGCAAACCTATAGAAATCCCACAGCAAGACCCTTATATAAATACATACAGGCTACCACACTCGGGGTCCGGTGTCCTGCATGTTTTAGATGTTTCTCTGCTTTAACACACCTGATTCGAATTAATTATCGTCATCAGCTTGTCATCAAGGTCTGCACAATTCTGTTAATGACACAGTCACTTGTATCATGGTGCAATGAAGCAGGGAAACATCTAAAACCTGTAGGACACCGGCCCTCGAGGACCAGGATTGCCCACCCCTGGATGAGAAGCCAGAATTCAGGGGCTGCTGTGGTGCCCTGCCATTGTTCCAGGTTCTACTGAGATACAACCTCAAGGACACATTTTCTTAAACTGTGGCTTTGAGGATCCTCGTAACAACTCCCATGACAGCAGCCGAAGCTGGAAGGTGTGTCTCTACATTAAAAAGAATAAAAACATTCCTGCGAAATGCAAGGGGCAAGGAAAGTCTGAAAGCACTAGCCACGCTTTCCAAGGACAGGGAACTAATCAGGAACATGTCTGACATCAGTGAAAGGTTTATTGATCATTTTGCTGCTTTGAAAGAAAGATGAGCGACATTTCTCTACAAGTGATGCAGATTAATGGCACATGGTGTTCATCACACTTAGTTCAGTTTTTACGCCCTTTGTCACTGAGCATTAAGTATTGTTTTGTAATATCGTTGTGAATTTAGTGTGCTTAAACTGCACTAAACAACTGAACAACCCGGGGTGAGGACTGATGGGTTACAGAACCGAGGCAATGCACAGGATTGTTTGTCTCTCTGAAAACGCACAGACAATGTAAACAAATGTGTGAAGTGATGTCCAATTTGATGGAGACATGTGCACCGTTGAATTGGTCACAACCAAGATGAATCCCAAAAAGAGTCTGTGAGATTACTTTATTAGTACTAACTAAAGAGGGCATTTATATTGTTTTCATAAACATAGACAAAGCTGTTTTAAAACCAGCCATTTGTCCTTCCTGTACATTAATTTCCATATCAGTAAGGAAAAGATTGATTTTGATGTGGCAAGAGCACAAGTCAATTCCATTTGCTCTTGAGAAGCAATAGTCTGTGGCAGACTTTGTGTCTTCGTCTGTGGATGATTTGTACTTTAAATAGTTTCTGTAGAACATTCAACGCTGTGTGCTTAATGAACTACAACGAAAGTCACTTATCATCCTCAGCAGACACTTGTGAGGTATTTTAAATAGGGATCCAGTAATCTGGAAAGTTTGTGTCTCCTGAGCATATCATTTTGACCAAATAACAAAATACTAAAGCTGCATTCAGTATAACATAAACAGAAGCCATTTTCAATATTGGTTTATTAAAGTGCTCTTTCAGCCCTTCCCCTTCCCTTTACAGTGATATATTGCATGTGTTCGTCACTTGATAGAGTAGTCTTCTTCACAAATGATTAAGTCTTGCTATCAAGGAAAATAAACATATTCCAGGGCATGAATACATGAAGCATGTGGATGCAGAGGCTACAGGCAGAGGACTGTGTTAATAAAAACCCTGTTGGGAATATCCACATTTTTAAGTCGTTTTGATAATGTGAAGAGAATACATGAGTTAATGGTGACCTAAACCCAAATAAGTGATTTCATTGCGGTTTACAAGCATTCCAAGGCACACATAAGTACTTTTCTTCTTAACTCAGTTGTATTATTTTATTGTGTGGGTCAACTGACAAAAAAGTATTTAGTCAGCCACCAATTGTGCAAGTTCTCCCACTTAAAAAGATCAGGTAAAGTGACATGAATTTATGATGTAAAACTGTGAGGGAACTGAAGAAATGGAGACCAATTGTTTCATTTGTTTTGTGTAACCAGATGCCTTATGTCTATTCGTTAAGATGGTATGCATGAAAACCATAATAATACTATATATATATATATATATATATATATATATATATATATATATATATATATATATATATGTGTGTGTATATATATATATATATATATATATATATAATGCGTCCAAGCATAGAACTCAATCTATCATGTGTATAAACTGAAATCTATATGGTTCTTTTCCTTTCTTTTATGTGATTTTATCTTAACAAGATAAGATAAGGAGGAGACTTTTGATGAAAGTAGATTACTTATCAACTTGAATTATTCAAAATTACTTAATCAAAACGGGGCACCACCTGGATAACTGGCGAAACGGCGCCACAAAAATAACAAGCACTAATGCCGGTATTTGCCGGCGTTACATAATAATATGCATACAAAGTTACATTAAATACAGTTTCTTTAAACCGCCCTAAATTAAACTGACTGCCCAAACAGAAACCTCACGCCTCCTTGCTCTGGATCGGGAAGGGCTGCAGGCTTTTCCAGGTGCTGATCACATTTCTGCTGAGGGTTTCTCAGTCCGAGACGGCCTCTCGGTCCTCTCTGCTTCCAACTCTGGAAAGAAAAGGACAGTTGCTGCAGCGCGCCTTAAGCCGGCTCGTCCCGTTTGGTCGCCGGGCTGTGTGGGCTTCACGGGTCTGGAGCTTCTGCGGCTGATTCTGGCTCACACTGGCGGTCGTCCTCGGAACGCCACGGTTCCTGGTGCAAGAGAGGGCTTGGAGCGAAAAGAGTTAGAGAAACAGGAAAGTCGGAGCACGCCGCGCTCTGGTATCAGATCTTACGCTCGGCCGGTCAATCCTGGCCCCGAAGCGCCCCCTCTTCTCTTACAACGAACCAAGGAAGTCAACTTTAATTTTGCTTTAAAGTTAAACATCACATTTTTGGTTAATTACCATCTTTAGTTACTCATTTTATATACTTATTTCAGATTGGATTTTTGATCAGGAAAACTTCTCGGTGCTCAGTGAGTATGGAGTCCGGGGCCCTCTATTAAGGGCTGTCCGGTCTCTGTATGATCGGAGCAGGAGTCTGGTTCGCATTGCCGGCAGTAAATCAGACTTGTTCCCGGTGCATGTTGGACTCCGGCAGGGCAGCCCTTTGTCACCGGTCCTGTTCATAATTTTTATGGACAAGATTTCTAGGCGCAGCCAGGGGGCGGAGAGAATCCTGTTTGGGAACCACAGGATTTCGTCTCTGCTTTTTGCGGATGACGTTGTCCTGTTGGCTTCATCGGACCGGGACCTTCAGCATGTGCTGGGGCGGTTTGCGGCCGAGTGCGACGCGGCAGGGATGAGAATCAGCACCTCCAAGACCGAGGCCATGGTTCTCCACCGGGAAAGGGTGGCGTGCCTTCTCCGGGTCGGTGGAGAAGTCCTGCCTCAGGTGGAGGAGTTCAAGTATCTTGGGGTCTTGTTCACGAGTGAGGGAACGATGGAGCGGGAGATTGACAGACGGATCGGTGCAGCGTCCGCAGTTATGCGGTCGATGTACTGGACCGTCGTGGTGAAGAAGGAGCTGAGTCGAAAGGGGAAGCTCTCGATTTACCGGTTGATCTACGCACCTACCCTCACCTATGGTCATGAACTTTGGGTAGTGATCGAAAGGACGAGATCGCGGATACAAGCGGCCGAGATGAGTTTCCTCCGCAGGGTTGCTGGACTCTCCCTTAGAGATAGGGTGAGGAGTTCGGTCACCCGGGAGGAGCTCGGAGTCGAGCTGCTACTCCTTCACATTGAGAGGAGTCAGCTGAGGTGGCTTGGGCATCTCTATCGGATGCCTCCTGGACGCCTCCCTAGGGAGGTGTTCCAGGCATGTCCCACTGGGAGGAGACCCCGGGGAAGACCCAGGACACGCTGGAGAGACTATGTCTCTTGGCTGGCCTGGGAACGCCTCGGACTCCCCCTCGGAGGAGCTGGAGGAAGTGTCTGGGGTGAGGGAAATCTGGGCATCTCTGCTGAGACTGCTGCCCCCGCGACCCGGGAACGGATAAGCGGCGGACGATGGATGGATGGATGGATGGATGGATGGATGGATGGATGGATGGATGGATGGATGGATGGATGGATGGATGGATGGGTGGATGGATGGATGGATGGAAAACTTCTCCTTGGCTCCTCTTCATTTCCTATCCTTTAATCTCTGAAGTTATATATATATATATATATATATATATATATATATATATATATATATATATATATATATATATATATATATATATACACACACAGGTATATATAAACTGTTATGGTTTTGGTAGTTTCCTGTTTTATTTTGAAGCGCGTGTCTTTTTCTTTCAATTCTAGTCCCGGACGCACTTCAGCCGACACCCAGGCCCCTGCCAAGGACCCGGTGTCCCCCTCAGCCGACGCCGAGGACCCGGTGGCCCCCTCGGATTCTGTCTGCCCGAAGCCGGCTCCTCGGATTCTATCTGCCCCGAAGCCGGCCCCTTGGATTCTGTCTGCCCCAAAGCCAGCCCCTCGGATTCTGTCTGCCCCAAAGCTGGCCCCTCGGATTCTTTCCGCTCCGTCCCTAGAACGCCCGTCTGCCCCGTCCCGAGAAAGCCTGTTTGCCCAGTCCTGAGAACGCCCGTCTGCCCAGTCCCGAGAACGCCCATCTGCCCAGTCCCGAGAACGCCCGTCTGCCCAGTCCCGAGAGCGCCCGTCTGCCCCGTCTGCCCCGTCTGCCCCGTCTGCTCAGTCCCGAGAGGGTGGGGGCGTAGATCAACCGGTAAATCAAGGGCTGCGGACGCTGCAACAATCCATATGTGAATCTTATGCACCATCTTTCCCTCACTCCAATATGAGCACATCCCGTTGGTTTTGGCCAACAATGCCACTGAATCAGAGTGGCAGTGACAGTCAGTTAGATTTTTAAAAGAAAGCCATGTCTCTCCTCTTGGTAGTGGAGGCCGGACTCTCCACCCGGTGACGGAGGCCGGTCTCTCATCCTGGTAATGGAGACTGGTCTGTCGTCCTTGTGACGGAAGCCGGTCTCTCGTCCTGGTGACGCAGGCTGGTCTCTCCTCCTGGTGACGGAGGCTGGTTTCTCCTCCTGGTGACGGTGGTCTGTCTCTCCTCCTGGTGATGGAGGCCGAACTCTCCACCTGGTGACGGAGGACGGTCTCTCGTCCTGGGGACTGATAACGGTCTCTCCTCCTGGTGATGGAGGCCGGACTCTCCTCCCAGTGACGGATAAAATTAAAAATCTGTAATTTTATAATGCACGTGTAACCACAGTGGAACGAGGAGCCGTTTTTTGTCCCACCAGCTTAAAGGGGACCTATTATGGTATCTAATAACTATTTTAAACAGGCCTTGAATGTCTTAAAAACAAGCTTTTGATTGTTTTTGCTAAATAAATTAGAAATTCAGCCTCTGAGCCATGTCTTTAGCATCCCAGTCTCTAACCTAATTCTCTATGCGGGATTCTGAGTGGGCGGGGAGGCTATGACAGTGAGGCACTGTGCTGATTGGCTGCCTTAATTACACGATACACCACTACGGAAAAATGGCGGAAGCTCCGGCCGGCTGAGTTAGTTGTGGGCGTGGTTTCACGCATCGGAGGCCATCCTATGTAAATCGCATTTTCGTTACGTAACGAAAGTGAGCAGAATCTGAATGGCACGTAGAAGCCACGTCACACTGGATGGCTCATCCGGGCGGCTGTACAGGCATGCAGAATTTGGTTGCTTTCCTCCTTCTCTGAGTTGGCAGGCTGAGGGGAGACCACTTAATATATGTTAAAGTTCTCTGTGAGTCTCGGGCAGCCAAACCCGAACCAGGAGATTGGATCAAGCGTCCCCCACCCGTGCTGTCAGGTATCCCTGCTTACCTGCGTCTCTTGCCTGCGGCCCCTCCTCGCAAGAAGCGCTCCAGGAGACGAGGAAGGAGGGGAGGTCTGCTGGTGAAACTCAAGCTCCAACGGTCTTCAAGTCGAGCTGCCACTCGGCGTCTTGTCTCCGTCTTGCCTGTTACTCCTGCTGAAGCCTTCCTCAACCGTGATGATGCCAAACTGCCTCGTCCACCGCTGTTCTTGGCCCCTCACGCCACCCTGACAGCGTTGACCAGACCGCGTCATCCTCGGGTCCCCTGGCGTCCCCTGCGCAGGAGCAGCCGCAGTATTGACCGCTCTGGCCTGCGCTTGTTGAGGTGCGCCGGACCGGCGGCTGGCGACGGGCCGGCTCTCGGATGGCCTTGATAAACGTGCTGTCCCTGGCAAGTAAAACCTTTATGCTTAACAACTTTTTTATCTCTTGGGAGCTGGACTTCCTGTTTCTGTGTGAGACTTGGGTCTCTACTGGTGACAACATGCCGTTCTCTGAACTCCTTCCACGTGACTGTAACTTTTTTAATTCCCCCCGAGTGACTGGTAGAGGTGGAGGTGTGGCCTCTGTTTACAAGTCCTTTTTTCACTGCCGGCAGATTCCACACACTGGTTTTGCTAGCTTTGAATTGCAAATGTTTGAATTAATTCTGTCATCCCCCGTTTTATGTGCAGTGGTGTACTGTCCACCTAAATTCAACAGAGACTTTATCCATGACTTTGATTACTTTTTGTCTGGGCTTATGGTTATATATGATCATATCATAATCTGTGGTGATTTTAATGTCCATGTTTGTTGTGAGTCACAGCCTCTGACCCAGGACTTTCTGAACCTCATTGACTCATTCAGTTTTACACAACCCGTCTCCGGTTCAACCCATGAAAAAGACCACACAGTTGATCTTGTGTTATCCTATGGTGTTTCGGTATCTGTGAATGAAATCTGTGCCATGTCTTTCTCCAACCACTCCCCTATTCTGTTCTCTGTATCAGTCCCATGCTCAGGTAATACCCGTAATGTCTCCAAACGGGCCTCGCGCCTGATTAACCCCTCGACTGCCGGCCAATTTTCAGCCGCTTTTAATGACTCCTCCTTGTGTAGGCCGTCACTGGGCCTTAGCTCTGATCTTTTTCTGTTCTCTTCAGCCTGCACTGTAATTCTGGACTATGTTGCTCCTCTTAAACCCAGACGCATGAAAGCACAGACATCTTCATGGCTCAACGATGCAACGCGCAACCTCAGACGTGCCTGTAGGCGGACTGAGCGCAAGTGGCAGAAGGACCGCCTCCACGTGTCCCTCCAGATTCTTCGTAGTTGCTTGACGGATTACCATCGAGCCGTTAAAACTGCCAAATCCCAGTACATTTCCTCCCTGGTCTCCAGAAACAGTCACAAACCCCTGGTTCTTTTCAACACACTAAATTATCTTATAAATCCCTGAAATGAATCCTCTGTTGTGCCCTCACCTGCTCTCTGTGATAGCTTTTTAAAATTCTTCATTGATAAGATTGCAGCACTCAAGCCTACGGATACCTCTGCCACCCCGCTCCCTGACCCACTCGCCTTCCCCCAGCCAGCTATCCTCGAGCAGTTTGAGCCCAGTCCCCTATCCTCCCTCTCTAATGCAGTTAGACACCTTCGGCCCTCCAACTGCCCCTCTGACTGCCTTCCCTCCTGTCTACTCAAGGACTCTGCAGTCTTCGACTCAGTTGCCCCCATCCTTTTACTGCTGATCAACCTCATCCTCTCCTCTGGGTGCGTCCCGGCTGCCTTCAAGCATGCCGTGGTGCTGCCTCTATTAAAGAAGCCAAACCTTGACCCCTCTATTCTATCCAACTTCAGGCCCATTTCCAAGCTACCCTTCCTGTCTAAAGTCCTTGAGCGAGAAGTTTTTGTCCAGCTGCAATCCTTTTTAAACAATAACAACCTCTATGAGAAATTCCAGTCTGGCTTTAGAACAGCCCACAGCACTGAGACGGCTCTTCTGAGACTGCTTAATGACCTGCTCCTAGCCGCTGACTCAGGTAGCACTGTGATCCTGGTGCTTTTAGACCTCACAGCAGCCTTTGTCACGGTGGATCACAGGATCCTGCTGTCTCGGCTAGAGCATCACGTAGGCATCAAAGGCACAGCCCTGAAGTTTTTTCAGTCCTACCTGGCCAACAGAAGCTTTGCTGTACAGCTTAGTGATTCCATCTTGTCTGCTGCCCCCCTCACCTGCGGGGTCCCTCAAGGCTCCATACTAGGCTCCATCCTCTTTCTGCTGTACGTTCTACCCCTAGGGGAACTCATAACCAACCATAACATCTCCTTCCACTGTTATGCAGATGATGTCCAGCTATATCTCCCCCTCAGGGTTGATGGGAAGGCTGCACTCCATCCACTGCTTGACTGTCTGGCTGACATCAAAGCATGGATGGGTAGGAACTTCCTCAACCTCAACGAGAGCAAGACCGAGACCATTGTTTTTGGAAAAACCTCTCCAGCCTTCTTTACCAATACCCTGGGCCCTCTCGCCTCTAACATCAGTGATTTTCGAAAGTGCCTTTAAGTTTGAGCAGCAGGTCAGTGCAGTAGTTCGTAAAAGCTTCTTCCACCTGAGAACTATTGCCAAGGCCAAAGCCTACCTGCCACAGAGCGATCTGGAGAGAGTCATCCATGCTTTCGTCACTTCATAACTGGACTACTGCAACGCCCTATACACCGGCATCGACCAATCTCAACTCCGACTCCTGCCGTTACTGTAGTACAAAACTCAGCCGCTCGACTCCTTACTTGCACAAAGAAGCGAGATCATATCACCCCGGTCCATTCATCACTCCACGGGCTCCCCATCCGCTACCGTATTCATTTCAAACTTCTCCTGACCGCTTACAAATCCCTCCACGGCCTGGCCCCCACATACCTGTCTGATATTCTCCACCACCACATCCCATCTAGAGCACTTGGGTCAGCCAACCAACTGTTGTTGGAAGTGCCCAGGACCAGGCTTAAAACCAGGGGGGACAGAGCCTTCGCTGTGGCAGCCCCCAGACTCTGGAACTCCCTCCCCCTACGCATCCATGCGGCCCAGTCTTTACATATTTTTAAATCTCAGTTAAAGACCCACCTTTTTTCCTTTGCTTTTAGTTAGTGTCTTTTTATATTGTCTTATTCAGATTTTGTCTCTTAGCCCTTTTTTTTAAGCACTTTCTGTGAAGCACTTTAGTTGTGGCTCAGCCGTTTGTTTATGTGCTATACAAATAAAATTTGACTTTGACTTGACTTGAAAGCAAGAGAAAACGTGTTTTTCATAATAGTTCTCCTTTAAGGTCTGGTGTCGTTTCTCAAAATACAAAAAAAAAAAGAGTGTAATGATGCACTAACACTGAATATAAGGTTTTACAAACCCGTGCAAACACAATAAACCCACAACTATTCAGGAGAAGCAACACAAAACAAAGAACGAGGCATAATGCAATGCGGTCAACACAAGAACTGAACAGGCGTTTTCTTTTATTTTTCGTCAGAACGAAACAGTACAACTACAGTACTCAACTGCAGTGGGGGTGGTAGTCTAGTGGCTACAGAGGTGGGCTTTGGTCTGGAGGACCCAAGTTCAAGCACCAGACACAGCAAAAAAAACAGGGTTTATGGCTGTGTATATCACCGGTATTTCAGGCACTAGCACGGGAATTTATGTAAGGTATACCACCCGAAAACAAATAATTTACCCGGTCCGGAAACTCCCGTATTGTACTGGGACCTCCTGCTGTGTTTGGAGGTGCCAGACCCAGCAGGGTGCCATGCTGGCAGAATTGTCACACAAAGGCCTCAAGGTCCCCTGCTGTTCCTCTACCCGTGGCAAAAAAGTGGGGTCAGTTAACTCCCGATTACAGCTCAGAAATGGCCGTATTTCACAGTAAACTTCTTTCACCAGTAAATTCCCAATAACATCCACACACGCCCGGCAAACACAAACATTACCGGTTAAATGCTATGTCAGCATATTCCCATAAACTCCTCTTTTCGTGCTGTGAGAATGGCAACCAAGATGAACCACCTTGAGTCCCTGAGCAAGGTCCTTAACCCTAATTGCTCCATGGTGTGTGTCTCAGATGTAAGTTAGGGCCCGAGCACTGACAGTGCGAAGGCCCTATTGTATCTGTAGGATTTTTTTTTTCTCGTTTATTTTTATTTTTCCGACGAAATGAGGGCCTTTTTGCCCCCCTAAACGTGCCCCAAAAGTCACCAAATTTTCACGCAAGCCAGGCCTGGCAAAAAATTCTATATTTAATGGTTTGCATTAATGGGCGTGGCCTAATGGCTCAACAGCGCCCCCTAGAAAACTTTGTGCCTCAAGCCCCACAATACGGTTTGACATACATGCACGAAAATTGGTACACACATGTATCATATTGCAATTTAAAGAAAAGTCTCTTGGCGCCATGGCCGAAACCGAACAGGAGGTCGGCCATTTTCAATTAATCATGTAATTTTGGCGCAATTTATGCCATTACTTCGGCTGTTTCTTCACCCGAACCGTAACGTGCACCCAGGTGTGTTATACATTAAAATGTGCGTCTCGATCCTGCGACGATGGGCATTACTTTTCTCAGTCAAAAGCGTTACCCTGGCGACGATAGACGCAAAAAAGGGCACCCCGCCCCTTCTTCTGATTGGTCGATATGTGATAGTTCCTATTTTCTGCAATAACCTTTGAATGGTTTGACATAAAGACTCGTGGGTGATGTCATCGGACATGGTTTTGAGTCCTTGACCATAATTGGTGCAAATTAGCCCCGCCCCTTCATCTGATTGGTCGATATCTGATAGTTCCTACTTTCTGCCATAACTTTTGAATGGTTTGATATAGAGAGTCTTGGCTGGTGTCATCCGCTAAATGTCAAGGCCTGAAGAATCTACATGCAACTCATACAAGCGCTTCCACTGCAGCACGCCTGAACGTGCACAAGGGTGCGAGGGCTCGTTCATCGCTGCTTGCAGCTTTAATTTTCACTTGCTTTTGCAAGTTTCTTGTTTGGATAATCAGTTTTTCATGGATATTTATTCTCATCATTATATTCAAATTGATATACTTGAAGAAGGAGACGGGAAGGAGTCAGGGAGGAGACAGAGAGGAGTATCATGCTCATGTGATTTCATGTTGGTTGTGATGTTTACATGAAATGTGCATGGATTTGGTTGTATGCGAAATTTTGAAAGTCTGAATTGTTTGTGTGTTGGCAACATTTCTGCATAAAGATTCACAATGAAATCCACGCACTCTTTGTACACGAGGACCCTGGTGACTGTGTTATTAGTGCAATGTTTTCTTTATCCCAACAATGCCATCAAAACTCTTTCCTTCTTGTGTTGTCATCTTCTCTTGTAACAATCTCCCTCAAAGTTTTCACAAAGTTTAAAAGCTAAATTAATGAATGTCAAACTTTTTTCCCCTCCCCCTCCAACCCAGTTCCCATTAGACCCACTGAGATGTGGCATGAAATTTCTCATTAACACTTCCATCCTAACTAGAGTTCCTTCCTAGGCCTGCAGGGGCTAAGAACATTCTGAATGAAGAGGTGCAAAGACCCAGTGATCTACTGTTACACAAGCAATATATCTATCAAGCTTCAAAGAGTCAAATGATTAAGCAGGTGTGTACTGACCTCCAGGGGGTGAATGTCTCTTAAGAGACATCTATTTAATCCATGTTTGAGCAAGCTGGACATTTGCCTGGAGCTATAACTTGCAGGAGGAGATTATAATATCTTTTGAAATGATGTGGCAAATCAGGAACAATTTACAGTGTGGTATTCCTCTTTGCACCTATATGGCTGGGCCTGCAGAACAAGCTGCTAGGCTGGCAGGTGAAAACTTGAAACTATCTTATTACAACACAGAAGAAAAAAAGATCTTGTTGGTTTAAAAGCAAATAGCTTGTGCACAAACTGCTGTTAGGGAAAATACCTGTCCAAGTTGAAGTTTTGAATGCATGGAACATTTTAGATAAATAATTATTTCAGAGCATGCAATGCAGATCAATGCATGTGTTCAGTAATGCAGATATTATTGATGTTGGGTTTAGAAAGGTTAAATTCGACTTGACATGTCACAAAACACATACTCACACATATATATGTGTATTTATATATATCTATACTGTATGTATATGTATGAATAAACACAAACAGTGGTGATTGAGAGTGCTTATGACTTTTTAGTTTGTGCTTCCATTATCCATTTGACACTCTTCACTCCAACATATAAAGAGAACAAAAATCAATACACTTGAGGAGTGGTTGGAGGGCCTTTATCTTTTGCGGCAGATGATTTGGGTGTGTGAATTATTCATCAGCAGAAAGCTATGCCCTGTGTTGGTGAGCACAGAGGATGGGAAGAACAGCTTTTCCTTATCATTCTTAATCTTAGAGGCTGGAGTAATGCAATTCCTAACATTTAGCACTTAATGGTGTGTCAGAGGCAACATGATCTAAGACCATTAGAGCTATTTTGTGCTGAGGTTCAAAACAGCCTTTTTGTCTCTTATCTCTACTACTGAGCTCACTGAGAAAGCAGAAAACCACGAAGGGTGTGTGGAAAGTCAACCTTTTGGGATAGCATCAACCTATCAAATGGAAAGCTTTTTTCTGTCTTTTTCCCTTTATTCTTCTTGTAATCCTTGCGTTCCACATTGCAAGACCTTGTAGATGCTATTGACCTTTTTGACTTCTTTATACTCCGTTGACTGTGTGTTTGTGTGAGCGAGAGAAACCATTCACTTAAGAACAAACAGCAAAGAAAATGTCTATCCATCCATCCATCCATCCATCCATCCATAAACTAATAAGAAACTAACTCCTGAAATTGTGGTGGTGTTTACACTACACAACTGCAATTAGGTATCAAACATTACACTATCTGACAGCATTTTAGGCAACTTAATAGTCTCCAAACTATGTTGTATCAACCAGACACGTGGGAAATGAGGCGTGAACGCATTAAAACATGAGCTGTTTGTTTGAAATTAAACCAAGGAAAGAAACCTGTCATGCAAGCTGTTTTTGTGATGACTTGTTCAGAACATCCATCCATCCATCCATCCATCGTCCGCGGCTTATCCGTTCCCGGGTCGCAGAGGCAGCAGTCTCAACAGAGATGCCCAGACTTCCTTCACCCCAGACACTTCCTCCAGCTCTTCCGAGGGGAGTCCGAGGCGTTCCCAGGCCAGCCGAGAGACATAGTCTCTCCATCGTGTCCTGGGTCTTCCCCGGGATCTCCTCCCGGTGGGACATGCCTGGAACACCTCCCTAGGGAGGCATCCAGGAGGCATCCGGTACAGATGCCCAAGCCAACTCAGCTGACTCCTCTGAATGTGGACTCCGAGCTCCTTCCGGGTGACCGAACTCCAAACCCTATCTCTAAGGGAGCGTCCAGCCACCCTGTGGAGGAAACTCATCTCGGCCGCTTGTATCCGCGATCTCGTCCTTTCGATCACTACCCAAAGTTCATGACCATAGGTGAGGGTAGGTGCGTAGATCGACCGGTAAATCGAGAGCTTCCCCTTTCGACTCAGCTCCTTCTTCACCACGACGGTCCAGTACATCGACCGCATCACTGCGGACGCTGCACTGATCCGTTTGTCAATCTCCCGCTCCATCGTTCCCTCACTCGTGAACAAGACCCCGAGATACTTGAACTCCTCCACCTGAGGCAGGACTTCCTCACCCACCCGGAGAAGGCACGTCACCCTTTCCCAGTGGAGAACCATGGCCTCGGTTTTGGAGGTGCTGATTCTCATCCCTGCCGCGTCGCACTCGGCCTCAAACCGCCCCAGCACATGCTGAAGGTCCCGCTCCGATGAAACCAAGAACAAGAATGAAATACAATGAAAAAAAGACAAAGAATATGGGCAAAGAACTGGATCGACATGGCCAAAGGACTGAATCAACATGGGCAAAGGACTGGATCGACAGGGGCAAAGGGCTGGATCAACATGGCCAAAGGACTGGATCGACATGGGCAAAGGACTGGATCGACATGGCGAAAGAACTGGATCAACATGGGCAAAGGACTGCATCGACATGGGCAAGCTGCAGGGATTGTCTGTGCTACAAAGAAAGTTGGAGGTGAGTAAAAAGATGTCACGTAGACCCAAACAAAATGCCAAACAACGTCACATGGACCTACAACAAAATGGCGGGCAACGCCGTGTGGATCTAAGCAAAATGGCGAACAAGGTCACGTGGACCTACAACAAAATGGTGGACAACGTCACGATGGCTGTTCATACATGTGGTGAGGCAAAAAAAAAGATGGCTGACAAAGTCACGTGGTGACTGAGTCGCAGGGTTTCCAAAACAACGGGGAAGGTTTCTCCACCCAGGCTAGGAAAGTATCGGAGGCCTGATGGTCTAGGTACTAACATGTCCTTGTAGGTTAGTGAGAAGGAAAGGAAAACAGTCACAGTATAATACACACGTAATGACCACGGGTCTGCATGAGAGACCGTCGGCACGCTACTCAAGAATAAGCAAAAACGACAATGCAGACATAATCACGCCAACAGCTGTGAAAACTGGCATGATCTCTCACCGTTCTGCTGTTTCCCACTCAGGAGCAAGTGTCTGGGGTGAACCCACCACTCTCGCTCTAAACTTTTGATGGGAAACAGGAGCACGAACCGCTTCAGCGGTGAGGGAACACTTTTCAAACGTAACGACCGTCGGCCTGCATTAGAGACCACCGGCACGTTATGTAGTAATATGCAAAGCAAATAACAGTAAACACAATCAACGCTAACTTCTTAACTCTGCCCAGACACAAGCCTCTTCTTTGAGCTGCCCTGGAGGTTATCAGCGGCGTCCTGGGATTTTTGGAAATCCTGGTTCAAGTCCCGATCATCCTAGCCTGGTCACGTCGTCTCGGTGCGCATGGTCCCTGTCCCCCTTTGTCGGTACATCATGGGTAAATCCGTTTTAACGCTGATGGGCGAGTGGGCTTTCATGAGCACAGCTGGCGGAATGCTCATCGGCTGAGGCTGGTCACGCTGATCGGAGATGAGGTAGTCCTTGCGAAACGTAACAGTACACGTTTCTCTTGCGATGACAAAACTTGCAGAGCGTAATCGGAGAGAGCGAGATTTGGGAAGCAGACCAGCAGACCAGCAGACCAGCGGGGGTCCTGGTGAAGAGCAGCTCTTTTCCTCGGCTCTCCTCGAGGGGGGCCTGGGTGTTCTCAGCCCCAGGGGAGACGACGGCGGCGCCAGCCCCAGCCTGTTCTCGCGGGGGTCCTGGATACACCTCACTTTGTTCCTGCTTCGTCCGTGATCCCAGACGCATCAGTTCCTGTTTCGGTGGTGGCCCCGGACGCATCAGTTCCTGTTTTTTGCAGTGGTCCCGTACGCATCAGTTCCTGTTTTGGGGGTGGTCCCGGATGCACCTCGCCCTGTTGCGGCCCCGGTGGTGGTCCCGGACGCACCTCGCCCTGTTGCGGCCCTGGCAGTGGTCCCGGACGCACCTCACCCTGTTGCTGCTCCGGCGGTGGTCCCGCATGCATCAGCCCCTGTTCCTGTTCCAGCGGTGGTCCTGGACGAATCAGCCCCTGTTGCTGTTCCCTTCAGCCAGCGCTGAGGACCCTGTGCCCCCCGAAGCCGGCCTCTCGGGTTCTGTCTGCCCCGAAGCTGGCCCTTCGGACTCTTTGTCCCCCTGAGCCTCTGCCAAGGTCACTGCCCCAGCCACAGCCCAAGCCAAGGTCTTTGCCCCAGCCTCGATCCAAGGTCCCAAGGACGGCCTCCCAAACTGTCTCGCCGGTCTGCCCGGCCCCGAGGTCGGCCTCCCAAACTGTCTCGCCGGTCTGCCCGGCACCCAAGGACGGCCCCCTCACTCCAACCTTCCTGACACCACTGACATCAATGCTCATATTTTGTGTGGAGAACTCTGCCATCTATGGGTGATTCCAGCAACCCTTCTGTAACATAAGCGCTCCAGGCATGTGAATAGCTTTTAAAAACCCTCGTGAAGCTACTAAAAATCGTCTTTGGTGCTAAATTAGCACATCTATTTATCACTGTCCCGTGGAATATGCATAAGCCCCTGCCAGACACGGACAGGCTGGTTTGAAGGTCAGAACAAAGGCATCAATCATTGCAGCAAAACAGGCTTTGAGCATGAGAGCGACAAAGGCCAGGGGCTACCGCACCAGACAAAACCACAGCTGCAGACTGTGCAAAAATACTCCGGAGACGATCCAGCACATAATAGTGAGATGTTAGATGCTGGCAGGTAGGCATACATGAAATGACAGAAAAAAGTGGGGGGAATAGTGCCCAGGAACATCAGCACTGAGTATGGATTAGAAGTCCCAAAGAGAACGTGGGAGATACCTCCAAAGGGTTGTAGAGAATGATTTAGTAAAGCTCCTGTGAGACTTCCAAATGCAGATTGATAAAATGGTGGCAGCTCGGCAACCAACCTTACAAACTGGAAAGGAAAGCAGTAGTGACAGACATGGCAATCCCAAGTGAAAGTGACATTAGGGATAAGAAGCATGAGAAACTGGTAAAAGAGAAAGTTGGAAAAGATGTGAAAGATGAAAGCAAAAGCAGTGCCAGTGGTAGCTCGGCATTCGCAGCTGAGACCTCCAAGCTGGGACGGTCACTCCAGCAGGTCCGAGGAACAATATCACAGATCTGTCCACAACAGCAAAAATACTGCACATAACCGCCAGGCTCCCCCAGGCTATCGGAGGATCCTATACCAGAGAAGTGTGAGAAGGTCAACGTCATCCTGCATTTTGCATGTAAAATATTGGGAGAACTATGCTGGTTTGAAGATTAAATGATATGAAAAACATGTTGCATGTTGCTTTCCTTTTCAGTGATTGCAGTCCTGACATGGTTTATTTACGGCTGCAGCACTAAATCAGATCTGAGGCGTCATGGTGCCCAATTAAAGATGTCAGAGGTCAGCATCTGCTACTGCTACTTTGCAACTAGTCATAAAGTCATTCATGCTGGAGATTCTGCTGTCACAAATAGCGTGTCAATTCATGAGTCTTTCTTTTTCATGTGTGTTTAAGTACATGTGGGCATGATAACCCTCCAGTTACACCGCTGACTGTTGTGCAGAGAGAAACTAAATTTGTTTAAAAGATATAATATGTTACCATTAGTTTATTGCACTTTGTTCTTTATAATATAAACTCCAAAACACTTTGTAGTTAAGAGCAAAGCTCAGCCGGCATTAGAATCACAGCACGTGACAAAATTGTCAAGCAAAAGACTCATGTTAGTTTAAGATGTTATGGGTGTAATGTGTTTGAAAGAGCTAGAAAGCAACATGACTACTGTTTCGATTCTTGCAGTCAGATGCAGCCATGCAAAATCCTTTTTTCCTCTTCTGGTTCGGTTCACAAGTGTACGACTGAATTACCCAACAGAACCGATCGTTCAGTTGCAGAATCACTCACAGTTAATATCAGTAATCTGAAGTAAGATGGCTCCAAGCAAGTGGTTCTGAGAAAATGTTGACTCTATGGAGTCTGTGGCGTTATATTTCATCTGATTCACTGTCCAATCTTGCGCCAGTGGCAAAAATCTCACTGATACTGGGGATCTCTCTTTGGCTGTTCTTCTTATGAGAATAAAACTGTGAGACACATTAACAGTAAAGCAACTGCCAGAATGACTGAAGGACTTGAACCAACAAGGTTCCATACCCAGGCTCTAAATTAGGGATTTCTAAACCAGAGGAGTTTTGGTGTCACCAGAATGTCCAAATACAAATTAGTGTACAACATTTCTTTTTCTGTGCAGCGTCTGTGGAACCGGACCACAAAGGCTTGAGGATGGACTTCGAGGACCGGTCAAAGCAATCAGAAAATGTGCCTGAATTGTAGCGTACAGAATTATATAAAACCCTAACCCCGTAGGAGAGGAGGTGATTAATTAGGGCCCGCGCACTGACAGTGCGAAGGCCCTGTTGTATCTGTAGGAATTTTTTTTTTATTTTTATTTTTCTTTGCCTTTTTGCCCCCCTAAATGTGCCCCAAAAGTCACCAAATTTTGCACGCAAGCCAGGCCTGGCGAAAAATTGGATATTTAATGGTTTGCATTAATGGGCGTGGCCTAATGGCTCAACAGCGCCCCCTGGAAAACTTTGTGCCTCAAGTCCCACAATACGGTTTGACGTACTCGACGAAAATCGGTACACACCTGTATCATGTCGCAACTTAAAGAAAAGTCTCTTGGCGCCATGGCCGAAACCAAACAGGAAGTCGGCCATTTTTAATGAATGGTGTAATTTTGCCGCAATTTATGCCATTTCTTCGGCCGCTTCTTCGCCCAAACAGTAAAGTGCACCCAGTGTGTTAAACATCAAAATTTGCGTCTCGATCCTCGATCCTGCATTACTTTTCTCAGTCAAAATCGTTACCATGGCGACGATAGACGGCAAAAAGAGCGCCCCCCCTCCATCTGGTTGGTGGCCATGAGTGCGAGGGCCCGTTCATCACTGCTTGCAGCTTTAATTTGATTTGCCTCCCTTAAAACTGCAGAAACATGTTTAGAACATCAGAGCACAACTTGTTCTTTATAGACTTATTTTTTATTATTATTATTGTTATTATTATGCGTTTTATTATTATTATTTGTAAACTCATCAGCGAAAACATGACTGTTCAGCCTCATTTTTATCCACATTTGTAATTACCATTTCAGTCATTTTCAGCAGTTTTTTAAGGACGCAAGATTTTGGTGTCAAGTAATTCACCTGTAGCTTAGATTAAATGCCTGCATAAACAAATCAAGAAGCAGTCAATAAATGATCTCTGCTTTAAATGTACGGTAAATGACAACCAGGCAGAGAGCAGCAAGCATTAGGAAGCATACTTGTCCTGTTTACTGCTCCTCAAGAAAAGTAACTTCATTAACTCAAAATATGAGAGTGTAGCAAAGTCCAAAAAAATAGAATTGAATAAAAATGAAGAAAAGTAGCCCCTACGTCTGTCACTGACACCTACAGACAGAGGTTTCTGTAGATTATGCTTGCTCATTTTTTTCGACTTTCATTTAATCTGCACCTGATAAATGGATGCTAATAATGTGGTTATGTTTGCAAGGAAGTTGAGGTTCTCTGATAAACTACTGCACATCAGCTGATCAGCACTGAATATAACAAAATAACTGGAAAAAAAAACTCTGTGTCTAACAGTCTCGTCAGGAGAAAAGTGTTTACTGTTCTGTTGACTGATTTATGTCCTGGGACCACCAGAGTTTCCTTAAATATGACCAGCTGCAAAGAGACTTGGTTATCATGACGGCTTGGAGGGGGACTTTTTCTATTTTACGAAAAAAGAATAAAATAAAAAAGGGGCCTTTTAATGTTTATGGAGCAACTGAAAAATTGAAAAACTCGCCTACAAAATATTTGTGTTGCAGCTAAGTGAGAAACTTTCAAAATATCTGTTTTAACTGTGCTGAATATAACTGCTTGACTTGATATTGGTCCATGGCCCATGTTGTCACATCTCCCGCCGGGTCCTGATGGAAGAGAGTTCCCTCCACACATCCTTGTTAGCGTGTGCTCTAGCGGCTCAGCAGGCCAAGCTGAAACCTTGGCACAGCTCAAAAAACTGCACCTGGGAAGGCGTGATGAACGTGCTACTGTCTGAAAGGAAATAAGGATGAGTGTGTCACTTCTGGAGCTTTAAAACAGTTTGCTCCTCCCACTGCACCCCCTGCTCCTGGATGTCAATGTTTTTTTCTGAATCTGCAAGAAGATGACAGATATCTCTGTATTCTCTCTATTTTTCCCATTAATTTCTTTGTAAAAGCCTTATATTTGATATCCATCCCTCTTTACCCCGAACACAAATACACTTTATCTTGTAACTTCTCTTTGTATCTGCATACGACGGAGACAGTTAATCGGCTCAGTTTAGCATATGCAGACTGAGATGTCCTAAACAAATTAGTCCATGCTTATTCGGCCACTGTCCATTAACAGTTAATGAATGGTGAACTGGGATAATATCAAGAGAAATGTTTTTTTTTATTCTTCATCAGAAAACATGTAACACTGTCCAGAGGTGGGTTCATGTATTGTCTTCTGCAGTGCTAAGGGAAGATAAATTGCAGAGCCACAGAGAGAGAGAGAGAGAGAGAGAGAGAGAGAGAGAGAGAGAGAGAGAGAGAGAGAGAGAGAGAGAGAGAGAGAGAGAGAAAGAAATTGCTCTTCTTATATGAGGTATGTTGCATTATAGTCCATGTAAATGGCATGCAAGCATTTAACTGCATATGAATACATTTAGGGGTGGAATGCATAAATTATGTGCTTTTCTTAATTCAAGGACATGTCATTTAATGGAGAGAAAAGCCTGAATAAAGCCTGAATAAATCCTGGACCGGTGACATATCCAAGGTGTACCCCGCTTCTCATGCAACAGCTGACATCAGCTCCAGTAGAGCCTCGTCAGCCCGCGTGGGTTTGAATTGGGTACTGATAACAGACAGATGGACGGGTGGACGGATGGATGAATTACACACATCTTAGACAACATAAAACTTTATAAAAGTTGTATACCGTTTAAACATCTCTGTGATCATCTTGGTAAGTTTTACAATATTTTTGTGGAGGGCTGTCAGTCGGTGGGTTAGACGGTTTGCATGTTTTGTTATCTGTATTTTCTGCACTGGAACAGGAAACGGGAGTTTTAAAGAAATCACCCAATCGTAAATTCAACTAAATGAACAGGAGAAAAATGAGAAAGGTTAGGGTTAGAAGAAGAAAACCTTACAAACTCGTCACAACATTAAGTCTTAGAATTAACTATAAGGCCCTGATCCTCCCCTGACCCCTAACCCTAGGCTATTCAGAAGGGCAGAGAGATGAGCTGATCCTCCTGCATTCTTCCATCAGCCTGGCTAGAAAGCGTCCCCATGCAGCCAATCCAGCCAAATCAGCATTTTGGTATGACCCTCAAAAGAAAGAAAGTGCTGGAGAGCAGAGCAACATCAGAACGCCCGTAAGATCACAGATGCCTGTCCTTAGTAAAGAAAAGCTTCTTCACAACATTAACAGAAATTAAGAAAAGACTGGAAAAGATAGGATATCACCGTAAAGATCTGTACCCAAGAGATGCCTTCAAAGGCTTTACAACAACGTTAACATTGTCACAGCTCCCAGTTACAACAGCTAGAAGTGCTGAGTGCTTGTTACTTCCCCCATGACTTCAGCACTCACACCCTGGGTGGGGTTGTCGAAAGGGCCTTTTTGTGTGGAGTTTGCATGTTCTCCCTGTGTTCCCTTGGGTAGCTAATGTGAGCTACCCTCACAAAAACATGCAGCAGTCCTGGGCTATACACTGCCCCCTCTGGCCAGCCGGGGTGCCAGATGGGGTGGGGAGGATCTGGCCGGAATAATGTGATCCTTCCATCCGTCCGTCAAGGGAAACCCTGCCCTTTTGGGTGGAAATAAGTTGCCTGCTCACTCCTCAAGCAAGAAGGAGGCTTGAGTTGAGTGCACGGCCCTCCCGGGGTTGGCAGAGGGAGAGCAATGCCTTAGGTAGGAGCACTGGGTGAAAAAAGGGCAAAAATCAGGGGATAAAAATATTTAAAAAAAAAAAGAAAGAGCAGATATTATATACATATTTATCAAAGCTTTGCATTTTCTGAACAAATTAAACCAATACAGACTTTTATCAGAATGATGGGATCTGAAAATGTGGAAAAGGAGCAAGTCGTGATGTAACCCAGACCTTGTGATGTATATCTGTCGAAGGAGAAGATGTAGTGATGTGCACTGATGATGTGACTGCTGCTGACAGATGGATTTTGAGGTGCACAGGTCCGTGCTCTCTGCTCACATTCTGACGCGGCAAAACTGACAGGACAGCACTTCACAGTACAGATTGGTAATGTCCCTCACATACCGCAAAAACAAAACAAGACCTTTGTAAGGCAACATGATAGAGCAGTCTTCAATGTCACGGTTTGGTCTCAGTTATTGTTTTATTTTGAAACCCGTGTCTGTGTTTCAGTTCTGTCTTGACTTCCCTGGTTCCCATCTGTCCTGATTGTCTGCACCTGTGTCTCGTCAACCCTTCCGTGTATACTGTATCTTGACTTGTCTTTCCCTTGCTCCCTGCTTGTCCGTACTGTTTCATCCCTCCATGTTTCCTGTTAGGTTTTTCTCAAAACTCTTGTGTTTTTCTTAACCCTGCTCTGAAGCGATTTGGGTTTGTTTTTACAGTACTTAATAAATCACCTTTTTTGGAACTCCTGCCTCCTGGTCTCTCCTGCGTTTGGGTCCTAATCAACAAACTCGTGACATTCAATGGCCGAGTCAGCCGCCGGATTTTAACCGAACAGAGCAGCTTTTCAGTCACTGAAGAAAAACTGGGGGCAGAAAGACCTGCAAACAAGACGCAGCTGAAGGTGGCTACATTGAAGGTCTGGAGAAACATTTCCAGGAAGGAGTCTATGAATCTACTTTTACAGCTTAAAATGGCTGGAAATACCATGTTTTAGTGAAACATCATAAATTACAACTGGGAGTGTACATGCTAATCACAGCTGATTATTTTATTTCAAATCCATGGTGGTGAACTATAAATGCAAGATAATTGAAAAAAAAAAAAACCTGACATTAGCCAAATACTTGTGGACTACTGTGGACTGGAATACTTCCTGCTACAGAACAGATTTGCGGTTGATGTTACATACAATGCTATTAAATTAACATTGTTTTTGTTCTTTCCGAATACAATGGATGACCCCTTCCTCCGGTTATGTAATGTAATATCTGTATGCACATGTCCAGAGCCATTTCTTGCTAGATTTGGATGATATGGCCAAACGCATGATGCATACGGCCCCCTGCAAGGACCACAACAAGGTAAGCCTCAGTATACATTTATATACACAATTCCATTTCTTTCATTTGTGGCCACCCAGATAAGAACATTTTAGTAGTTAAATGGAAGTAACTTCAGATATTCCTCATCTAAGTTGCAATCCAAATGGATTTTATTGTAAATGTACATTTACAAAATTAGATTTTACATTTTTTGCTGCCATCCTCTGTGCATTTCCTTCAGTCAGATGTTCTAATATCACTGTTCTAGTTTCAGAAAGGTGATGTTACCTAGCTTTAGCCAGATAGTTTTATTGTACTCTGTCAACCACACTTTAAGGTTAGTCATGCTTTTCCCCTAATTTCTTCTCAAACTATAACAGATCAATGCATCACCATGGATCATTATGATTACGAAACAGGTAGAGGCGCAAATAATCTGTGCTTTAGTGTGTGATGGTAAAGAGACCACAGACTGATGTGCTATCTCAGCCCTATAATTTATTTGGTAGAGCGGCATTGTTTTTTGGACAAATCTTTAACATTTCTGGACAACATTCTGCAGCCTGACATTTCAACTATCGCATCACAGAGCTGCTCTAACATCCATGGAAACACCAGATTTCTCTCCATATAGGCCTGTGATTCAGGAGAGATTCTTTCCATTTTGAAATATATTGGATCCTAACTTGTTGCTACATATGGTATATAACTCATTCAGTCACAGACCAATCCTATAGTAACTTGTTTTTGTATGCCGTTTGCGTTAGATAATGGTGGATAACGGAGATCAGAAATATTGATTTTCCGCTTGTGCATGTTCAGCGAGTTGCTTTGTCTCCATCAAGTTTCAATGTGCATGGCTGTAGTATCTTAGACGTATGGTCTCAATGTGAAAGATACTCAAAGATTTCCTTTTTTTTATTATTATTATTATGACATGTAACTATAAGTGGAGTTTAAAAGAATATTTGAAGATTTTATTGACATAATAGAACATCTAACTCATGCAGCTATCCTCTGGTGGTAAAACATTAAACCACATACTATGTCAGAATCAGCTTTATGCAGCATATTTGATGTATGATTTATTATACGTGTAATGATGCTTATGCACAACTTGTTTTTTATCAAATATTCTATTAACTTTGATCATTTCAAGTTTTCCTGATGTGGAAAATTATATTTAAAGTTACATGAATACATGAAATCAATCCCTCTAATGTTATATGGTCAAATAGCAGCATATTTGTGTCCAGTTAGATGTATACAGTACATTTGTTTGGCATGGGTATTTTCTCACTCTGTCCCTCCTTGCGTTTAGGTACCTGGTAAGAAAACGCTTTAACAGAGAAAAATGCTCATTACTGGTCACAAGAGGGCATGTCATCCTATAAAGCAAGCAAGATGCTAATGATTTTTTCAGGAGCTAATTTTCTGCTTTGTGGCACAGCCCATAAAACAAGGTTATTTGCCTCCATCGAAGGATGAATAGAGAGTTAACTGTCTTTTCCCTTTATCGTCTTGCAGCAACATTTACACATTGCTTAAAGCCTCAAGTTAAAGGCCGTTTTGTGGAGGCTTTGTCACTATGCTTTAATCCGTTATGAGCAAGGCCAAAAGTGCTGATCCTTTCTGCATGTTGATGACAAACATTTGTAATAAAGATGTGCAACATGCGCTTGTATGTGCTGACACCTCATCCCCCCTGGTCTTGCATATTAAGCACAATGCTTTTTTTAAACAGTCAAAACACGCTGTTGCAATAGTAGAAATCACCATGACAGTAATGCTGAATTTATCTTTAAACTGCTGAGCCGTCGTTGGAGGCCAACCTAGGAACTGCTTTTACCCGTTATAATCCCATAACTTGTATCCAAATCAATGTTGAAATAAGATATCTTGGACGTAGTGCACAATGATATAATTGCAGTGTTTGCAGAGGGATGACATTTTACGTAACAGGGGTTCACTTATTATGTGCAGGGTGCTCAATTACTGTAATGTCCACTGACACGGTCTCATAAAAAAGACAAAGAGGCTCTGGTGATCTTTAGATTCTGCATAAACACTATTTAGAGGAGCTGGCCAGACAGACATTTACAGCATTCATTCAAACTATTACCCAACTGATAAATGACTGTAGCACCATGACTTAATTAGGACTACACAGGAAATACTGTCCATCCCTAATAATGACCTCGATGGGCATCGATAAAAAGGCCTGATAAATGCAGACTTCCTGTGCATGGCTGGATAAATGAGTAATGAGACCCGTGCTGCTGAGGATGACAGCTCTGCTCTATATCATATGCCGCTCTGGTGTTGTCAGGGTTCAGTTGTGTGGTGGGGGGTAGCACTGTCATTGCAAGGCTTTGAAACCTCCTGGTGAGTACTCATTCACAGCTGACTCCCAGACACAATGGTTCTGTTATGAGCTATTGGAAATACAGTGATGAGAAACTCTATTTTTAGCGATCTGGATCTATCAGCATTGCTCGCTTGTGCACTGAGAAGTGAAAAGCAATTGAAATGAAGTTATGAATGCAGTCTGCTCATATAACTATGAATGTTTGCAGTGATCTAAAGCATTTAAATAAATTAAATTCAAAATAGTTGTGCTCCATATAAAGTCTTTTGTTTTCACTGACCTCTTATCCCAGGAACAGAGTAATCACTTGTCAACTGTTTGTATAGCAGATATACAAGAAAACAGATCCTGTCAAAAATGTCAGGTTCTCTGTGTAAGTGACAAAGAAAAAACTTGTCTTACTTTAGAGGCTTTTCTGAATTTTAGAGAAATACTTATTTAAGCCGTCATTAGATAGCATAACTCAGCTTTTTGGGATACAGCCATAATGTTTTGTGTTTTCTGTGTAAAATGTTCTGCAATATACTAATCTGATGACACAAGTAATTATATGTGGCAGACTGACTACTCCAGACAAATTTTTTACACGGCCCCAAATAAAAAATACCTCAGATGGAAGAGTCCTGTTCCACGGGCAAGGTCCCATGATCAACAGTACAAGATCACTACTAATCTACAAACAAAGACGAAATCCCAGAGACTGCTGGGACTCTGCCGGGTGTCAGCAGGAGGTCTACAGGGAGTCGGCCACAAGTCTACACGGAGTCTACTGGGAGTCTACAGGGAGTCTACACGGAGTCTACCGGGAGTCTACCGGGAGTCTACAGGGAGTCTGCCGGGAGTCTACAGGGTCTACAAGGAGTCTGCCAGGAGTCTACAGGGAGTTTACCGGGGGTCTACATGTAGTCTTCCGGGAGTCTACAGAGAGTCTACTGGCAGTCAGCCAGGAGTCTATAAGAAGTTTACAGGGAGTCTGCCGCAAGTCTACAGAGGGTCTACAGGGAGTCTGCTGCGAGTCTGCCGGGAGTCTACCTGGAGTCCAAAGGGAGTCTACAGGGAATCTGCCAGGAGTCCAAAGGCAGTCTACAGGGAATCTGCCAGGAGTCTACAGGGAGTCTACCGGGGTCTACAGGGAGTCTGCAGGGAGTCTGCCGGGAGTCTACCGTGAGTCCAAAGGGAGTCTACAGGGAATCTGCCAGGAGTCTACCAGCAGTCAGCAGCGAGTCTACAGGGCATCTGCTGGGAGTCTACAGGGGTCTACAGGGAGTCTGCCAGGAGTCTACAGGGAGTCTGCCGCGAGTCTTCCGGGAGTCTACAGGGAGTCTACCGGGAGTCTAACAGGAGTCTGCCGCGAGTCTACAGAGAGTCTGCCGGGAGTCTACAGAGAGTCTACCAGGAGTCTACCTGGAGCCTACAGGGAGTCTGCCTCGAGTCTACAGAGAGTCTACAGGGAGTCTACCGGGAGTCTAACAGGAGTCTGCCGCGAGTCTACAGAGAGTCTGCCGGGAGTCTACAGAGAGTCTACCAGGAGTCTACCTGGAGCCTACAGGGAGTCTGCCTCGAGTCTACAGGGAGTCTACTGGGAGTCTACATGTAGTCTGCCGGAAGTCTACATGTAGTCTACAGGGAGTCTTCCAGGAGTCTGCCGGGAGTCTACAGGGGGTCTACTGGGCAGAGGTGGAAAAAGTACAAAAATATTGTACTTAAGTAAAAGTACAAATTTTCTGCTTGAAAATTACTTAAGTAAAAGTAAAAAGTACCCATTAAGAACATTACTTAAGTAAAAGTATAAAAGTACCTCAAATTAAATATAATAAAGTACCAAAAGTACATGGTGTAAAATGTACTTAAGTACAAAAGTAAAAAGTACAAAGTACAAAGTACAAAATTCAAAGTACAAAATTATTTTCAAAAGGATTGCAAAGAAATGAAGAATCCAAGAATTTGCTTACAACCCTAAATAATGGTGATATTATTCTGACCCCTTTAGTGTTTGTTTCCATTACCCCATTTTAATTTCTCCCTTTGCTCATCACTGCTGCTGTACCCCATTGGCCCCGCTGACAGGTCCACCCCCAGCCTGTAGTATCCAGTGACAACATTTAGCAACCCCAGCTGATAAAGGATGAGACTTTTGAACTTTTAAATGCCAAAACCACCTTAGAAGGGGTGGAATCAGAGAATGGTGCGCTTGGACACGCGTCGGCTGCCGCTCGAGGCTGATTTATGGTTCCGCGTTACACCAACGCAGGGTCCGTACCCTACGGCGAGGCTCTGCGTCGATTTAACGCAGAACCATAATTCAGGCTTCAGTCCTCATCGGTACTCGACGCGACAGCGGTTCCTCCGGCCTTCCGGCCCGCCTCTGCGGCGCAACTCTCCCGGGAGCTGCGGCTCCTTCTCGGTATATTCACGCGCCCCCCTTCCTTCCCGTCCGCCTCATGGTTCCGCGTTAAATCGACGCACACTCTACGCCGTAGGCTGCGGCGTAAGGTGTGCGTCGCCGCGTACCCTACGCCGTAACTCTGCGCCGGTGTAACGCAGAACCATAAATCAGCCCCCGCTGTGCTGTTCTTTAATTTGTAGCGAGTAACGACGTGTCCAATTTTAATTATAGCGGATTAAAAGTACGATTTTTTCCTTGAAAATGTAACGAAGTAAAAGTAAAATTACAGAAAAATGAAAGTATCAATAAAAGTACAAATTCTCAAAAATCTTACGTAAGTATAATAACGAAGTACTTGTACTTCGTTACTTTACACCACTGCTACTGGGAGTCTGCCGAAACTCTACAGCAGGGGTGTCGGACTCCAGTCCTCGAGGGCCGGTGTCCTGCATGTTTTAGATGTGTCACTTTTTTAGCACACCGTGATACAAGGAGCTGTGTCATCAACAGAACTATCCAGACTTTGATGACAAGCTGGTGACGATGATTAATTAGAATCAGGTGTGTTAAAGCAGTGAAACATCTAAAACATGCAGGACACCGGCCCTCCATGGATTCAGTTTGGCACCTGTGCTCTACAGGGAGTCTGCCGGGAGTCTACAGAGAGTCTATTAATACAATGACTATAAGCAGGAACCTGATTACCTGTTGAGGTAAAATACAGAGCCAAATCAGACAACTTCAGACATATTTTTTAAGACACTATGAAACCAAGATACTTCAAGATTCTTCTCAATAACTCGGTTATATTTATGATACATTCACTTTCCTTGTAGGTAGGATGTCCTTCTGGTTTAAGATTAAAACAAACACATTTTTTTCAAATACCTTTTATCCTGAATACTCAGATAAAGAAAATAGATCTCTTGAGTGAGTATTGTCAGACCTTACTCTACGCATTCTGATGTGGTTTTTGCTCAGAACTGGGCAGCACTCATAAATGAAGAATAAGGTAATTAAAGGTTTAAGTGCAGTCAAATATCAGTAGGGAATAAGGAGTATCTCCTGGACTTACCTCACATCTCACTTAGACCACCATCTTAGTATCTACCCATGGGATGTCTGTAATCATCTACTATTCAAAGATGAAAGCATCTCAGCGTAAAGCACTAAAGCCAGTGAGTAAATGTGTTTTGGTAACATTACGTACTTCTGCACTCAGAGGAAACAACCATAAATACATAAGCAAGACGGCCTAATGCAAAGATAAGCAGCTCTACTCTGTTCAGGCGCTAACCACTCCACCTGGATAATTAATGCTGACAGGAAATTAACAGAGATGGCATCAGGTGCCAAGTCATTGTAAATCTGCCCCATGAAGTATATACACACATACATATAAATCTTGGATTACAGTAGATTCATGTCTGTCTTGCTTTGAGTGCCTGGGAGGAGAGGTTTTTTTGCCCACTGCCCATCCACAGTTTCATTGGGTTTCCTCTACTCCCTCTTGACTCTGATATGCGGTGGTTTTCCTGGTTTATGTACCTTTTTGTCTTTTTTCCACTCTTTAGGTCATTTAGCAATATCCTTCATATATTCTCTCCAATTAGCTGTAGTCCAGCAAATTAATTGATTTTTGAAGCAGTAGATCTTCTTAAATCCCTCTTAATATAATTAAGGCTTATATGAGGATAATGGAGAGATGGTGGATCAGAGGGTAAATTACTCGCAGACTCCAGCATGTAATTCAGGTATTGAGTGTGGAGCCATGTCTTTGAAGAAAGAAATCTTTGAAATACACACAAGCTGCTTGGCATGAAGAAGACCTTGTCGGTGTTTGTTCAAAGTGTAAATGGCTTAAAAATGTAGTTCCTTTCCTCTAGATTTTACTACCTTACGTTATACTTCCAAGGATTACAGCATACACACACAAAAACTCACAAACACAGAAACAATGTTGAAATTGTACTCATGGTCCAATTATTTAATCTAATATTAGATTAGATCTTTATTAGTCATTGTTATATAACAACGAAATTAAAAGTGCCATCTGTCAGTGCTAAACAATAAATAGCTAAATACTATAGTATATAAAACATTTACACATAACATAAAATAAAACAAATAACTGATTAAAACCAATAAGTACTTAAAAATAGCCAACACAGGCACACAATCCTTCATATCAGTTACAGTTTGTTTTTGAGTTTTGTTACAACTGTAGGATAAAAACTGTTTCTAAAACGGGTTGTTCTTGTTTTTATTGCTCTGGACCGTCTACCTGAGGGCAACAGTGCAAACAGAGACTGTCCAGGGTGAGAAGTGCCCTTTCTGATCTGTTTTGCCTTTTTAATACAGCGATCGTTGTGCAAATCCTCCATTGTGGGGAGAGGGCAGCTGATGATTTTTTGGGCTGTATTCACAACCCTTTGAGAGCCTTCCTTTGAGCCACGTGCTCTTTATGGAGTACTTGTAGAAAGACACCAGAAGTTTTTCCTTGATATTGTAGTTCCCGAGGACCCTCAGAAGTACAGTCTTTGCTGGGCCTTTTTGTCAGCCCCAAAGGTGTTCAGGTTCCACGTGAGACCCTGCTCAATATGGACCCCCAGGAAATGGAAATCAGCTACTCTCTCCACACACCTCCCCCCGATGATTAGTGGTGTAAGGTCAATTTTTTTTCTTCCTGTTGTCTATTATGAGCTCTTTTATCTTTGAGGTGTTGAGGAGCAGATTGTTCTCCCTGCACCACACTGACAGCCGCTCCACCTTACCCCTGTGAGCGGAAACGTCACCTCCTGAGATGAGCCCCACCACTGTGGTATCATCAGCAAACTTCACAATGGTGTTACTGTGATGGCAGAGGTGCAGTCATGTGTGTACAGAGAATAGAGGAGGGGGCTCAACACACAGCCCTGTGGAGACCCAGTACTGAGGCTGAGGGCAGTGGATGTGTGTTCCCCTCACTCTCTGCTGTCGACCGGTCAGAAAGCTCTTAATCCACATGCAGGTGGAGTGAGGTAGACCCAGGTCCCCTCGTTTGTCAACCAGTCTGTGAGGGAGGATGGTATCAAAAGCAGAGCTGTAGTCCACAAATAGCAGCCGCACATAGGACCCCTGCTGCTCCAGGTGTGAGAGAGCAGGAATACTGGATGGATATGGAAGGCTGTGGTTACAGCGTCCTCTGTGGATCTATTGGCTCTGTAGGCTATTATGTATATTGAAGCCACAATGCTATCATTATGGCTCATGCCATCACCTAAACATATGCATGGACATATGAGGCTTGAACCGCATCCAAATAGCAACTGAAAGACAAATACAAATACATTGTAGAAACAGAAAACAAGCCTGTTTGCTTGTTGCAGGTTGATGAGTTGATGCTCCTGGAAGACACTTCCATCCAAAGCTGACATGAGCAGGGACATCAGTACTAATGACGTGCCTTGAGTGCCTCTCAGAGACTCCAGGAGCTTGACATTGGTTTAATTGCCAGTGCTTTTGGTGCCACCATAATATTTTTCTGGTTTTGTCTAAAAAAGATTTAGTAATTGCAGATTCCTGTCAAATTTGGACATTAGATTAAATGTGTTCAGTTTGGGGATCTCTGCATATTATTACACATCTGTTTATAAAACGAGAACCCTCATGGCCAAAACTTTATTCAGTCTCCTCAACAAATGTAAAGCTGGTGTTTTCCAACTTTCCAGGCATCCTGATATTATTGATGTATGGATCAGCACTGGGAACCACCTTTGTACTGGGTTCACTCTGGCCAGAAGCCAGATGGTAGGACATTACGTTTGGCTCTTGAAGAGTGGTGACGGCCAGTAATAAAAGGGGATTGCAGAATACAAAAAATGACATTTTCATACACAAAAAAGCATTGCACTAAATTAGGCTAGGCTAATCGGCCACATCCTGTTTGCTGCGCAGTCAAAAGAAATGATGTTGCCCTTGTCATTGGACTCAGGATAGGAAAGTAATTTACACATGAATTATTTTCAAATGTCTCAAAAAATTAACGTCTGATCAAATTTCAGTTCTATGTGATTATAAAGAATGAATACAGAAGTTTTACTGGATACTCCTTTTGTATTTATGCTCATTACAGTGGCCACTGGCTGAACTGTAGTGCCCAGCTATGCTGCACTTTCCCTTGTGCTCTTTAAAAAATTGAAATTGTGGTGTGGTGCTATGTGCTTCCTAAAAGCACAGGGAGTCATAAATAAATTTATTAGAGGCTTATAGTAAATTGTGGATTTGACAGCATTAGAAAATACACATTCCTGGGAGAATACACTAAGGTACACTGGGAAGTTCTACTTAAGGTCAAACTTCTGCAAGAAGGACAGCGCTGGCAAGTTTGGTTGTGCTTTTGATGCCATATACTTTGTAAAGATACGTGTATAAATACATATACATATACAGTACAGTGGGGAAAAAATGTATTTAGACAGCCAGCAATTGTGCAAGTTCTCCGACTTAAAAAGATGAGAGAGCCCTGTAATTTTCATCATAGGTACAATTCAACTATGAGAGACAGAATGGGGGGAAAGAATCCAGGAAATTACATTGTAGGATTTTTACTGAATTAATTGGTAAATTCCTTGGTGAAATAAGTATTTGGTCACCTACAAACAAAGATTTCTGGCTTTCACAGACCCGTAACTTCTTCTTTAAGAGTCCTCCACTCGTTACCTGTATTAATAGCACCTGTTTTAACTGGTTATCAGTATAAAAGACACCTGTCCACAACCTCCAACAGTCACACTCCAAACTCCACAAGGCCGAGAAAGAGCTGTCAAACAAAGTGAGAAACTAAATTGTAGACCTGTACCAGGCTGGGAAGACTGAATCTGCAATAGGTAAGCAGCTTGGTGTGAATAAATCAACTGTGGGAGCAATTATTAGAAAATGGTAGACATAAAAGACCACTGATAATCTCCCTCAATCTGGGGATCTACGCAAGATCTTACCCCGTGGGGTAAAAATGATCACAAGAACGGTGAGTAAAAATCCCAGAACCACACGGGGAACCTAGTGAATGACCTGCAGAGAGCTGGGACCAAAGTAACAAAGGAACCATCAGTAACACACTACGATCAGGGACTCAAATCCTGCAGTGCCAGACGTGTCCCCCTGCTTAAGCCAGTACATGTCTGGCCCGTCTGAAGTTTGCTAGAGAGCATTTGGATGATGCAGAAGAGGATTGGGAGAATGTTATATGGTCAGATGAAACCAAAATAGAACCATACCTACTGTGAAGCACGGGGGTGGAAACATCATGCTTTGGGGATGTTTTTCTGCAAAGGAACCAGGACGACTGATCCCTGTAAGGGAAAGAATGAATGGGCCCATCGTGAGATTTTGAGTGAAAACCTCCTTCCATCAGCAAGGGCATTGAAGATGAAACATGGCTGGGTCTTTCAGCATGACAATGATCCAAACACACCGCCCGGGCGCCACTCTCCAGATCTCAACCCCATAGAAAATCTTTGGAGGGAGTTGAAAGTCTGTGTTGCCCAGCAACAGCCCCAAAACATCACTGCTCTGGAGGAGATCTGCATGGAGGAATGGGCCAAAATACCAGCAACAGTGTGTGAAAACCTTGTGAAGACTTACAGAAAATGTTTGACCTCTGTCATTGTGAACAAAGTATAACAAAGTATTGTGATGAACTTTTGTTATTGACCAAATATTTATTTCCCACTATAATGTGCAAATAGGCTACATTCTTTATAAATCAGACAATGTGATTTTCTGGATTTTTTATTTTTATTTTGTCTCTCAGAGTTGAGATATAAATGTGATGAAAATTACAGGCCTCTCTTATCTTTTTAAGTGGGAGAACTTGCACAACTGGTGTCTAACTAAATATTTTTTTGCTCCACCATATGTATGTGTGTGTGTGTGTGTGTGTGTGTGCGTGTGTGTGTGTGTGTGTGTGTGTGTGTGTGTGTGTGTGTGTGTGTGTGTGTGTGTGTGTGTGTGTGTGTGTGTGTGTGTATATACACACACACACACACACACACACACACACACACACACACACACACACACACACACATATACATATATATATATATATATATATATATATATATATATATATATATATATATATATATATATATATAATGTATGTAAATCTTTTGTGTGTTCAAATTAATGGATCATCATCAGTCGCTTAATGACACATGCGTTTGAATCAGCTGTGTTAATGCACGGGAACATCTAAAGCTTGCAGGACTTGACAGTGGTACTGGAGGACCTTCCATCTCATCAACTTACCTTTCCTCCCCTCAACTCGCTTCCCCTCCCCTCAACTCACCCTTCCCTCCCCTCAACCCGTCTTCCCCTCCCCTCAACTCACCCTTCCCTCCCCTCAACTCACCCTTCCCTCCCCTCAACCCGTCTTCCCCTCCCCTCAACTCACCCTTCCCTCCCCTCAACTCGCCTTCCCTCCCCTCAACTCACCCTTCCCTCCCCTCAACTCACCCTTCCCTCCCCTCAACTCGCCTTCCCTCCCCTCAACTCACCCTTCCCTCCCCTCAACTCACCCTTCCCTCTCCTCAACCCGTCTTCCCCTCCCCTCAACTCACCCTTCCCTCCCCTCAACTCACCCTTCCCTCTCCTCAACCCGTCTTCCCCTCCCCTCAACTTACCTTCCCTCCCCTCAACTTACCTTCCCTCCCCTCAACCCGTCTTCCCCTCCCCTCAACTTACCTTCCCTCCCCTCAACTCACCCTTCCCTCCCCTCAACTCGCCTTCCCTCCCCTCAACTTACCTTCCCTCCCCTCAACCCGTCTTCCCCTCCCCTCAACTTACCTTCCCTCCCCTCAACTCACCCTTCCCTCCCCTCAACCCGTCTTCCCCTCCCCTCAACTCACCCTTCCCTCCCCTCAACTCGCCTTCCCTCCCCTCAACTCACCCTTCCCTCCCCTCAACTCGCCTTCCCTCCCCTCAACTCGCCTTCCCTCCCCTCAACTCGCCTTCCCTCCCCTCAACTCTCCTTCCCTCCCCTCAACTCTCCTTCCCTCCCCTCAACTCGCCTTCCCTCCCCTCAACTCACCCTTCCCTCCCCTCAACCCGTCTTCCCCTCCCCTCAACTCACCCTTCCCTCCCCTCAACTCACCCTTCCCTCCCCTCAACTCGCCTTCCCTCCCCTCAACTCGCCTTCCCTCCCCTCAACTCACCCTTCCCTCCCCTCAACTCACCCTTCCCTCCCCTCAACTCGCCTTCCCTCCCCTCAACTCACCCTTCCCTCCCCTCAACTCACCCTTCCCTCTCCTCAACCCGTCTTCCCCTCCCCTCAACTCACCCTTCCCTCCCCTCAACTCACCCTTCCCTCTCCTCAACCCGTCTTCCCCTCCCCTCAACTTACCTTCCCTCCCCTCAACTTACCTTCCCTCCCCTCAACCCGTCTTCCCCTCCCCTCAACTTACCTTCCCTCCCCTCAACTCACCCTTCCCTCCCCTCAACTCACCCTTCCCTCCCCTCAACTCACCCTTCCCTCCCCTCAACTCACCCTTCCCTCTCCTCAACCCGTCTTCCCCTCCCCTCAACTTACCTTCCCTCCCCTCAACTTACCTTCCCTCCCCTCAACCCGTCTTCCCCTCCCCTCAACTCACCCTTCCCTCCCCTCAACTCACCCTTCCCTCCCCTCAACTCGCCTTCCCTCCCCTCAACTTACCTTCCCTCCCCTCAACCCGTCTTCCCCTCCCCTCAACTTACCTTCCCTCCCCTCAACTCACCCTTCCCTCCCCTCAACCCGTCTTCCCCTCCCCTCAACTTACCTTCCCTCCCCTCAACTCACCCTTCCCTCCCCTCAACTCGCCTTCCCTCCCCTCAACTTACCTTCCCTCCCCTCAACCCGTCTTCCCCTCCCCTCAACTTACCTTCCCTCCCCTCAACTCACCCTTCCCTCCCCTCAACCCGTCTTCCCCTCCCCTCAACTCACCCTTCCCTCCCCTCAACTCACCCTTCCCTCCCCTCAACTCGCCTTCCCTCCCCTCAACTCGCCTTCCCTCCCCTCAACTCGCCTTCCCTCCCCTCAACTCTCCTTCCCTCCCCTCAACTCTCCTTCCCTCCCCTCAACTCGCCTTCCCTCCCCTCAACTCGCCTTCCCTCCCCTCAACTCTCCTTCCCTCCCCTCAACTCACCCTTCCCTCCCCTCAACCCGTCTTCCCCTCCCCTCAACTCGCCTTCCCTCCCCTCAACTCGCCTTCCCTCCCCTCAACTCTCCTTCCCTCCCCTCAACTCGCCTTCCCTCCCCTCAACTCGCCTTCCCTCCCCTCAACTCTCCTTCCCTCCCCTCAACTCGCCTTCCCTCCCCTCAACTCGCCTTCCCTCCCCTCATCTCGCCTTCCCTCCCCTCAACTCTCCTTCCCTCCCCTCAACTCGCCTTCCCTCCCCTCAACTCTCCTTCCCTCCCCTCAACTCTCCTTCCCTCCCCTCAACTCGCCTTCCCTCCCCTCAACTCTCCTTCCCTCCCCTCAACCCGCCTTCCCTCCCCTCAACTCGCCTTCCCTCCCCTCAACCCGGCTTCCCTCCCCTCAACTTGCCTTCCCTCCCCTCAACTCACCTTCCCTCCCCTCAACTCGCCTTCCCTCCCCTCAACTCGCCTTCCCTCCCCTCAACTCGCCTTCCCTCCCCTCAACCCACCTTCCATCTCCTCAACTCGCCTTCCCCTCCCCTCAACTTCCCATCCCTCCCCTCAACTCGCTTTCCCTCCCCTCAACTCTCCTTCCCTCCCCTCAACTCGCCTTCCCTCCCCTCAACTCTCCTTCCCTCCCCTCAACTCTCCTTCCCTCCCCTCAACTCGCCTTCCCTCCCCTCAACTCGCCTTCCCTCCCCTCATCTCGCCTTCCCTCCCCTCAACTCGCCTTCCCTCCCCTCAACTCGCCTTCCCTCCCCTCAACTCGCCTTCCCTCCCCTCAACTCGCCTTCCCTCCCCTCAACTCGCCTTCCCTCCCCTCAACTCGCCTTCCCTCCCCTCAACTCGCCTTCCCTCCCCTCATCTCGCCTTCCCTCCCCTCAACTCGCCTTCCCTCCCCTCAACTCGCCTTTCCTCCCCTCAACTCGCCTTCCCTCCCCTCAACTCTCCTTCCCTCCCCTCAACTCGCCTTCCCTCCCCTCAACTCGCCTTCCCTCCCCTCAACTCGCCTTCCCTCCCCTCAACTCACCCTTCCCTCCCCTCAACTCTCCTTCCCTCCCCTCAACTCACCTTCCCTCCCCTCAACTCGCCTTCCCTCCCCTCAACCCACCTTCCATCTCCTCAACTCGCCTTCCCCTCCCCTCAACTTCCCATCCCTCCCCTCAACTCACCCTTCCCTCCCCTCAACTCGCCTTCCCTCCCCTCAACTCTCCTTCCCTCCCCTCAACTCTCCTTCCCTCCCCTCAACTCGCCTTCCCTCCCCTCAACTCGCCTTCCCTCCCCTCATCTCGCCTTCCCTCCCCTCATCTCGCCTTCCCTCCCCTCAACTCGCCTTCCCTCCCCTCATCTCGCCTTCCCTCCCCTCAACTCGCCTTCCCTCCCCTCAACTCGCCTTCCCTCCCCTCAACTCGCCTTCCCTCCCCTCAACTCGCCTTCCCTCCCCTCAACTCGCCTTCCCTCCCCTCAACTCTCCTTCCCTCCCCTCAACTCGCCTTCCCTCCCCTCAACTCGCCTTCCCTCCCCTCATCTCGCCTTCCCTCCCCTCATCTCGCCTTCCCTCCCCTCAACTCGCCTTCCCTCCCCTCATCTCGCCTTCCCTCCCCTCAACTCGCCTTCCCTCCCCTCAACTCGCCTTCCCTCCCCTCAACTCGCCTTCCCTCCCCTCAACTCACCCTTCCCTCCCCTCAACTCGCCTTCCCTCCCCTCAACTCTCCTTCCCTCCCCTCAACTCTCCTTCCCTCCCCTCAACTCACCTTCCCTCCCCTCAACTCGCCTTCCCTCCCCTCAACTCGCCTTCCCTCCCCTCAACTTGCCTTCCCTCCCCTCAACTCGCCTTCCCTCCCCTCAACTCGCCTTCCCTCCCCTCAACTTGCCTTCCCTCCCCTCAACCCGGCTTCCCTCCCCTCAACTTGCCTTCCCTCCCCTCAACTCACCTTCCCTCCCCTCAACCCGCCTTCCTTCTCCTCAACTCACCTTCCATCTCCTCAACTCACCTTCCATCTCCTCAACTCGCCTTCCCTCCCCTCAACTCGCCTTCCCTCCCCTCAACTCGCCTTCCCTCCCCTCAACCCGCCTTCCTTCTCCTCAACTCACCTTCCATCTCCTCAACTCGCCTTCCCCTCCCCTCAACTTCCCATCCCTCCCCTCAACTCGCTTTCCCTCACCTCAACCCGCCTTCCCACCCCTCAACTCACCTTCCATCTCCTCAACTTTCCTTCCCTCCCCTCAACTGGCCTTTTCCTCCCCTCAACTTGCCTTCCCTCCCCTCAACTCGCCTTCTCCTATCCTCAACTCACCTTCCCTCTCCTCAACTCACTTTCCCTCCCCTCAACTCACTTTCCCTCCCCTCAACTCACTTTCCCTCCCCTCAACTCGCCTTCAAACACGAGGTGACAAATAACACGCCTTGCATTTATATTACCCAACGCGCGTTAACCACGTGTTCATCATCCAGCCATAAGAGCGGGATCCAATCTAAAAACGCCTACTGCCTTCAAGCATCTGCAGCAAGTATAAAGTAATATATACCCCACTGATATAGGCTACATCTTTAGTGCTGACAGGCGGGGTGAATCTTCTAATTCCGGTGGTTTCACTGTTGGCACACACCAGGCCTTGTCTGTAGCATGGCATCAGTGAGTGCAGCCAGATTCACATGTGTAAATAGAATCAGTCTATTGATTAAGCTGAGGGATGCCGAGGTAGTTATAGACCCGTTTGACCTCGAGGCCCTGCATGCCTTGTCAATATCAGTGGCAAATATTGATTCTCTTAGATAGTGCAAGTAATTGAAGGGAACTTTTTTTTCCCTTTTTCTTTTCAGTAAGGTCTCAGAAAGAGATGAATGATCATGTGATTATGCTCTATCATTCTGGATACAGGAGGGAAATGGATGATTAGTTGGCAGATAAAAACACATGGTGTTTGTGTTACACAACTTGAATGAAGAGAGCTATACAAATAAAATGATGATTGATTAATGTGTTGAACTACACCTGCATTTATTCATTCAACGTCTCCAGCGTTGCAATTGAATAGTGGGTATGTACATTTACTGTAGAGACCTACGGATTTCACATGCTGAAATACATGCTGTATAAAACTGTAGCTCTATCTGCACTTGTCGTATGCAGTGTTTTTCTTGTTTCTGGGATTGGTCTCCAGGTTTTCTAAAATCTCAAGCAGGTGACTCCTGCTGACAACAGTGTGCACCTGAATGCAAGAGTACCTGAACACATGTAGAGACTCATGACTTTTTGTCTTTTCTTTTTCCTGTTTTGTAATAAGAAAAACAAAACATTCTCAAACTTCTCTGAACAGTCTGTAAAAAAGTGTACTTTTTGGTTTTCTTTCATTTGGTTCCTTTTAACAGATATGCAACAGGCAAGAGGAGTGCTTCATTTGATTAGTTCTTTTCCCCACTTACTTCCGATCTATGAGGAAGTTTGTTGTCAGACATGACCTAGAAACATGAATACAAAAGAGTTTTTCTAAAGGAGTTCCTATTGAGTATGAACCGGATTCTTATTCCACCAGAATAACAACACTGATGTCAGTTAAGAGCTGAAAAATGCAAACTTTTGCAAAATGCAGTTATTTATATCACCAAACGACCTTGCTCTGCAGAAGTTACCTAGCATTTTATATCATGTGCAGAACTGCCCCCTCCTTGAATCACGTCCTTATCGTGTGGTGGGGTGTTCATACTCTATGTTGTCTGGGGCAGCGGCTCCTGCATGGTAGGGTCTACCAAGAATAATTCGTCTCAGACTAAATGTGATTTTAATGGACTCATATGGATAGGTTAGAACAAGGTGCACACTGACCCTGGCATGTATCTGGTGGCCAGGCTTTCACCCATGTGGCCAGGCCAGGCTTAGCCTAATCAAAAACATTAAAAAAAAAATCTCTAGTTGGAGGTGGGAGTTGAAGATCTTTCTGACAGGTTCCTTCCTCATGCGTTTCCAGCAAACCTTCCCTACTGTACATGTTTGGGTCTATCAGGTCTATCTGGCATGTTTCCCCACCATCAGATTTAATGTGATGATCAGTTGACAGCTCAGCTTCTTTCTTTACCTGAGAGTCCAAGACATACTGTGGCAAACCAATGACAGGACTATGTAATTGGCCATGGAACTGTAGGCGAGGGCTTCCTGCATTTATGAACACCTCTGTTTGAATGTTGCGACCAAAGGGTAAAATAGGTCCGCACATTCAACAGCTCAACAGGTGCCGGTCTCAAAGCATAAATCCAGGAAAAAACAAGAGAGGAGACCGCACACTTTTGCTCCCCAGTGCAGATTAATTTAGCACATCAAACGTGACGTTTCGAGCGGTTAATATAAATGCAAGGCGTGTTTTTTGTCTGAAGAAGAGCAAAATGCGCTTGAAACGTCACGTTTGATGTGCTAATTAAATCTGCACTAGGGAGCAAAAGTGTGCGGTCTCCTCTCTTGTTTTTTCCTGAATGTTGCAACCAGAAACAATGACCAGCTCAGTACTCCAACAACAGGCTCAGATCAGAGAGGTTGCTCCTCCCAGTCACACCCACCCAGGCAACACTGTCATTTATTTATTTTATTTTTTTAAAGGTTTAGATTGCAGGGACAATGCACATTAATAACACATTTAAACCAATGTAAAATGTGCCGGAATTAGCCAAAAAGGCTATTTTGCATCCGGCCTCCCTGGACTGGTGTAAAAATAGTCAACCTAAAAGAAAGAATTGTTAGATACAATCAATAAAACATTTCTGAATAAAAAGGCTATATCAGAATAGAGATTAAGAGGTAAAAACTAAGCTAAAATACATAAACACACAGGTTAACATAAGCTCAACAACAGACAATTGCTACACACGAAAACAAAACCACATGAAGCAGCAACAGTAACATCAGCATTAATAACACAAGACACAATAACACACTAACAGGCCAAAAACGAACAAGACAAAAGCACTAAACACAGAATAAAAAGCCATGCACAAAAAGCAACATTATGACTAGACAAACTAATAGGCAACATGACAGGTGACATCAGACAAAGACCGACAGGCAGGGCAGCAAACTAGGAAAATTACGCACTAAAATTCAATGTCGACAGCCTTGACCACTAATTATGAGCAACACAAGTATTGATGTCCCCAATAGTACAACCAACCAATCAATAACCTTTAGCAGCACCACCCTAAGGACTCAAAGATGGTTGGGTACTCTAAACTTCTCTTCAGCACATAAGCACAAAAAACCGCAACAGCCCAAAGTGAAGGGAATCCACCCTCTAATCCAGGGGTGGCCAACCCTGGTCCTTGAGAGCCACTCTCCTGCATGTTTTAGATGTTACCCTGCTTCAGCACACCTGATTCTAATTAATGGTCCTAATTAGCTTGTCATCAAGGTCTGCACAATTCTGTTGATGACACAGGTACTTGTATCATGGTGTGTTGAAGCAGGGTAACCTTTAAAACATGCAGGAGTGTGGCTCTCGAGGACCAGGGTTGGCCCAGAAAATCCCACTTTACAGGTTTTCTAAAAGGACAACAGTGATCTTGGGTGATTTTAGACTTACAGTATTTTCCACCCAAAGACAACATAAAAAAGATGGATGTGATCACTGTGATGTTTTTACTAAAAAATTATTTCGAAGGAAAACACCACTCCATGCTGCTTTTAATTCCATTGTAATTAATGTGTCTGTGTAATCCCATGAGGGATGGGTCATTTAAATGTCCGGACACAAAATAAAATAATTCATTCAAAATAATTCATTCATTCCATTGTATACCTCGTATGATGATGACAAAACGTCTGAAATCTGAAAGTCTGAAATCTGAAATACATTAGGTCTACAACTCACTTATCTGAAACAGGTATCACAGCTTTGTAACCCCCCCCCCCCCCCCTTTTTCTGAGGTTCTTAACCTCAGAACCTCAGAACCAGCTGTGGGGGAGGGCATGTTTTTTTCCCATCATGATATGTTCCCTTTAACTCTGATTTAATTTCCTCACCACAGTGGAGCTTCCAGGGGTATCTGTCTATATAGTTGTTGGAATAACTACAGTGAGTATCCAGTCTTCAGCCCAATGGTCTCAGCTCAGAGACACTTGGACACCTCCCTGAAGAGCCTCAGAAAACATTATTGCACTCATACGGTATTTTGAATCAAATCAAATCCAATCAAATCAAATCAAATCAAATCAAACTTTATTTGTATAGCGCTTTTCATACAAATAAAAAATGCAACGCAAAGCGCTTTACATAAAACATAAGACTTGATAATGCCCACCCCACACACACACACACACACACACACACACACACACACACACACACACACACACAGACGCAAGCACACTACAGTTCACACAAGTATATGGCTGAGCACTGAGGATCCAGGTGAGGAAACGGTATCAGGGTATCCACGCCAGGAGGTCTCATAACCCCAACCACAAGGGGGGCCCCCACAGAAACCATCCCGGCCCGGACGGATAGAGGAGTCCACACCACAGCGGTGAAGCCGTGGTGCAGAGCTCCAGCACCATCCAGGGCCAGAACAACCCCCAGGACGACCCCCTGCAGGCCAGAGTCACTCCCAGCATGGAGGCTCCCCATGAGGAAACACTGGAGCTAAAAGCTAAAAGAAAGCAGGATAAGATAGGCTATGAAAAATACACACTAAAAGAGTTGAAAAGTATAACATAAAATCCTAAAAGTAGGTCTAAAAAGCAAGATGTCAGGATTTGACATTTTCCTGTTTATTTTGAAAGCCCATGTCTTTGTGTTGGAGTTCTGTCTTGGCCTTCCTGTTTCCCATCTGCCCTGATCATCTGCACCTGTGTCTCATTTACCTTTGTGTATATCTACGCCATACTTGAAAACACACAACTCAATTTCAATTTTTTTTTTTTTTTGCTTTTCATCTCATGTGATGAGAAAAAAGGGAAAAGAGAAAAAAGGCGCCTTTCTACGGAAGAGTATTAGGGTCAGGCAGGAGAAAAATAAAAATAATATTTTAGAGGAGGAAGATTTTTTTTCATTGCACTTCGAGAAAAAAGTCGAAATGTCGAGAATAAAGTTAAAGTATACAATTTCGATAAAGTCGGAATGTTGAGAGAAAAAAGTCGAAATGTCGAGATTAATGTTGAAGTACAATTTCGAGAAAAAAGTTGCAATGTCGAGAATAATGCTCGGGGGCAGGGTGTTGAGCCGCATTTTGTAATAACGGTGCATTTTGTAATAAACGTCCAAAATGTAATAACTTTGTCATTTCATTATGTAATAAACTACCCCAACACATTTTGTAATACATTTTGACGCATTATGTAATAAGTTATTACATTTTGAGAAGATTATTACAAAATGCACTTGCAACTTTTTTATTCTCTAGAAAATGTAATAACATGGTGCATTATTTATTTGTTTTTCATTGGCCTATATAATTCCAAACTTCAAATATGCAACTAAAGTTATATTTGGAGTATTATACATAGATGTATTGGGGTACATAGCTCTAAGGGAAATTGCATAAAAAAACAACAAAAGTCACTCTTGTATAAATTAATTGTTAAACAAACAACAATAATAGGCATTATTACATAATGCACCATGTTATTACATTTCCTAGAAAATAAAAAAGTTGCAAGTGCATTTTATAATAATCTTCTGAAATCTGCAATAACAAAATGTATTACAAAATGGGGCAGTTTATTACAAAATGCGGCTTTATTACAAAATGAAATGAAAAAGTTATTACATTTTGCACGTGTATTACAAAATGCACCGTTATTACAAAATGCGGCTCAACAGGGCGACACAGGGAAGTGGTTTTCTCCTCCCGTCTCCGGCTTCTCCTCCCGGCCACGTGTGCGTGTGCGTCCCTGCTCCATCCTGCTCCATCCCGCTCTGCTCCGGCAGCACGACTAGACTCCGGCAGGGAGGAGGAGGCGGGCAGGGCTGACGCAGCGGAGTGAGCGAGCGGCGCACCGACGCGCGCACTTTCCGACATGCAACCTGCGAGACGCCGCACCGCCGGCGACTTCCCGTGCCACTGACACAACCGAGGGACGCGGAGACGCGCCGGCATGGACGCAGAGTAGCGGTGCCGCGCCGAGGCGTGTGCGCGCGGAGGTCCGCCGGAGATCAGGAGCAAAAAAAACGCGTGTTTTTGGCGCACGGAGCTGTGGAGTGTGGAGGAGACGCGCTGCGCCCCAACTGGGATGTCTCAGAGCTCTTCTTTGTTCACTCACTAAATACGGATTAATCTGTGGCTGTGAATTTATCCCGAGGCACCACCGCTGCACGGAACAGGTCAGATCCTCACTATTATTATTGTTATTCGAGGTTTTTATTTCCCTTTTTCGCAGAATAACTTCAGCCTCTCTCTCAAATTAAATCTCTTCGTAAACGGCGCAGCTCAACTCAGCAGTTAGTGGCGGCTCACATCCCAACTTTTCTCCCAGATTACATGAAAACCTTGAAGCTGTGTTTTTTCACGGGGCAGTGACAGGATCGCTTCTGAATTTGATCCCATTTTCCGGCGCCTGCTATCATGTTGGAGCAAAGTAATCTGCGGCTCTCCGATCAGTGCAGATGTTGGGTAATCCTCGGGTGTTGACCCTCCCTCAATAATCCCCAAGAAGGACTGACCACCTGCCGCGGCCAGGATGTGGCCGAGATTCAGGAAAAAAATGATAAGAATGATTTAAAAGCCGTCTTCAAGGACTCATTCACATTGCATGGATTTAAGATTCAGCCTCGAATTGTGGAATGAAAAAAGGTGTCCACACATACAGTAAGTGGGGTTTAGTTCGTTGAGTTGAGTTGAGTTATACTTTAATGTCCACTAGGGAAATTTGTTTTAGGCATCAAATACATGCATAGCGTATAAAAACACATACAATCAACACATACAGACAGCAACAGATATCAGACTCAATACCACAGTAAAATTAGTGAGAAACCAAGCAGCAGTGAATGACATTGCACATACCCTAGGCGAAAAATTGCATCTATCCCGGAGCCTTATTACATTATTTGGTACAGTAAAAGAGCAAGTTCCTGGTGGAGTTGTGGTTCCTGGTGATCAGCTCCAAGTGAACAAGCTTTTATGCCTCAGGTTTAGCAGGATAAAGTGTGCATCGTTGCACATGTCACTCCAGACACCAGCCCCGCGGTCAGAGCCGGACCTGGAGTCAGCAGACGCGGTGGAAGCTGTCCTTAATATATTTAATAGGTATTAGCATCTGTGCAGTTTCAGCACATCTGACTTGCATCATCTGCCAAAACTAGTTACTAAAATGTAAAACAAATTGACACCTTTAAAACAATTTTCAGCTCCACAAACATAAACATAACGCAGATAAGATGGGGGGGGGGGCAGCACGTGGAGGCCTGCATGACACTTGGGAATACTCTGAGATGCTGAGTCTCCCACTCTGTGCGATCTGTTCCGCTGGTTTGTCATCGAACTTGACAAGAGCCGAACAAGAAAAAAAGAAAAAATAATTTCTTCATCCTGCAAGGGTTCAGCACTGGGGATTATTCCTCAACCCTCTTTTTGTGAGCACAGCGGGCTGCAGGGGCTGCCCAGGCACAGCCGTGCAGGGGAACAGCCCTGTTACCTCGGATCATGTGTTTCTAACCCAACATGACTGTCAGGAGTGACAGGGCAGAGCGATGACGCTAAAAATACCCCAGCATAGGTGCATTTAGAGTCGCCGCATCAAAATTTAATCGCACACACTCCTCAGGAAGTAGCCTTCGAAGAACTGAGCCATCAAGGTGGTTTTTATCTCATGTCTCTTCAGGAAAGCCCACTGCAGGAGCTGATGATAGGAAGTACAGGTACATATGTGCTCTTTCAGTCTGACGGTGTGAAGCTTTTACTCTCCACACTGTGTTGTTTATCACAGGATATCCTTAAAGTACAGACATGACATTCACACGGACACGCTACCTTTCCACAGTCTTCTCGTATGGCCCGTGGTAGTTCAACGCGTGTAGATCCAGGACCTGTTACACCACCTTCATGCATTCATTTTCATATGATTATTTTACATTTGTATTTATTTGCAAACCACACACACAAAATAATATCCATATTTAACTTGGGTTCAGGCTTAGTTGGATGTCAAGACAAAAAAAATCATATTAGACATCTTGGTAATAAATATACAGAGGGGAAATTGTCACACTTCTATCAGTGGCTGTTTTAGACATTATTTAAATATCAGTGGTGCTTAATTTTCAGCGTGTTCAGGATGAAGAGATCCCACTGTTTGTTTTCCATGAGAACCAAAATTCGTATGCTCTTGCTCAGATCAAACTAGTGATTTGATTTGATCAGTTTTGGCTGTGGCGATTGATTTTCTGACATCTTCCCGTATCTGAGCATAAAAACTATCAGACAAAATTACAGAAAAAAAAAAAAAAATCATTTACAATGTGGTTTTAAACATCAGTGAGGCTTTACAGCTCGGGGCTTTAGGCAGGATTACACCCTCTGAGTTTCACCAGCTTGTTGTGGTGAAATCTGCATAAAATGAAACGATTGTAATGACTAAAGCAGCTGGTGGATGAAACCCAGACGAGGTTTTTTGGAGCGGCAGACGGGCGGCAGGGACGAGTCCGAGCAGTGGTGGTCAGAACGGGACTGCCCATATCAGCAGAGGTCAGAATCAGTCAACTGGATCCTCTCTGCATCTCCGTCATTAATCACAGTGTGAACTATTGAGGACATTTTTTACCACTTTTTGCAGATATTGTATTGGAAAAATAAAATGAATTTATCAAATGTTCGCTGACGTTAAACCACAATGCATTTCATAAAGCAAAGTTAAAAACTAAAAACTTAAAAATAATGCTGCACATGTTCAGTTTCTGACATCTTATCAAATGTTTTTTACCGACAGACTTTCTACCAGATGGTGTTAAATTTGCGATTCTTAAATGTGTTAAAGTAACCAGCAGCGTTAGATTTACCAGAGCAGCGCCGGGAGTGAGGACGCTACCACGGAGAGCACTGCTCATATACACCACGTGTGGGTTGTTTGTTTCAATCTTATGAAACATAATTGTTGGAGAAGCTCAGAAGTGTGTGACAAAAAAAACAACAAACTCATCTGTCAAACAGCACAGTGGAAAGTATTTCTATTTCTTCATTTAGTTAATTTAGCTGGGCTCTAAAACAGATATGAGTGTGATGCTGCTGCATCCGAACCGAAGCAACATCGAGTAGACGCACAGATCACAGATTAATTATGTTTTCATTGTGTTAAAAGAAGTGTAGTTCATAGAAGAAGTGTGGTTAATATACCCTGGGGGGTGGGGAGGGGGGGCAGAAGGGGAATGTACTCCACATTTGGTTGACCTTTCTTAAACTAACATTTTTTGATTATTTCCCCATTTAGCACAAAGTGAATTTCACTGAAACAGCCCTTCATCTGTATATGCTACATCCAAAATCCCAAAATCACTGAAGCGGCTACACAGTTTAGTAAAAGCAAGATCATAAATAAGTGTAACTGTCATAAGTGCCTCCCATTGTCATTGCTTTTGACAATGACAATAGGGTGCACACCGTGCACGCTGCAGAGTATTTGGAGCCCTCGTCTGTCAAGAATATGAACACTTGAGCGAATAGAAGAGCTCTACTCAGTCCCATCTCTCCTTTCTTTTTAATATTTCGACAGAGAAAACATCTCAAACGGCTCGGTGAGACTACTTGGCTCCCCGCTCCATTTATCCTGTCTTATTGGTTCTGTAAATGCCCTATTTGTAATCCAATCATATATTAAAATGGCTTTCCTGCTTTAGTGATGTTTAATGATGCTCTGTCACTTCTCGGCTTTTGATTTCGAGGCACTGTGGTCCTCTGGGGTTGTTCTTCACCGGCAGCCTGAGCCGGCAGTGTTTCCAGATGCAAACACTGTTGTGCACAGTCTCTCCTTGGAAATGGCTTTAATTGAGAGCTTAATAAGAGCGACGCCAGCGCATCTGTGGGGGGTGGTTGTCTGAGGCTCGGGGCCGCTGGGTGTCTTCACGTTTATAACGCCGGCACACATGCTCATGTTTTCTATTCCTCTCAGAACGAGGCCAGATTCTTGTCGATGATACGGTACACCTCTTCTGAGAGCATTTATGTAGTTATTCCTATTTCCAAGACCCCCAAGAGTACATTTTCAGAGATGTGCTCTGCTGGGTGTGGCTTCTCTGCAAACACCATCCTTCCCTTCTTTCCTCTTCGATACAAGGATGAAAGAAACACTTGATACAACTACGCTGTGTCACAGTTTTTGTTTGTCTGAGAACTTCAGACAAACAAGTTTTCAACTTTTCATAAAAATATTCGAATCCCTGCAAGGAAATCTTTATATTCATGTGCTTTTTTACACAGTTTTTCAGTACAGAAGAGATTCAAAGTAGTAATTACATCCACAATGTGATATTGTTAGTATTGGCTCTAATTGTTCTTTGTCAGAGCTGATTTATGAAGGAAAGTGAAGCATTGCAGGGAAGACTTGTCTGATTACACTGAAATAAGATGAATACTGTAGCTCATGTGAGAAGAGGAAATATGGATCTCAGATGGGTAAGATGTGAATGAAGAAGAATTAAGGGCAGCAGAAGGGACGTTTCCTCTGACTCGACACAAGTTTTTCAGTTTATTTCCGGCATTCCCTCAGATTTCAGACCTGAAGGTCTTCTTAGTTCAGCTGAATTGTAATCTGAAATGCTCGGAGTGGGCGGCTCAGGAGGGACTTTAAAAAGGTTCCCAGCCGGGCTTTTTCATTAGATGGGCTTTTCCCTTTTTTGAGCTCTTTTTCACAGGAAACATGAAGTTGGTGGTTCTCTATAGTGTGTGTGTGTGTGTGTGTGTGTGTGTGTGTGTGTGGCATGGACGCAGAGTAGCGGTGCCGCGCAATTTTTTGATCTTAGCGTTGTAATTAAATGTTAAAAGTGTTACTAATCCTCACACTTATGTACTTAGTAGTGATTCATTTCATCCATGAGATGGGCTGTGTTCAGTTGTCACATTTTACTATATAAATGCCCAAAATTCAATACCAGCAATAGAGTATAAAATGCTCCATGCACAAACATGCATGTTTGTGCATGGGGCATTTTATACTCACACACATATATATCTGTTGGAGTTTTACACACAATATCCTTCAAGCAGTAACCTAAGAAAAAGTACTGTTTTCAGTGTTTGTCGATTTTCTTCTTTCCTACCATTTCCAGACTGCGTTCATTTTTAAACTGTGAAAAAGTCCTTCAAATATTCATGCCGTACACAGGGCTAGAATAATATTTCATTCCAATTTCAGACTCTGAAGTGGATCATGATGATTTCCTAACCTTGACGTTAGCTAGACGTCACCTGGCGGGATCTGTGGTGTCGAAGCTTGTGTGCGTTGCATAAACAAGGAATTAAATCTTCTTAAATCCGTCTGAAAATTTGCACATAAATCACTTCCATAATGAAAACCTACTCCAGATTTCTGAACGCCTTGTAAAACTCGGATTTGGTTGTATGAATGCGTGTATGTTAATGATGCCAATCAGCTGCAGAGTGGCAGGGTGCTTCTGCAGCTCATCAAATATCATAACCTGAGTGGCTTTATTAGGTACACCTGGTATATAAAGTAAATTAGTGAGTGAACGTATATGCATGCACACCACTTTATTAGTAGTGAGGGTATGTATGCAGGGACCGGCAAGGTGTGGGTCTGGGAAGGAAACTAATGCAGTCTTCGGGGCAACGGAGCATTTAGGAGGTGAAGTGGAATTATGAAGTAGGATGCAAAAAAAATAAAGTGTTGTCATCAACTAAACTTTTATCCACAAATATACTCTACTACAAATAACCGCATTGCCTCTACAATTAGAGCCCTTTATGAACGGGATGGAGGCGCAGGATGTGTCGTCAGCAGCCAACAGCAGACTTGTGTCATGTTGGGAGTTGTGACGTCCTGATCCCAAATTTTTTAACATTGCCGTGGGCCCCTCCCCCATGCCAAAGCTCGGGAGTCGCTAGACTTTGGTCTGGGGCAGGGGCCGCGGCAGCAGCCGCTCTCGGCTGGACTGCGCTAGTCCTGCACCATTGAACAATAAATAGTAATAATTATTGTTACTAATTTAACAATTAGCATTAATAGTCAGTGTTGCAGCACTGACAAGACAAGACAAAGGAGGATGGTTGGATTGTGACATAAAAAAAAAAAAAAATATATATATATATATATATATATATATATATATATATATATATATATATATATATATATATATATTATTTGCAGTTCTAAACACATATCCAGTGTTTTTTCTCTCTCTTTTTATCCCTCCCATGTTATTCGTATCTCCTACAGCATCCAATACAGTTATATACAAATTGTAAAGCCAGTAGATCCTGTCCTTGCTGAGGGGTCAGCAACAGTGGCTGATGTGAACATAGAGCTCCGACTTCAGAAATTCTGCAACTTTGAAATATTTCAAATTGGACAATGCATGCAATGCTACAGCAGCACCTACTGTTTCCAATTTGGGAATTGGTTGTTGCTTTTTGCCTTTTTGCGAAATGCCAAAGTATCAGATTGGGACTTTGTATCAGCCGGTACTCACAATCAAAAGATGTGATCCCTCCTAATCAATTTCACACATTTTAAGAAACACAGTCTGAAGCTTGAATATGTAAAATGTCCATCACTTTAGATAAATGTAAAATGATTCAACAGCTTGTTTTAAAGTTATCTCCATTTTGTAAAAATAACAGACCACATAATTAGTTAAAGTTGTAAAGTACCATATTGACAATATTTCTGTGCTCTCCTTATTCAAACTTTTTCTACACGTGGACAGAGGCAGGACGAGATTTTGTTCCGACATGCAAAATGTTGGGAACTCCTAACATTTTCATGAAAATTGAAATGTACGTTTTGCTGTTTGAACAGTTTACGTACACATTTGTTTGCTCATGTTTCCTAAACGAGGCCATTGTTTCTAGCTTGGTTAAAAACATGTTTTCTATTCTGTTGGAGCTTGATCATCTCTCACTTTACTGCTGATTGTGCTGGAAACCTTGCTGTTGCTGGTTTGTTCTTTCTTAACGTGGGGCATTAGTCTCCTGTTTTTAGCTATGAATTATTGAATGCGTGTGGCTGAGAGCATAAGAAGACTGTTAATTGTGCAAGCCTCGCGCTCAGCGCGCGAGAGTCATTGGCCCAGGTATTGATTAATGTTAAAGTTGGTTAGGAATGTGTCAGAAATATGTTCAGCTGACTGATAGGGAGGAAAGCCTGGCAGTCAGCTCACGTCCCATTTGTTGATTGTTTTAATGTTGTTCATTACGTTACGGTAAAGACAATCCCACAGGTACAACCTAAACTATTCCATCGATCAAGAGCTGTCGTATCATTCATACCTTGAAAAGTCCAATGTAGCCCTATAATACTGGACGTATCATATTTAGTACATTAAATTATGAGACATTTTTAAAGTAAAACACAATTAAAAAGGTTTTATACAATAAAAAAATAAATACATAAAATTACCCAATGTGTCTATGGCACATGTATTATTTCATACGTCTGGCTAAAGTGTTAAACAGTATGTGCTTATTCTACTTGAGGGTTTCTAAAGGAGCCTGATACGAGAGATAGAAGCCACTTCCCAGCTTTGAGCCGACTGATTGAGTCCTATCTTTTTCACAGTGTTGCTCAGTAATCGGCGTGAAGTCCCACAAATCTCACAATCTCGTAAGGCAGTGTTTGCTGTTGTTGGTAAATGTTCCAGCAGTCAGTGCATCAAAACACCAAATGACACCTTCGTCCACTGGACATGGCAGAACAATGGTATTTGATGGGATGGCAGGTTACTTTTGCACATTTGCCACTTGTAATATTAAAACTAATTTAACAACAAAAACAACAACTTTCAATTTGAAGCTTGGTGTTGAAAACATTCAATACATATAATAATATGCCATGGAGAAAATAAGGGTACAATATGAATTAGGCATATTTACTTCGGGCATCCTCATGGTGCCAAAAGTGAGTAGAAATTGTTAGTGAGGACAATGTAAATGACTCTGGATTTGTGGTGCAGGTCTCTGGTGTGTGTATGGGTATTTTGACGGCAGTAAAACAAAAAGTCATGTAGCCCTTACAATCTTATGGACGATCCCTGTAACAAACCCATTAGAGGTGACCAACAGGAGAATACCCTAAATCCAGGTGGCAGGAGTGATACGACCGCTCTGAGTGTTGTATGTACTCTGAAATAGTACTCATATGAGCATTTCTGATATGTTCCCTTGAGCTGACAGCTAACGAACATTTGATTCAGATTTTTTTTATCTATGAATAGCTGACAAGGCAATGTAGAAATCATAGAGGAAAGTCTGGGGACAAGACTCGCACTCACATCCATTTGGTTAGAGTTAGGCGACACAGCGACACAGGTTTAGATCACCAAACATACACGGTTAGGGTTAGGAACAATGGTAATGTCTAAGTAAAGGTGATCATCCTGGCTTACAGAAAATGTTAATGTTAGATTACAACATGATGATTTGTAGATGTTCTTGGTGTATCAAGTATGCCTGGTATACGTGATAAAGTTACGAGGTGCGTGTACCTGCCCCGTGTTCTCTCCAAACACTTTTTGTGTGTTGAATTTTGACTTTAGGTTGTGCTGTTTTTATCATCACTTTCTTCTTGTTGTAGATTGTCGTTTAGAGGCTTAATTTTATCATCGGTCCCACTCCCAAGAGAAAAAAAAAATGAGCATTTTAAAAACATCCATAAGAATGTCATCCTCATTTGAAGTCAGCTTGGAAAGAAGCATGGATACTGCAGGCAATGACAATCAGATCTATTTCTGTGTGATCCACTTCTCATACAGTGAAAGCAGGCATTCTAGAAAAGGCCCTGTTTGTTTATCACACAATTCCAGATGTTTGTGGTCCAAATGGTTCAGATAATTTAAATTCTGCCGTCATTGTATCAAATTACAAGTAGCCGTTACACCCATTTGGACCCAGGTCTGCAGGAAAATAAATACAAAAGACATGTGCATCTCTTACCATGTTATAGATCAGCTTCTGAAAGTTTGGTTTTAAACTGCTACAGAATTTTAGCAGGAAATTTAATTAAAATATAGTGAGATGACTGTGTAATGCATAATTTATTTTATTTTGTTTTTATAGTCTTTATTCTGTGTCTTCATGACTTTTTTCTACTTTGGTTTTGTACAGCCTCAGTTTGCCTCCCAGTAATGATTCAGATATTCAATCACTGCTTTAGCTGTACCGAAAACCTCAAACCTAACCCTGACCTAAAACCTCAAACCTAACCCTAACCTAAAACCTCAAACCTAACCCTAACCTAAAACCTCAAACCTAGGGTTGCAAAGGGGTGGAAAATTTCCGGTAAATTTCCGGAAACTTTCCGGAAACTTTCCATGGGAAGTTAAGCTGGGGAATTTTGGAAATATTCCAAATTGGAAACTTTACATGGGAATTATGGGAATTTATGGGAATTAACTGGAAATTGGGGGTAATTTAAACAAACTGTATCATATCCAAACATAAATGTAAATATTTATTTTGTCATAAGCAGATATCCATGCAAGATAATACAAAAACATGACATTTCAACAGATTTATTTGAGTAGAACTTTAGTTTTTATTCTTGTATGAACAATTATTTTAATGAACAACAAAAACATGAATGTTGAGTAAATACTAACTCACCCCACTCCCCCACCCAATCAAAAAGTAATACAAGTTAAACATTAATACCATTATAGATCAAATATATTTACCCCATAATATTATCAAAACTTACTTGACTTTATATAGTCCGTGGGCTCAAATGTGTGGCTTCAATAGTGTTATGCTTTGAGCTCAAATGTGTGGCCTCCAGGCTTCAAGAAATCACCTGTGCATGTGATGGAGGAATGCACAGTGCCTGTAGGGGGCGTGGCCTCAATAGCCCTGCAGTAAGCAATGTGCTGTGTGCATGTGATTGAGGAGTGTACTTGCATTAAATCTGGTTGTTTTAGCCAAGACTATGCTACAATATATTTCCCCCAACTATATTTAAGTTCCCTGTTAAGGGCCAACCTTCTGTAAATTTCTTATTTATTCCGGTTAATTCCCATATATTCCGGTTAATTCCCATATATTCCCGTTAATTCCCATGGAAAGTTTCCAACTTTGAAAATTCCCGGAATTTTGCAACCCTACTCAAACCTAACCCTAACCTAAAACCTCAAACCTCAAACCTAACCCTAACCTAAAACCTAACCCTAACCTAAAACCTCAAATCTAATCCTAACCTAAAACCTAACCCTAACCTAAAACCTAAAACCTCAAACCTAACCCTAACCTAAAACCTAAAACCTCAAACCTAACCCTAACCTAAAACCTAACCCTAACCTAAAACCTAAAACCTCAAACCTAACCCTAACCTAAAACCTAACCCTAACCTAAAACCTAAAACCTCAAACCTAACCCTAACCTAAAACCTAAAACCTCAAACCTAACCCTAACCTAAAACCTAACCCTAACCTAAAACCTAAAACCTCAAACCTAACCCTAACCTAAAACCTAACCCTAACCTAAAACCTAAAACCTCAAACCTAACCCTAAGCTCAAACCGACAATCATCAGTGGGTCTGGATGGTCTGTTGATGGACAGATATTTCCTTCTGATTACAGTTGAGGAAGATTTTTTTAACTCAGTAACTCAGTGACTTTGTATTTAGGAGCTTTGCATCACCTGAAAAACAAATTGTTATTTATCGTATGTTGATGCTTATGTATGATGTAACTGTACAGTCGACATATTGTGAATACTGGGAAAGTTTTTCTGCTCAGCGGAGGAACCAAAGAGCTGCCGCGCTTCTGAAACGTTTAGATTGGCTCATTAAAATAATACAGCTTTTTATTCCACATTCAAAATGATAAAACTAAGGAAATTGGTAGGAAAAGACACAAAGCAAAAAAGGAAATGAGCTAAAAACCAGGGATTTTAGGTATTTATTTTTGTAAAGAATAAAATAAAAGATTAATGATTAATATAATGGGAATTTATATGCTAATAGATTTAAAGGATCTTTTGTTCACATTAAACCTGCTGATATATGCATACTTGAATCTTTCAAGCCTGGAGCCACACACACACACACACACACACACACACACACGCACACACGCACACACGCACACACATACACACGCACGCACGCATGCACACGCGCACGCACACACACACACACACACACACACACACAATTAAATTTATCTGTTCCTCTTAAATTCCATGGAACATTTCCAGTTTTTAATAATTCCAATATTTCCGAGCTTAACCTATCATTTATCATCCATAATTGGGTCAAACTCTGTTCTGCAAATGAATACATAAATAAATAAATAGACTTCATCATTTTATTTTCTTATTGGCATTATTCATATATTACTGTTGTGTCTGAGGTATCTACAAGCACTTTTTCTGCGGCTGTCTAGCTCTATAAATGTGCTGCATTGTAAATAGTTTGGATTTAAATATGTCTGTTACATCCCATCTTTATCAGCACCCATATTCATATTTTGTGGTAGGTTGGAGGTGAGTAACACGGAGCTCCGCTGTTAGAAGTAAACGCTGAGGAAAATCTGGAGAATAGAGGGTCTCCTCCAATAACTAGTGGATATCCACCCATCAAACCTGCTGCTATGAACCGTGCTGTAGAACAAAAAAGTGCATGTCACCAGTATCCCGTTAAGACCTTTGGAAATTGTGTCGGAATTTGAAGAATGTGTGAAACGTACATCATTGAAGTGCTGTTGCTCTAATCTGTCAGATTTGAGAGTATTGTCACATTGCAGGCTCAGGTCGTGTCCCTGTATTTGCCTCAGCCCATATTGGCATTTAGCTGCATTTGTTGCACCTTGGAAGAAGTAGAGAGTTTGGGGACTGAATATCTCCTTTTAAATGCCAATAAGGTGTTACAGATGGTCTGAGGCTTGAAGCTCAATAAAAACAAACTTTTTAAACTTCTTCTTTTTTTTGATGAGCTCCAGAGGAATTTAATTTAGCGTGGCTTTTGGTTACATTTTTCAGCATGTCATGAATTCTTCTCACAATTAGTTTTGGAAGGAGACTCTGCAAATTAAAATCCAAGTTGAAATAAATGGGTATGATTCAAGGAGCTTTTGGTGAAATGTGACAATTTTTCATCCCAAACTGGAACCCCTTGCAGCAATGTCGGTGCATCTCACGCCTTATGTATAATTGAAGTACACAAAGGTATTAAACGGGACTTTGGTTTTGATGTCAGGTGCATTACTACCACAATTCTGCTCTGTTAAACCAATAAAAAGAAAAACCCTAAGAAGAGGAAGTTCAGCTTAATGTTGGATTCAATCAACTATTTGCTTTTCCTTTGGTTTACACCAGTATAATGTTCACATGTTTTAACTGCTAACAAAAAACTAATAAGCTATTTCAAAGTTCAATCCAACATCTAATCTTATGAAGATATCAGGGAATATGGTAAGTGAATGTGCTTGTGATTCTTCTCCACCAGTCGCACACCACCCTGGTGTTGGTGAAAACTTAAATAAATAAAAAAAAGTTTTCTTTCACTTCCTTTCCTTTCATGATGTTTGGGTTTGTACCTTGCCTTAAACACTTTTATATTATTTTCTATTTTCAGCAAGTAAGAACAAATTTGAGCACATTTCAATAATGAGCTTTTCTATTTTGATTTCCGTGTGCTGCGTAAAACTCTAAGCTACTCTAAATCGGCGTTACGACTGCATCACAGGAAGCCTGCAGCTAGGATATCTCAGAACACGTGAGCACAGGTGTTCTCCAAGGCAAGTTGTAGATAAACGTGCCTTGTGGCCAAGGCCTCCGTTTGATCACCACCAGTTGTATTTGGGTCTCTGATATCGATGGATAATGTATCTCTCAAAAGAATCGCAGTACATTAGCCAAACATGTTATCTCTTCCCAAGTTAATTGAATTCAAGATGAGATTCTGCACCACCTGTGCTCAGACATTACCTCCACATTGGAACAAGCATTTCTAACAGATTGACTGGACTCTTTTGTGCATCGCCAGTTTTTGAATGGCTTCAAGATGGGTTTTTTTAACGTTGGTTTAACGTGAGTTGGTTTAATAGGTTTTACTTCCACTGTGGAAACAGAACCACAGCTGTCACAAAGAGCCACTGGCTTCTGTGGGCACAAACATGCTCAAAACAAATGTGTGAGGAAGTTTCCAATGTCATGAGCCCTTTTTCATGTATAATCTTATATTTATGTTTCCCCTGCACAGCATATCATGTTACATCTGGTCTTCTCACAGGCACCTGACAGAGTATGGTGCAATGATTTCAAAACACAAAAACAAAACTCTTTATTTTGCAGTACGCACTTATCTGTGTGATGGGTGGAAATCTATCAATAATACAATTTTTCTGGTGACTAAATGTCGTTATTATTATCTGTTCCCCTTGCGCCCAAATGGGTCCCCAGTCACTTCCCTTTAGCAAATAAAAGTGTACTATATCACATCTTTAATTTGATGCCTGATTTGTTATTTAATCTAACTCAAAATTATGGCTCGTAATCAGGAAATTGAAGTTAACTTCTTCCAAGTATCTCCTTACACTTTCAAGTAGTGATAAAGTAGAAATACTGCTATTGCAGTAATGCTGTGCTGATTTAGCAATCAAACAACAAATGATCAATCAATCATTTAAAGCAGAATATAGATTACAACGCTTGTCTTTGTTTTCTCTCTCATCTGTGCTTTTCCTCATTAAGATGTTATATTTTGAGATATTTTATCTATATCAAAACCAGAAGATAAATGCAGAGGCCGAGCTAGGCTGCGTTAACAAGGCGCTGCTGAATATGCTTGGTGTGGGAAGACCATTTATCAACTTCCATTTTGCAAGCTTGGAGTAACTAAATAGATTACCGGGACAATAGGGAAAAGCAGGTTTGTAAGGCGCTCAGTGGTGTGTTATCTTTAGCTGCTGGGGTGCTTTATGGGGTCAAGTTAAAAGGGGTGGGAGGGGCTTCAAGCCTGACTATGATAGTGTAAAAATAGACTTAACAGACTGGATGAAAACTAAGTTACAGAGAGTATCTCCAGTCCTACGAGTATAGTCCGAGCCCTCTAAAGGGATTATTCCACAATGATGATAATCCATTTTGGGGACTGAGAACAGAACCCTAACCCACGGAACAAGACGTTTTGATTTCTCAAGTTGTCTTATATGTCTTATAAAAGCTTTGAACTGATAAAAAGTACTTTCTTTTACACAAATGTACATTTAGGTCATCTTTCTTTTTGATATCCTCTGAGTGTGTCCATAGTACCAGTTAAATAAAATGCCAAGCCTGTTTATGGAGAGCTCTGCACTTTCTTTTAATCCCAGTGTAACGCAAATACCTGTAATTCAGCATGTGACGGGTGCTCGCGGGATTTCCTAAATAAATGGTACTGAATGGATAAACAGATATAGTTCTCTGACAGGCAGAATCTGGACAAAGAAGTGAGGCTATCCTGAAAGGTATGACAATGGGTCTGATTGGTCTCTGGGTAGTTTAGGACCAAATGAAAACTTCAGACTCCCTTTTTGTGTTTTTTCGGCAATGCCTAAAATAAGTATTGAGGGCTCTGCTGCTGAGGCAGCTACGGTGGGGGGTATGCTGTCACCAGGTTGGAGGGTGGATTTTGAGGTAGGGGGCATGTGCCAAAATAACATTTATGTCAATGCTAGGATGCAGGTTTTCCCAGCTGGATGTTGATGAGCAGTGCTCGCCCACATTACCCATCAGTGGTAATGTTTTGGCTGATCAGTGCACACACACATACTCACACACACACACACACACACACACACACACACACACACACACACACACACACACACACACACACACACACACACACACACACACACACACACACACACATACACACACACACACGCAGCTGAACGAGGAACATGATAAATCCAGTGGGGCGTGTGTGAGTGATGTATCATTTCATGACATGAACATTGAAAAATGCATTTTCCTATAAATTATAAAATAAAAAAGTCAAATCTTAGCTATCTCATTTGTTTCAATTTCTTAGAGTTAAAAAACAGAGTGAAAATTGAAAGCAAGAATCAATCAATCAAACTTTATTCATAAAGCACTTTTCATACTAAAATGTAGCACAAAGTTCTTTACATGTTTAAAAACATCATAATAATAAAAAAGTAGAAGAAACTGAAATAAAATGAAATATGGCTGTGCACAGAGGGACCAAAATAGTACATTAAAGGAAATAAAATCCTATTAATTAAAAGCAATTGTAAAAAAGTGGGTCTTTAAAAATCACCCTTTTTAAAATGTATTTATAGAGGTACTTCTCCTTGACCTCCATTCATTTGGACTATTTAGCAGAAATCTCCTAGGCAACCAGAAGCCCTGAGATTGAAACTTCTCCATGACTTACACATTATCTCTGTATTGTATCATCAGGTGCTGCAACCCCCTAGGCTAAATATCTGAGCTCTGAGGGAAATAATCTGAATGAAAACAAGCATGCCTTACTGAAACGGTTTCAGATGCCGTTTGTGTATTATCATTGGTTTGTTTTTAAACTGCTGGTGAAATAGCAGAGCACACAGTTGTTTTTTGGAAATGTTTGCACTGAACCACTAAAATCTTTCATTTTTTAACCCAAGATGAATTTTGCTTGTATCCTGAGGAGCTCTGCAAAAAGTGGATTTATCGTCTTAGCTGTGTATAACAGCTAAGCTTTTCCAAAGGCAACCTCTCACAGCAAAACAGTCAGTCTTTACATCCTGTCTTTATGTCCATCTATGAAATTATTTTTTCTCACATTCCATGTTTTACGGTTTTTAATTTTTGAGAATTCGGTTTTAAGCAAGTAATGAAGCAAGTAATGAAATATAGAGTTTCTGACCATTACCGCCCGCACTAGCTACGTGTGTGTTACACTCCCGCCCGCTCCCGCAGTCTTTATGTCCACTCCCGCCCTCATCCGCAAAAATCTGAGAATTTATGCCTGCACAATACTCGGGATGCATTGCTTTTGTCTTCTCCCATCCCGCAAGAGGAATGTCCTAGACAAGTCTATCTGAGTTAATGTTAACATGGTAATTGTGGAGCTTGATGGATAACTGACAGTTCACAGGCCACCTGACCGAAAGTTAGATGCAAATCCATCATTGTCATCATCGCACAAGCTATTTCCCCTTTTGCGCACTCATCAATTATGTGATTGAGGTTATAGCAACGAGAGTAGGCTGTGAGTGGCTCAAATAACACTAATAAATAACATAAAATAAACAAAGTTAGCGAATTAAACGAATTAATTTAACAAATGAATCGCTTGGCCATTATATTGCTGACCAACTCCGATCCCAATCCCGTGCGTCTCTCTTCCAAGATGTTCCACAGACACTAAACGCAGTTTCTCCAAATATCTAACTTGCCTTGCTTTGTCTTTGTTTTGTAAAGACCTTATTTGAAGTTCTTTTCCGCCCGCAGCAAAGTTCAAACCCCCTGCTCCCGTGAGATTTGCGTTGGGTCAGGACCCAATCTCAATGCAACCCTCTACCCCGGACCTTCTAGCTATGAGAACGAGCTATTCCAAAGTCATCCACAGTAAAGACATCAAATTAATTGAATTTAAAATAAAGAAGAAAAAAACCCACCTGTAGACCTCTCTGGCTGGGTGTGTGTCCCAGTGTTTAGAGAACTTTATGAAGACCAAGTTGAAGGCTTCATGGAGATTGTGCAGCACCTCCCTCTTCCCTCTAACCCCCATATTGTTCATCAAGCTATAAGTCTTGGCACCAAATCCACATGTTTTAGACAGAAAGGAGCCCACATCTTCCATTACATTGTATGCAGATACAGCTGTGGGACTAGTGGTTCTTTCCAGGATAGTCAGAGCTGACATCAGTTTAGAGCAGCATTCTGAAATGAAGGTCAGTTTGAGAGTTAGAGCCCTTGCCTTTTCATTTGTTTCCACCTGGTTGAGGATTTTTGTGACATCCATGCTTGTATTTTATTTTTATTTAACCTTTATTTAACCGGGTAAGTCAGTTGAGAACAGTTTCTCATTTACAATGACGACATGGGCAAGAGGCAGCACCTTGTAGAGTGCTCTTCCATCAGGAACTTAGTTGCATGTTTCCATGAAGACAACATTCATCAGGAAGATTTATCAGACTGTTTTTCTACTCCTGTAATTAAAGATAAAGAAAACAAACTATGATTAATACTGTGCCAAGATAAAAGAATAAGGTACAACTCAAAGTAGACAGTTGTTTGATTTTTATTATTTTATAACCGTCATAATTTATCCTCTTTTTATTTATTTATTTAATTTATCATCATTTATCAAAGTCTGCGATATATTGCGATGTTATACATAGTTCAATGAAAACTGTAAAAGGCATTATGCATCTTAAAATCTGAGTTGCACATACGTCAGTTTATAGTGATAATTCATGGGACAAACTGAGTCAAAACAATGTAATTCCAAATATAAATGCGTTTTATTGTAACCGTACAAGCTAAAGTTACAATATATTTGCATGTTTTCATATTATTTACATAATATGAAATTAACATTAACAATATTAGCCCATGTATACAATAAAGTTGTACTGGATTTACAAACTATCTGAAACATGATTTATTATTTGAAAAAAAAAATATATATATATAAAAAAAGAAAAAAATCAATTTTAAATCTATATTAATATTGAATCGGCCGGCAAAGTATCACGATATATTGCCATATCAGTATTCTTTCCAATTGTGCAACTTCACATCCAGAACCAATATGTTTAGACAGAAATGTTTGGCTGTCAATAGGGACTTGGAACAAGAGTCTTACACAATGTGGACCAAGACCTTCATTTTCAATTTAAAATGATCCCACACCTTCAACATCTTCTGTCTCTTTCACTTTGCTGCATTCTCATTGTTGCTGTCACTGTTTTCGGTCCCCGGTTGGTGTTTGTACTGTACAGCAAAACTGTTCACACATGTTACGAAAAAACGTGCCGCCGTTTTCTTCCGCTTTATAGGGGACGCATACCTGTAAGCACGTTGTGTCACACTAAAAATAATCAGTGCGAAAAGTGAGGTTTAAATTGATTTTTTGAATTAAACAAGGCTTTGAGGCAGAGGAAATTCCTGGCAGATTTTTTGTAATCAAATTACTCGAGGAATCGTTGCAGCCCTACTTTCCTTGTCCAAACAATTACCAAAGATTTGAAGTGAATCTGTTAAACACAATACTTATTGGTAAATTGGCTCCTAAAAATCCAACTCCATTCACTTCAATGCATCAGAAGTAGTAATTATTAGGAAGATAGACATCTTGTTCATGTGGCAGTGTCACGCTGACGTACAAAACTATCTGTATATCAGCATCCTTTGTTGGTCTGTTAGTTCAGTTTATCGTCAGAGTGAAGACAGAAATGATGAAACTAATGTGAATCTGTGTTTATTTATTAATTGCTAACTGATAATACCAATAATTGATTATCAGGCACGTCCAGCTCCTGAGCAAGTTCTCTCATGCCAGCAGCTCGTCAGTCAATGACTGCTAGACACAGATTTGTTATATAAACTTTGGAAATGTTATTTTATTTTCATTTATGAAATACAAATCCACTTTTTATACAATCAAAACTACTGAAATTCACTGACATCATATCTTACCAAACAGCAATCATCATGTATAAAGCAAAAAACAGACAATTACCAGAAAATATCCAAAATTTATTTAGGAATCGGGAGGGAGGATATCAGTTAAGAGGGAAACACAACTTCAAAATCTTAAACATACGAACAACCTTGAAAGGTTTTCCCTATATCTATTACCGGTGTCAAGCAATGGAACAACCTAAGTGAGGCACTCAAACAAAGTCCAAATATCCAACAATTCAAGAAAATGTACAAACATATGTTGTTTAAAGGGTACAAAGGATAAAGTTCATGTATGAGTATTGTTTATTATCATTCATTTGATATGGCATGGTGATGAGAGGCAGAGAAGCCTGTGTGTGTATGTATGTGTGGGTATGTTTAGGTATGTGTGTATATATGGATACAGTATCTAGACTATGTATGTGTATATGTATGTGTGTATGTATATATATACAGTGTATATATATATATATATATAATATATTTTTTTTTTTTTTGTTTTAGACAAAGGGGTGAGAGCTAATAAGCTATGCTTCTTCTCACTCCTTTTCGAATATGTCATTTATTTTCGGTTTTTCTATGCTTTTTTTATTTTGCTTCCTGGCATATTCGGAATAAACAGTACAAACAAATAAACAAATGAGCACACCTTTCAGAAATACTTACATTAACTAATGGCACGATAATGACACAATGAAACCTGCGGAAAGAAGTGTACTGATGTCCTATTTCATGGGCAGATTTGATGGTTTTGGAGTCTGCAGCCTAATATTCTACTAGCCAGTGTTACATCTGCATTTCTGTCTCTTTTCTATGCAGCTTATTGGAAGAGCCTGTTAAAACCAAGTAGCTCTTAAGCCATTTCTCTTTACTTTTTTCTTTTTTTAAATTTAAAATATGTATAATCAATTTTGCTTCGGGGATTAATAAAGTATTTTGAATTGAATTGAATTGAATAACTTTCCAGAGGGCTTTTCTGGTCTGTGCGTGAATAGAAAGTTTCCTTCACCAGAAGCTTGCAGACCAGGTAAAAAATTCATAATTAACAGCAGAGACAAGATGATTCACAGGGCTTTGGTGAGAATTCACATAAATCTGTCTACTTAACGTAGAGCCGTTGTGTTCTTCTGACGTTGTTTGAGATTAGCTCTTGCTCTGGATATTATGTATTGGATAAAAGCACAGAGCACTTGCAGAGTTTTCTAAAATTTCACAATGTTTCAGATGTTTTTTCATATTTTTGGCGGAGCATTTTGTTGAGCGGGAAAGCTGCAAATCCTCCAGCACCAATGTTTACAAGCTTACAGAACATGTGGAGGTTTTGCTTTCATCCGTCCCTCTCTTAAACTAGCTCCAAACGTTTCCAAACCTCCCTGGACAGACTCCTCAGCCCGTAATAGAACCACACAGAATCACACAAAGCAGATAACAAACACCCCACACGAACGGTGGAACATTCAAGTAATTCATGATTTTGGACTGTGAGGGGGATACAAAAACAGGCATGGGGAGAACATGCAAATAAGTGACGTTAACAATGAATCCATAAGCGATCAATTGTCAAAAGGAAGTCGCTCGATTATTAAATTAAGTTAGTCAGTTAGTTGTGATCCTACTTAATTTATCAAACTCGTTGGGGCGCCACCTTTATTACAAAGGAAAAATAAACTGTATTTATATATATTATATATATATATCATTATATTATTGGAGGAAATTAGAATAAAGGGAGAAAATGAAGACTAGAACGAGGGAAGTTTCCTGACCAAAGATCTGATATAAAAATATATATATATAAAAAAAAAGGGTTTGTTGAGGGGGAGGTGGAGTTCTGCGTCCAGAAGACGACAGCCGACTTCCGTTGGTTCCCCGAATTCAGATGTCTTCAGAGGTTCAAAGTAAAATTAAAGTAAGTCATAAAAGTTATAAGTAAAGAAAAAAAAGAGGAGTGAAGTGACGGAGGCAGCTGAGATTTGCCTCAGTGAGCGGTCAATGCCCACGGGGGGTCAAGCAGCCCCTCAGCCAATCTTGGCTGTTAAGAGTTTGATGTTAACGCATTTCAATTTTTGTCTCCTCCCCTATTCATCATTTCACAAAAAGAAAGAACAATAACAATGAAGGACATCAATCATTTAACCATAGAGGGGAAAAGAAAATGTAGTTAAAAAAAAAAAACATCACATTGAAGCTTTATTAAATAAAGTTAATTCACACATTCAAATCTTAAAGTTTGACACAGAATGCTTCAAGAGGGAGGTAAAAGTCTGGTTCCTCTCTTTTATGACTTTAATGCTCCACTCCCCCACTAACGCCAGGCAAGCAGTGACCTTTCCAAGTTCTTCTTTGTTGTGTGTATTCCTTCAAGTTTTTGAGTGTGAACTTGCTTAAAAGGGTCATGTGTATTCCACTGTCCTTGGTCTGGAGATTGTTGTCTGTAATTCACGAGGTCATAAAGCAAGGCCAGGATCACTACACCTTTCCACGAGTGGTGTTGCTATTAGAGGGTGCCGAGGCTTAGACGCAACATGAAATTCTCGCCATAATCTGTTTTTGATGCTACAATAAATCATCAAGGTATAAGTAAAAAAAAAAATTCAGTATATAAACTATATCTACCTTTTATTTTTATAAACCCTATTGAAACAGGGACATTTAGGGGCAGAATCCTTGCTTATCAATTAATTGTTAAAGGAGCATGAGGCAGGATTGAGGCAGGATTTATGAAAAAAATGTGTATATGTTTTAAGTTTTCTAGTAATAAAAACCAAAAAGAATGAGCCCTCTAGCGTATCTCTCCGTTGCCTTGAACAGGCTGTGTGCTCCAAAATGTGCTGCAATTGTGCCCGGAATTTCCCGCGCTGTCCTGTGGATGTGACGTCACATGACGCTGCATGCGCGTTCTCCCCGTTCTCCCCGTTCTCCCGTGCCGGCTTCACTGTTGGCTGCAGTACCCCCGACGGCAGTCGTGGTGAAGGGTGGCGCTAGAGAGTCTCATTTCTTAAAAGGAGCCTCATGCTCCTTTAATTGATCCGCAAAGTCAGCCAACTTATGATGCAGGAATTAATCGATAATTTGTAATGCAAAAATGCTGTAGCTGAGAGTCCAGCTGGCATTGCCTACACTCTGCTAGAGATTTTGAACTGAAACCCTATCTCCGTAGCACAAAGACGCCAGCCCAACCCAAGGCTGCAAGTCCCCGTCCTTGTAGGGGAACTCGCAGGAGCAGGAAGCCCTTAAATAATGCTGAAGTGGTGGATGGGGTTGAGGTTTTTATTGGCCCAGTGTAGCGGAGAGCTGCGCGCCCACCTTGTTCCACGCCTTTTTACGCGAGCGTGCCGAACAGAAAGTGACAGAATGATTTTCAAAGTTTCTGCTAATAAGAATGTTGCCACCAACTCATCTCACCTGTTTCTTTTCCTACAGATTGGAAAACCAGAGAGGTGCAAATCGGATTCCATACGTTTGTGATTGGATGTGAGAATACTTTGACCCTACAAAATTGAAAATGATGTTGCTATGGAAACTGCTGCTGCTGCAGTCACTTATGGGGTGCCTTGCAGGTAAAGTATCTTATTAAGAACTTTTGATGCATGTCAAAGCTGCCTTTGTGAAGTGTGAGTCCTTATTCGTATGTATTTGGGGCAGGTGGCGGCGTGGAAGCTGTATTTCAGAGAGGAGCAGTTTCAGGTGGATTTCACCCACATGTATTACATCATAAGAATGTAGAATCCACTCCACCAGGATGTTATTATTTCTTTAGATTTGTGTAAGATGCCCAATCCTCTAGTCTCTTATCCAGTGATTATAAAAGGTTAACTGCACAACCGTAAATAAGAGTGTCGAGTTTCTCACATGATTTTAGCTTAGCCTCATGGATCATAAATAAGCCTGAGATTTTCAGGAGAGTGCCTAAGTCCATGTCTCCAAGGCTTTGATAAACCTCTAAACTGCACCGGCTGGCATTGAACATGAGATGTGCATTATACATATTAATGTACATTAACAACAGAACAGCTTGATAAATATAGATCTCATTATTGGTATGTGTATTATCTCAAATAGGGCTGCAGCTATCAAATATTTTAGTAATCGAGTATTCTACTGAAAATTCCATTGATTAATCGAGTAATCGGATAAAACATATTTTTGTTTAGTTAAAGAGCAATTATAAATATACATAAGATGTTAGATGTTAATTGACATCACTAAGACTAAATTATATAATACAGTAGGTTCATGGCTGTGCATTTAAAAACCCTGAACTTACACCAGTTGACCAAATTCACTGATTCACTCAAAAAACTAAGGATCTTACCAAGAAATGTTCTTATTTCTAACCTAAAAATGCCATTACACCTGATAACACACATCACTTAAAAGGTTAGGTGTTTTTCCCACGTGTTTCAATTGAACTTTCATTTGTGTCAAGCAAATGAAAGTTCTAGTTAAGTTTTAAGTTAAAGTATAAGATTTTGAGTTTTTGCAGTGTTCATAATAAAATCATGAGACCTGCTGTATTGGAGCACATTACTAGTTTTATCCATGAATGACTACAGAGCTAAAATTGAAAACTACCCAGTTAGCTTTATTACGTTTTTATTTTTCGGACATTTTCTGCCTTTTCTTTTAGTTAAAACTGTAGCGGGAACCGAGGTTTATATACCGGGTAAAGGCTGATTTATGGTTCCGCGTTACAACAACGCAGAATGGTGCGCGTCGCTGCGTACCCTACGCCGTACCCTACGGCGTAGCCGTGGCAACAGAGGATGCACCGCCAGCCGGACCGCCGCTCTCCGGCGAGGACGGAGAGCGGCGGAGTCTCTGCGTCGATTTAACGCGGAACAATAATTTTGGCTTTAGAGGGGGAACATAGAGAACGGACCAGAAGAATATAGCGTGGATTAAAAATAAAAGTTAAGCACTGAACTACATGTGTCTCCCGTCTGGGCCATTGCAGACTGCCTGAGCACGGCATGTTACAAAACAAACATATCCGCCGCCTCTTTCTTCCCCCTTTAACGTGCGCAGCGCATGGATGTATGGCGCAGCGTCAGCGCGTTGTGTCGCATTAAATGTAGTCCGGGCGTAATACGAGGATTTGAGCTGGTGAAATTAAACGAAAAAAAAAAGAAATTAAATGATTCCTCCAGGCAGAGAAAATTCCTCGATCATTTTTTGTAATCGAATTACTCGAATTATTCGAGGAATCGTTTCAGCCCTAATCTCAAACATATCATCACATACAGAAACATAATAAAAATGATTGAACTAAAATAACATGTTTATAATAGAAAGTTACTGTTAAAGGTGACGTGATAGCACATTTGTTAGCATCTCATATACCAACATGTCATTTTGTTTTTTAATATTGTTTGTGGAAGATTTTACACCGAAGTGGCTGTCCTCGTGGTTAGCAATGCTGTTCTGACACATCACAAAAGACAAGAGTATCAAATGTGACATCAGTGAGGTTTTTGTTTGAATGGAAGCGTCATGCTGCTCTTCTCATTCTGTTTCTGCAAACAGTCACTGAACTCGTCAGCATGATTTGTAATATTGCCACCGGTAATACTGCAGCAGAGTATCAGTATTTTCAAACAGAAGCGCAGTCAAAGAGGTTGAATTGGGGGTTAATTTCTGAGGATTTCGTACAAACATCTTTCCTGGGTCCTTCCAAATGTCCGTTATTCAATCACCAAGCAGTAAAGCTGAATTATTGCTTCATTATACTGTGCTGCTCATTTCAGCCGGCAGCTCTGTGGCATTGATCACATTTTGATGGAGGACTTTAATTTATCTCCTTTACAAATAGGAGGGGTCACCTCGGAGTGTCGCTGGAATCACTCAGTGTTTAATCAACAGGTATTACTAATCATGAAGATGAAAGAGGCCCTTTAAGATAAGGAAGAATTCCACCTGGTGTTAGCTGACAACGATTAGGCCTGCTGCTAACCCCTTCCCCAAAACATAACAACAGTCAGACTTTTTCAAAATGAACACTGAGTATAGACTTTGCCCTTGCAAGGTTGTGTGCACGTGTCGCTGCTTGCCTAATGGGAGCTCTAACAACCCCACCACTTCTCACGGCGGACAGCTGGTGATAATTGACCAGCACACTGCGTGCTCCACATGGAGTTATTACCTCGTAGCATTCACTTCCGTTATGGAGAAATGTGTCAAGGGTGCTAACATAACACATCTTTAATGTATTTTTTCTCCGAAGTCCCAGTGGTGTTTGACCAGTTGCAGTGCTTTACTCTCCAAATGTAATGTTGTCGGGCAGCACAGTGGCTTAGTGGTTAGCAGTGGGAGTGAAGTCGAGGTTTAACCGTAATGTACAGACACTGATCCTGAATTTTAAGAAACAATTACCTTTTATTTCACATTAAACGCATCAGACACTCCGGAGTTGGATATCAGTGACGACCCGTCATATGTTTTAAGTTGCCGTGGTAAAATGTTAAAGGGAAAGGCTTTGAGCTTGATGAAAGATGAAAAGTTTCTAACTGCGTGATGCAGCCACACCTGTCTTCCTCTCCTCGCCCTTCTTCTGCTGAGCTGGACTTCTCCCAGTGAAGCTTAATGTTGATTAATTTCTGCATGATTATCATCCAAAAATATCAGCTCATTATGGACAAAAGTTGTCACAGAATCACCGACATGAACTGTATGTTTTCATTGGAATTTCATTGGAATTCATTCATCATTGGAACATTGGAAGGTTTTGTTGCAAGGAAAGCAGCTGTGCCATCAGAGGTGGTTGTTAGGACAGTAAGTCAATGCTGCTGGGTAGGGCTGCAACTAACGACTATTTTAATAGTCGACTAGTCACCGACTATTGAAGTCGACTAATCGGATAATTAGTCATTTTTTCTTAAATTTAGAAAGATGGGTACTTCAATGTAAAATACAGGACTGTCTCAGAAAATTTGAATATTGTGATAAAGTCCTTTATTTTCTGTAATGCAAAAATGTCATACATTCTGGATTCATTACAAATCAACTGAAATATTGCAAGCCTTTTATTATTTTAGTATTGCTGATCATGGCTTACAGCTTAATAAAACTCAAATATCCTATCTCAAAAAATTTAAATATTCTGGGAATCTTAAGCTGCTACAGGACGGGACGCCGTCATTATTGTTTACCCGCTACCGCTCGGCAGAGACGCTATCGCGCATGCGCGACTCTCGGGAGAGAACGTATTGAAGTGAGATGCCTCACTCCGTTGGAAAAACACGTCTGGCGACAATTGTCGACAATGGAATTCATTGTCGACAATTTTGATTATCGATTTTTGTCGACAACGTCGACGAATCGTTGCAGCCCTACTGCTGGGATCGGGGTTTGTTTCTCTGGTGAAAAACCAACACTATATCTAAGTGTCTTTAAATAAATACGCGTTGTTAACTGCAAGTAAATTCCAGCCCATAATCAGCCAGATTTTTGGCGCAAGACCAGTGAGACGGGGGCTGTGGCATCACAGCTGAATTGGGCCTGCGATGACGGATGTTTCATGATGGTTAACGATGGCCATCTTTTGTCTGAGATGGCAAAACGTCCTTCATTGTGGAGGAACCTTTAGACATATTGTATTGCACAAGGCCTGAGACTTTAAACCACGAACCACATGAATATGAAGAGAAAACACATCTTCTGGCTCTGAAACGCAGGAAAAGATCAAATGATCATAAGCAGACCTTTACACATGCATCCTTACAATTGTTCTTGGTAGCTCGCGACTGCTCTGTAAGAAAAAGAGAGCAGGGAATAATGCTTTACATCATGGATTCAGGTGCATTAATGAGGTCATGGCTCCTGCTGCATGCACGGAAACAAAACCACAGATGTTCAACTACAATTGTTTTCTTGGCTTTAAAGAATCTGTTGGGGATTCATGAACATCGAGCTTTATAGGGGTAATACTCAGTTCACACATTTTCAAATGTTCTAGAAATCATCACAGACCTTTTCCGCTTCGTTACCCTGCATTCACACTGAAAGCGTCACGGGAGTCATAGGCGTCTGGCTGCCATTCATTGTCTATGAAAAACGGGCGTCGAGAGGCGGCGGGGGCGGCGGGAGCGGCAGGAGCGTCTGGCGGCGGGCGCGGCGCGTCAATTTGAAAGTTGAAAAATCTGAACTTTATGCAAATGAGCAGCGACGACGCCGAGGCGTCGTCCAATCATACACCGGGATTCCCGAAGCGAGAACTCTCAATGCAGATTGTACGTTCATGTACTTACAAACGTACACTCATTCACATGCGTACAGGAGCAGAGCTGTCACTAACAAACTTATTTTATCAGGAATTAATATATTTCATCCAGCAAAATGACATTTTGCTGGTTTGACTGCCGTTTTACCTGAACTGATCATGTGAAACACGTATCTGATGGGTGAGGAGCTGGATTGTCCCAACGATTTTATTTGCTACATTGATCCAACGAAAAATAATTAAAACCCATGCTTATTAATCACAAAACACAGGTTAATCATCATGACTAAATCCGCTCCGACCCGGTGTGTCAGCATTAGCGCAGACAGACTGCAGCTTCGCCTGAATTATGGTTCTGCGTTAAATCGACGGCGTAGATGACGGCGTAGGGATGCGGTGCGGTGTGCGTCGCCGCGTATCCTACGCCGTAGGTTCTGCGTTGGTGTGACGCGGAACCATAAATCACCACCGGGCGCAAGTGCTCGCTGGGTTGATGTTGATCCGCGGACCAAACTTGTTAAAGGAGCATCAAACTCACTCTTATCTACGCGGAAATAACGCTAAAATATAAAGAAGGCGTCCCAAAGTGAGATCTATGGTGAAATATGAAAATTAAGATGTGTAGTTATATGTGTAGGCTGTTCCCACTGTTCCCTTCAGTTCTGCAGCGCAGCTTGAAACCACGCCCACCGCCGCCCCGCTGCAGGCACTGATGCTTTCAGTGTGAATGCACCAAGCGGCGAGATGCTGGCGTCGGGACGCCCGTGGCTCTTTCAGTGTGAACGAGGGGTTAGGAGTGAGTCAGAAATAATGTACTTGCACTTCTGTTTTTCCCTCAAACAAACACTCGCTGTACAACAGACGACATGTATGTGAGAATTGCCTGAAAGATGGAAACAAGTAGGATATACTAGATACAGACCTAGCACCGTTGGCCTCCATTCTCTACAAGAAACCTGGTCCTCAGGGAATGTTTAGATGTTGACCTGCTCCAACACACCTGGTTCAAATGACTGGATCACCATGAGCTGGTTATTAAGGTCTGCACAAATCTGCCAATGGTCCACTAATTTGAGCCAGGTGAGTCAGGGCAGAGCAATGTACAGGACAGTTGGAGCTGGAGAGCACTGCTTTAGGGTGAATGAAAGAGCCTCTGAGCAGCAGGACCCTCACCATGGCTGGAAACAAGGAAGCGTACACATGTTTTTTGCAGCATCAGTGAGATTCCTGCGCATCGTGTTTAAGTTAATTTCTTTTTTTATGCTCAAAAGATTGAAAAGCTGTCATCAGTCGGTGCTCCCCCGTAGTAGCAGGTCATACTGTAGGGAGGGCATTGCTTCATTTCTGACTCAATTTTTTTCACCCTTTTTCAGATTATCACCATATCAGTTTTGTAACGACCTCTGTTGAAGAGATGTGTGCTCAGATGTGCTTCATGATAATCTTGATGAAAATGAATTGGGTAAACCATCTTAATAGTGATTGTGTTTAAAATGCCGTAGATTAGTTACGAGTGATACAGTAAATTGACACAAAGCCACATGTACTGCATCTCCCTTTGGCTGCGTTGTTCCATTTGCTGACGTTTCTGCTGAACACTGACATGATTTTCGTTCTTTGATTTTGTGCTCCCGCCGTAAATTCTCATCGGAGTGTAAAATGTGCATTCATTTGCAGATAAAAGTAATCCCGAATGATTAATGTTGATTAGATGTTTTATATCTTTTTTTTACCAAACGTTGACACAATTTCTCAGTATTTAATACTTTGTGTGTGCAAATTGTGTGAACAATTCTCTCCTGGATACCCAAAACTAATAAATAGAATTGCACTGTTATAGTGTATTTTACGATGTTTTAGTCGGTTCAGACACCCAGATCCCGTATATGCTGTCATTGCTGTCAGATGTCACAAATTACTTTCTCAATAGCAACTAATAGGCATAAACAGTAGAAATGAGTGATGTGAGTGCAGAAAGTACATGAAGTATGTAGTATGTATTGGTTTTGCTCTGGCATTATTGAAAACCTGAAAATCTTTTTTGTCAACCTGCAATTTGCCTTTTCTGTTGTGACCAAAATGTGCATGTTGAAGACTATTGTGATCACTGAGGAATCTCTCTCCTAGGGCTGTACAAATATTTACTTTGAATAGGATTTATATGTTCCATCCCAACAATCACAAAAACAATTTAATTGAGAGAAAATCATTTTTCTCTTGTTTTGAATGACATACATTTTTGGGGCGTGGCCTTGTGTTGGCTGGTGTTAGTAGCCAAAAACATTTCAGGGATTATTTCAGCAGCTCCACTGGTATTTGCTGTGGTGGCCTGAATCATTTTTATTTAGTCTGAAATGTTACTTAGTATAAAATGTATGTTTATTGTGGAAATGTCAACATTGTTATATTATGTATGATATATGCCATCAAAAGTCAGTGCAGAATCTTTTGAAATAACACAGCTACAGTAATTTAGATCCTGATGTTTGTCTCCAGAATGGAGCAGCTCTGCTATGTCTCTGCTAGCAGTTGATTGCCGTTGCAGCGCTGCTCCACCTACAATCCAATCCAATACAGTTCTTTTGTTAAACACTTTTAAAACAACCACAGCTGACCAAAGTGCTGTACAGAAGGATCAATAAAAACATCATAGATAAAAGACAAAACAGCTCAAAAATACATAAAATGTTAAATAAAATTAAGTTATGTTAAAAGACATTTAAAACTAACATTCATACAATCAATGCAATAAAATAGGATAAAGGATAAAATAATAAAATAAAGGATAAAAGTCTTTGTTCATCATGTATCCAAAATCGTAACTCTTGCGGTTTATTCTACCTTCACGGTAGCAGCAAAGTGCCCTTTCTTTCTATTCACACTTCTATAACACATTGTTAACCACAATGCATTTTTCTTGTGCGTGTGTGCGAGGCTGGTGGAAACTTTTGAGGGTTGGAGGAGATTATCTTTCCTTTATGTCCTCCGTCTCATGGGAACCCCTGAATTTCCGTTAGGTCGTACTCTTACTGAGATTCACCGTAACCTTCAGGATCGGCTTTGTAGTGTTACGCATTTCAGATGGGTCTAGTATTTCATCTTTCTGCCTCAGGTATCTCATTTTTAAATCCCCAACTTTGACAATGTTATGCCTATATTCTGAAAATACTTAACTGGCAGGAAACCATTTCCTGCCATCTCTGATTAGTTTGTTTTCTATCTTCAGCCTGATGGTGCTCTTCAAGATTCACTCTTGCATCATAGTCAACACCTGTAACCCCCCTAGTGTATCATAACACATTGAAAGAACACACCGCACCTGGAGTGCTTTAGTTTTGACTCCTGGTGGGGAGTGTTGCGAGTCAGAGGCCCACCTGTTCCACCTCTTCTTTTTCTCTTGTTTCAAAAGTGTCTAGATTACAGTCCACAACTCTTAAGATGAGGGTGAACTGGTTAATTTTGACCACCTGGGGGACTGGTTTTGTTCTGTCTTGCATTTGTGGTGTGGTTGTCTAGTTTCTCCAGCATAAAGGTGTTTGCAATCCTCCAAGTTCCCTCTTTTTTAGCGGATTTCAGCAGAATGCAACCCCAAACATCCAAGCAAACACTACAAGCAATAACTGACTTTTATCTGGTCGTGGCAGGCAGCTGTATGCCATTTCCATACAGGACTATTTTTGAATGTGGCTGGATAACTCTGAAAGGGTCTTTTTCTTTATTTAGAGCAATCACTTGTTTTTTTGTTCCTTGTATTTTTGTTTATTGGAAGATCATGACAAAAACATATTAACTATTTTATATGCACGCTGTATTCCTTTGTCCCTGTGCTCGGGGCGTGCTGTAGGGCTGTAGCAATGCTTTTCTCTGTGGACCTGCTGGTTCTGTGAGCACATCAGTGCTGGTCAATATCAAGTGGAAAGATGGCTTTTATGTGTCTCGACTTTTCCCAGCAAGGCTATGCGGACTGATGAACAAAATAAGTTGAAATATTTGGGACTAATGCTCAGTGTGTTCATTGCATTACCGTAAAACGTAAAAGTACAGTGGAGGGTGCATCATGACCAGGCTTGCTGTGCTGCCTCAGGTCCTGGACCACTGCCCTTCATCAGGGAGAAAATTAATTCCAGAGTGGACTAAAGCCGAGGACACACCAACCCGACGTCGCCCGCTGTCGGCTGACTGCTGTGTCGCCTCGCGTCACCTGTGTCAGGCTGGGTCGGGCTCAAAAAGAAGCACTTGGACACACCGCAAAGACGACACCCAACGGCCAACTAGCACGTACGTTCTGCACAGTCTGCGTTTCAATTTGCTGCAATGTTTTCGGAGAAGAGCCGCCGGTCCGGGGAGCAGCAGCAGCTCACGTACAGACGTGATCGCCAGGTCAACCTGCCGTCGTCCCGGGGGAGAAACCTGCAGCTCTGTGGAGAATTACCGCTGGCTGAAATAAATCATTTAGGAAAATAAATGTTGGTTTAATAGATGAAATCTAACAGTTGTAGCTACGCCTGTTAAGAAATTTGCTCCGAAAATTTCGGGATTTCTGCCTGCCTGCCGGCTTGGGAGCTGATTTATGGTTCCGTGTTAAATCGACGCAGATCTGAACAGCCAAACACAGAGTGAGCTGTTTGACCGACGGCCGACGCCGATTCGACATGTCGAATCGGCTGAAAAGCTGCCAACGGGAGGCCGACCTGTGGCGACGTGCGGGACACACCGGGAAAACCAGGCCGACAGACGCGCACCGACGCTCATTGACGGCCCGACGGCCGACAGTCGGCTTGGTGTGTCACGGCCTTAAGATATCGCAGTATACAATAATGTTATGGTCATGGTATTACCGCCAAGACCAAGACGCCAAGATGGTCAAGAATACCTCCTGAACTTGTCGCAGGTCTGCATGATTTTGAAATCACTGAGGCCAAAACAGATTCTGCTGTCAGCATCTGCCGGCAGCTCGGCAGCTCCTGCACCGTGGATGGGTTATAGATCAGGTGTCCACAGCTAACTTTGATGGACATGCGGTGGGCGCGGACCTGTTGGGTTCCAGAGAGACACGGCGGCGAGTAAGAAGTATATATTCATTATTTGTTTGTATTTTTACAGTCTATGGGAGAAAGAGGCTTCGAAAACCGCACTTCCGACTGTCGTGTAACCCATTTGCCCTGTGTTGTACTTTACAGTCTGTCACATCTGCATCGCTTCTTGTTTGGCCAACCTTCAAGTGGGTTTGAGGAGGGCACGGCCCTCAGATGTGGAGTAGGTTATGATGTCAAGGCGTAGGTAATATTTGTGGATGGCAAATCTTTACATTCAATTTTCTTTGTTTTTTTGGGTGAAAAAGAAATGTAGTTTTAAACAGAAACTTTGAAGCAAGTCAAAAGGATAACTTAATGCTTTTGGATAGTTCAGCCTTTTGATGCGCTGCCATTGTTTTCTCCTCAATAAAAGTCTTGCGCCGGTAGTCTCAGTTTTTCCCAACTGCAATGAAGGAAACGGATTTCTACCCTTTTACAAGTACATCAATGCCTTCAGCCAGTTTGTTTCTATATAAAGGGTGAGAGTCTTGATATATGTCTGTTTTTATTTAAACAGTGGGCTGTATAATAGATGGAGCGGAGTGGCCTAGTGGTTGGGGGTTCAGGCTCATGATCCCTGGCACTGGCGTCACTTCCTTGGGAAAGATGCTTTACTCTCGGCTTTCCTCACTTCACCCAGGTGTATGAATGGGTATCTAGCTTTGCTAGGGGAAGTATCCAGCAATAGACTAGCGTCCTATCCTGGGGGTGGTTACCACTTGTTCGTTTGCGCTACAGAAGCCGGAGATAAACACCCACTCTATGGGCCACAAGGCTCGAAAAGGACATACTGTATAACAGATAGTCTGTTGTTCCACTTAAGAAATAGAAAGCTGTTCTTAGATGACATTTTTACAGTGTTTTGCACTATTTCATCCATTATTCACCACGGTGCTCTGAGTGCACGATAGTGAAAGCCGTACAGTGACCTGTTCTTGAGAAAATCAAGACTAACCCATGAGAGAATAAAACATCTCTCCTTTTCTGTGACTGTAGTAGGGAAGAAAACGAATCCTCAAATGTTACTTTATCAGCAGCTGTGTAGCAGGGTTCAGTTTATATTCTTTTCGCCCAAAGTCTTTTTCTCGGCTGTCATTGTACCAAATACAGAAGAATGAAAGACAAGATCTTATCGCCTCGATGTTTAACTTATGGCAAGACGACCTCCAGAATGTGGAGATGGCTGCTGCAGAAGATGTGGGCGGCTGATGTGTTAAGTTTGGGCTTGAGTGCTTCTCTGTTCATACGGATTGCCTGGTGCTATGTGTTTATTGACCTTGACTATAGTTTCTTTTCTACTGTTCTTTTCTGTTTTCTGGCCTTTAACCGAGATGATGAAAGAGACAAATAAAACAGCGCGCTCATGCCTGTGCATGGTTAATGATTATTAATAGGCCTAATATGCCGGTTTTTGGACTGTGGGAGGAAGCAGGAGCATCCAGACAAAAAAAAAAAAAAAAACATATTCAGGAGCCTGTAACATTAAAAACGATAAATGAATAAAGAGTGACAGTCCACACGAGCCTGTTTGATTAAAACAATCCAAAAATTGAAATTTTTACTTCAACCTGAAAGTGAAATGTTATGTTTTTGTTTTTTTCTTCATATGACACTGATTGTGTTTTAAAACAGTATTACTGTTGCTACGGTTACCCTGTGACCCCGTAAACGCTTTGATATGACAAAACCTAACCAAAGTTAATCTGGACAAAGTGATTTAGTTTAGTTTAACTGGCAAAACAACATGTTTTTCTAAATGTAGAGGATTGTTTCATTTGCGCAAAGTTATGAACTGTGAATTATGACAATAATTAGTTTACTTAAATGGCATCACCTCCACTATTTTTTGTCCTTTCTAATTCAAAACATTTAGTAAAAACATCTAACTAATTCAGTTTTCATGTTATTCCAGATGTGACTCCACACCTTTTGCTTTTGCTTGTTTTTTTTTTAACTTTTTTTTAAATTTTTTTTAATGTTTGAGTGAAATTTGCTGCAACTGTGTATGAGATGGCGCTGCTGTGGTGTAGCCCATTTATTCTGTTGGACATCGTTTTTGCAAACAAGTATATCATATATATATATATATATATATATATATATATATATATATATATATATATATATATATATATATATATATATATATATATGTGTGTGTGTGTGTGTGTGTGTAAACTGAAGTCATTTAATAGCGCTCCCTGCTGCACTGTACCTGATAGATAGTCTGTGATTACACAGTACATGTAGAAATATATACTACACGCATGTTCATTCAGCTGAAGCTGTTGAAACATGGACCATCAGTCATATAAACGATAATGATCCAGAGGTGTTTCTCACTTTACTAGTTACAAATAAATAGATCACATCTGTTAGTTATAACAGGTGATTTACAGTGCCAGCCTCTCAAATCCTGCATATGAAGATAACTGCCTCCAGCTGACTGCTCATAGAAATAACTATGCGAATATAACAAAACATTCTTACCTCCATAGATTTTAAATGTTTATCAGGATGATTTATCAGATGGTATCATATAGTGATCGTTGGGATGTTTTTCTGTGCTGTACTGAAATTGTATTGTTTATGAAGCTCACTTGCTTTTTTCAGCTCTGATTCATGGTCATACTGGCTATCTCTTGTGACCACTGTTCAACTGTGTGTGTGTGTGTGTGTGTGCGTGTGTGTGTGCGTGTGCTTGTGTACATGTATGTGTGTACATACATTTTATTTCACTGAAGCTCAACAGTACTGCTTGCACAATGAAAAATGTGTGTGTGTGTGCTGAATCACTTAAATCTGCGTACTTCCACTGAAGCTCCCATCTCCCATCTGTAATGTTCAGTGCATCACAGGATTTGTTTCACAGAGTGCAAGAAGAGTATTGTTGCTACACTTGCAGCTAAATAAGCACTAAAAAACCATGCTGCAAGTCCAGTCAACTCCTGTAACAAAACAATTAAAAATGAGAGGAAATCCTCAAAGAATGAGATGCAATAACACTTTATTTATCTCCTGAAGGAACAAACATGACAAACAGTTCAAGAGGCAGACTGAGATTAAATTAAAATATTCAGGTAAAGGTACGTTTCAGTAAAATTAAATCAAACAAGCTGAAAAAGGCACAACCAAGTGACATTTAAAAAAAAGCTACTTTTTAATATATATATATATATATATATATATATATATATATATATATATATATATATATATGTATATGTATATACTGACATGTGTTTACTATCTGGCATTTACCAACTATTATTGTTGGTGAATACATTAAACTTATACTGTATTAGAATAATTAGAATAAACTGTAGTATTGTGTACGTGTTCTCTATGTAGTAGTAATCGTAAAATATAGATGAGAATTGATTTTTAAAGTTCAAATTTTGATGAACTGACATTACAAACCTACATCAGGGTCTCCCCATTTCTAACTCCCATAAATGGCTGCTCTGAACACTGCTAAAACGCTAAAAAGGTGCTATATTTTTTACCCAAGCAGACGTCAGATTAAGACTACGGGAAAATGTTCAATTTTGACACGTGGGCCTGTCTGCTTTCTGTTTATGCTTTTCAAATATACAATCAAAGCAGTGATTAACATCTTTGGAGAATATTCAAGAATAAAGTAAAACACAACTTCATTTTAAAAAGAGTTTAAAAAAATAGTTTTAAAAATCAGCTGACAACCGGTTCCACGACGGAAGAACCTTCTTTGTTCCCTCAAGAACCTTCTTTGTTCTTGACACGAAAGCCAACCTCCTCAAAAGTCAGTGTTGGCCTTCAGAAGGAAATTAAATCTATTTTTGAACCTCAAAGCACTTCAAGCCACACGTCTGTGTCTGATAGTCCTTTACAAGCGAGAAATGATCACCACTTTACCGTTTAAATAAGTCAGTTATTTTCAGTTCTGATGAATGATGTGTGGATTACAGCGTAAACGTAATGAGCATGTAAACATGTGATTCTGCAAAATATGAATAGTGCTGTAACCCTTTTCAGGGTCACACCTGGAAAGGGAACATCAGAGCAGCTGTGTGTGTGCAGGAACTTAGCAAATTTTCTTTGACGTCTGAAGTGTGAAAAACAAGGGAACCCTTTTTACAATATCAGAACAAATGTGTGTAAACAGAAGGATTGCCTACCCAGCGTTTAGTGCATAGACAACCTGGTGCAAAGGCGGATAACGTTCTAGCGTGGTTTGGGGAATATCCATGTTCACTGCACACAGTACTGACGTTAACGTACGGGATCCCCATCAGGGAGTAGAAGCCAACAATAGTCAAGATTTCCATATAAACAAGTTTGGGTGATTTCCAGGAGAAGTTATGAAGTTGACATGCAAATAGAATTGTCCTAAATGTGACCAGAGATCAGAGAAAATGAGCAGGTATTTCACGCAACAAAATATTGTCAGTATTTCCTGCGGCGAAGTAACATCAATATTCTCTGCGTTGAAGTAACATTGGTATTTCGCACGACGAAGTAACGTCAGTACTTTCTGCCGTGAAATAACGTCCATATTTACTGTGGCGAAGTAACGTCGGTATTTCCCGCAACTAAGTAATGTAGGTATTTTCTGCGGCGAAGTAACGTCCGTATTCTCTGCGGTGACGTAACGTTGGTATTTGCTGTAGAGAAGTAACGTCAATATTAGCTGCGGAGAAGTAAAGTATGTATTTTCTGCGGTGAAGTAACGTTGGTATTTTCTACAGAAAGCTCGGCTTTGGACATTGTGCTGAAGGAATAAAGCTCTCCAACTCATTTTCAGATGGTTCCTTTTTTACTGAAGAATCTTTTTTTTGCATTTTTTGCAATAGTTGTTAAGAGAAAGTGACTGAGCATAAAATTACCATGTCAAACCTTGACCCAATAATCCACCAAAAAGTCTGCCGACCAGAGAATCGTCATCAACTCTCGGACTTTAATATATGACATTTGTGCCTCTGACACAGACTCAGAAGGGAAAACTTCAAAGGCACGACTTGGGAAGAAGATACTATTGTACAATGTAGGTTAGGCTTATAAAAAAATTGAGGCCAGTTTATTCGTATGGCACAGTTCAACAAGTTGATCCAACGTGGTTTACAGAGACATTAAAACATAACCAGATTGTAGAAAATCAACAAATAAAAAGCATGATTTAAAATTGAAACAGAACGAAAAAAGAACATCCATCCATCCATTATCTATACCCGCTTTATCCCTTGCGGGGTCACGGGGGTCTGCTGGAGTCTATCCCAGCTATTTTCAGGTGAGAGGCAGGGGTTACACCCTGGACAGGTCACCAGTCCATCACAGGGCCACATATATACACACAAACACACCTACGGGCAATTTAGAATGATCAATTAACCTAGCATGCATGTTTTTGTACCCGGAGGAAACCCACGCAAGCACGGGGAGAACATGCAAACTCCCGAAAAAAGAACAATAGACCAAAAATAAAGATGTGTGGGTGACCAGTGCTAATTTATAAATATAACAGCGGAGCATATCAGAGAAAATGTGCAGTGATAAAACAACTGTTCACTTTATATTGTTTTTCCTTCATGAAACTAAATTGGAAACATGCAAAAACAAGTTTGGGTTTCTTTCAGTGCTTCATGAAGTAAAATGCTTGTGAAATAAGGCCTAACTGTAAGAACATATGAACGACTCAGTAGTCGGACACAAGAGAAGGATTTTATGCGGCTCAGTGAACTACTTGTGCTGTGACAAAACTATCTATTCTGATACAACATAGCATGAAAGTACACGCGGCTATCCTCCATCCTCGCCGCCTTAAAACCATCCTCCATATGAAGTCTCGGGCATCCTTGCAGTCACACTCAGTTGTTTGGCTCATCAAGTTTACCTTAAAAAGCGTGTCGCAGCTGCACGTGCTCCATTGGCAGAACCTGTTATCTCAAGCAACACAGAGGATAGTGTGCCTAATGAACCTCATATGGGGACTGTAGAAGAAGAAAAAAGACAAAAAACGGCAGAGGCCGTTTGATCTACCTCCTCAGAAGATCCGCTGACTTCTGCTGTTGATGGCAGGCTGTTAAGATGGAGCATGTGAGGAAGATGATGAAAAGTGAAGTCATTTAGTGCTTCTCAACCCAGTTGTTTAAACTTTATTTATGCCGAGCTGAGCTCCATAAATTCATACCGGTGCCGATAGTGAGATGAGAGAAATTTTTTTTCCAGGTTTCTTCTTTCAAGTGTCACTTGTCAGGACGGAAATTGCTCTTTGATAGACCAAAACAGCTCAACCTTGAATGCTACGCTGAGTGTGGGAGATAAATAGGAAGCTGATATCCTCTTATTTATAACTCAAGCTTGTCAGTTTAGCCCCAATTATGATGATTTTCTCACAAAGAAAACCGATTAAAATAATACATTCCAGCTCTCGATGACCTGATAAACTGTGATAGTCAACATGCAAGTTTTTCATGTCCCAAGTGGGAAGCCCTTGATCTGTCCTTGAGGGTGTCCATAACAAGAAGAAGAAATTCCTACAGCTAAAGAACAGTGAATCTTAGTGACATTTTCTGCTATGATGACTTTTAATGTACAAAACGGACCATGCAGAAGTGAAGTGATCATCAATACATTTTTATTGATCTCTATCAGATCGCTGATCCCTGTATTCCTCTGAGACATGACGTTGTTGTGGGGGGCACCTCCTTGTTGCCATGGCATCCTGCTGGCGTATTTGTATTTCTTTCATTTCATTCTCATCTCACACTCCCTGTACGTGGTTTCATTTCACCCTCTTCATGATTTCGTTGACCACGCAGTTTGGCAATAAGGTGACTCACCTCCTCATCCCAAAACCACTGCACTTCATTTCTACCGCTTGTCCTTTCTACTATTGTAATTAATAGAAATCTAAAGATATCTAAAGTGTGATAACATATCATTATTCAGGCTTAATATAGTCTCAATAGTTGATTTACTCACATCTTGTGGTGATCTAGTTATATGGTGTCCTATAGACTCGTGTGTGGACACAAAGTTTTATTTGGAACACTGTTCAGTATTTAGCTGCATCGTTACAGGTTGCAGCCGTCTGCCTCGTCACTCTATCCTGCAGAAACTTGGTTCACTCCGTGCAGGAAGACGGACACGTACTTAGACCCCGTCCACACGTAGCCGGGTATTTTTAAAAACGAATTTTTCCCCCCTCCGTTTATAAAAAAATTTGCATCCACACATAACCGAAGATCTGCGTTTTCGACCACATTCATAAGCATTCTAACCTGTAGATCATTTGCGGCTCCCGGGAAGCTGCACCTCCGCAGGCACCGCGGCTCCGCGGCTCTGCGGGCACCGTAGGGTGCGCGTCGCCGCGTACCCTACGGTTGTAGGCTCTGTGTCGGTGTAACGCAGTAAGCGGTGGTCAAGACCAGAGACCATTTATTTAATAGCTTGGAGAACAGATGCTGGATCATCTGTAGTTCTGTAGTAAACAAAAGGCGCACGTCAGAGCAGATTTGTTGTTGTTTTGGCGCATAATGTGACGTTCGAAAACGCAAAACTCCGGTTGTCTCTGTCTACACGCATCTACATAAACGGAGTTTTCAAAAATCTTCACTTTGCCCGGAGTTTTTTTAAAGCTTCGTTTATTTGCGTTTTCGTGTGGATGACAGGTCCAAACGTAGGAAAATATCTCCGGTTTAGCAGATATCCGCAGATATACGGCTACGTGTGGACGGGGTCTTAGTAGATGACATGGCACACTGGCATCTAAATAAGATCTGATTGATTGAAGGTATTCTAGGCCGACACTGGTATCAATATTACATAAATATGACCTGTCAGTACAAACCCTGATCATTTTTATTTCCCTTAAATTGTGAAGTGTGTATGAATTAAGGTTTCTTTTAGTATGTTAGTACTCATATCTACGGATGTCCCGATTAGGTTTTTTTGGCCCCGATCCGATTCCGAGTCATTTGATTTTGTCTCGAGTCCTGTTCCGATACTTTCGTATCATTAAAAAAAAAAAGAAAAAAAAGAAAAATAAACACATCCAGGTTGTCCCCCATTTTTATATTTTAGCATTTTGCACTTAAACAGCAATTCTCTTTCAGGTAGCCTGAACAATCAAGTAATAATAATACAACTATTAACTATTGAAAATATTGCAAATCTTAACATAAATTTGAATAAAATTACACAAATTAAAGTAGCCAGTAGGCATGTAAACAAATAAGCAAATAAAAGTGTCATAAAGTAAGGCCAGTAATGTGCTTTTTAGACTATACTCTTACTTATTACTGTCCTTTTCTGGCTTAAGGAATAAAATGTTTGTGTTTGAAGTGACCTACGATCTTCCTCGCGGTAGCGGGGTGTCCATCACGCTGCGTTGAGAAATCAAGCCTTCGTGCACGCAAAGTCGGCAAGAATGTGCGACACAGCCTGTGACGTTTTTCTGAACGCACAGCTTAGGAAGATGACACAGACGCCAGCTTCATTTGGTTTTCAATCACTGTTGTAACTTAACTTTTATTGAATTGCTTCCGCTGTAACACTGCTGTGCGCATGTGCCGATGAACACAGAGAAACAACTTTATTGAATTCACTTTACGTGACACAGCCCACACTCCGCAGCCCCACCTCACCCATAGCGTTCTTTATATTAGCAGCGTTGTCGCGCAAAATTACATGGACCCGTTGCTTGTTGACACACCAGTTGTCTAGGAGTTTTTATATTTTTTAGCATTTTTTATATATTCCCTGATTTTTTTGACATATTCCCTGATCGGGATGCAATGTCCGATTTCGATCAAGTCTGGAACAACGCGATTGGGCCAGCATTCCGATCACGTGATCGGATCGGGACATCCCTAATTATATCTAAAGTGTGTGGTGGAAACACAATTAGATAAGTGTGACATTGTTTCTAAGGTTACAGAAGCTGTTTTAAGATACAAAAACTGCTGTCTGTTTGAATCCTGGCCAAAGAGGCCCGAGAGGTCATCACCCTTTCTCTGGGGCCTACTTCCTGTTGCTCTACACTGTCCATACAGGCAAGGAATGCCCAGAAATAAAAAATACCAAAAATAAAAAGCAAAATAAAGACTGTTTTTGTCAGTTTCCACTGGAGGTGATGTGATACAGGCTTGGCGCATTGGACTCTGGTGGCGGAGGAGAGCCAATCAGGAGGTGAACGTGTGGAACCATAGAGTAGTTACTAAAGGCTCTTGTTTTGTTGTCCATGGAATATTTTCTTTGTTTGAACACGGAACCATCCACCCACCCATCCATCCATTCAACCATCCATATTCATCCATCCACCCACCCATCCATTTATCCACCCATCCATATTCATTCATTCATTCATTCATTCATTCATTCATTCATTCATTCATTCATTCATTCATTCACCAATCCATATTCATTCATTCATTAATCCATCCATCCATCCATCCATCCATCCATCCATCCATCCATCCATCCATCCATCCATCCATCCATCCATCCATCCATCCATCCATCCATCCATCCATCCATCCATCCATCCATCCATTCATTCATTCATTCATTCATTCATTCATTCATTCATTCATTCATTCATTCATTCATTCATTCATTCATTCATTCATTCATCCATCCATCCATCCATCCATATTAATTTGTTCATTCATCCAACCATCCATTTGTTCATTCATCCATTCATCCATCCATCTGCTGCCTATAGGGGTCTGGGCCATGGTGGCAGCAGCCTCAGCAGTGAGATCCAGGCTTTCTGCTGCTCTGTAATAAAGTTGAGTTCAGGGAGTCCAAGGTCTCCAGGGAGAGCAGGCGGATGCTGATATATTTACAGGACAACAGAGAGAAAGAATCTCCCAAGTCTTGGTCTGCCTCTGTGCTTCCTCCTTGGGGTTTGCTCCTCGGGGCTTGTTTTATTATGTTTGCATAATGTTATGTTGCACACATTGCATATATTAGCTAGTCATATTTAAGGAGAGGGGGTGAGAGTTTATAAGTTTTACTTCTTCTCACTCCCTTTCGAATATGTACTCACTGTGTATGTACTAACTGTATGTTATGTCTCATGTTAAGACGATTGTCTTATTTCTTTCTTTTTTTTAATATGATTCATATTCAAAAAAAACCACTACTACTACTACTACTACTACTACTACCAGTTGGACATGCCCACAGTTCTTGACCATACAAGAGGGCAGGAGCCTTGGCCCTTGCCTCATCCCTGCTTTTCCACAACAGAGTGGTGCAGAGTTTGCGTTACCGCGGGTGCTGTTCTTGTCCACCTGTCAGTTCCCTGCTCTGTCCTTCCCTCACTTGTGAAGAACACCCTAAGAGATGTAATCTCCTCCACTTGAGGCAGCATCTCAATCCCAGCCCGGAGAGAGATTTCCTCTCTTATTCAGCTGAGAACGGTGATCTCTGATTTGTAGGTGCTTGTTCTCGTTCCTGCTGCTTTTGCAGGTGTAATTGTAACAAACGTAGACATTTTCAGGATTACCGGTAAAACATACCCCTTGGATATAGCCTTAATAACAGTGCACCTGTTTTGGCATTCCTGTTCTTGTTCTGATGAAAATCCTCAAATGAGGCCAATATCAATAAGAAAAACAATCTTTCACTTAGCTTAGCATAACTATTACTAAAGTTGGGACATAAAACTATCTGCACATTGACTTACCTGATTCTTATTCATGTCCCTGTCAACCTGTCGGCTCTGTTTCCGCAGCCAGTGCAGTCTTCATTTAAAATGCTTAGCAAGCAGCCTAGCAGCTGTAGTCGCAGGCGTGGAGGGTGCTGATGCTGAGACAGACACTGGCTGGGGGAGCTGTGTAGCCCTTTAACTGTGTGTCACCTCAAGACTGGATTCACTGAGTGCCTCACTGCCTGCCCTGAGCAGGACACAGCCTGTTCCTGACCACCGAGAGCCGGCTGTCGCTGCAAATTGCAAAAGAGGACAAGTTGCTAAAGTCATGGCAATTGGCAGAGAGTGCTGACAATAATAATATTAATTTTTTTTTATTTTTTAAAACAAGGTCTGGGTGCTTTTTAGGTAATCCTCGCTGTGCTAGATGAACATGAATATTGCTGTGCACTCTCATTTGTAAACTGCAGTGCAGCTGTTTCCATCCGTCTTATCACAAAGATTATTTGGGAGTTCCTGTCGGTTTAGATTTATGGATTTAATTCAATTTAGATATTTGTGTTTAAAGAGCACTTTTGAGCTGAATAAGGCTGGGATATACAGTGTAATGCAATAGAGTCATTCACTTGTGCACTTGTACACAGCTTTATAGACCATTGCAGTTTTAAAGATTAATAGTACATACAATGTATTTGAGACTATACAGTATAATCTGTAAGTATACACTGCAACACTATGAGTAAGAACGATGCTGTGTGCTGCTGTCGCATGGGCGTCCTTGTGATTGCTTATATCGTCTTGAATGCAGCCACACATTCACACAGAGCTGCTTTAAGCATCCGTGGAAAATACCCAGTTCATATAGCTTTCATTTCACATCCACGGACATTCGCTCACCAGCCCACCTTATCATAACTGAACTAAAATGTAGTGGAAATCAGAAGTAAAACACAACTGACATAAACATAGTAACATAACATAGACATAGTAAACATGTGTAATGTACAACTAAATCTCCAAATATAATTAATAAAAATCCTTCTTTTTCATTTGTTTTCGATGAAGAAACTAGAAAGGTTGGAGACTGAGGTCGGGAGCACACTTGCACATAATCCACACTGATTACACGGCGTAATGACTTCCTCCAGCAGATTTCTATTGATCTTAATGGGCTGAATTAATATAGCGAATTATCTGAAAGATTCATAGCTGACTTGTAGCCCTAATTATGACATTTCATTACAGAGATCCCAGCGGAGGAGTAATAGCATTTTTTGTCAAAGCATGCACTGAGAATGCTGCTCCATTTGGGCTGAAAGTAATATATGTCTGTATAAACGCCATGGCTGATTCAGGGCCTTCGCACAGCGCCGTGGTTTACTGTGATCCTGCAAAACTCAGCTATATTTGTTATGATATCAAACGTGAACATACAGGTCTTTCTTGTTTGTGCTGGTGAGGGATTATGGGTAAATAGGGGATTATTGACTGGGTTTGAAAACATACTTTGAAAGTAATGAAGTCAGATGGCATTATATACTTAGTACATTAAGTTATTAATGGCAACAGATGGAAGTTTTTAGCACAAGGAATCATTACCATTTTACAGATGTATTATTTAAAGGGGACCTATTATGGCATCTAATACCTGTTTTAAACAGGCCTTGAATGTCTTAAAAACAAGCTTTTGATTGTTTTTGCTAAATAAATTAGAAATTCAGCCTCTGAGCCATGTCTTTATCTTCCCATTCTCTAACCGCATTCTCTATGCGGGATTCTGAGTGGGCGGGGAGGCTATGATAATGAGGCACTGTGCTGATTGGCTGCCTCACACGATGACGCAGATGACGCGATACACCGCCACAGAAAAATGGCGGAAGCTCTGGCCGGCGGAGTTAGTTGTGGGCGTGGTTTCACACATCGGAGGCCAATCTATGTAAATCGTGCCCGTCATTACTGTACGTAACAACGGGTGCAGAATCTGAATGGCTCGTACAATCTATGTAAATCGTGCCCGTCATTACTGTACGTAACAACGGGTGCAGAATCTGAATGGCTCGTAGAAGCCTCATCACACTGGACGGCTCATCTGGGCGGCTGTACAGACACTGCAGAATTTGGTTGCTTTCCTCCTTCTCTGAGTTGGCAGGATGAGGGGAGACCACTTTATATATGTTAAAGCAAGAAAAAACTTGTTTTTCATAATAGGTCCCCTTTAAGTTTGCACTGCCTGTGATCATTTTATCATATTGGCTGATTTTATGGCAGATTAACTAACTCAAAGCAGGTGAAATTCTTACTGCACTGTTATTCTGAATGTGTCAGAGCAGTTATAATTGTCATTTGCAGCACTTGTTTAGGTTTAAAACAACCAGCAGCACTACATCTGTTGCAGGAAGTGCTATTTACAAGCGGAACGATGCAAAAGCAAAATAAATAGAGAAATAAACAGTCAATTTGGAAAACACTGGATGAAATTGAGCAATTGAAACTAATTAGGATTACATTTTAATTCGCCTTTGAGGTATTGCAAGTACAGAGAACATTTAAGGGTTGGGAAGGGAGGACTGTCGGACTCTTCTGAGCAGCACAGTGGGGAATTACCCAGTTTAAGCAGGTCGCGGGTGTTTTATATTGTGACTGACCAACAGAGTGAAGATAACAAACTCATTAGGTACCTACGTGACATTTACTGCAATTCCCAAATGCATTGGAGTCCTGGCAAACATTTAACTATTGGATTTATGAGTGTCTCTGCTGCTGTACTGCCATATATATATATATATATATATATATATATATATATATATATATATATATATATATATTTTTAAATAATTCATATAAACATATGTGAGGGGGGGTCGGAGGGTAACTGTGTGTGTGCAAAGTGAAAACAAGGTTTTACCTGAACTGCAACTACAGTGGAGGAGCCATGTATCGACCAATCAGAAGAAGGGGCGGGGCTAATTTGCACCAATTAAGGTGAAGGAGTCAAAACCGAGTCAGATGACAGCACCCACGACTCTGTGTGTCATACCATTCAAAAGTTATGCAGAAAATAGGATCTATCAAATATCAACCAATCAGAAGAAGGGGCGGGGCTAATTCATGCAAATGAAGGTCAAGTACTCAAAACCAAGTCCGATGACACCACCCACGACTCTGTCAAACCATTCAAAATTTATGGCAGAAAATAGGGACTATCAAATATCGACCAATCAGAAGAAGGAGCGGGGCTAATTTGCACCAATTATTTGTTCATGAACTCAAAACCGAGTTCAATGACACCACCCACGAGTCTTTATGTCAAACCATTCAAAAGTTATGGCAGAAAGTAGGAACTATCAAATATGGACCAATCAGATGAAGGGGGAGGCATGCTTTTTGGCGTCTATCGTTGCCACGGTAATGCACATCGTCGCAGGATCGAGACGCACATTTTGATGTATAACACACTTGGGTGCACGTTACGGTTTGGGCAAAGAAGCGGCTGAAGAAATGGCATAAATTGCACCAAAATTACACGATTAATTCAAAATGGCCGACTTCCTGTTTCGGCCATGGCGCCAAGAGACTTTTCTTTATTTTTCGTGCATGTAGGTCAAACCGTATTGTGGGGCTTGAGGCACGGAGTTTTCTAGGGGAGGCTGTTGAGCCATTAGGCCACGCCCATTAATAAAATTAAATATCACATTTTTTGCAAGGCCTGGCTTGCGTGCAAAATTTGGTGACTTTTGGGGCACGTTTAGGGGGGCAAAAAGGCCCTCCTTTCGTCGGAAGAAGGAAAATAAAAACGAGAACTGCTACAGATACAATAGGGCCTTCGCACTGTCAGTGCTCGGGCCCTAATAATAATTATTAATAATTAATAATTTTTTTATTTTTACTTTCTGCTGATGGAGGCCCAAAGTTTTGTGCATCTTCCATCGCAGGACACCCTTACACACATACACTCACTGACAAAAACATGGACGATCATTCTTTCACCACTCCCATCTCCCTCCGGAGTCCCCCCCTCCCCAGGCATTGCCATTATTAGTTATATCTGCATATCAAATAAAAAAGTGAAAACCTTAAGCTCACTGAAGACATAATATCTATTCCAGATTCAGTGCTTTAATTTGATCAGATAATAATCCATAGTAGGGAGAAGAATTTTCATTAATCTGCTTTTAAATGCAGAAATGCAGTTTGAGTAGGTTGATCTGATTCTTAACCAGTCTGACTTACTAATATGCTCGTTCTCTCCAATCAAACTTGATGTTTGATGTCATTAACCGACTAAAGGACGTCTGTCAAATCGGCACTGCAGTCGCTGCACCCCACAATGGTGCGCTCCTGGTGTGTTTCCATGATGTAGCCGCTGCCCATGAAGGGCATTTCTGAGGTTGATGTTCATGTCAGATGTCTTCATGTGTGAAGGTCTCCTTCAGCAGGGCCGGCCTGATCTCCTCGGGCTGTTTTACACTGATGAACATTGACCTCCATCATTCTAGCTGAGCAGCCTGCGATGGGCCTGCCAGTGCCAAGCCAGCTGAGCCAGGCTGCCAGGCACACTCCATGGCCTTTTGCCCCAGGGTCAGCCTCTGTGGGCGATGTAAACCGGCCCGGCTGCCCTCGCTACATTATCTGCTGATTAGGAGTATGCGGTGAGGTGGGTTTGTTCAGCAGTTGTAGGAGACAAGTGCATGTCAGTGAAAAGCAGTCACGTTTTAGCAAACCTGTTCCCAGATCATGACCTCAGTACTCCACCACTTCAACTCTTTTCTGAGGCCTGCACAGCAAAACCACCCGGGTTCAATTAACACTGAGCGTGTTAGAAAAGTATTTATAAATGTCCTCTCTTTCAGCGTTACTATAACACCTAAAATAGATAATCATCTACCACAGAACCAAAGTTACCCCAACACTGTTGGTGTTCAGGATGTACACCGGTGAAGATGACCCGATGTTTGAAATGAGGGCATGGTCAGTTTGCCCCACCCACAATATACCCCACACCTGATGAAACGCTCTGAAAGCGTTGGGTTTATGTGTCAAAATAAGTGACTGCAACCAACAATAAGAAAGGAGTACTGTCACATTTGCAGCGCGGCGAAGCGTTCATTAGGGCTGAGACCTTCCTGATTACGGTATTAGAGAGAGTTCAACTGTAGACCACAAAATTGAGCTGCACGTCAGGTTAATCTCCATCAGGCGCCTCCAGATGCGGTCACCTGCTTTTCCTCAGGAGGAGCAATTATGTCAAGATGAGGAAGGGATATGGATCCCCAGATGGCCTCTGTGCCAAGCCTTGCTAATTGGCACTGTTAGGGACCGAGGAGCCGTCCTCCCCTTTCTCCACGGCGCTAACATCTTTGTTTACCTTTGTCAGTCCTTTTGATGGAGTTAAGTTCCCCTCGCAGACTTGTGTTAATCAAGTTCAAGTTTGATATGCATCTTCTCTCTGAGCTACAATGTCATATCTACTTTAGTAATGAGTCTAACGCTCATGGAGCCAAGAGTAAGATGATTCCTGTGGTTGTCATCTGCAGGAGTAGAATAAGCAGAGTGTTAAGCATTAGTGAGTGCATCAGAAGTCAAAGTCGACCCGTCAGGGATCAAACGTTCCTCCACTGGTTTTAATTTTATGCAACAAATTTTGATTTAGCTGTTGGTCAATGTTTGTTTTTTTGATTAATTCACTTATTATTATTACCATTATTATTTATTTATTCTATTTTTGGTCAAGCAATAAAAGATTTTTCCCTGATTTTTTTTTTGATTTTTTTTACGTTTTTGAAAATACAACCATTGGACAACGTTGCTCTTGTGTTAATCCTTTTAGGATCATTATGAATCCAAACATCTCTTTTTTTAAGTAATCTTTATGATATTGATTTCCAGGATTTTTGTATCTTTGAGATACACTGCAGCTAAAAATGCAGAAATGGTTATTTGTCTACACTTTGAACTACCATATTTTTTAAAACCCCTTTTAAATTTTACAATTCTTGAATTTGTGTTTTTCCTTCGCCTCAGAGAGAATTGATCCAACCCAGCTCTGAGAATCACACTTTAAAAATTCACTTCAGAGGTGAACTTTTGGATTTTTCAAGGATCCATAAATATGAAAAGTGTTTTTCATGAATTCTCTAAAAAAAAGGTCCATGACGAGAGTTGATCCATCAAGGTTTCACAGCTGGAAACGTGATTGGCATATTTGTGCAAGGAAGGAAAATGAACATGCACAATTCATTTAGCATGTCTCCCTCTCTTTTTTCTTGACATATTTGATCAAAACTACAGATTAAAAAACATCGGTGAATCTTCATAGTGATGACTGACTTTGTTCAAAAATCACGACGTGCAGGAAAAGTGTTTTGATGCTGTTCTAGACATATATTTATAGCTAGGACGGTTGAGACATAGCCCTGCTAATGCATGCCTGTACTAAAATGCTAATCATCCCTGTGCTAATTACCACATTTGGATGTTTTTCTTTTAATGACTGCAGCCATATTTGATGTTGAAGCAAGTGATAGTATTTTGTCTTTCAAACACTTTGATTGAGAAAATCTCTTTCAAATGCTGCTGGAAACGTGGTGTGGTTTCCTAAACACTGGGAATATTTAGCTAGTCTTCCAAAGATTAGAGTCAGGATGTGTGTGTGTGTGTGTGTGTGTGCGTGTGCGTGTGCATGTGCGTGTGTGTGTGTGTGTGTGTGTGTGTGTGTGTGTGTGTGTTTGAGGTGGGTACTGTATATGTACAGTATGTATGTGATTATCCTGTTATACGCTGTTGCCTATACAGCCCATTATTTTGTTTTCAGAAACAGTAATCTTTTCATTTACAATAGTATTATTAAAACAGGTAAAAGTGCTTCATTACAACTTTATTGGCAATAGCTTATGAAGTTGTGCCTGAACTTTTAATTACAAATTAAATCAGATCTGGTGGCGTTGTGGTAACGCGGGTCAACACTACGAAGATATGGTTACAGCAAAAAAAAACCCTCTTAATTCAACAGTTTTTTATACTTCTACTAGTACTGTCATTTAGTAGACACTTTTATCCAAAGCTACTTACATCTGAGAGAACAACACAAGCACAAAATCACATTTTCGACTTACTACAAAATATTAAATATGTTTCATCGTAATAAAAAACTTTTAGGAACTGATTTGGATAATGATTTTTGTGCTTTTTGTGCTAATAGAAATATGTTAAGAGGCTGTTTTTTTAAATAACTGCAAATGCACTAAACTATCTGTTGTTGTGAATTCAGTAAGATTAGCAGAAAGTCGTAGTGGGAAGAAGTTAAGGTACGTTTTGCAGCATTGTGACATCTTAAGCAGTAAAATATCTTTGACTCTTAAACTCTTAATAAAGCTGTAGTATGCGGCTGACCTGAAGATGATCCTGAAGCTCTCTGCAACATCCGTGGAGCCATGTTTGAGATTGCCCTGCTAACGTGATGCATGAGCAGTAGATCTATAACCAGCTGTGTCATTTTAATTGTGATTTTCAACATCTATCAGTAAATGCATGCAGCTTTTCCGCCTCAGTCATGAAGGAGGTGGCGCTCTGGTCAAGAAAGGCTCAGACTCCATCTCCAGCTTTACTCAGACATACATGGTAGCTCAATAAATAAGGGAGGAGGGCCAGAACCTTCTGATAAAACATTAATAGCATCCTCTGGCTTTAAGTTCTCTACTTTTAGACATTGGTGCAGCTGTGTGCTGCAGCAAGTGTGAACACTGTGGAGCTCATTATCAACTTCACGGTTTGAACCACAGCTTGTATTTTATTTTATCTTCTAAGACTTCATCCCATGACATTAAATGAGTTTCAAATCTCAGTCCAACTACGTGAACATACACAGTTTCTCTTCCTACAAGGCCATACATTATGTCAAAATCCTTCACCCGACCTCAAGAGTTTCTACCTACCAGACTGATGTTCACATTTTTTTATGTTGTTGTCTGAATATTTAATAGGGGTTGTATTTAGTATGGTGTTCACACTGTTGGAAGAGATCGGGGGGGTTCTGAAGCTGACATGAATTAGGGTTACTGTGTGATGCAAGACTACTGTAGGAACTGCTCAGATGACTCCTGTTCTGATTTATGAAGGGAACAATGATTGCAGCAATTGTGGGATATCATTTATACCGCATTTACTTCTACGTCAAGGCATGATTCATAAATCATTGCAGAAATATACAATTGGTTTTAAACTATATTGGATGTACTAAAAAAAAAAATCAACTGTCAAAATTATTAACAATCTGTGTTATCCTAGTCGGACAGCTTTAAGACGCAAGTTCAGACTTTCCTGGACTTTTGAAAACCAGGTGCTAACATTCCCACTTGCATGTGGAAACTATTTATACAAGGAGTTTATCAACTAACCACTGGGGGCTAGCGCCAAAATGTGGCTAATCTCCATCGGTCCCCACCTTTCAGCAGAAATAAGATGAATATACACAAATCCAGCAAAAACCGGAAGTCGAGTGGCCGCCATTACTGCGGTGGCAGCTCCGCTCCTCCGCTCCCTGCCAGTCTCTCTTAATGTATTTTTATCATTGGAAAACTCGGGGACGGGACAGATTTTCAAAACTACTTTTCTGTTTCACCAAGTGAATAGACGGGACACAAAAAAAAGTTGTTACTCTGCTGGAAAGGAACTGGAATTTACCGAGATACCTTAAACAAGGGAGCCAGGGAGCGGTATATGGAGAAAATTATGATTATTAACGGTTTGGGTTCATATGAAATCACTACTAAAGATTGGAAGTCCTCGTCGGAGCTGCACTCTTTAGTTAGGATTTACTGCCGCAGTTCTGCACAACCAACGTCTCCAGCTACCTTGTTTAGGAGTGTTTGGCAGCTGCTTTGGTAAATGTTTGACTCGCCATGTGTTTCAATAAAATTAGTATAATAGTACAACATACAGTACATCTTTTGTGTTACTCTTCTCTTTTTTTTTGACTGCTATATTATGCTGAAGAGGCTCCGAGGCGTGAGCAATATTTTTCTTTTCCTCGTGAGATTATTTTTTTCTTCTGCAGCTACAAATAGAGTTGATATCTTTTCCTCAACAAACTAGTTTTATCTGAAGATTGGGGTTATGTATGTATGTATTCTGTATCATCCGGAGCTGAGATAGTTCTGCCCTTGAATTAGAGACCTGTAATTGCGTTTTTTTTGGTCATCGGATACCAGGCGATCAATAAAATATTCTTGGATACCTAAAATAAAACAAAACATAAACAGGTGTTGTTGTTTTTGTTTTTTTTTAATCACGTAGCCTTTCCATAATGATTAAATGTCGCGCTGCTAGCTTTCTAACGTCAGCACACGTAACGTATGCTATATTACAGTGTTTAATCATATACTCCCTTATCTCCCTATTCCTCTATTCTTTCCTGCTTATCGCTCAAACAAATCATTATTTATAAATTAACACCAGCATTAATTTAAGATACCTTCATTAGTTATGGGAGTCCACTCTCTAACATCATCAATCCAGCTATTCATGATGCTGTGTAAAGGTTACAATAACAGCGGTGCGGTGGCAGATTGAAACCTGCCACCGCAGCAATGGCGCCGCCGCAAGATGGCGGCGCACACAAACCGGTCGCCGGATTCGTGTATATTTACAGCCTGGTCCAAAAGCATGGTGCGGGTTGACCTGGAGTGGTTCGGGGACGAAGCTGAGCTACGAGGAGGCAGTTTATGCTGAAAGAGCGTCGGCTAAACACAGTGGTCATGTTTTGATCTTGCTACTGAAACGACGTTTGAAATGAGAGGTCCTGTTGCAAATGCCCCCAGCAGTTCCAACCGCTGCTCCATCATTTCAGGACCCTTCCAGCAGACGTCTGCTCGGATCTGCAGGTCGTCAGCCCACGGTGCCAGTGGGTTTGCCCGACCGCAACAGGTCTAAGGCCAGATATGATAAGAAGGAATGCAAAGTTATATTATTAGTACCACTGGTTAGCACAAGTTGTAAATCCACAGCAATGCTGTCGATGGAGGATTTCTCTCCAGCTAGGTCTTGTAACACATGTAAAACATTTGAAGGAGACGTCATTAAGGTTAAACACCTGATTCTGATGCTGGTTGTTGATCAGGAGTTTGGAGCCAAACAAGAGTCCGTTTATACTCTTGAACTTCCAACAAAGAGGTTTTCCTTTTACTTACTTTTATACTTTTAATTTGAAAATTATACATCAATGTGCGTGCAAATAAAACACACACCACGCTGTACATTTAACTCTTTAGGTTATCTTGCACTTTATCCTGCACACTGTACCGCTGTTTCTTGCCATGAGAGGTTCTGTAGTTGGTTAGGGAAGACACAGAGCTGCTGTTCAGGTAGATGATGGGCAAAGATTGAATGGAAAGCTGCCTTATTCATGTAAAAGAAACATTCATTTTCTTTTTTCAAATTTTCCAAAAAAGATAATAGAAAGTACTCAAAAAATATAGTACCAAAAAAGGTGTTTTTAAAAGGTGAAGTTGAAAAATGTAATAAAAAAAGGTTTAAAAAATGGGCTCTGAACTGTGTTCACACAAATCCATTGATTCAGTTCAGTTTTATTTATAGACCACCAAATCAAGTCGTTCCAAATGAGTCCAATTAATACAGAGCCAACAAAAATAAAATAACTAATAACTGCATCGCCATGGAAAGACATCCAAACCTGTCCTGGATCCACTCCCCGGTCCGGACCATGTGGCGTTTGGTGGTGCGTTAGTCGGGTAACTGGTTGTATTGTTTACCACAAAGCTGGGACATCATATCCTTAAAGTCTGCATGGACCCATAATCCTGACAAATGTACAAACAACACATAGATACAGGTGTATTTTTCCACACAGATGAGTCTCTGTACCTTACTGCTGCTTCACTGAAGACGCGTCTCACACCTCGTTCCCCGCGCTGCAGAATGATGACAGCCACTTTGAATTGATGTGTTTTGTCTGCTTGTGGTGTTTGCCCTCTGAAAGACTCAAAGCAACTTCAGCCTGTTTTCTGACTAATTGCCAACTAATTGACTGTTTTCCCAATGAGGCACATGCTCAGGTTCATAACAAGCCTTCTTGGGTGTCCTTGTTCTGCAGAGAGCGCGGTCCTGCAGAGTCCCGTCTTCTCCAAGCAGCCCGGCAGCATCGTGTATCCTGTGGAGACTCTGGAGAACAACAGAGAGGTCGTGTTCAGCTGTGAGGCCCAGGGAAGCCCACCTCCAATGTACCGGTGAGTGTGTGGCTCAAGCATCCCATCTGTCTTCCTCCCCATCAGTGATCTCTGCAGCAGCAGTCCCACTCTGTGGCATCACTAAACCGCATTAAGGGCCCGATTTACTAAGATCCTAAATAAAGAGTACTAAATTGCGTGTGCACTGAAAAAGTTTGCGCGTGCTGTTGTTGTGTGTTTTGCGGGTGATCAACTAAGATTGCGTGCGCAATTGATAACAGGTGCAAACCTCAGTATTTAAATGAGGTGTTGCGCGTCTTACGGTTTGCGGCGCAAACTTTGCGCCATGGAGAGTGGATGGAAAGCGGGATATAGTCGCAAGCGCAAAATGAAATTTGACGAGTTGGAGTTAGAGATATTAGTGGAAGAGGCAAATTGTTGTGCCGTATTCAGCACCCCTGCCGTGAAAAGCACCCCCTCGTATATTCAATGATAAGTAGACCAAGAAAAAAAACAACACACTGACACTTCAATATATTTATAAATACACACTCACACAAACACATACTTAGGAGTTTATATTATATATATTTACAAATATTATGGAAGACAACACAGTAAGCAGGCTATTAATTAATGACATCAATAACCATTTACCTGATTTTTTTTTTTTACCCGAATCCATGAGCGCATTTAAACATGAATCATTAACACAAAACTGGACGCTAAACAGAACATGACACGGAATGAAAATATCATTTTTGTCAGACGAGGGGGTGCTTTTCACGGCAGGGGTGCTGAATACGACACAACACCGGGGTATGAAGACTGCAGAACAAGTATAGGCGCACAATGAGAAACACTTTTTTCTCCATGAAAACACGTGATTTATTTATTATCACAAATAAAAAAATGAATGTGCCTCCTGTGGCAACCTTTTGCTGAATAATACTCGATTTAACATTCAAATAAAATATTTCTCCTTTTGCATGTGGAGATTAGCACCTTCCTTTCGAACGTATTAAATACAGACGCAATCACAATCCACGCAAAAACTTTCAGGCTTGGTAAATCTCATTGCGCGTGGTAAATGGACCAATTTGCATCTTCCCCTCCCAGTATTTAGCGATTTCTGGCGGGTACGCCCCATATTGATTATTCATCAGGGCAAAAGTACTAAATGGATTGCGTGTGCAATTTTGCGCATTTGAGAGGCGCATTCCTCTTTGCACGCTGTTAGTAGATCAGCTGGCACTTTGGTTTGCGGGTGCTGTCAAGTTTGTACACGTTTTTACACACGCAAACCTTTAGTAAATCGGGCCCTAAGAAAGAACTGTACCCAGAAATGTTGGAGACCTGCATGCTCTCCCAGACTCTGTAATTTGTTTTACAGACGGACAGATTCCTTCTTGTTAACATGGATTAGCTGTCACCGATTGTCTGACGTGTTAAACTTTGCTTCCTCTGACAGAAGCTATAAATGGAAGTCATGACCTTCGACATATTTAATCTCAACACAATTCAGTACAACATTCTTTTTAAATGTGTTGTTCAAGACAAGCTGATTAAAAACACAGCGATGGGCTCCGCTATTGCACAGCTGGAAATCCTCCACTTATCCTCGACGCTGAATCTAAATTATCGCCCAGATTCACGCGGCTGTGATGCTCCAGACGCGGCAGCGCCCCACTTTGAGGTCCACGTTCAGTCACAGATGGGTCGCTGCTGTCTTGCCAGCGGAGGCGGAGCTGACACAATATGTGACAGGTGGCTTTTAATGATGTGGCAGATCCCCGTGAACCTGTGCGCCGTCTGCAGAGATATTTTGCTGAAAACTACAGTCCACCTGGTTCCATGAATTTATATTGCCCTCTCCTAATAAAATCTGTCAGGAAAAAAATGAAGCTAAGTGAAACATTTTCATTCATGTTACAAGACAAAAACCCTGAGAACTTGACAGCGGTGATCGGCCTCTAACCTAACCCCTGCTGTAAAACTAAATCAAACAGGTTTCCAGTCTCACGCAGCCCGTGTGATTAGATTTGGGTTCTGAGGTCCCCGTGGGTGTTTGGAGCTTCCTCAGCTTCGCTTCACGATGGTGATTTCTACAAGTTACAAAGCAGAAACAGTGTCATTGTGAGTAACTGTGTCCTCAGATCCAGGATTCAGTTCATTTTGAAATGAGTGAAGATGCTCCAGGTTTTGTCTCCTGGTGAGACATCAAGGGAGTCTTGGCTCTCTTAGCGTTAGCATGGGAAGAGACTTGTTCATCCTCTCAAATCACACCTAAGCTGATGAGGATCACAGGAAAGTATTACATGACTTTGCTTTTGTGGGGGATACTTGCTCCAACCCCCTGCTGGAAGCATGTGTTGTCGATCTGAAGCAGAGAGAGATGCACACTGAGCTCCCTGTGCACCCAATTCAGCGGTGGCCTGTTTCTCCCCCTTTATTTCTTCCTCACATGGACCATTAGCTTATTGAAAGGGGTGTGTTGTGTCGCGTCGCAGTAGCAGTGGCGAGTAAAAGATCAAATCAATCATGTTTGCTCACTGAAATTTCTGGGGTGAGATTTGAAGGGATCGGTACATTTAATACTTGGGACTGAGCCAGCTTAAAAGACGACCTAATCAGCTGTTTCTTGTCAAGGTTGCTGTGTGGTCCTGTCAGAGCTGCCGCAGCAGCTGCTGCTACCTCCTAACGTGTGTTGCAACAAGCAAACAAGAGCTAAATCACGCTCCGTGTTCATTAACTGCATGTCACGCAGCAGGAAGCTCTGGCAGAGGTGTGCGGATGCAAGATAAAAACCTCAAAACACACTAAATAGTGACATGTTTCAGCACACGTGTTTGCAAGACTTAGATCTGAAGTCATAGATCCTCCTTTATCTGCCCCTATAGACAAGGCAACAGATACGGAAAAAGGCAATTATTTAGCTCCTGTTGACTTGCTGAAAATGTCCTCATATCCATATACAATATCCTGTTCCTGAGAACCAACTTCTTTTTTATGTTCATATTTTTGCCTCCTGCACACCAGATGTACTAAACGTTTAGTATGAGACACATATAAAACATCCTTTAAGTCTCTGAAATCAACCATCACAAAACTCACAAAATCTAACATGTCATGTCAGATAAAGATTTAGTTTGCACCCAAGCCAAAAGCTTAGCATGAAACTCAGCAATAAGCTTTGAATCTTTGTACGTTCTTCAGGAGAAATGATGCTCCCTCTCCGGACTGTATTTGGGTGCAGTTCCCTTCACTTTTCTTGGTTCCCCGACTCCCAGGAAGCAGGAACACACTTGTCAGCGCGACATCAGGTAGCACTGACTGCTGAAGTGTACTCACAAGCTCAAGTATCTGAAACTACAGCTTTATTTTATTCATTTTTTTATTCATTTTTGAATTACAGTAGAACTTTCCATCATTTACCATGTTCTCACTAATTCTTTAGTTTGGCATAGAAATGGTGAGAATAGCGGGGGATTGTGAGGATTGGGACTGAAGGTGTGGACTGTTTGTGTCATGGTTAGGTTGTTTTAGGACCCAAGTGCAGGAGACAGAGGGAGGCTGGAGGCAGTAGTTCTCAAAAACAAAAAGATTTAATCCACAAAAGGCAAAACAAAGCGCTGCAGAGCAGGATAGACAAAAAACCAGGATCATGAAAAAAGTACGAGGAGACATGGAGGAAGACACAGTACGGACCGACAGGGCACAAAGGAATGACAAGACAAGATATACTGTGGGGATTATGAGACATGACGAGACACAGGTGCAGACACAATCAGGGCAGATGGGACACAGGCGGGGCAAAACAGAAACTGAAGGCAAACTGGAGGCTGGGGGAATGTCAACCTTGACAGAACCCCCCCCTCAAGGGACAGATCCCAGATGTCCCACTCGGCCTACCACCCAGGGCGGGCGGAGGGGGCCCGGAGGAGGGCCCAGGCCAACACACGGCCAACGTTCCGGGGGCCGTCCTGGGGACCGTGCAGACCCGCGAGAACGCTCGGGGGGACGGCCACGAGGCCGACCAGACCGGCGAGACAGTTCCGGGGGCCGCCCACGAGGCCTAGGCCTGGGTCTTGACGCGGCTCTAGGCGTGGGGCTTGGCGTGGGGCTTGGCGTGGGGCTTGGCGTGGGGCTTGGCGTGGGGCTTGGCGTGGGGCTTGGCGTGGGGCTTGGCGGTCTTGGCGTGGGGCTTGGCGTGGGGCTTGGCGTGGGGCTTGGCGTGGGGCTTGGCGTGGGGCTTGGCGTGGGGCTTGGCGTGGGGCTTGGCGTGGGGCTTGGCGTGGGGCTTGGCGGGCTTGGCGGTCTTGGCGTGGGGCTTGGCGGTCTTGGCGTGGGGCTTGGCGGTCTTGGCGTGGGGCTTGGCGGTCTTGGCGTGGGGCTTGGTGTGGGGCTTGGCAGGCTTGGCAGCCTTGGCGTGGGGCTTGGTGTGGGGCTTGGTAGGCTTGGCGGTCTTGGCGTGACGGGAACGTGACATGGCTCAGGAACGTGACATGGCTCAGGAACGTGACATGGCTGCGGGGGTGCCCGGGTCCGAGGCGCTGGCTGCGGGGGAGCCCGGGTCCGAGGCGCCGGCTGCGGGGGTACCCGGGTCCTGGGCGCCGGCTGCGGGGGTACCCGGGTCCTGGGCGCCGGCTGCGGGGGTACCCGGGTCCTGGGCGCCGGCTGCGGGGGTACCCGGGTCCGTGGCGCTGGCCCCCCCTCGAGGGGCGCCGGCCCCCCCTCAAGGGGCAGATCCCAGATGTCCCCAGAGTCCACATCCAGGGCGGGCTGGGGGGGGGCACGGGTCCTCGGGCGGGCTGGGGGGGGACACGGGTCCTCGGGGCGGGCTGGGGGGGGACACGAGTCCTCGGAGCCGGCTGGGGGGGGACACGAGTCCTCGGAGCCGGCTGGGGGGGGACACGAGTCCTCGGAGCCGGCTGAGGGGGGTCCGAAACCATCACCGGAGGAGGGGCTGGTGCGTCCGGGACCACCACAGGAACGTGGGGAGGTGCATCCAAGACCACCACAGGAACGTGGGGACGTGCGTCCGGGACCACCACAGGAACGTGGAGAGGTGCGTCCGGGACCACCACAGGAACGTGGAGAGGTGCGTCCGGGACCACCACAGGAATTGGGACAGGTGCAGGAGCTGGAGCCGGAACAGGCTGGGGCTGGCGCTGGCGCTGACGCCGTCGCCGTTGCATCTGCAGGCTCCTGGGCCCACCCAGAGCCAGGCGTGTTCCCCAAAAGGGGTCCCAACACTCACGCACATTTTTAGCCGCTTCACGGCAAAGGAAGTCCCACATGGTGAGGTACTCTCCCGCTGGGTCCACCTGGTCGGTCCGTTCTGTCATGGTTTGGTTTTTCTAGGACCCAAGTGCAGGAGACAGAGGGAGGCTGGAGGCAGTAGTTCTCAAAAACAAAAAGATTTAATCCACAAAAGGCAAAACAAAGCGCTGCAGAGCAGGATAGACAAAAAACCAGGATCATGAAAAAAGTATGAGGAGACATGGAGGAAGACACAGTACGGACCGACAGGGCACAAAGGAATGACAAGACAAGATATACTGTGGGGATAACGAGACATGACGAGACACAGGTGCAGACACAATCAGGGCAGATGGGACACAGGCGGGGCAAAACAGAAACTGAAGGCAAACTGGAGGCTGGGGGAATGTCAACCTTGACAGTTTGTTGTGCGTCACAAAGAGCCATGAGGCAATTAATTGTCGAAGTGTTAGGGGGGTCTGGAGTTTCAGAAGGATCTTTTCTGAACTTAAGTAAAACTCATAGGTTGAGTGTTTACTTCTTGGTATCGCCTTGTTGGACTTGGAAGTGATGGATGTGTAACAGCAAATGTTTCATTGGAAATTAAATAGAAATTGTGCTAGGAGGTGGTTGATAGAGCAGAAGGGACGAAGTGGGAACGCAAAGTTTCGGAGACGATGCAGAACAGCGGACCAATCACAGCTCAGCGGACCAATCACAGCTCAGTGGACCAATCACAGCTCAGCGGACCAATCCCAACTCAGTGGACCAATCACAGCTCAGCGGACCAATCACAGCTCAGCGGACCAATCACAGCTCAGTGGACCAATCACAGCTCAGTGGACCAATCCCAATTCAGTAGACCAATCACAGCTCAGTGGACCAATCCGAGGTCAGTGGACCAATCCACGCTCAGCGGACCAATCCCAGCTCAGTGGACCAATCCGAGGTCAGTGGACCAATCCCAGCTCAGCGGACCAATCCCAGCTCAGCGGACCAATCCCAGCTCAGTGGACCAATCCGAGGTCAGTGGACCAATCACAGCTCCTGCAGTCTGAAGTCATAGTCAGAAAACTTGGGAGGTGCCATCAGATGACGCAGAGCTGTGCGGCGGCGGGGGGGTTGACGACAGGGAGGCTCCGCATAATGACATCGTTGATACGACTGAGATGCAGTTTTCAGACCACTGGGTGTAGGGTCACTAAAGTTCACAGATCTGCCGTACATCTACATCGGACCAGGTTTGGACCAGGAGTGCAGTGCTCATGAGGAGGTTGAAAGGGAATTCGGGGCTTAAAGGAGCATGAGGCAGGATTGAGGCAGGATTTATGAAAATAATTTGTATACGTTTTAAGTTTTCTAGTAATAATGTCAGATGAAGCATTCCAAACCAAAAATAATGAGCCCTCTAGTGCAGTGATTCTTAACCATAGGGCCGCGGCCCACACTTGGGCCGCGAGCGTCATCTAGTGGGCCGCGAAAAAAATTCAGTTTTGTACGTGTGGGCCGCGAGGGCCGCGGGACTGCATAGCAACTCCCGACCAAATGAGGAGAAGAAGACCCTCAGCTAGCTCTAGGTGTAATAGTAAGAGAAATGGTGTGTATTTACAGAGTAAATCCTTCATTTTTCACAGAGTAGGTTTAGATCCGCCAGGATCAGGGATCGATTACTTGGGTCTGCGCCCAGAGCGAGCGAGCGCGGCGGGATCATTTATCCTGACTCGTCCGCGCAGCCGGGGAGGTCGGTGCCGCTCGGGCGGTGGGCTCCATCGTTACTGCTGAAGGATTGTACATGTAGATGTGTCTGCTGGACTGGACTGTTGTTCGGGCTCGCAAAAGCATCGGAAAGTGACTCTGCTGCAGCGGCCAGAGAGCTGCGGGTTCTGCCCGGCCGTCTCAGCTGATCAGGCTCGGATGAAATCCGACACGCGCAGTCCTGACAACTTATTAATGTAAATAAAACTTAGTAAGTAGCCTAATTAGCTTGACTCTTACAGAGATGAGAAGCCTAACAGGTGGAAAGGGAAGTTCAACCCGGAATGGACAGATTCATCCTGGTTCAGACTTCCCACTGGGACAAAACCAGTGTCTCATGCGTTCAGAGACCGTGGCGTTCAAAGTGCGAAAGTAAAACGCCACTGAAACAAAACACAAAGTTTTTCATCAAACATATCCACTCAAGTCTGAACTGAAGTCACAGAAAATAAGCTGACCATCTTAAACATGTTTGGGTCCACATACAGCTGTGAAGCAGCTTTCTCCGCAATGAACATAATTAAAACTAAATATCGTTCCAGGTTCATCAATGAGCACCTTCTCATGTGCATGAGAACCTGACACCATCCAGCCCAGATTTAAAGTCCTGGCAGGAGAAATTAGAGCTCAGTTCTCTCACTGAACGACAGAAAGTGAGGGCATAAGATTAAGGGGAAGAAAGAAAAACTGCAAAACTTTTAAATTGCTAAGATGTGTTTATATTAATTTATTATAAAAATGTGTTGAGACAATTAACAAAGAAAAGGGGAAATTCAAACTGCTGGTAAAGAAATAAAATAAGATAGCATTTGAAAAATAAAATAAAATCTTATTTATTTATTTTATTTTTAAGAGAAAAAAATGTGTAATTGAAGTTACACATGTTAATGGGCAAATATGTACTTTTTTAATATAACAGTCAGATGCAGATGTTGATACAACTATGAGGCTACTTGAATATATATATATATATATATATTTATTATGATGTTCTGGACCTTCGCTGCTATACAGTGTTAATATTTAATGGGCCTCGGGCCACTCTGTACTGAAAAAATTGGGCCCCAAGGTCAGAAAGGTTAAGAACCCCTGCTCTAGTGTATCTCTCCATTGCCTTGAACAGGCTGTCTGCTGCAAAATGTGCTGCAATTGTGACCGGAATTTCCCACGCTGTCCTGCGGATGTGACGTCACATGACGCTGCATGCACGTTCTCCCCGTTCTCCCGTGCCAGCTTCGCTGTTGGCTGCAGTACCCCCGACGGCCATCGTGGTGAAGGGTGGCGCTAATGAGTCTCATTTCTTAAAAGGAGCCTCAAGCTCCTTTAATATTCATCTATTTCCTTTCATCATGGCATTCACCTGCTTTTTTGCTTTTTCTTGCCATTAAATGTACTTGATTTTGATTAGAAATTATAATTAATTAAGCAAACTGTATACGGACAAAGTGAAGGTGTGCTTCTGAGTTTTTGGTTTGGCTTTCCTTTAAGTAGGTGTGTTTTCCTGTAATATTGTCATGTGCGCCTTGTACTGCCACAGTGTTTCTTTCTTTTATGGCACTCCCATATAGCTTGTAAATCTTTCATCAGATGATGGAGCTGCTGTGTGCTGTTCTGATGTTTATTGTAGTTCAGCCACGTGTCACTTGGCCACTGCTAGCTGTTATTGAGCATGTGAGCTGCTGAGCTATTAGGACTGGGCCTGTGTTGAAAAAAATCGATTTTCCGATTCTAAATCGATTCTCATATTAATTCCTAAAGATCGATTCGTATGTTTAAAGATCGATTTTGTTTTTTATCATTACATTAGAACTTTTGGTATTTTTTTGTTTATGCCCAAAAAAGGAATGTTTTGTTGGACCATAACTTGTGCCATGTTTTTCCCTTTAAATATGTTTAAAGGTATGAAAACATGAACGTTTTTAGTTATAATTGCATAAATTGTCTATATTTCATTACTTTATATACTGTCTTCGGGTTACATTTGCATAAAATGCTAAAAACCAAATTCTCAAAAATTTAAAACCGAAAAAAAACGAAAATGGGAAAAATAAAAACAGAATGTGGGAAAAAATAAAACCGATTTCATACGGCCTCTGTTTGCTGCCGTAGATCTCTTTGATAATTCTACCACACAATGTTTTGGAAAGCAGTTATATCAGCATTCTGGGAGCTGATTGGTCCTTACAGCATCATTAGCTGCCAATACTTGCTGTTGAATCTCAATATAATACTAGTATTAATATGTTGCATAATTACACATATCATTCGTGCAACAGCTCAAAAACAGTTTTAATAACATTAACCCAAATCGATATCGGATCGAATCCAATCTTGATTCTGAATCTTAAAAATCGGAATCGAATCGATTCTTGACATTTGAATGGATCCCCACCTCTAATTAGGGCAGATGACAGGAGCAGGCCGCCTGCTGCAGACGGGAGGTCGTCGTCTGCTGCAGACCGGTCCACGTGTGCCCCTGCCTTTCGCCTGAAGAGAGGTGGAACAGGCTCCAGCAGATCCCCGTGACCCCAAATATGAATAAACTAGAAGAGATCAAGGGTGGATGGAAGGACAGCTAATGTTGCTTTAATTCTCGTGGCCTGAAGGCTACAGAGCGCCACATTTACAGCGTACTCGACACGGTTAGATGTTCAGAATGAATTAACATGGAAGATTACCTTTCTGGTGATCACCATGTGTGATATTTCCATATCACAGGTGAGACAGACACCTTCAGCAGCAGTCACTTTAATATGCTGGACGCCCAGGTAGTCAAGGGTGCCTGGGTAAATGAGCTTCTCCTGTGCAGTGCTCAGCTTTTCAGCTACGACGGTTCCCACTCCCTCCTTCGTGTGAGCTGTGAACAGCTGGAACGGGGCAGTCGAAGCTGCCGACACTTTGGGAGCTTGTTCAGTTTCCAGAAAGCAATCTTGTGACAAACAACCTCTTACAAGCACGTAGCCAGCGGTTCTTGTGTTATTGTATCTACCAGCTCTGAAACATCAAAGCTGGGTCTGAATGCGTCATATCTGTAATGCCCTTTTGTTTTATGTTTTTGTTTGTTTGCTTGGTTCATGGGGCTTGGAATAGGAATGGGCGATATTTTACCGTTCACGATATACCGTCAAAAAAATTCCCTACCATAAGAATTTGTCATCTTGCGGTAAAAACGATAAATTCCCGTTGATGACGTTTTTGTGTAAAGCTGATTTATGGTTCTGCGTTAAATCCACGCACAACGTACGGGAAGGAAGGAAGGAAGGAAGGAAGGAAGGAAGGAAGGAAGGAAGGAAGGAAGGAAGGAAGGAAGGAAGGAAGGAAGGAAGGAAGGAAGGAAGGAAGGGAGGATGGGAGAAAAGAAGCAAGGAAGGAAGGAAGGAAGGAAGGAAGGAAGGAAGGAAGGAAGGAAGGAAGGAAGGAAGGAAGGAAGGAAGGAAGGAAGGAAGGAAGGAAGGAAGGAAGGAAGGAAGGAAGGAAGGGAGAAAATAAGGAAGGGAGAAAATAAGGAAGGGAGAAAATAAGGAAGGAAGGACGAAGGATAAATTCCCGTTGATGATGTTTTTGTGTAACAAACATGGCGGATCTGAGAGCAAGATAGATTTATAGTTAAAAAGATGGAGTTGAATTGGTATTTTTTTTATCCTCATTTTTATCGTTATCGGGATAAATGCCAGAAATGATCGTGATACATTTTTTAGTCCATACCGCCCATCCCTAGCTTGGAACTAACTCAGTTATAACTATGTTTAAACTGTAGGTTGTATTGTTAATAGCACGGGGACTGAACCGACGTCTAACTCCCAGCCCTGTGAGCCAGATGGTGCGGTATTATACCTCTGTACGCAGCCTGTTGCTACATGATTGGGTAACGCATGTGCCAAACAAACGGAGCTGCTGTCGGGGCCCGTTTGCCATTATAAGTCACTGCAAACGGAATTATTAAATGATCTACTTTACATGTGTTTAATGCATTATTTGGCTCTGTTTCCCGCGGAAGCTTCGCTGTGACCTTCTGTCGCGGTTCAAAGTTCCCCTTGCACTGCCATCTGTCGCGGCTTCTACCCTCAAATGATCTGGGGCTGAAATGTGAGCATTTTACAGAAAATCTGAACATGAATAAATAATACATTACCGAGTGAGTAGACTTAATCTGTCACAAAGGCACAGTGGCAGCTTTGAGTGGGCTGCTACCGCCAATGACCAAACACACGTAGCAAAAAACCATGTTGGGATACACAATGCTGGCTCCAACTGAGTTAATTTTTCCTTTTTTTCATGGAGCAGGATCACTCACTCTCACAAATCAAAACATTTTCCAGGCTTAATTACCATAGATATCCAGTTCAATGCTTTAGAATGACCCAGATAAAGCGCCGGGTTGACGACTGGCAGAGGAAAAATCTTTTGCAACATTTGGTTTTCAAGCTGTATCACTTTAGATACAATGTCGAGTTACTCCGAGCAATTACAAGCGTGTAGAGCTGTTTCCGTAATTGATGGGAGGCCTTTCCGGAGAGAAGATGAGAGCACTGTCCCCGGGATGACAGCGAGCTGTCACCCTCACGCCTGCTGTACGCTGGCTCACAGGTCAAAGTGGCTGTTTGCTTGTGAAGCATGTCTCTGGATTTTTCTTTTTTCCCTTCACCTATAAAATAAATCTCTGCTCCAGCCCTGTGAGAACGCAGCCACCCCTCCGCAGGCGTTTCTCTATTGTATGTGGTAATAAGGCTCTTGAGAGAGCGCGCTTGCTTATGACTGAGCTGGAGAAGGGCCATGAAAGACCATTGTGCAACGCGTTTTGTCTATGAAGAGAAAAGAGTCTGTAGAGGCGCTCTGTGAGAGCGGCGGCGCCCCGGTCCACAAGAAAGCTGCTGTTTGTGAAACAGCACAGTCTGGCATTGTTCTGCATGTAATTGGTCGTCCTGCCATAACTCTGCCGGAGGACGTATAGCCACAATGGCAAACGATACCAAAACAAGTCTTTTTTACACTACAAAAGGTAAATGGTGTTAGTTGTACAAGCAAATATGTAACTCACCATTAAACACACAGTAATCACACAAAAGGACTGCCAGTGTTTTTGTGTTGTGTGGGTTTTTTTTCCCCTAGAAAAATAAATTACCCCACCAGCTTTGTGCAGCTTGTGTCTGTTGTGTGTAATTGGGCTTTAACAGAATCCCGTTCTTCACGTTAAATATACTTGCTGCTCTAAATTGAAAGACTACCTTTTTCTCTGGTTCTATTTGAAACATTAAAAAACGGAAAAAAGTAATTTGGCTCCAAAATTACCTTCAAGAAGTTGATCTTTTCAAATCTGATATACTTATTCCTTGTCTTCTAACTTCCTCTTTTTTTCCCTCTTTTTTCCTCTTTTTTCCTCTTTCTTTCTCTTTTTTCCTCTTTTTTCCTCTTTTTTCATATATTTTCCTCTTTCTTCCTCTTTTTTTCTCTTTTTTCCCTCTTTTTTTCCTCTTTCTTCCTCTTTTTTCCTCTTTTTTCATATTTTTTAATATATTTTCCTCTTTTTTCCTCTTTCTTTCTCTTTTTTCCCTCTTTTTTCCTCTTTTTTTCTTTTTTCCCCTTTGTTCCTCCTTTTTTCCTCCTTTATTCCTCTTTTTTCCTCTTTCCTCCTTTTTTTCCTCTTTTTTCCTCTTTTTTTCCTCTTTTTTCCTCTTTCTTCCTCTTTTTTCCTCTTTCTTCCTCTTTTTTCCTCTTTTTTCCTCTATGAAACCTCCTGAAACCTCCTGAAACCCTCGTCCCTGTTTCAAGTTCTGACTTAAACCTGTTTGTCTGCACTGATGGATTTTCCTCCCATGCCTGCTTGTTTTATTACGGCGTATCCGCATCGCCGTAGTTGAGATTTGACCATTTTAAGAGATTATACCCTATGTCAATCCCCCTGACACCGGTAATAATGATAATTTGAATGGTCTAGAATGCATGAGTGTGAAAACAAGCTTGCAGGCATTTGTTTTAATTGTCATCCCTTCATGATTAAGAGAGAATGTGATGCAGTTTGACTGGGGTTTGGCAAGATGGATGGTCTGCAATGCTATCTGTTCCCAGGGAATCAAGTCCTTGGCACCATGATGATTCACTGCTGTTTAGATTAACATTGAGCTCGAGGGCATGATTTCTGGGCTCTCCCTCTTTTACTTTTCTCATGTTGAGGGATAGAAACGTCCAAGTCTGTGTCTTGTTGTATTCCCCAGCTGACATTATACAATTTTTAATTTTTTAATTCACGTGCTAATTTCTCTCCCTCTCTCCTTTTCCTTTTGACTGGTTTAGGTGGAAATTGAACGGAACAGATATCATTCCCAAAGCTGGGTCTCACTACAGCCTTTCCGGAGGCAACCTCCGAATCAGCCGTCTGAACAAAGACCAAGATGCTGGAACGTATCAGTGCCTCGCATCCAACTCTTTCGGGACCATCGTCAGCCGAGAGGCCAGTCTATCCTTTGCCTGTGAGTCTAATTTCTATTTTTTCCCCCTTTTTCACTGTCTATCTCTGGGCAAACTTTTGCTGCTTCTGAGCCTCGTCTGAAAAAAGGGGCAGAGGCAACAGAAAAAAAGGCACGGCAGTTGCAACTGAGGATAACAATGTGAGTTGTGCTTGATGACATGATCAACATGGGGAAAACCTTTCTCTGGGGACCCATTAGCTGGTCTGTGTGCTCAGTGGAGTTTAGTGTAGTCACTGCTGCAGAGCAAACACCCGTCCAAAAACACAAGAGAAAGAGGGAGGCAAAGAGCAAGTTAGATTAATTAAAATGACTGCCCCTGGTGATGTTGCTTGCTATTCAAGAGCCCTTTTTTGATTCCTTGGTACTAAATCCGCCACTATGCTTGGTTCTGCTCTGACTTTTGTGTGGATCTGAAACTGAGCTCAAAGCAGACTGAATATTGGGCTTGTACGGATGCCGTGGCTGGAAACTCAGACACAAAGCAGCGTTGTTCAAGAAAGACCAAAGGTCATTGACTGTGGAAGCGTCATCTTATTGATACAATAATAACATGTTGTTCTGTTTCAATAAAATCTGTTGTTCACGCAGCGGTATCAGTGTTAGAGCAGGAACATGGTGATTAATTAGCAAACCCACTGATCACGCCTTTGAAGTCTTATTTTCCAGTGAATCTAAGGCCCCGTTTACACGGAGCAAAAACAGTGGTGTTTTCATGCGTTTTGGCCGTTCGTTTACACGAAAACGAAGCTCAAAGTCACCAAAAACCATCATTCCTGAAATCTCCGGCCAAAGTGGAAATTTGCAAAAACTCAGTTTTCACGTTTGCTTGTAAACGGAGAGAAACGGACATTTAGACTTCAGAACGTCACATTATGAGACAGAAACGTCACCAGCGTCATTTGCGTGACCTGTGTTTACAATTTGTTTGGCCACTGTCAATATTTTCTTGTATTTTACCTGTTTTATATTCTAAAGTCACACTTAAAAGTAACTCCACTTCTCTGTCACTCCAAACGACAGACTCTCGTTCCATCTTGGAAGTAACTGGAAGTTACTCCTGTCATTTGTTGACGTTTTTTTCCAGGATCCTGATTGGCTAGCATGACTTTATGCTTCTCGTTACACTGCCCCCTGTAGGTTTGGCTGCTCATAGCACCGTAACAGCGTATTTATGCGGGTTCGTATAAATGATGGTATTTTTCAAAACGTACAGGGGGAAATATCCGTTTTTGTAAATACTATGTGTAAACGTGGCCTGAAACTCTTGGCTTGGTAAAGAAGAAATCCACCAACTTCCCTTGAAGTGTTTTGGAGTAGAGGTATAAAATGACTAGAGAGTAAGCTGACGTCCAAGTATTTACAGGGTTTCCCACGCATCCTGGAAAACCTGGAAAAGGATTGGTCAATTTTCCAGATGGAAAATGAGGAAAAAAATTTCAAATGTCCTGGAAACGGTTAAGTTGTCCTGGAAAATGACACTCCCCCTGCCTTGTTAGTGAATGTAAACGGTTTAAAAGTTCTGTGTATGTACATCTGACCCTACCTGATGAGGGCAACATTAGGGTGCACCATGGAGGAGGAGGTCCAGCGTTTCTGCTTCTAGCGGGTGCAGAGCTCCACGTGACGCTACCAGCCAATCAAATGTCCTCTTCTGCTTAGAGCAGTTCTAACCCAGTGCTTCCAGTTGACTGTAGCTAGATTTAGCGACTTTTCAGACGCTGTTAACGACTAAACGCTTAGAGACAAAAACCAGCGACTGAAAGTTGAAAAATGTTGTTGGATGTGATGTTTTTCTCTCCCACGGCCACAACCTGTCCTGTGTTTAGTGACACAGAGGAGAGCTGTAGTGGGCGTGTCCTTTACTGATTTGGCTGTGTGCGGTGAATGCAACTCTGATTTCAGCAGAGCTGGAGCTAATTAAAGTTAACAGGTAATCTTCAGTATTTCACACACGTTTTATCGTCTGACAATAGAAAGTAAAATGAAAAATAACTTTAGGAATTCTGTTGTGTTCAAATATTGTGTATGTGCACAGAATGGTGGGAGAAGAAATTAGAGATTAATGACTTTTCATGTAGACTTAACCTCATTAATTTCCAGTAAAAGTAGCTGTCAACAGAGTGAGATGCTCACAGAGACCACAGGGAGGAGCACCCTTAATTAAAATGTTGGCTTAAAATGTCCCGGAAAAGTCCTGGAAAATAATTTCAGCAGAAATGAGTGGGAACCATGCATTTAGCTGCTTGATTAGTTAATCCGATTCTGCTTTATAATGAACTCCAGACCAAGAACTCTCCAATGCTAAGTCAGCAGTCCCAGAGCCTCCTATGATAGATAGCTTGACGAGTCTTCAGTAGTTGAGTTGACAACCTCTGGACTTCATATTCCTAAAGCAGCAGAGAGTCGATAAGTCCCTGCTGTATGTGGCACTCATTGCTCACGCATAAATGATGACAGTCACAGCTTGTGAGGGATCATTTGCTCAGATTAGATTCTGAGGTTCAGCGTTTGGGGACAAGGCCACCAATCCATCTCGGGCCATTTGTTTGGTCCCCTGACCCAGTGGAAAGTCAATCCGTGATTTGATTCTGCTGGTGAGCGTCCACTGTCATAAGATGACAGCTCCATCAATTGCTGGGCTCTGACCTTATCAGTCTTCAGTTGTTGTCATAAAACGGGGGCATGCACCTAATGTTTGACTGTCATCTACTTTCCTGGTGCAGCTTAATGACTTCACAATGTGATGGAGGGATGAGAGATGAGCTCCAGCATGTCATTTTATCCTGCTCTGTAGAAATGTAAAGGCATACCACAAAAACAACAACAAATTAATAATAGTAATTATTATTATGTCCATCTGTTAACTTGTCCGGAGAAAAGACAATGGCCTGGTTTCCCAGATCAGTTAAGTAGTTCTTAACAGCGAAAGACTTCTTTCAAACCATCTTAAGGAGCCTGTGAAAGAACTACTTAACTGTTAAGAACTACTTAACTGATCTGGGAAACCGGGCCAATGACAGTCGACACTCGAAAGAATGCCCGAAAAACCACATTTAAAGTATATCATACATCTATTCAGTAAAGTCTACAGGTGTGATTTAAGGCTGGTTTGGTAAAGCTTTACAATGTAGTACATTTATTTGATACATGATTATGAAACGACTAAATATGAAGCAAAACGTATAATATAGAAACACTGTCAAACTGCATTAGATCATTCGAATTGCCAATATATAGTTCCGTATTTTCTGGACTATAAGCCGCACCTGCATACAAGCCGCATCTGCTCTATTTAAAAAAAAAAAGATATATAAGCCGCAAATATTTCTGTTGTTAGATTAGATATTTACTACATGTACAGAAGGATTTTGAACTGTAAATGATGTACATGTTTGTATCTAAATAGATCCTTTCCTAACAGTGTCTTTTAACACGGCAGCAACCAAGAGAAAATAACCGGTATTTATTTATCTATTTATCTGTTTGAAATCTGCTTCTACCTACTTCTATCAGCTAAAGAAGAAGTAGCGTATTCTTCTTTGCATTTATTTTGTCTTAGTTTTGATTCTAATTCCGGTTAGAGCGCCCCGAGCGGTGGAAGAAAAATACACAGAATAGCTGCACCTTTGTATAAGCTGCATGGTTGAAAACCTATGAAAAAAGTAGCGGCTTATAGTCCAGAAAATACGGTATATATATATGTAAATAAATCGTATCATCGTAGCTGAAAGCTGCTAAACTCTGTCCCCATTTAAACAAAAAGGAATTCAGACAACAGGCAGAAAAGGATGAGCACGGATGCCGACTGCAACAGAAAGCCTGCATGAGCAAGCTGTGACTAAGTTTCTGTCTCGGTACAAAGACTAAGATCAGCTGAGATTTCACAGTTACATTGATATAAAGATCACCTCGTCGGATTGACAACTCACTGAACCAGCCGCCAAGGAAGAGGGAAAACAAAAAGTCACTTTCCACTCTGACCTCGGTCCAACATTTGGTGTTTTGCCATCTTAGATCACGCTGGAATACTAAACTTCACATAATTCATGTAAGGTCATGCCTGTGTGGCAGGAGCGCACGCACTGTTGTGACTGAAAAACAGCGCTTCACGTCACGTGATTCTGGAAATAAAAATCAATGCGTCAATCATCCAAAATGGACGATGGGGTTGGAAGATGTTGAAGCAATGAGGTGTTTATTTCTTTTAAGTTTATACAATTGTTTCCTGCATTTGTTTATTTGGACTGGTTGTAGGACTTAATTAGCAGTGATACTCCCTCAGTAATCATAGTCTGTGGATGGAAACAATCACATAGTCCGTGACCTACTCAGATAATGTCAGATGGCAGCGTGGGTTCCTTTCCCCCTGCTGCTTTGCTCTCACTCATGAACGGCTCACGTTAGGATTCAAAATACCTGGTAAGGATTAGAGGTAATACATATGCTCAGCTTTACACGTTAGAGAGGTTGGGGCAAGTATACAGCTACATATCTTTCTGTGAGTAACTCCCTGTTACATAAAACTACGGGGAAACAATGTGATCACTATGAAGCATTTAACACTTAATTTCTGTGACTTTTTGCTCACTTTCTAACGTCTACATAACCTTCAACCAGTGTAAAATTCAGTCAACACCAATGCCAACTCAGAACTTTAAGGAAAAGGGAGAAATAATTGAACCAATCAAGGAAAGAAACGAAACACAGGAAGTTCAATCTCCTCAAATGTTAGTTGAAGAAACTTGAACAATACACAAAATAGATTTTTGTATGTGCCGATTGCAAGGTTAAAAATATAAATAACAAGATTTTACATGTTAATTTCTCGTTTTTTGGAGATGAAGAAAAGGACGGGACAAGTTTGAAAGACTGTGAAAGACAAAAGGTATCATGGAAAATGATTCTGCTCATGTGCACTAAACTTCCTGTCAACTTCACCGTTCACACTCAGAATAGGCACCGTTAATTTTTACTCCACAAAAAATCCTAAGGGAGGTCTGGGGATCCCTGCTCCGACTGCTGCCCCCGCGACCCGGACTCGGATAATGCGGTGGACAATGGATGAATGGATGGAAAAAATCCCAACAGTAAGCAATACTATGCAAAATTTGAGCGAGAGTTTTACAAAAGAGCTGAATTTGAACGATAGTTTGCGTCTGACACCTTTTTATAAACTCAGCGGTATTTAGAGCTGTCATGGGAAAAAAGTACAATCATTTCCTTGACGAGTAGAAATGTACTGCTGTTACACAAGAAGAGGTTTAAAGTCAAAACATCTGATGATTGTTCGGCGCTTTAACATAGTCTTTACCTAGCATTCAAGCAGGATGGGTATAATACATCTGTAAACATGTGAATAGCAGAAGGTGGACATTACAAACCTATATTTGACTGAAAAATGGAGGGGAATTATGCTGAATTGGATAAATCAGAGAGAACCAGCCTATATACCGTATGTATCCCGTATACAAAACCATGAGCGGGAACTAAGGCAACAAATCAGATGTTCAGGACAGCTACAAATACCTTGGGATCCCACAAGCAAATGGCAAATACAAGCAGGCTGCAAGGAAAAGAACCAGGCACATCCTGAGGAGCCAGCTGGATGGGAAAGTTCAGAAATCTGTCCAAATGTCTCCGAATGATATCTTCTAAGTGAGAATCCAGTGAGGAGGGAGAAAGGAATGGTGGAAGAACCATCATGGGAAGGGAAGCCAGTGCATGACATGTACCACCTACAGGTAGAAGAAGTGTCCGGCATCAAGAAATCAGTGTCTGGAAAAGGCCGGTGTGAAGGACGGTGCAGAGACCTGGTCTACAACACCAGACAAGACCCCAGTTACAGACTGTGCAAAGATGCCTTAGACAATCCAGCACATAATAGTTGATAACAAGAGCATTGGTGTAAATTGTGAATTTCCCCGCTGTGGGACTAATAAAGGAATATCTTATCTTATCTTATCTTATCTTAAAAGTTTAAGGTTTTAATTCAGTTTGAAGGTCAGGTGATATTCAACATTTATCTTAGTCTTAAGGTTGATTTAATCTTTTTTCTACACTTGTCAGTTTTAAACCTGACCTTCCTTTAAATTCAGTAATTTCGCTCCCGGTTTAGGGATTTTTCTGCCTTTTTTTTCTTTAAACAGGCATCAGAGTTTTCCATGTCCATTTCCATTTCCTTGTTCCATGTGAGTATTCGTCCTAAAAGTCCAGTCCAATCTGTGAATAAGTTTGATTTCAGGTATTTTTATGTGAAATTCATTTTTTTTTTTTTTTTACTGTATTATGACTTTGCTGCAGCGTATTCTCTTCCCTGAACTTAAATATGTTTGTTACTCTGCAGAATAAGAATAAATGGGATGTACCTTGGGTAACATTTGTTGGTTGACATGCTCCATGTTGCCTTCAAGGTTATCCTCTGAAGTTGGACGGACTCCAAATACTTTAGTGTTTATTTCCATGTCACAAACTTTTGATGGATGATGCTACTTCCTGCAAGGGCTGTGGCTGTCTACCACATGAGGCAAGAATAACTGATGGGCGGTGGGCGACCCCGCTCAATACTCACTACCCTTGATTGGTATGGCTATTGATTCTTTATCAGTGATTATGTAAAATACGTACACTCATAATTCATTCTAATGAGAAGGCTGCATATTCAATATCAGCATTCCTTTGTGGGGATCTCAACACAGTGGCTGTGCTTTAAATGCAGACATGAGTTTACACAGTATTTCACCTTCACCAGAAGATTCAACAGGGAAAATAAATCAAATTGAAATTGGAGTTTCCTAAACACACTCTTTATAACGTGGGATCATATATGTAGTTACAAATATTGCAGGTATAGTGTCTCGTCAGTGTTAGACAAGCAGATATTTTACTAATCATAGGACTTAGTATTCCAGATGTCACCAGAAAAGACTTTAAAGCCTGGAGGGGAAACATGGATACCTAATTTAGATGCAAATACATCCTTCAGACTTCTTTCAGCTGCTATGATAATGTGGAGTGGGTATATTGACAGAGTTAATGAGGCGTAAATAGCTGATAGGGTGTACTCTGGCTTTTACTTTTATCTGCACTACACTATCAAGATATCACTCCTGAGAACCTGCTATAAAGCAGAATAGGATACTTTAAAAGAAATGGGAACAGAAAATAAAAAGGAAGGGAAGTACTACAATTTGTGAAATGGTCTCAACTGGGTCTGGACTGACCTTGTTTCTCCTCTTCTTCTTTATAATAGAGGACAGTATACATCAGTCTTGTAGGTGGTGTCTGGCCCACGTCACCTTGTGTTAATGTTGCTTTTAAAACCAGAAATGGCTTTTCATGAGCAGTACTACTTCGATCTATGAACACAAAAGTAAGCATCTCTGTCTTCAAAATAACCTTTTCGCTGTAATTGAAGTTATTTACACAAAATGCTGAATTTCTAGAAAGACAGCTCCTCAGCAGGCAGGTGGGACCTAATGAAGCAGCTGTCTTGAACGACCTCAGAGTTGCAGGTTTCGTGTAAGTGATATGAATTATTTCTCACAGTGGCAGGTCTAGTTTAGTGGAGAGAACCATGCTAGAGTTCACAGCTGCTCGTTTCATCTGCAACGAAAAAACAGTATTGATTCTAGTTTATAAGCCGTCATTTAACATGTGGTATAAATATGAGTACAATTTTTTTTTTTTATCATTGCATTTAAAGAGAAGATCCTGCATATTCATCTGACTTTCACTAGGATCTTCCTTTTTGTGTGATGTGGGAAATATTCCATCGTCATCAAACTACAGTACCAAAATACGTTTTACATCGCTACAGTACAAATTATGAAATACAGTAGTCACTAGAAATTATGTGTGTATCCTTGAACAAAGACATCAATAAACTCTAATTTCAGTAATTTCCTCATTACCCAGCCATCCATCCATATCTATACCCATTTTATTCCATGAAGGGTCACGGGGGTTTGCTGGAGCCTATCCAGCTCATTACAGGCTGGATAAGCTGACCCCCCACCCCCCCTGATGTAAAGCCTTACCCCTCCAGAACCATTTCATCCATCAAATTATAATTTTAAAAACAACCTCTCATAGCATTGAAACAAAAGATCAATTCACCCCCCCAAAAAGTATATAGTTGTAGATATAATGTGAGGCCCCTGAAAAGCTTAGCTATGACTGAAACGAGGGCTGCTGCGTCACTGACAGGAGACAGAGTGATGTGACTGAGGCGAGTAACCTGCTCCAGGTAAAGTCAGTCTCTTTGGATGATGTCTTAACAGACAAAGTTAAAGACGAATCGAGATGTAATTAATTAAAAGTTCCCTTTATCCTCAGAGCTGTCTGTGCTGACCGGAGACAACAGATTATCATAACCTTTTCAACTATGTGCACGATTGAGGTCATTCCAAGCCTCACGCTTTGAGCCGGTCCTGAAAATGTTATCAGTGTTTCGTAAGAGTCCGTGTTACATTCTCAAAGTGTCCTTTTATTTACTTCAGTTTCAGTTTCAGTGACAGCACCATGCGATCAATGAGCATGAGGCTGCCCAATGAAACCAGTTCCATCCTGACTATTGATAGATGAATTTCTGGGACCAAGCATCCTCTTAATCAAAAAAGGGGAAAAAAAAAAGTTTCATACAAACCAAGAATTATGAAAAAGGAAAAAAACTAAAGGAAAATAATTATTTAGAATTTTTTTATACAAAATGTGCAGGGTTTTTCATTCCAATATATAATTAGCACTTAAAATAAAATGACACTGGATTTTTTTTTTTTTGTTATTTAAAGGGTTAAGGAAGGAATACAATTTGCTTGTAAATTGCAGGACACAATGAGAAGAACATTTAAAAGTGGAGACATTTCCAGTTTTTTTTTTTTTTGAAAAGTGAGGGAAGAGAAGGCGAGAACTGAGGACATCTCAGAGTCAGAGAGGGGGTTAGAAGCAAAAGTGTGATGATGGAGAGGATGAAAGCAGGGAATCCACCTTCTATTCCAACTGGACCCACGTATGTATTTATACTCTATGAATCCCAGTGCAGTGACAGTAGCTGTTACGATGAAATAAGATCTATTCAGTAAAGTCTACAGGTGTGATTTAAGGCTACCTCGCTAAAGCTCTACAATGTAGTAAATGTATTTGATACATGATTATGAAACAACTAAATATGAAGCAAAACATATAATATAGAAACACCGTCAAACTGCATTAGATCATTCGAATTGCCAATATATAATATACACACACACATACATACACACACACTATATATACCAAGCCAAGGTGATGCAGCAGGGCAGTTTAAAGACATTCACCAAAACACTTGGAGCAGCAAAGAGGCGTTTCCTAAGTGAGTAGTACAAATCCTGGCCATGGTTGGATGCAGCATATTTCTTTGCTTGCAGACATTTTGCTATATCAAAAACAAATGTATTCACATCAGAAAATGGACAAAGCAATTGAAAGAAGGCCACTTTCAAAGACAGTGAGTCCAGTGTACATGTCAGAAGTCAGAAGTGAATGTGAATGTCATGATCATATGGAGTGAATACAAAAATAGGGACTGAAAAGATACATCTTTACTCAGAATGATGGGAGAGCTTAATAAAAAACAAGTAATTGAAAATCCGAATTACATCAAAACCCTGACATGTCCCAACGAGGCCACGATGAAATAGAAACCTCAAAAACAGGGGGACTTTCCTTGAGATCTTGGATCTTATGCTTAGATGCTGCCAGTTTAACAGATAAAGCTGCCACATATGCATTCTTTATTCACTTCAATGCAAACTGTTCACATTTTGTCATTGTTGAGGCTGCACGGTTTTTCACTTTATTAGAAAAAGTGTATTTATTCATGTCAGGATCATACGCCCACAATAAGTAGATTGATGTTCAAAAAGAAATGTTGAGTGGGGCTCTCGGGAACTACCAAGGCTGAGTGACACTAGATGGGCCTGTCCTTATGCTGGCCTGGCAATAAGACTTCTTGAAACTAACAAAGCCAATAGCAAAGTGTGTCCATCAGGTCTGACTGAGTCTGTGACAGTCCTGGAGCCTTTTAAAGAGGCTTTCTTTGAACTATTTTACTTGGATGTCTTTGTGAGATGTTTTGCTGCACAGCTCAACAATCCCTGTCTTTAGCTCAACTAACACTGCGTGAGAGATATAACACCATTACTTTACAGTTTCCATACAAGTCAGAACACCTGGAGAAAATCCACAGGAAAAAGGGACTAAAATGCAAACAGTTATTTTGTCAAGACCTTAGCTATTACGCAAAAACCCCAGGTACCGAACGCTAAGATCGTTGAACACTCCTATCCTAACACTGCCACCCTGGGATTTTCTGTTTAGAGTGTTAACATGTATTTTTCAGCCTAAATGTGAGGCATCTTGTAGCATCATAAGCAATTTTCAGTAACAACCAAACCTTCCACACAGAGCAGTGATGCACTTCATTTTGCTGAGGCTGGTAGTCATTCAGTCACACATTTCTCTCTTCAGATCCTGTCAGCCTTTCATTTGGGTTAGGATTTGCACTTTGACAAGGACGGCAGAGGTCAGTCATCCTTTTGTCATCTACTAGTGTGCTTGAGATTATTATCCCATTGTATGACCCAATTTCATCCACGCTTTAGTTATTGGACAGATGGCATCATATTTAACTCTCGAATAGTTCAGTAATCTAAACGATACAGAGGAATTCATGGCTGACTCAAGTACCAGTAGGCAAGTCCATCTGAAACTGAATCTGTGACAAATGTTAATAACAGATAGGTGAAGCAAGCGGCATGTAACCGTACAAGCTTCGGCTTGAGTTTAGCACACAGGAGCGGATATGGATTCAGGTGGTTGACAAAGAGACTGAGGCAGAAGGACGTTTTCAAGATGTATTTTTGTCCAACAGAAAAAAACTATTCTATAAACTACATTTTATTCAAAGTCCATTAAAATAGCTCAAATCTTTATTTTGAAATTTACCATTTATAATACCAAGGGCTGGCAGGCCTGCCACAAGTGCACGTGAAGAGGGGTAAAGATTGTCTGGGACAGAGGAATCACTCTGCCCTGTGCTTCACAAAACAATTAGGACAACTGAATTATGGTTCTGCGTTAAACCTACGCCGTAGGGTAAGCGGCTAAGCAGGAGTCTCTCCGTAGCCTATGCCGGAGCCTGACGTGCACCTCCCAAAAAATGTAACTATGCGACGCAGACCCAACGCGGACCGAGAGGGCTGTGATTCGTTCGCTTGGTAGCAACGCATTTCCGGTTCCGGTCCGTGAAGCAGTAGTGAACTTTCAGCGCTCTTTTCTTCGTGTGTGTGTGATTTTTTTGGGGGGGGGGGGTTGTTTTGGTTTTTTGCACAATAGTTGTCCTTATCTCTTTGATTGACTCTGACCGGAAAAAAACAAACAAAGTATCAACAAGGGCTCTGGGGGGGTACTGCACTACGATGAAATAGACGGATGGAGAAGTCCAAAGGGTTCACGTCACGGCAACGGCGTATGCTCTGCGTTGGTGTAACACAGAACCTTAATTCAGACATGCAAAAGTGAAGGATGTGCCAAAAATGACCACTACACACTGGAGCGATGGGGCTGGAGTGAGAAACCTTGTCACCAAACCCCTCTGCTGTCATGGCAACATTGCTCGACCCGGACCCTAAATAAAAGACTACAATTTAAAAAGCAAACACAAGACAGAAAGATCGCGCAAGAAAAGAAGAACTAACCCTAATATTAAACTAAGTTCCACCAACCCACAGTATAATTCAGAGTCACAGAGTTATTGTTAAATAGATACATATAAATGAAATAGGGAGGTTATGAATCTTAATAATAGACCCAAATATAAAACAGGCAATGGCTAATGGTGTCAAGAGACCAGCACCAGCAGCATAGAGTACAGTACACAAAGGCGGGCTGTCGGTTTAACACTGGGGGACAAAACTGTTTGTTCTATGTATAAACATAATAAGTAGAGCTGTAATATAAATGGTGGAGGTGCTGAATTGTTAACCCTTTCTGTTACCTTGACTCTGTCTCTAAGCCGGTTAAGTCCAACTTGATTATGCCAAAAAAACGGCCTTGTTTGGCACTGAAAGTGCCAATGTCTTCCAGTCCTGGAGGAGGAAAGATGGCGCCTGTGCCTGGCTATGCTACTGCTAGCCTTCTACGCCGACTACTATTTATTGCTTTTATAACATGTGTGGACATATCAGGCCGATTATCAAACTCTCACGCCTCTGCTGTTTGGATCTACGACCGTGGCTCTCTTCTTGGCATAAAGAAGTCTATGGAGTTTTAGTTCCCTCCACCTATTGTTTGCTCGACCGACTCACCTGAGTTTGTCTTGCTGTTTCCTGCCCCGGGCACAAAGAGGAAAGAGAGGAAGTGTGGCTCTAGGTCTGGCATCAAAGTTAAGCGCAGGCGGGTGTCAAGTTCACGGGTCGACATCCTGGAGCGTCCGGCCAGGTGCTTGCGGATGGTCCTTCTCCTCGATGTGTGGCTTGGTGCCGGTCCGCCCTCGTCGCCGTCTTTTCTGGATTCCCCGGCCAGTGTTTGGGAGCCAGCGGAACGTTGGAATTGGTATTACTGGGATGCCTTGCCAGCGTGCTTCCCCGTGTTTTCATCCAGCAATCCACATGTGACGTCCCGACCCAGCTGGAGACCACTTGACCGCATCGTGCGCCTTCGGCAAATTCTGCTGTGTCTAGCGGACGCAAAGTCTATGACTTCACCTTTTTCTGGGCTTTGAATGCTCCTTCAATTGCAAATAAGTTCTTTTTTATTAAATGAACTTTTTGTTAGGCAAAACTCGGATTTCCTGTTCCTTACGGAGACATGGCAGGGAGAAGGAGAATTCATTAATTTAAATGAACTCTGTCCTGATGGCCTCTCTGTTTTCGGGTTACCACATCCCTCTCACAACGGAGGAGGACTTGCTTTGGAATTCAGTGACAGTTTTATCTGTATGATGAAAAACACTCAAACTGCCCCCTCATTTGAATCACAGATGGTTAAGAATGGTTCTTCTTCTTTTTATTTAGTTTTTATCGCCCACCAGGCCCTGCTGCTGCATTTTTTATGGATTTTTTACTTTTTATCTTTAATAATCAAGTTGGAAAAAGTCTTAATAGTTGGTGATTTTAATCTTCTTGTTTATGACAGCAATTCTTGTGCAGGAAGGGAACTTTTAACACTGACTGAAACTTTTAATTTTGAGCAACTTGTTTCTGGCTCCACCCACCGAAATGCCACACTCTTGACTTAGTTATTTTGCTTGGCATCAATGTTACCAACCTTTCTATAGAAGATGTCCATATTAGTCATCATTGCTGTGTTTTATTCGACCTGTCCTTTTCTCCCAAAGCTACGTCCTTCTGAGATTAGGTCAAAGAGGCGCATCATCACTAAGGATACGTCAGCTCGGTTCTCTGCCTTGTTTGACTCTAAAGTGCTTGTGGAATCTCATGATGTGGATAGCCTCATTTATAGTTTTAACAGCCATTGTAAATACGTATATTTTGGATATGATTGCTGTGATGAATATGATTATTGGATCCTGGGTGTAATTCACCCTCCGATTCCTACGCAGGCAGTCCGAGGATACTTCAGTTTTCTCACAATGCTTCTGCGTTTTGGTTTGACATTTGATAATAAATAAGGTTTTGGTGCATGTCAGGATTGATTTGATCTTATGTTTTCTTACCTTGTTTTAAGACCTGATAAAGAGCACATGATTTTGTTTTATAAGTATTATTGTCTGGACCCGTAAAACCTTAGATCTACCTCTTTTTATTCATACATGACTGTTGATTTCCAGTTGAAGGTAACAAGTAGGAGAAGGTCTTGAAGAAACCCACAGCCACAGTTGAGCAAGCAAGTTGAAGTAGGATTGGTTGCTGTAGCATTTTGAAAGCTCATATATCTGGCATGTAATCATCATCCTAATCTGGATCATCATTTGTAACGCCAGCTTAGATTTGGAATAATTGATGCTAATAGATCTAGACGGAGCAACACGTTTACTTTTTCTGAGGCAATTAATCATTGTTAACTCCTTCCCTTTTGAGAATTACACAGAAGCGTCTTTGCTTAAAATATCAGCACAGTTCCAAAAAAAAAAAAAAAAGTGAAAGGACTTGAGTTCTCTACTCTTCCTTTATGTGACAAATTTAATGGATGTGTTATTTGAAATGTCCCCTTGGGACAAAGTCTGTGCTTTCATGCTCTCTTTTGAACAATTGCACAGCTGTGTGAGCTTACAAAGACATGCCTCTGGTAAAGCACACCCATCCACCACAATGGGAGCCTCCGCTTTGAAAGACATCAACATATCGTACTGTAAATGATGCTTTTTTGCTACTCTGTTCATAACAATGTTCTTTTGCTCTGCCTTTACTGCCACGCCTGGATGATTGGAGGTGGGGGTGGGGTGGTTGTGGCGGGGATGTTGCCACAATTGCAGCCTGCTTTCAGGATGGACGAGGCCACATCTGCCGCTGTAGACGTGGACAATGAGCCGCTAGACACCGCCACTACATGAATCACAACAGCTTTGATCTCATCCCAAAATAAGCCAAAAAGTGTCTTATTTTTGGGTGGGGGGTGGAGGTGGGGGAGACTCAATTCAATAGATGTCTCTTGTTTTGGTTGACTTTGTTCTACAGGCCCATATTTTGGGAGGGCTTGGGTGCTTTTATCTAACTTCTATCGCATCTTTAGATGAAAGTAAGTGGCTGCGCTAATCCAGAGGAGAAAGGAGAAAATAAAAGAAAATAGCTTCTTTCACTGTTTTTGAGTGGCCAAGACCCTCGCCCCAAATAAATTATGTCCATCCATTCAAGTTCTATTTGATGGAGAACTGTTTTTTTTTTCCTTTACTGTAAAAGAAGGACTAATGTCCAGCTAAGATAATTGATTCACTGGACTTAGATGTACAAAAGAAAGGAGATATATGAGCGACAAGGTTTCCTCAGAGCTCCGACGAGCATCACCAGCGAGTGATAAAACATATAGACAAGAAAAGTCAATTAGCCTTGCTACAACACTAATCACCTTTGAGTGACAGTTGAGAGATAACAGCAAGCACTAGTTAACAAGCTACGCAAAAGAGGCTTTAAAAATAAACCACCTAAAATAAGCATCAGGGCCAGAGTTATTCTGCTCATCATGGATCTCAGCAAATCACCTTGTATTCAAAGGTGTTTGTCTTTCCTATAAGCACCTTCATGCCTTGATCACCGCCCTGTCAGATTGGGCGACAACTTCTCACACTCAAGCAAATACAATTACAAGAGACGGAGATTAGCTATGAGTAAAACCCGGCTGCGGAGAGTCGTTTGGCATCCCATTTATACACCGCTTTCAGCTGCTCAATTATTCTGGTGAGGGGATGACATGTGTTCCACCGAGGGATGAGGGCAAACAAATGACATCAATCAAGTAAGTGGATTAACATGCAAGCGTGAAAGATAGTCAGACTTTTCAGGTTGAATTATTTACAATTCTTTAAGGTTAATGTGATAAACAAATCTGCACATTACAAGAAAGTACTAAAGAATGGTTAATGTTGCCAGTCTTGGGTAGGACACCACGGCCATGGGAACTCATATTTTTGCTTAAATATGCACACGTAACCTGATCTCACTTTATTTCTACACTCTCTTACTTTGGCATGAATGATTCACAATATAGATGTAAGACCCTCTGTAATTTGAATTATGGATTGCAATCCAAAGAACGTAGGCAACACACGTGTGTTTCTGCTACAGTTTGTGCCCCTGAATGTTTATGATGTGATACAGGCAAAGCACAAAGCTCTGGTAATATTGTCAGAATTATGAATCTGACTTTGACTTAAATTCACAATATTAATAAGCACCTTAAGCATGCTTTCCTGTTGAGGATTCTCAATTGTTTTGTGTGTTCTAAACAACACAAACAGCGAAGATCAAGAAATACTAAAGAGTGTAAAAATATAGTGGATAAGCAGCAAAAGGGAAGACGCATTTGAAACGTTTTAATCAATCATTATTCTTACATAATTTATGCAGCCCTGCCGCAGATTACCACCTCGTCATGTTGTAGGAGTTTGAGGACCCAAATGATTCCCCCTGTGTTGTCTCGGGCAGTTAACCTGGTACCATCTCCCAAGGACAATCGGTTCTGGGGAACGAGCCACACATTGGCTGATTGGATGGATTCATATGGATACGTAGACATAAAGACCAACGACTCTATTGGCCCTTTTCCACTAGTATCTACTCAGCTCGCTTCTACTCGCCACGCCCCCTTCTTGCGCTTTTCCACTACGGGCCGAGGCGGGTGGAGCCGTGCCAAGCAGATACTTTTTCTGTACCTTTTCTGTCAAGGTTCTAAGCGGCTGAGCCGGCCCTGGATCTGACGTCATCACACTACAGGCCACTGATTGGTCGGGGGGCGGGGTCGTCAGACGTTTGAATCAGGAAGCGGGAGTCAGCGCGAGAGCGACTCGCGGCTCGCAGCGATTTTATTATACAGCGCAAACGTCTGTTTGGTGATCCAACTCTGAGGTGCAGATGTTCATAAACCTGGTGGCTGAGGAGAGAATTAAAAAGGGATGTTGACGGGCGATAAGGAACGATCAGATCCACCAGGAGCTCTGTTTTACTCTCAGCCGCTCGCGGCTCCAGCTGATTTCTCATCAGCTCCGACACAAACGAAAGGGTTGCGCAATCGAGTACGTCACAGCAGCTCACCCCAACCAGCCCACTTCTCACCTGGCTGTGGAAAAACAAACGAGGACAAAGCGGGTAGAGGGGGGTAGAGGCGTGATGAGCCGTCCCGAGCCGGGGCGCGCTGAGTAGGTACTGGTGGAAAAGCGCCAAATGTCTCTGCTGAAACTGGCAACACACTAAAACTGGGATGATTATACGGATCTGAGGGTTAGTTATTACAAAACGTGCACATACAGTTAGAGAACATTTGTAAATATTTTGTGTTTGTGTTTCAATTGTGATGGTTTAAAGTGACTATGATCTCCTGTAAATGCTATCCTAAACAAAGCAATAACCAGCCAGCCTTTCTCTTCCTACTGGGAAACGGTTCCTGGGGTTCTCCTGCAGTTTCTGTTATTCTCTTGGTACTAGGAAAGGGTTCCTGGGTTCTCTTGCTGGGCTCTTTGTTTTTCTTTTGATACAAGGAAACAGTTCCTGCGGACGGTCCTCCTGCTGGGCTGTTTCGGTGTCTCTGTTGGTACCAGGAAACAGTTCCTGGTTTTTCTCCTGCTGTTTCTGTTCTTCTCTTGACTAGGAAAAAGTTCCTGCAGTTCTCTTGCAGGGCTATTTCTGTTTTTTTCTTGGTACTAAGAAATAGTTCCTAGGGTTTGTCTTGCAGGGTAGGGCTGAGCGATATATCGAGATTTTAATATATATTGATATATTTTCAAACGCGATATGGTACGAGACAATATCGTTTATATATGGAAAAAAAAAATTATGATTTTGATATAGCTTATTTTGTGACAAATTGACTTGAATGTTTTATTTGAGATTTGCACAAATGTTTTGTTATTTGCACAACTGTCAACCTCAGTGGAAAAGTCTGCCTGTTACTGTCTACATTGTATTAATTGCACAGTGTATTTTAATTTAATTGTTATGCAGGAAAGGGATATTTGTTTTATTTTATTCAAGTAGCATTTTTATTCTATATATGCAGGCAGTTTATTTTTATTTCATTAGTTTTATACATTTTGATATTGTGCAGACCTCTGTTAATAAAGGTACCTGTGTGACATTTGGCACGAGGCTTTGTATTAAAACTGACAGTTTTTTTAAGGGTTTGCCTCAGAAAAAAATGAAGCTAACAGAGATGCTAACAGAGATGCTATGCTATAATGCTTTGGGGGAAACCCCAATTATGGCACAGAAAAGATATCGATATATATTGAGTATCGCCATTCAGCTAGAAAATATCGAGATATGACTTTTGGTCCAGATCGCCCAGCCCTATTGCAGGGCTGTTTCTGTTTTTCTCTTGGGACTAAGGGAGTCCAAACACATGTATGTCAGGTTAAATGGTCACTCTAAAGTACCCATAGCACAGAATGAATGAGTGTGTGTGGTTGTTTGTCTGTAGTTGGCCCTGTGGTGGACTAATGGGCTGTCCAGGGTGCACCCCTGCTTCTGGGATAGGCTCCAGCACCCACTCACAAACCAAATGTATTGTCACACACCTCCGTTCCAGCTGGTTATTGGCTCATCGATCTCAGTACACTGTACAATGTTGACGTTTCAGTGACATGAAATGGAAATGAATAAGGGTCAAACCTGCGCGCCGTCTTAGCTGAAGTCACGTTTCCAAACGTGTGTCTAGTGCTTCTGAGACTGTGGGGCAGTCTTCTCATTCAGTGCTCGTGCATTGCACAGGAAAGTGCACGGCCAGGGTGAACAGTGAAGCTGCAAAGTAAATAAACCTGCTTCATGCTAGAACAATAAGGCAACAAGAGAGCACTCAGACTTCCAGTGCTGCCAAGGTTTAGGACACGGACATGAAGCATGGGCAGTTTGAAACGTTGCTGACAGGTAAAAGGAAGGAAAGGAGACAGCTCATATCAAGGAAATCCATCAAACTGGAGCCAAGCTGAAGCTCAGTGTCAGTGTCCAGGGGAACAGACCCTGTTGGCTTTCTTTTTTTAAATCTTTTTTATTCAAATGAAAGGTATTCATGTGTATGTTTTTAATGGTCACACAGAGCTGGAAACCCCGTGCTAAACAGAGCGCCTCCTCAGCGGCAGCCGTACTCTCACTTACTCTCTCAGTCCTTTTGGAGTTGCACCTCCCGTCCCATCACATTAACACCAACAGAACGAGCTGAAACCGGCTCCAGCACAATGACTCCGGTTCTGCTGTGGCCAGGGAACGGCTGGAACACAGATCCAGCAGGTCTAATCAGCTCCTGAAGGGGCTCTCACTGCATCACCACGACTGTGCTGCCCCTCATGCAGCAGCAGCATGAACCTCAGCCCAGTCTTTCTGAGGCTGAGGCTGAGACTCATTCTAGTGTATTTCGACAACTTAAAGGGGACCTATTATGGCATTTAATGTATATTTTAAAAACAATCTAAAGCTTGTTTTTTCTACATAAAACAGAAATTCATCCTGTGGGCCATGTCTCTAGTTATACCGCTTCTAACCTCCTTCTCTATGAGGGATTCTGAGAGGAGGGGGGGCTATGATAATGAGGCTCTGTGCTGATTGGCTGCCTGAACAAAGCCTCGCTCCGGGGAGAAGAGCCGGCTGCGTACACAAAGCGTGTCCCATGCGAGCGAGCTTCTGCGACAAAATAAATTCCATTGCTTTATTTTTTTTGTATTGGACTGTCCTAACTGGCCGCGAGTTTAACGGTTTCAGTGTGGACAGAGAGCGTCCGATGTCACGCAGCTCGACGCGATAGTCGGACGCTCGCATGCAGTTATGACACGGTGTAAACGGATCTTAAAGCCTGATTTATGGTTCTGCGTTAAATCGACGCGTACCCTACGCCGTAGGCTCTGCGCAGGTGAAACGCAGAACCATAAATCAGCCTGTAGTTCCCTGAAGAGGGAACCGGGTCACCTCATCTTCACACAGGAAGATTTAATTGAATTTTCTGAACAAAACAAATTCTGAACAATGGCGGACGCTCCAGCCGGCGGAGTTAGTTGTTGGCGTGGTTTCAGCAGCGGAGGCCAACCTATGGAAATCTGATTCTAAACGGCTCGTAAAAGTCACATGACACTGGAAGATTCATCCGGGCGGGGTGTGCAGACACTACAGAATTCTCTTGCTTTTCATCTTCTCTGTGTTGGCAGGGTGAGGGGAGACCACTTTATATATGTTAAAACAAGAAAAAACGTGTTTTTCATAATAGGTCCCCTTTAAATATGAGGTAATCCGTAGAGTCATTGAAGTGCATTACTAGGGAGGCATTTAGGCTGACCAAGACAGTCTGCTTCTGTCCCTGACTCAGTTCACCTCAAACATCCCAGAGGTGCAGGCAGCAAACCCAAACCAAAGTCTCGGGACGATACTGTATATCGCTGAGTTGGGGTAAGAACAGAGAAATAGGGGGTTGGAGGTCTGGATGTTATTTACTGTTTACCTTTATGATCCAGTCAAAACAACAGAAGGCATTCTTTAATTGCAGCTTTCAATGGTTAAGATAACATAACTGGGTGGATAGGCAAAAAGAGACCTGTTGGCAAAGAATGAGTGTATTTAGTGTGTAAAATGTTTGCATGTGAAGAGTCTGAGAATGCTGATAATACGCAGCCCGCATCCAGGCTGCTGCTCTGCATGCAGACGGATGTACGACAGGAAAAACACAAAATAGCCACAACTTCAACAAGACATAGCTATATTTAATTTCATCTGTTTTTCTTTTGTGAGGGAGCAAACCCAGAAGTTGGAGTCGTTGATTTGTTTTTTTTTTTTTTTTTTTTTTTTTTTTTTTTTTTTTTTTTTTTTTTTTCACCTTGTCTGCACACATATTATTGATTGATACCATGACGGTAGAAACCAAAAGTGTATATATGTGCATTATTACTATATGTAATATATACATATATATACGCACACATATGCGTACACATACATAAACATACACATACAAACCCAGTGTTTTTTTTTTTTTTTTTTTTTTTTTGGGGGGGGGAGGGGGTGGGGGGGGGTGGTGACGACATCCACTGCCAATCCAGGAAGCAGGAACACACGGAGACACACGTCAAGCACTGGAAATCTGCAACAAAAAAACCACAAACAAAGCACGAAACCGGCACGGAGCCATCCAAAACACGAACAGCAATCGACCTAAATCTTGAGATCTGATCGCAGTCTGAGCTAAGCTATCGCTACCGCTACCTAAACCCAAAAACTAGAGAGCCAGCATGCAGGTGAACAAGCCAGTGTGTATGTCTATGCGTGTGTGTGTGTATGTATATGATCATGCATGTGTGTGTGTGTGTGTGTGTGTGTGTATGCGTGTGACTAAATTACTATATGTGTGTGTGTGTGTGTGTGTGTGTGTGTGTGTGTGTGTGTGTGTGTGTGTGTGTGTGTGTGTGTGTGTGTGTGTGTGTGTGTGTGTGTGTGTGTGTGTGTGTGTGTGTGTGTGTGTGTGTGTGTGTGTGTGTGTGTGTGTGTGTGTATGTGTGTAATAAACCAAACAAAGCTCCACCTGAAGTGTATCTATAGTGGGGGAGGGGGGGGAGCAACCCCGCCACCCGTGAGACCAGAGGCCGACAAGGAAGAGCCCGGAACCCAGGCCACCGGCAACCCCACAGAGGGGAGAAGTAGGAGGGAGGCAACCCACCGCCTGCGAGGCCCCCCCCCCCACCCGGCGGCGGCCGAGGGGGCCCGCGGGCGGGGCCCCCACGGCGCGGAAAGAAGCAGCCAGGGATCCCGCGGCGGCGGACCGCGACCCAGGCAATCCCCGGCCACCCGGTCCGGGCCGGACACGCGGCCAGGAGGCCCTCACCCTTCAGGCCAGCGACCCCCACCCGGCAGGGGGCCAGCCCGCCCGGAGAGACAGAGCCGCCCCGGCCGCCGACGCGGGCAGGCGCACCCGTCCCCCACGAAAGTGGCCCTCCAAGACCAGAGGGGCGCCCCGCCGTAGAGGCAGCGGGGGGGACCGGAGACGGGCCCGGAGAGAGGGAACCCCCCAACAAGGCGACACACGCGCAGGCCCGACAACGGAGGGCCCCAGACCCAGGCATCCCATTCATTCATCCATTCACCTATCCGATACCTATACTAATAATAATATAATATACTATACATAATAATAATAATACTAATAATAATACTAATAATAATACTAATAATAATACTAATAATAATAATAACCATCTTTGTATAATATAATATTGATAAATTATTAAGTTTTTGATGTCCTGCCAATGGAGGCTCAAATCCTCCATGGCAGGACCCTTCCATACCGCATTCTCACCGACACAGACATACAATCACGCACCGTTTCCCCCTCCCCGGGGGGATCCAGCACCGCCAGAAGGCACCCCAGGCTGCACGGCGGGCCCCGCCAGGCCCGGGTAACCCGACCCACCCGTCCCAGGCCCAGGCCGGTGAGGGAACGCGGGTGATGTGGGACCCCCTCCCGCCCCTTGTGTTGAGTGCATGTGATTAATGCCATAAAAACAGGGAGGAGGGAGGGCCAAGTATGACACAGACCCCCCCCCCTCCCGAACTACGTGTCCTTGTCAAATGTATTTATTAAGTGTTGAATGTGCAGTGTCTATTTTGCTGTTAAAACCGTGAGGCGGGGAGTGCCGGGCCACGCGGGACAGTGCCCCCCACGACCCGGACCCCCCGCCTTTCGCCTATGTGCGTATGAATCGTGTAGGGGGGGCAAGAGGGGGAGCGGAGGCCGAAGCCAGGAGGCAGGACCAGCAAAGCCGGCCCTGATAAGACACCCGCGTCCCCCCGCCGGCCGTCCAGCAGACGGGGGCCGGCCCCCCGAGCCGGGCAAGGGCCCCACCGTACCTCCAAGGGCGCCCCCGGCGCCGCCGGAGCCCCCAGACGGAGGAGGAAACGGTCCAACATCCTCCCATTCATACTGACAACATAAGACATAGATACCTGGGAATGGTGCCACCCCGCCGTCGCGCCCGCCCGTGCACCCCCCGGTCAGGGGAAGCCCGCTCCCCGGACCCGGCCCCACCCCCCCCCGAGGCCACCCCGGCGGACACCCCAAGGGTCCCGGAGTCCCCACATCCGCAGGGGCACTTGGCCCCCGCCCAGCGACGGAGGACCAAGGCAGCAATGCCCCCCCAGCGCAGACAGCCACCCCCCACCCAGGCAGGGCCGGGCCCTCCGGGTGGGACCCCCACGTCCACGGCCCCGCCCCCCCCGGGAGGCCCGGAGACGCCCCAGCCACAGCCCCCCGCCCGAGCCCTCCCCAGCCACCCCCCCCCACCGCCATGAGGTAACCCCCCCCACAGGCCCCCAAGGCCCCCACCGGCTAGGGACAGGGCCCCGCGGCGGAGTCGTTGATTTGTTAACGATGAGAGGAAGCTGTGAGTTTGCAGATCACCTTCTCACTGAAAACCTTAATAGGCCTTAAACAACTTTTAGTCAAACATTGCTTGTGACTTAAAAGGACAATTTTGTTTAAATTATAATTACAGGCTGCCTCACACCGACTCATCCTGCTGCCGGTATGACATGTGTAATCTGACCATACAGTCCTCTTCATAAATTAGTGAGCCCAATAATTTCACATTTGGATCACATGGAGCTGAACTAATCAGTAATCTCATTAAAAAGTGGATCGTTGCAGTTTTGCAGCATGCTGGTCTGCAAAGAGAGAGCTGATGTCCACGCGGCTGCCTGCACTAATTTGACAATGTGCAGCATATTGTAGAACAAGGTTAATGAAGGTTAATTAATCCAATTTGGAGAATATGTATGTATAAGTCCAACACCAAACATCATCCATTAATTTATGATTCATCTTTAGCTTGGTTTCATTGTGAAAAACAAATTTGTGTATGACCTCAAATCTCAATGGGGCCATGCTAAAAATACTAAATATGCAAATGAATAAATAGTAATAAGAAAGACTTCTCAAATTAAAAAACGTTTCCTCTGGTTTAGTCGAGTGGCGATAGAATAAGGCCGCTGAGAAAGCTGTTTAATGTTTTTATGCTGCGATCCTATTTGTCTGTGGCTGGTTAAATTCTCCTCGGTGGGATCCGTGTTCTCGGTGTGGACTTGAAGCCTCTGTGTCATATCTGGATGACGTTTCCAGGGGCTGGTGCACCATTTGTGCAGCTTGTTGCTGTAAGTGGTTCTGACCTATTGTTTCCATCAATTGTCAAAAGAAAATTCATTCAGTTTAATAGCACTTATGGTGTCAAAGTCACACCAGGAGCAGCTTTGTAATGTTCGTTGGTGGTGCGTGTGATGAATGAAAGCTAACCTGACTACCATTAACATCCTTCATTTGTGACTCGCCATGACAGCCCCCTCTGCTCAGCAGGAAGGCCACAGATTGATGTTTGCCTCATAATAGCAGGTGTGTTTCAGTATCGATTTACTTGTTTTGCTTCTTTTTTTCTTCATTACGTTATGTTTAAAGCAAGGTTTAGGGGAAATAATAGTCCTAATTTGTTTTCTCTTCTCAAACGCGTGTCATTAAGCAATCATCTGGCCCGTTCAAACTCTCTTATATGCAGCATTCAAACTCGATAAGACAAGGACAAATATTGAAGTACCAAACTTAACGGACGGTTGACCCACCTGACATGCAGCTGAAGACAGGTGGTCCTGAAGAGCCAGGAGGCAGCAACAAATCAAATCTGACGAATAGTGCAGAACCCTTTTTTTCTTTTTACGAGGTGGAACAGCAGCTTCAGAAAAAGAAAATTTGTTTTTATTTTAATTACTTCCAGTAATTTCTTGAAAACTTCCTTTTCAGAGGTTTAAACGTGCATGAAAGAGTTTCAGTGCAGTACTGGTTCTGTATCATGACAACCTGCTGGAGCCCCTCCCCCGTCTCAAGGAGGAACGTCTTATAGCTGTCACATTCATTCTAGTCATCTTACAATTTGAGCCTTTATTTAAAAACTACCATCTTTTTATGTCGTTTCGTATTTTATATATGTATGTGTTGAATATTTAATTAGGGCCCGAGCACCTTCAGAGCGAAGGCCCTATTGTATTTGCAGGAATTTTTATTATTATGGGCATGCCAAGTAGTGGCATGACCATATTGCAATCGTCCAGAATGGCCCAAAGGGCAATGCTGCTAGCATGCTAAAGTCGCAAAAGTCCCACTGCGCACCAGCGGGTGTACAGCATGACCCCGCACTGATGTGGAAAAAAAAAATCCCCAAAAAGTAAAACACGGCCGAAAAAATGAGGAAAAACATGAAAATGAAGGCGTAAATTAGTACCCAGAAAAGGTTTCCCTTTTCTTATTAGGGCCCGAGCACCTTCAGTGCGAAGGCCCTATTGTATTTGCAGGAATTTTTCTTATTAGGGCCCGAGCACCTTCAGTGCGAAGGCCCTATTGTATCTGTAGGAATTCTTCGCGTTATTATTATTATTATTATTATTATTATTTTTCTGACGAAAGGAGGGCCTTTTTGCCCCCCTAAACGTGCCCAAAAAGTCACCAAATTTTGCACGCAAACCAGGCCTGGCGAAAAATTTGATATTTTATGGTTTGCATTAATGGGCGTGGCAAAATGGCTCAACAGCGCCCCCCGGAAAACTTTGTGCCTCAAGCCCCACGATACGGTTTGACCTACATGCACGAAAATCAGTACACACCTGTATCATGGCACAACTTAAAGAAAAGTCTCTTGGAGTCATGCCCGAAACAGAACAGGATGTCAGCCATTTTGAATTAATCGTGTCATTTTGGCGAAATTTATGCCATTCCTTCGGCAGTTAATACGGCCCGAACCGTAATGAGCCCCCATGTGTGTTATACATCAAAATGTGCGTCTCCATCCTCCGACACCACGCATTACTTTTCTCTCTCAAAAGCGTTACCGTGGCGACGCTAGACGCCAAAAAGCGCGCCCACCCATTATCTGATTGGTTCAGACAGAAAAAACTTTGCGCCTCAAGCCCCAGAATACGGTTTGACGTACATGAACGAAAATCGGTACACATCTTTATCATGTCGCTACTTAAAGAAAAGTCTCTTGGCGCCATGGCCTAAACCGAACAGGAAGTCGGCCATTTTGAACATTCTTAATTAATCACGTAATTTTGGAGCAATATATGCCATTCCTTCGAGAATTAATACGGCCCGAACCGTATCGTGAACCCAGATGTGTTATACATCAAAATGTGCGTCTCCATCCTGCGACTATGCGCATTACTTTTCTCTTTCAAAAGTGTTACCGTGGCGACGCTAGACGCCAAAAAGCGCGCCCCCCCTTCATCTGATTGGTCCATATTTGATAGTTTCCCAAAAGTCACCAAATTTTGCATGCAAGCCAGACTTGGTGATAAATGTGATATTTCATGGTTTGCATTAATGGGCGTGGCCTAACGGCTCAACAGCGCCCCCTAGAAAACTTTTCTCTGCCATAACTTTTGAATGGTTTGACATAAGAAGTCGTGGGTGGTGTCATCAGATTCTTTATGGAGTCCTTGACCTTCATTGGCCTGAATTAGCCCCGCCCCTTCTTCTGATTGGTTGTCCCTTTTTTCTGCTATAACTTTTTAATGGTTTGACATAGGAAGTCGTGTGTGGTGTCAAGGGACTCTGTAATGAGTTCTTAAGCTTCGTTGGCCTGAATTAGCCCCTCCCCTTCTTCTGATTGGTTGTCCATATTTTCTGACTATAACTTTTGAATGGTTTGACATATTTGAAATATGATGGTAATGTGTCAGCCAACCACAAAAATCTCTGGAATTTTGGTGGAATCATTTATTTTTTGTCCTTGCCCGGTGCAAATGACATAAATAAAGTGCGTGGTTTGGTTGTGAAAAAATAAAAGTAATGTTACGTGAACAATAAATCAAACGCTCCCTTCCATGCAGTGTGTGTGTCTAGGAAGTAAAGACTGGAACATGCTATTCACAAAAGAACAAATAGTGGGGTTTTACTAATATTTATATCTTACAAATATTTTAAAAATTACGAAAAAACAATTCGGGACTCAGATTACATCGCTATGTTGGTATCTCCTAAGTCAGTCAGTCAGAAAACAGCCAAGCTGATTCGTGGCTCAGCGGTAATGTCGCCGTCTTTCGTGTGGGAGATCGTGAGATCGATCCCAGCTCAATGCAAAGATTATTGTCAGCAATTTGTGTGTTTTTTTTTTTACATCAACATGTGCGTCTCCTTCCTGCGACGACGCGCATTACTTTTCTCATTCAAAAGCGTTAACGTGGCAACACTCGACGCCAAAAAGTGCGCCCCCTTCATCTGATTGGTCCATATTTGATAGTTCTCCAAAAGTCACCAAATTTTGCACCAAGCCAGGCCTGGTGATAAATTTGATATTTCATGGTTTGCATGAATGGGCGTGGCCTAATGGCTCAACAGCGCCCCCTAGAATACTTTTTTCTGCTATAACTTTTGAATGGTTTGACATAGAGAGTCGTGGGTGGTGTCATCGGACTCGGTATTGAGTCCTTGACCATAATTGGTGCAAATTAGCCCCGCCCCTTCTTCTGATTGGTTGTCCCGATTTTCTGCTATAACTTTGGAATGGTTTGACATAGAGAGTCGTGGGTGGTGTCATCAGATTCTGTATGGAGTCCTTGACCTTCATTGGCCTGAATTAGCCCCACCCCTTCTTCTGATTGGTTGTCCCTTTTTTCTGCTATAACTTTTGAATGGTTTGACATAGGAAGTCGTGGGTGGTGTCGTTTCTGATATGCTTATGGGGGGCGGTGGCCGTGAGTGCGAGGGCCCGTTCATCGCTGCTTGCAGCTTTAATTATTATTATTTTTTTTTTTCTTCTGACAAAGTGATGGCCTTTTTGCCCCCCTTAACATGCCCAAAAAGTCACAAAATTTTGCACCCAAGTCAGGCCTGGCGAAAAATTTGATATTTAATAGTTTGCATTAATGGGCGTAGTAAAATGGCTCAACAGCGCCCCCTTGAAAACTTTGTGCCTCAAGCCCCACGATACGGTTTGACGTACATGCACGAAAATCGGTACACACCTGTATCATGGGACAACTTAAAGAAAAGTCTCTTGGCGTCATGCCCGAAACCGAACAGGAAGTCGGCCATTTTGAATTAATCGTGTCACTTTGGCGCAATTTATGCCATTCCTTCGAGAGTTAATTCAGCCCGAACCGTATCGTGAACCCAGGTGTGTTATACATCAAAATGTGCGTCTCCATCCTGCGACTACACGCATTACTTTTCTCTTTCAAAAGTGTTACCGTGGCGACGCTAGAAGCCAAAAAGCGCACCCCCCCTTCATCTGATTGGTCCATATTTGATAGTTCCCCAAAAGGCACCAAATTTGGCATGCAAGCCAGGCCTGGCGATAAATTTGATATTTCATCGTTTGCATTAATGGGCGTGGCAAAATGGCTCAACAGCGCCCCCCGGAAAACTTTGTGCCTCAAGCCCCACAATACGGTTTGACGTACATGCACGAAAATCGCTACACACCTGTATCATGGCACAACTTAAAGAAAAGTCTCTTGGAGCCATGGCCGAAACCGAACAGGATGTCGGCCATTTTGAATAAATTGTGTCATTTTGGCAAAATTTATGCCATTCCTTCGGCAGTTAATTCAGCCCGAACCGTAACGTGCACCCAGGTGTGTTATACATCAAAATGTGCGTCTACATCCTGCGACTACACGCATTACTTTTCTCTTTCAAAAGTGTTACCGTGGCGACGCTAGACGCCAAAAGGTGCGCCCCCCCCTTCATGTGATTGGTCCATATTTGATAGTTCTCCAAAAGTCACAAAATTTTGCATGCAAGCCAGACTTGGCGATAAATTTGATATTTCATGGTTTGCATTAATGGGCGTGGCCTAACGGCTCAACAGCGCCCCTTAGAATACTTTTATCTGCCATAACTTTTGAATGGTTTGACATAGGAAGTTGTGGGTGGTGTCATGGGACTCTGTAATGAGTCCTTAAGCTTCGTTGGCCTTAATTAGCCCCGCCCCTTCTTCTGATTGGTTGTCCCGATTTTCTGCTATAACATTGGAATGGTTTGACATAGAGAGTCCTGGGTGGTGTCATGGGACTCTGTAATGAGTCATTGACCTTCATTGGCCAGAATTAGCCCCGCCCCTTCTTCTGATTGGTTGTCCCTTTTTTCTGCTATAACTTTGGAATGGTTTGACATAGGGAGTCGTGGGTGGTGTCATGGGAATCTGTAATGAGTTCTTAAGCTTCGTTGGCCTTAATTAGCCCCGCCCCTTCTTCTGATTGGTTGTCCCGATTTTCTGCTATAACTTTGGAATGGTTTGACATAGGGAGTCGTGGGTGGGGTCATGGGAATCTGTAATGAGTTCTTAAGCTTTGTTGGCCTTAATTAGCCCCGCCCCTTCTTCTGATTGGTTGTTCCGATTTTCTGCTATAACTTTGGAATGGTTTGACATAGAGAGTCGTGGGTGGTGTCATCAGATTCTGTATGGAGTCCTTGACCTTCATTGGCCTGAATTAGCCCCGCCCCTTCTTCTAATTGGTTGTTCCTTTTTTCTGCTATAACTTTTGAATGGTTTGACATAGGAAGTCGTGGGTGGTATCGTTTCTCATATGCTTATGGGGGGTGGTGGCCGTGAGTGCGAGGGCCCGTTCATCGCTGCTTGCAGCTTTAATTATTATTATTATTTTTCTTCTGACAAAGTGATGGCCTTTTTGCCCCCCTTAACATGCCCAAAAAGTCACCAAATTTTGCACCCAAGTCAGGCCTGGCGAAAAATTTAATATTTCATGGTTTGCATTAATGGGCGTGGTAAAATGGCTCAACAGCGCCCCCTTGAAATCTTTGTGCCTCAAGCCCCACGATACGGTTTGACGTACATGCACGAAAATCGGTACACACCTGTATCATGGCACAACTTAAAGAAAAGTCTCTTGGAGCCATGGCCGAAACCGAACAGGATGTCGGCCATTTTGAATAAATCGTGTCACTTTGGCGCAATTCATGCCATTCTTTCGAAAGTTAATTCAGCCCCAACCGTAACGTGCACCCAGGTGTGTTATACATCAAAATGTGCGTCTCCCTCCTGCGACCACACGCATTACTTTTCTCTTTCAAAAGCATTACCGTGGCGACGCTAGACGCCAAAAAGCGCGCCCACCCTTCATCTGGTTGGTTCAGACAGAAAAAACTTTGCGCCTCAAGCCCCATAATACGGTTTGACGTACATGAACGAAAATTGGTACACTCCTGTATCATGTCGCAACTAAAAGAAAAGTCTCTTGGCGCCATGGCCGAAACCGAACAGGAAGTCGGCCATTTTGAACATTCTGAATTAATTGCGTAATTTTGGAGCAATATATGCCATTCCTTCGAGAGTTAATTCAGCCCGAACCGTATCGTGAACCCAGATGTGTTATACATCAAAATGTGCGTCTCTATCCTGCGACTACACGCATTACTTTTCTCTTTCAAAAGTGTTACCGTGGCGACGCTAGACGCCAACAAGCGCACCCCCCCTTCATCTGATTGGTCCATATTTGATAGTTCCCCAAAAGGCACCAAATTTGGCATGCAAGCCAGGCCTGGCGATAAATTTGATATTTCATGGTTTGCATTAATGGGCGTGGCAAAATGGCTCAACAGCGCCCCCCGGAAAACTTTGTGCCTCAAGCCCCACAATACGGTTTGACGTACATGCACAAAAATCGCTACACACCTGTATCATGGCACAACTTAAAGAAAAGTCTCTTGGAGCCATGGCCGAAACCGAACAGGATGTCGGCCATTTTGAATAAATTGTGTCATTTTGGCGAAATTTATGCCATTCCTTTGGCAGTTAATTCAGCCCGAACCGTAACGTGCACCCAGGTGTGTTATACATCAAAATGTGCGTCTACATCCTGCGACACTACGCATTACTTTTCTCTTTCAAAAGTGATTCCGTGGCGACGCTAGACGCCAAAAGGCGCGCTCCCCCTTCATGTGATTGGTCCATATTTGATAGTTTTCCAAAAGTCACCAAATTTTGCATGCAAGCCAGACTTGGCGATACATTTGATATTTCATGGTTTGCATGAATGGGCGTGGCCTAACGGCTCAACAGCGCCCCCTAGAATACTTTTATCTGCCATAACTTTTGAATGGTTTTGACATAGAGAGTTGTGGGTGGTGTCATGGGACTCTGTAATGAGTCCTTAAGCTTCGTTGGCCTTAATTAGCCCCGCCCCTTCTTCTGATTGGTTGTCCCGATTTTCTGCTATAACTTTGGAATGGTTTGACATAGAGAGTCGTGGGTGGTGTCATCAGATTCTTTATGGAGTCCTTGACCTTCATTGGCCTGAATTAGCCCCGCCCCTTCTTCTGATTGGTTGTCCCTTTTTTCTGCTATAACTTTTGAATGGTTTGACATAGGAAGTCATGGGTGGTATCATGGGACTCTGTAATGAGTTATTAAGCTTCGTTGGCCTTAATCAGCCCCGCCCCTTCTTCTGATTGGTTGTCCCGATTTTCTGCTATAACTTTGGAATGGTTTGACATAGAGAGTCGTGGGTGGTGTCATCAGATTCGGAATGGAGTCCTTGACCTTTATTTGCCTGAATTAGCCCCGCCCCTTCTTCTGATTGGTTGTCCCTATTTCCTGCTATAACTTTTGAATGTTTTGACATAGAGAGTAGTGGGTGGTGTCATCAGATTCTGTATGGAGTCCTTGACCTTCATTGGCCTGAATTAGCCCCACCCCTTCTTCTGATTGGTTGTCCCTATTTTCTGCTATAACTTTTTAAGGGTTGGACATAGAGAGTCGTGGGTGCTGTCATTTCTGATATGCTTATGGGGGGCGGTGGACGTGAGTGCGAGGGCCCGTTCATCGCTGCTTGCAGCTTTAATTATTATTATTTTTCTTCTGACAAAGTGATGGCCTTTTTGCCCCCCTTAACATGCCCAAAAAGTCACCAAATTTTGCACCCAAGTCAGGCCTGGCGAAAAATTTGATATTTAATGGTTTGCATTAATTGGCGTGGTAAAATGGCTCAACAGCGCCCCCTTGAAAACTTTGTGCCTCAAGCCCCACGATACGGTTTGACGTACATGCACGAAAATCGGTACACACCTGTATCATGGCGCAACTTAAAGAAAAGTCTCTGGGCGTCATGTCGAGAAACCGAACAGGAAGTCGGCCATTTTGAATTAATCGTGTCATTTTGGCGAAATTTATGCATTCCTTCGGCAGTTAATTCAGCCCGAACCGTAACCTTCCCCCAAGTGTGTTATACATCAAAATGTGCGTCTCCATCCTCCGACCCCACGCATTACTTTTCTCTTTCAAAATCGTTACCGTGGCGACGCTAGACGCCAAAAAGCGTGCCCACCCTTCATCTGATTGGTTCAGACAGAAAAAACTTTGCGCCTCAAGCCCCATAATACGCTTTGACGTACATGAACGAAAATCGGTACACACCTGTATCATGTCGCAACTAAAAGAAAAGTCTCTTGGCGCCATGGCCGAAACCGAACAGGAAGTCGGCCATTTTGAACATTCTGCATTAATCGCGTAATTTTGGAGCAATATATGCCATTCCTTCGAGAATTAATTCAGCCCGAACCGTATCGTGAACCCAGATGTGTTATACATCAAAATGTGCGTCTCCATCCTGCGACTACACGCATTACTTTTCTCTTTCAAAAGTGTTACCGTGGCGACGCTAGACGCCAAAAAGCGCGCCGCCCTTCATCTGATTGGTCCATATTTGATAGTTCCCCAAAAGGCACCAAATGTTGCACCCAAGCCAGGCCTGGCGAATAATTTGGTATTTAATGGTTTGCATTAATGGGCGTGGCAAAATGGCTCAACAGCGCCCCCTTGAAAACTTTGTGCCTCAAGCCCCACAATACGGTTAGACGTACATGCACGAAAATCGGTACACACCTGTATCATGGCGCAACTTAAACAAAAGTCTCTTGGGGTCATGCCCGAAACCGAACAGGATGTCGGCCATTTTGAATTAATCGTGTCATTTTGGCGAAATTTATGCCATCCCTTCTGCAGTTAATTCAGCCCGAACCGTATCGTGAACCCAGATGTGTTATACATCAAAATGTGCGTCTCCATCCTGCGACTACACGCTTTACTTTTCTCTTTCAAAAGTGTTACCGTGGCGAGGCTAGACGCCAACAAGCGCACCCCCTCTTCATCTGATTGGTCCATATTTGATAGTTCCCCAAAAGGCACCAAATTTGGCATGCAAGCCAGGCCTGGCGATACATTTGATATTTCATGGTTTGCATTAATGGGCGTGGCAAAATGGCTCAACAGCGCCCCCCGGAAAACTTTGTGCCTCAAGCCCCACAATACGGTTTGACGTACATGCACGAAAATCGCTACACACCTGTATTATGGAACAACTTAAAGAAAAGTCTCTTGGAGCCATGGCCGAAACCGAACAGGATGTCGGCCATTTTGAATAAATTGTGTCATTTTGGCGAAATTTATGCCATTCCTTCGGCAGTTAATTCAGCCCGAACCGTAACGTGCACCCAGGTGTGTTATACATCAAAATGTGCGTCTCCATCCTGCGACACCACGCATTACTTTTCTCTTTCAAAAGCGTTACCGTGGCGACGCTAGACGCCAACAAGTGCACCCCCCCTTCATCTGATTGGTCCATATTTGATAGTTCTCCAAAAGTCACCAAATTTTGCATTGCAAGCCAGGCCTGGTGATACATTTGATATTTCATGGTTTGCATTAATGGGCGTGGCCTAACGGCTCAACAACGCCCCCTAGAATACTTTTCTCTGCCATAACTTTTGAATGGTTCGACATAGGAAGTTGTGGGTGGTGTCATGGGACTCTGTAATGAGTCCTTAAGCTTCGTTGGCCTGAATTAGCCCCGCCCCTTCTTCTGATTGGTTGTCCCTTTTTTCTGCTATAACTTTTTAATTGTTTGACATAGGAAGTTGTGGGTGGTGTCATGGGACTCTGTAATGAGTCCTTAAGCTTCGCTGGCCTTAATTAGCCCCGCCCCTTTTTCTGATTGGTTGTCCCGATTTTCTGCTATAACTTTGGAATGGTTTGACATATAGAGTCGTGGGTGGTGGCATCAGATTCTTTATGGAGTCCTTGACCTCCATTGGCCTGAATTAGCCCCGCCCCTTCTTCTGATTGGTTGTCCCTTTTTTCTGCTATAACGTTTTAATGGTTTGACATAGGAAGTCGTGGGTGGTGTCATGGGACTCTGTAATGAGTTCTTAAGCTTCGTTGGACTTCATTAGCCCCGCCCCTTCTTGTGATTGGTTGTCCCGATTTTCTGCTATAACTTTTGAATGGTTTGACATAGAAAGTCGTGGGTGGTGTCATCAGATTCTGTATGGAGTCCTTGACCTTCATTGGCCTGAATTAGCCCCGCCCCTTCTTCTGATTGGTTGTCCCTTTTTTCTGCTATAACTTTTGAATGGTTTGACATAGGAAGTCGTGGGTGGTGTCATTTCTGATATGCTTATGGGGGGCGGTGGCCGTGAGTGCGAGGGCCCGTTCATCGCTGCTTGCAGCTTTAATTATTATTATTATTTTTCTTCTGACAAAGTGATGGCCCTTTTGCCCCCCTTAACATGCCCAAAAAGTCACCAAATTTTGCACCCAAGTCAGGCCTGGCGAAAAATTTGATATTTAATTGTTTGCATTAATGGGCGTGGTAAAATGGCTCAACAGCGCCCCCTTGAAAACTTTGTGCCTCAAGCCCCACGATACGGTTTGACGTACATGCACGAAAATCGGTACACACCTGTATCATGGGACAACTTAAACAAAAGTCTCTTGGCGACATGGCCGAAACCGAACAGGAAGTCGGCCATTTTGAATTAATCGTGTCATTTTGGCGAAATTTATGCCATTCCTTCGAAAGTTAATTCAGCCCGAACCGTAACGTGCCCCCAGGTGTGTTATACATCAAAATGTGCGTCTCCCTCCTGCGACCACACGCATTACTTTTCTCTTTCAAAAGCGTTACCGTGGCGACGCTAGACGCCAAAAAGCGCGCCCACCCTTCATCTCGTTGCTTCAGACAGAAAAAACTTTGAGCCTCAAGCCCCATAATACGGTTTGACGTACCTGAACGAAAATCGGTACACTCCTGTATCATGTCGCAACTAAAAGAAAAGTCTCTTGGCGCCATGGCCGAAACCGAACAGGAAGTCGGCCATTTTGAACATTCTGAATTAATTGCGTAATTTTGGAGCAATATATGCCATTCCTTCGAGAATTAATTCAGCCCGAACCGTATTGTGAACCCAGATGTGTTATACATCAAAATGTGCGTCTCCATCCTGCGACTACACGCATTACTTTTCTCTTTGAAAAGTGTTACCGTGGCGACGCTAGACGCCAACAAGCGCACCCCCCCTTCATCTGATTGGTCCATATTTGATAGTTCCCCAAAAGGCACCAAATTTGGCATGCAAGCCAGGCCTGGCGATAAATTTGATATTTCATGGTTTGCATTAATGGGCGTGGCAAAATGGCTCAACAGCGCCCCCCGGAAAACTTTGTGCCTCAAGCCCCACAATACGGTTTGACGTACATGCACGAAAATCGCTACACACCTGTATCATGGCACAACTTAAAGAAAAGTCTCTTGGAGCCATGGCCGAAACCGAACAGGATGTCGGCCATTTTGAATAAATTGTGTCATTTTGGCGAAATTTATGCCATTCCTTCGGCAGTTAATTCAGCCCGAACCGTAACGTGCACCCAGGTGTGTTATACATCAAAATGTGCGTCTACATCCTGCGACACCACGCATTACTTTTCTCTTTCAAAAGTGTTACCGTGGCGACGCTAGACGCCAAAAGGCGCGCCCCCCCTTCATGTGATTGGTCCATATTTGATAGTTCTCCAAAAGTCACCAAATTTTGCATGCAAGCCAGACTTGGTGATAACTTTGATATTTCATGGTTTGCATTAATGGGCGTGGCCTAACGGCTCAACAGCGCCCCCTAGAATACTTTTATCTGCCATAACTTTTGAATGGTTTGACATAGGAAGTCGTGGTTGGTGTCATGGGACTCTGTAATGAGTTCTTAAGCTTCGTTGGGCTTAATTAGCCCCGCCCCTTCTTCTGATTGGTTGTCCCGATTTTCTGCTATAACTTTGGAATGGTTTGACATAGGAAGTCGTAGGTGGTGTCAAGGGACTCTGCAATGAGTCCTTGAGCTTCTTTGGCCTGAATTAGCCCCGCCCCTTCTTCTGATTGGTTGTCCCTTTTTTATAATAAAATCGCCACGAGCCGCCAGTCGCTCTCGCGCTGATTCCCGCTTCCTGATTCAAACGTCTGCCGGCCCCGCCCCCCGACCAATCGGTGGCGAGTAGGGTGATGACGGCCCCGCCCCCCGACCAATCGGTGGCGAGTAGGGTGATGACGGCCCCGCCCCCCGACCAATCAGTGGCGAGTAGGGTGATGACGGCCCCGCCCCCCGACCAATCGGTGGCGAGTAGGGTGATGACGGCCCCGCCCCCCGACCAATCAGCTCCCTGTAATGTGGTGACGTCAGAAATATTCCCCGCTCAGCCCGGTTACAACCTTGGCAGAATGGTTACAGAAAAAGTAATAATTAAAATAGTAGGGTTTTACTAATATTTATAACTTACAAATATTTAAAAAAATTAGAAAAAACAGCTCCAGACTTACATTACTAAATATCGATATGTTGGTCTCGCATAAGTCAGTAGGTCAAATAGAAATGACAAGCTGAGTCTTAGCTCAGCCAGAGTGTTCCCGTCTTTGGAGTCAGAGATCAGAGTTCGATTCCCGCAGTATCCACACTTTTTTGTCAGCAATTTTTTTTTTTCTACATCAATATGTGCGTCCCTGTCCTGCAACGACGCACATTACTTTTCTCATTTAAAAGCGTTACCGCGGCAACGCTAGACACCAAAAAGTGCGCCCACCCTTCATCTGATTGGTTCAGAGGGAAAAAACTTTGAGCCTCAAGCCCCATAATACGGTTTGACGTACATGAACGAAAATCGGTACACACCTGTATCATGTCGCAACTTAAAGAAAAGTCTCTTGGCGCCATGGCCGAAATTGAACAGGAAGTCGGCCATTTTGAATTAATTGTGTAATTTTGGCGCAATTAATGCCATTCCTTCGGCAATTAATACGGCCCGAACCGTAACGTGCATCCAGGTGACTTATACCTTAAAATGTGCGTCTCCATCTTGCGACTACGCGCATTACTTTTCTCTTTCAAAAGTGTTACCGTGGCGATGCTAGACGCCAAAAAGCGTGCCCCCTTAATCTGATTGGTCCATATTTGATAGTTCTCCAAAAGTCACCAAATTTTGCACGCAAGCCAGGCCTGGTGATAAATTTGATATTTCATGGTTTGCATTAATGGGCGTGGCAAAATGGCTCAACAGCACCCCCCGGAAAACTTTTCTCTGCCATAACTTTTGAATGGTTTGACATAAAGAGTCATGGGTGGTGTCATGGGACTCGGTATTGAGTCCTTGACCATAATTGGTGAAAATTAGCCCCGCCCCTTCTTTTGATTGGTTGTCCCTATTTCCTGCTATAACTTTTGAATGGTTTGACATGGAGAGTCGTGGGTGGTGTCATCAGACTCTGTATGGAGTCCTTGACCTTCATTGGCCTGAATTAGCCCCGCCCCTTCTTCTGATTGGTTGTCCCTTTTTTCTGCTATAACTTTTCAATGGTTTGACATAGGAAGTCGTGGGTGGTGTCATTTCTGATACTTATGGGGGGCGGTGGCCGTGAGTGCGAGGGCCCGTTCATCGCTGCTTGCAGCTTTAATTATTATTATTATTATTATTCTTATTCCGCACTTTTTTTCGTCCGTTAATACGGCCCGAACCGCAACGTGCACCCATGCATGGCATACATCGTTGGATGCGTCTCCATCGTGATTCGATGGGCATTACTTTTCTCCGTAATAGGGGTTACCGTGGCAACGCTAGTTGCCAAAAAGCAAAAAAAAAGGCGAAAATTCCCACGCTTATTGCTCGGCCGAACTTTATCGTAGAGACATCGTTCAAACTTTCAAACACTCGGCCCGATAGTCACTAAAGGACCATAAAACTTCATCATGCTACTTATCACGGTTTTTGCGATATTTAACTTTCAATTTAAAAAAAAAATCAATTTTATTTTGGACGCTTGTTGCTAGGCAACGGTTTATCGTACAGACATCATTACAACATTGACAAACCCGGGACGCTTTGTACTGCAACATATTTTAGTCTCGTCATGCTTGCTATTACGGTTTTTGAGATATTCCACATTGTTCATTTTGATGCTAACGGAACTTCGGATGCTTGTTGCGCGGCAACGCAGTATCGTAGAGACTTGGTTCCAACGTTAAAAGACTCAGCTTGATGTGGACTACAACATACTGAGGGCTCATTACGCTGTCGTTTACAGCTTTGGAGATATTGAAGCTAAATTGTCCCATTCTATCCTATGGGGCTTGTTACCATGGCAACAAAAACCTAATGCTGCTCGGACCGCAATGTGCACCCATGCATGGCATATATCGTTGGATGCGTCTCCATCGTGCCTCAATGGGCATTACTTTTCTCAGTCAAAAGTGTTACCGTGGCAACGCTAGATGCCAAAAAGCAAAAAAAAAGGCGAAAATTCAGACGCTTATTGCTCGGCCGGACTTTATCGTAGAGACATCGTTCAAACTTTCAAACACTCGGCCTGATTGGCACTAACGGACCCTAGAACCTCATTATGCCAACTTTTAAAGTTTTTGCGATATTGACCTTTCTTTTTTTTTTTAATTTCCGTTTGACTTTGGATGCTTGTTGCTAGGCAACAGATTATCGTAGAGACATGATACAAATGTTCCCCGACTCAGCAAGCTGTGATCTTCAACATATTCCAATTTCATGAAGCTGTGATTTAAGGAAGCTTTAATGTAAAATCCATGCCAAATGGCCCCATTCATTCGGATGGTTTTTTTTTTACCACGGTGGAAAAAAACCCTATCCGTTAACGTAGTCTGAACCGGAACGTGCACCCATGCACGGCATACACCGTTAGATGCTTCTCCATCGTGCCTCGATGGGCATTACTTTTCTCAGTCAAAAGCGTTACAGTGGGGACGCTAGACGGCAAAAAGCGCGCCCCATTAATAGCTATTGGGAGCACAGGAATGAATGCAATACAACCGTAAACACCTCAAACTGACATAGAACCGCCCCGAACACAAACACTACAGCCCTAAACCAAAGCGGCGAGAGGGGACGAATGGGCGGTAGGGCATGCCCATATCAAAATTTCCAGAAATTTTCTAGTTAGGGCCCGAGCACTTGCAGTGCGAAGGCCCTATTGTATTTGCAGGAATTTTTATTATTATTTTTCTTCTGACAAAGTGATGGCCTTTTTGGCCCCCTTAACATGCCCAAAAAGTCACCAAATTTTGCACCCAAGTCAGGCCTGGCGAAAAATTTGATATTTCATGGTTTGCATTAATGGGCGTGGCAAAATGGCTCAACAGCGCCCCCTTGAAAACTTTGTGCCTCAAGCCCCACGATACGGTTTGACGTACATGCACGAAAATCGGTACACACCTGTATCATGGGACAACTTAAAGAAAAGTCTCTTGCCGTCATGCCCGAAACCGAACAGGAAGTCGGCCATTTTGAATTAATCGTGTCATTTTGGCAAAATTCATGCCATTCCTTCGGCAGTTAATTCAGCCCGAACCGTAACGTGCACCCAGGTGTATTATACATCAAAATGTGCGTCTCCCTCCTGCGACCACACGCATTACTTTTCTCTTTCAAAAGCGTTACCGTGGCGACGCTAGACGCCAAAAAGCGCGCCCACCCTTCATCTGATTGGTTCAGACAGAAAAAACTTTGCGCCTCAAGCCCCATAATACGGTTTGATGTACATGAACGAAAATTGGTACACTCCTGTATCATGTCGCAACTAAAAGAAAAGTCTCTTGGCGCCATGGCCGAAACCGAACAGGAAGTCGGCCATTTTGAACATTCTGAATTAATTGCGTAATTTTGGAGCAATATATGCCATTCCTTCGAGAATTAATTCAGCCCGAACCGTATCGTGAACCCAGATGTGTTATACATCAAAATGTGCGTCTCCATCCTGCGACTACACGCATTACTTTTCTCTTTCAAAAGTGTTACCGTGGCGACGCTAGACGCCAAAAAGCGCGCCGCCCTTCATCTGATTGGTCCATATTTGATAGTTCCCCAAAAGGCACCAAATGTTGCACCCAAGCCAGGCCTGGCGAATAATTTGGTATTTAATGGTTTGCATTAATGGGCGTGGCAAAATGGCTCAACAGCGCCCCCTTGAAAACTTTGTGCCTCAAGCCCCACAATACGGTTAGACGTACATGCACGAAAATCGGTACACACCTGTATCATGGCGCAACTTAAACAAAAGTCTCTTGGGGTCATGCCCGAAACCGAACAGGATGTCGGCCATTTTGAATTAATCGTGTCATTTTGGCGAAATTTATGCCATCCCTTCTGCAGTTAATTCAGCCCGAACCGTATCGTGAACCCAGATGTGTTATACATCAAAATGTGCGTCTCCATCCTGCGACTACACGCTTTACTTTTCTCTTTCAAAAGTGTTACCGTGGCGAGGCTAGACGCCAACAAGCGCACCCCCTCTTCATCTGATTGGTCCATATTTGATAGTTCCCCAAAAGGCACCAAATTTGGCATGCAAGCCAGGCCTGGCGATACATTTGATATTTCATGGTTTGCATTAATGGGCGTGGCAAAATGGCTCAACAGCGCCCCCCGGAAAACTTTGTGCCTCAAGCCCCACAATACGGTTTGACGTACATGCACGAAAATCGCTACACACCTGTATTATGGAACAACTTAAAGAAAAGTCTCTTGGAGCCATGGCCGAAACCGAACAGGATGTCGGCCATTTTGAATAAATTGTGTCATTTTGGCGAAATTTATGCCATTCCTTCGGCAGTTAATTCAGCCCGAACCGTAACGTGCACCCAGGTGTGTTATACATCAAAATGTGCGTCTCCATCCTGCGACACCACGCATTACTTTTCTCTTTCAAAAGCGTTACCGTGGCGACGCTAGACGCCAACAAGTGCACCCCCCCTTCATCTGATTGGTCCATATTTGATAGTTCTCCAAAAGTCACCAAATTTTGCATTGCAAGCCAGGCCTGGTGATACATTTGATATTTCATGGTTTGCATTAATGGGCGTGGCCTAACGGCTCAACAACGCCCCCTAGAATACTTTTCTCTGCCATAACTTTTGAATGGTTCGACATAGGAAGTTGTGGGTGGTGTCATGGGACTCTGTAATGAGTCCTTAAGCTTCGTTGGCCTGAATTAGCCCCGCCCCTTCTTCTGATTGGTTGTCCCTTTTTTCTGCTATAACTTTTTAATTGTTTGACATAGGAAGTTGTGGGTGGTGTCATGGGACTCTGTAATGAGTCCTTAAGCTTCGCTGGCCTTAATTAGCCCCGCCCCTTTTTCTGATTGGTTGTCCCGATTTTCTGCTATAACTTTGGAATGGTTTGACATATAGAGTCGTGGGTGGTGGCATCAGATTCTTTATGGAGTCCTTGACCTCCATTGGCCTGAATTAGCCCCGCCCCTTCTTCTGATTGGTTGTCCCTTTTTTCTGCTATAACGTTTTAATGGTTTGACATAGGAAGTCGTGGGTGGTGTCATGGGACTCTGTAATGAGTTCTTAAGCTTCGTTGGACTTCATTAGCCCCGCCCCTTCTTGTGATTGGTTGTCCCGATTTTCTGCTATAACTTTTGAATGGTTTGACATAGAAAGTCGTGGGTGGTGTCATCAGATTCTGTATGGAGTCCTTGACCTTCATTGGCCTGAATTAGCCCCGCCCCTTCTTCTGATTGGTTGTCCCTTTTTTCTGCTATAACTTTTGAATGGTTTGACATAGGAAGTCGTGGGTGGTGTCATTTCTGATATGCTTATGGGGGGCGGTGGCCGTGAGTGCGAGGGCCCGTTCATCGCTGCTTGCAGCTTTAATTATTATTATTATTTTTCTTCTGACAAAGTGATGGCCCTTTTGCCCCCCTTAACATGCCCAAAAAGTCACCAAATTTTGCACCCAAGTCAGGCCTGGCGAAAAATTTGATATTTAATTGTTTGCATTAATGGGCGTGGTAAAATGGCTCAACAGCGCCCCCTTGAAAACTTTGTGCCTCAAGCCCCACGATACGGTTTGACGTACATGCACGAAAATCGGTACACACCTGTATCATGGGACAACTTAAACAAAAGTCTCTTGGCGACATGGCCGAAACCGAACAGGAAGTCGGCCATTTTGAATTAATCGTGTCATTTTGGCGAAATTTATGCCATTCCTTCGAAAGTTTATTCAGCCCGAACTGTAACGTGCCCCCAGGTGTGTTATACATCAAAATGTGCGTCTCCCTCCTGCGACCACACGCATTACTTTTCTCTTTCAAAAGCGTTACCGTGGCGACGCTAGACGCCAAAAAGCGCGCCCACCCTTCATCTCGTTGCTTCAGACAGAAAAAACTTTGAGCCTCAAGCCCCATAATACGGTTTGACGTACCTGAACGAAAATCGGTACACTCCTGTATCATGTCGCAACTAAAAGAAAAGTCTCTTGGCGCCATGGCCGAAACCGAACAGGAAGTCGGCCATTTTGAACATTCTGAATTAATTGCGTAATTTTGGAGCAATATATGCCATTCCTTCGAGAATTAATTCAGCCCGAACCGTATTGTGAACCCAGATGTGTTATACATCAAAATGTGCGTCTCCATCCTGCGACTACACGCATTACTTTTCTCTTTGAAAAGTGTTACCGTGGCGACGCTAGACGCCAACAAGCGCACCCCCCCTTCATCTGATTGGTCCATATTTGATAGTTCCCCAAAAGGCACCAAATTTGGCATGCAAGCCAGGCCTGGCGATAAATTTGATATTTCATGGTTTGCATTAATGGGCGTGGCAAAATGGCTCAACAGCGCCCCCCGGAAAACTTTGTGCCTCAAGCCCCACAATACGGTTTGACGTACATGCACGAAAATCGCTACACACCTGTATCATGGCACAACTTAAAGAAAAGTCTCTTGGAGCCATGGCCGAAACCGAACAGGATGTCGGCCATTTTGAATAAATTGTGTCATTTTGGCGAAATTTATGCCATTCCTTCGGCAGTTAATTCAGCCCGAACCGTAACGTGCACCCAGGTGTGTTATACATCAAAATGTGCGTCTACATCCTGCGACACCACGCATTACTTTTCTCTTTCAAAAGTGTTACCGTGGCGACGCTAGACGCCAAAAGGCGCGCCCCCCCTTCATGTGATTGGTCCATATTTGATAGTTCTCCAAAAGTCACCAAATTTTGCATGCAAGCCAGACTTGGTGATAACTTTGATATTTCATGGTTTGCATTAATGGGCGTGGCCTAACGGCTCAACAGCGCCCCCTAGAATACTTTTATCTGCCATAACTTTTGAATGGTTTGACATAGGAAGTCGTGGTTGGTGTCATGGGACTCTGTAATGAGTTCTTAAGCTTCGTTGGGCTTAATTAGCCCCGCCCCTTCTTCTGATTGGTTGTCCCGATTTTCTGCTATAACTTTGGAATGGTTTGACATAGGAAGTCGTAGGTGGTGTCAAGGGACTCTGCAATGAGTCCTTGAGCTTCTTTGGCCTGAATTAGCCCCGCCCCTTCTTCTGATTGGTTGTCCCTTTTTTATAATAAAATCGCCACGAGCCGCCAGTCGCTCTCGCGCTGATTCCCGCTTCCTGATTCAAACGTCTGCCGGCCCCGCCCCCCGACCAATCGGTGGCGAGTAGGGTGATGACGGCCCCGCCCCCCGACCAATCGGTGGCGAGTAGGGTGATGACGGCCCCGCCCCCCGACCAATCAGTGGCGAGTAGGGTGATGACGGCCCCGCCCCCCGACCAATCGGTGGCGAGTAGGGTGATGACGGCCCCGCCCCCCGACCAATCAGCTCCCTGTAATGTGGTGACGTCAGAAATATTCCCCGCTCAGCCCGGTTACAACCTTGGCAGAATGGTTACAGAAAAAGTAATAATTAAAATAGTAGGGTTTTACTAATATTTATAACTTACAAATATTTAAAAAAATTAGAAAAAACAGCTCCAGACTTACATTACTAAATATCGATATGTTGGTCTCGCATAAGTCAGTAGGTCAAATAGAAATGACAAGCTGAGTCTTAGCTCAGCCAGAGTGTTCCCGTCTTTGGAGTCAGAGATCAGAGTTCGATTCCCGCAGTATCCACACTTTTTTGTCAGCAATTTTTTTTTTTCTACATCAATATGTGCGTCCCTGTCCTGCAACGACGCACATTACTTTTCTCATTTAAAAGCGTTACCGCGGCAACGCTAGACACCAAAAAGTGCGCCCACCCTTCATCTGATTGGTTCAGAGGGAAAAAACTTTGAGCCTCAAGCCCCATAATACGGTTTGACGTACATGAACGAAAATCGGTACACACCTGTATCATGTCGCAACTTAAAGAAAAGTCTCTTGGCGCCATGGCCGAAATTGAACAGGAAGTCGGCCATTTTGAATTAATTGTGTAATTTTGGCGCAATTAATGCCATTCCTTCGGCAATTAATACGGCCCGAACCGTAACGTGCATCCAGGTGACTTATACCTTAAAATGTGCGTCTCCATCTTGCGACTACGCGCATTACTTTTCTCTTTCAAAAGTGTTACCGTGGCGATGCTAGACGCCAAAAAGCGTGCCCCCTTAATCTGATTGGTCCATATTTGATAGTTCTCCAAAAGTCACCAAATTTTGCACGCAAGCCAGGCCTGGTGATAAATTTGATATTTCATGGTTTGCATTAATGGGCGTGGCAAAATGGCTCAACAGCACCCCCCGGAAAACTTTTCTCTGCCATAACTTTTGAATGGTTTGACATAAAGAGTCATGGGTGGTGTCATGGGACTCGGTATTGAGTCCTTGACCATAATTGGTGAAAATTAGCCCCGCCCCTTCTTTTGATTGGTTGTCCCTATTTCCTGCTATAACTTTTGAATGGTTTGACATGGAGAGTCGTGGGTGGTGTCATCAGACTCTGTATGGAGTCCTTGACCTTCATTGGCCTGAATTAGCCCCGCCCCTTCTTCTGATTGGTTGTCCCTTTTTTCTGCTATAACTTTTCAATGGTTTGACATAGGAAGTCGTGGGTGGTGTCATTTCTGATACTTATGGGGGGCGGTGGCCGTGAGTGCGAGGGCCCGTTCATCGCTGCTTGCAGCTTTAATTATTATTATTATTATTATTCTTATTCCGCACTTTTTTTCGTCCGTTAATACGGCCCGAACCGCAACGTGCACCCATGCATGGCATACATCGTTGGATGCGTCTCCATCGTGATTCGATGGGCATTACTTTTCTCCGTAATAGGGGTTACCGTGGCAACGCTAGTTGCCAAAAAGCAAAAAAAAAGGCGAAAATTCCCACGCTTATTGCTCGGCCGAACTTTATCGTAGAGACATCGTTCAAACTTTCAAACACTCGGCCCGATAGTCACTAAAGGACCATAAAACTTCATCATGCTACTTATCACGGTTTTTGCGATATTTAACTTTCAATTTAAAAAAAAAATCAATTTTATTTTGGACGCTTGTTGCTAGGCAACGGTTTATCGTACAGACATCATTACAACATTGACAAACCCGGGACGCTTTGTACTGCAACATATTTTAGTCTCGTCATGCTTGCTATTACGGTTTTTGAGATATTCCACATTGTTCATTTTGATGCTAACGGAACTTCGGATGCTTGTTGCGCGGCAACGCAGTATCGTAGAGACTTGGTTCCAACGTTAAAAGACTCAGCTTGATGTGGACTACAACATACTGAGGGCTCATTACGCTGTCGTTTACAGCTTTGGAGATATTGAAGCTAAATTGTCCCATTCTATCCTATGGGGCTTGTTACCATGGCAACAAAAACCTAATGCTGCTCGGACCGCAATGTGCACCCATGCATGGCATATATCGTTGGATGCGTCTCCATCGTGCCTCAATGGGCATTACTTTTCTCAGTCAAAAGTGTTACCGTGGCAACGCTAGATGCCAAAAAGCAAAAAAAAAGGCGAAAATTCAGACGCTTATTGCTCGGCCGGACTTTATCGTAGAGACATCGTTCAAACTTTCAAACACTCGGCCTGATTGGCACTAACGGACCCTAGAACCTCATTATGCCAACTTTTAAAGTTTTTGCGATATTGACCTTTCTTTTTTTTTTTAATTTCCGTTTGACTTTGGATGCTTGTTGCTAGGCAACAGATTATCGTAGAGACATGATACAAATGTTCCCCGACTCAGCAAGCTGTGATCTTCAACATATTCCAATTTCATGAAGCTGTGATTTAAGGAAGCTTTAATGTAAAATCCATGCCAAATGGCCCCATTCATTCGGATGGTTTTTTTTTTACCACGGTGGAAAAAAACCCTATCCGTTAACGTAGTCTGAACCGGAACGTGCACCCATGCACGGCATACACCGTTAGATGCTTCTCCATCGTGCCTCGATGGGCATTACTTTTCTCAGTCAAAAGCGTTACAGTGGGGACGCTAGACGGCAAAAAGCGCGCCCCATTAATAGCTATTGGGAGCACAGGAATGAATGCAATACAACCGTAAACACCTCAAACTGACATAGAACCGCCCCGAACACAAACACTACAGCCCTAAACCAAAGCGGCGAGAGGGGACGAATGGGCGGTAGGGCATGCCCATATCAAAATTTCCAGAAATTTTCTAGTTAGGGCCCGAGCACTTGCAGTGCGAAGGCCCTATTGTATTTGCAGGAATTTTTATTATTATTTTTCTTCTGACAAAGTGATGGCCTTTTTGGCCCCCTTAACATGCCCAAAAAGTCACCAAATTTTGCACCCAAGTCAGGCCTGGCGAAAAATTTGATATTTCATGGTTTGCATTAATGGGCGTGGCAAAATGGCTCAACAGCGCCCCCTTGAAAACTTTGTGCCTCAAGCCCCACGATACGGTTTGACGTACATGCACGAAAATCGGTACACACCTGTATCATGGGACAACTTAAAGAAAAGTCTCTTGCCGTCATGCCCGAAACCGAACAGGAAGTCGGCCATTTTGAATTAATCGTGTCATTTTGGCAAAATTCATGCCATTCCTTCGGCAGTTAATTCAGCCCGAACCGTAACGTGCACCCAGGTGTATTATACATCAAAATGTGCGTCTCCCTCCTGCGACCACACGCATTACTTTTCTCTTTCAAAAGCGTTACCGTGGCGACGCTAGACGCCAAAAAGCGCGCCCACCCTTCACCTGATTGGTTCAGACAGAAAAATCTTTGCGCCTCAAGCCCCATAATACGGTTTGATGTACATGAACGAAAATTGGTACACTCCTGTATCATGTCGCAACTAAAAGAAAAGTCTCTTGGCGCCATGGCCGAAACCGAACAGGAAGTCGGCCATTTTGAACATTCTGAATTAATTGCGTAATTTTGGAGCAATATATGCCATTCCTTCGAGAGTTAATTCAGCCCGAACCGTATTGTGAACCCAGATGTGTTATACATCAAAATGTGCGTCTCCATCCTGCGACTACACGCATTACTTTTCTCTTTCAAAAGTGTTACCGTGGCGACGCTAGAAGCCAACAAGCGCACCCCCCCTTCATCTGATTGGTCCATATTTGATAGTTCCCCAAAAGGCACCAAATTTGGCATGCAAGCCAGGCCTGGCGATAAATTTGATATTTCATGGTTTGCATTAATGGGCGTGGCAAAATGGCTCAACAGCGCCCCCCGGAAAACTTTGTGCCTCAAGCCCCACAATACGGTTTGACGTACATGCACGAAAATCGCTACACACCTGTATCATGGCACAACTTAAAGAAAAGTCTCTTGGAGCCATGGCCGAAACCGAACAGGATGTCGGCCATTTTGAATAAATTGTGTCATTTTGGCGAAATTTATGCCATTCTTTCGGCAGTTAATTCAGCCCGAACCGTAACGTGCACCCAGGTGTGTTATACATCAAAATGTGCGTCTACATCCTGCGACTACACGCATTACTTTTCTCTTTCAAAAGTGTTACCGTGGCGACGCTAGACGCCAAAAGGCGCGCCCCCCCTTCATGTGATTGGTCCATATTTGATAGTTCTCCAAAAGTCACAAAATTTTGCATGCAAGCCAGACTTGGCGATAAATTTGATATTTCATGGTTTGCATTAATGGGCGTGGCCTAACGGCTCAACAGCGCCCCCTAGAATACTTTTATCTGCCATAACTTTTGAATGGTTTGACATAGGAAGTTGTGGGTGGTGTCATGGGACTCTGTAATGAGTCCTTAAGCTTCGTTGGCCTTAATTAGCCCCGCCCCTTCTTCTGATTGGTTGTCCCGATTTTCTGCTATAACATTGGAATGGTTTGACATAGAGAGTCGTGGGTGGTGTCATCAGATTCTTTATGGAGTCCTTGACCTTCATTGGCCTGAATTAGCCCCGCCCCTTTTTCTGATTGGTTGTCCCTTTTTTCTGCTATAACTTTTTAATGGTTTGACATAGGGAGTCGTGGGTGGTATCATGGGACTCTGTAAAGAGTTCTTAAGCTTCGTTGGCCTTAATTAGCCCCGCCCCTTCTTCTGATTGGTTGTCCCGATTTTCTGCTATAACATTTTAATTGTTTGACATAGGAAGTCGTGGGTGGTGTCATCAGATTCTGTATGGAGTCCTTGACCTTCATTGGCCTGAATTAGCCCCGCCCCTTCTTCTGATTGGTTGTCCCTTTTTTCTGCTATAACTTTTGAATGTTTTGACATAGGAAGTTGTGGGTGGTGTCATTTCTGATATGCTTAAGGGGGGCGGTGGCCGTGAGTGCGAGGGCCCGTTCATCGCTGCTTGCAGCTTTAATTATTATTATTATTATTTTCCTGACAAAGTGAAGGCCTTTTTGCCCCCCTTAACATGCCCAAAAAGTCACCAAATTTTGCACCCTAGTCAGGCCTGGCGAAAAATTTGATATTTAAAGGTTTGCATTAATGGGCGTGGCAAAATGGCTCAACAGCGCCCCCTTGAAAACTTTGTGCCTCAAGCCCCACGATACGGTTTGACGTACATGCACGAAAATCGGTACACACCTGTATCATGGGACAACTTAAACAAAAGTCTCTTGGGGTCATGCCCGAAACCGAACAGGATGTCGGCCATTTTGAATTAGTCGTGTCATTTTGGCTAAATTTATGCCATTCCTTCGAAAGTTAATTCAGCCCGAACCGTAACGTGCCCCCAAGTGTGTTATACATCAAAATGTGCGTCTCCATCCTGCGACAACACGCATTACTTTTTTCTTTCAAAAGCGTTACCGTGGCGGCGCTAGACGCCAAAAAGCGCGCCCACCCTTCATCTGATTGGTTCAACAGAAAAAACTTTGTGCCTCAAGCCCCATAATACGGTTTGACGTACATGAACAAAAATCGGTACACACCTGTATCATGTCGCAACTAAAAGAAAAGTCTCTTGGCGCCATGGCCGAAACCGACCAGGAAGTCGGCCATTTTGAACATTCTGAATTAATTGCGTAATTTTGGAGCAATATATGCCATTCCTTCGAGAGTTAATTCAGCCCGAACGGTATTGTGAACCCAGATGTGTTATACATCAAAATGTGCGTCTCCATCCTGCGACTACACGCATTACTTTTCTCTTTCGAAAGTGTTACCGTGGCGACGCTAGACGCCAACAAGCGCACCCCCCCTTCATCTGATTGGTCCATATTTGATAGTTCCCCAAAAGGCACCAAATTTGGCATGCAAGCCAGGCCTGGCGATAAATTTGATATTTCATGGTTTGCATTAATGGGCGTGGCAAAATGGCTCAACAGCGCCCCCCGGAAAACTTTGTGCCTCAAGCCCCACAATACGGTTTGACGTACATGCACGAAAATCGATACACACCTGTATCATGTCGCAACTTAAAGAAAAGCCTCTTGGAGCCATGGCCGAAACCGAACAGGAAGTCAGCCATTTTGAATTAATTGTGTAATTTTGGCGCAATTTATGCCATTCCTTCGGCAGTTAATTCAGCCCGAACCGTAACGTGCACCCAGGTGTGTTATACACCAAAATGTGCGTCTCCATCGTGCGACACCACGCATTACTTTTCTCTTTCAAAAGTGTTACCGTGGCGACGCTAGACGCGAAAAAGCGCACCCACCCTTCATCTGATTGGTCCATATTTGATAGTTCTCCAAAAGTCACCAAAATTTGCATGCAAGCCAGGCCTGGCGATAAATGTGATATTTCATGGTTTACATTAATGGGCGTGGCCTAACGGCTCAACAGCGCCCCCTAGAATACTTTTCTCTGCCATAACTTTTGAATGGTTTCACATAGAGAGTCGTGGGTGGTGTCATGGGACTCTTTAATGAGTCCTTAAGCTTCGTTGGCCTTAATTAGCCCCGCCCCTTCTTCTGATTGGTTGTCCCGATTTTCTGCTATAACTTTTGAATGGTTTGACATAGAGAGTCGTGTGTGGTGTCATCAGATTCATTATGGAGTCCTTGACCTTCATTGGCCTGAATTAGCCCCGCCCCTTCTTCTGATTGGTTGTCCTTTTTTTATAATAAAATTGTCGCGAGCCGCCAGTCGCTCTCGCGCTGACTCCCGCTTCCTGATTCAAACGTCTGCCGGCCCCGCCCCCTGACCAATCAGTGGCGAGTAGGGTGATGACGGCCCCGCCCCCCGACCAATCAGTGGCGAGTAGGGTGATGACGGCCCCGCCCCCCGACCAATCAGCTCCCTGTAATGTGGTGACTTCAGAAATATTCCCGGCTCAGCCCGGTTACAACCTTGGCAGAATGGTTACAGAAAAAGTAATAATTTAAATAGTAGGGTTTTACTAATATTTATAACTTACAAATATTTAAAAAATTAGGAAAAAAAAGTTCCAGAATTTTATCGCTATGTTGGTCTGTCCTAAGCCAGTAGGTCAAATAAAAGGAATAGCTGAGACTTAGCTCAGCCAGATTATTGTGGTCTTTGCTGCCAGAGGTTGAGAATTCAAGCCTGGCTTGATATGCCAAAATTTTTGTCAGCAATTTTTGTGTTTTTTTTACATCAAAATGTTCGTCTCTGTCCTGTGACGACGCACATTACTTTTCTCTTTCCCCTTCTTCTGATTGGTTGTCCCGATTTTCTGCCATAACTTTTGAATTTGAGTGGAGTTTGCGCGCGCAGCTCCTGCGGGGGGAGGGGCTGATGTTCAGCGCGGCCGCCATCTTGGTCGAGGCGCCGCATTGACTGCCTGAGAACGTCGGGCGTGGCCGCCATCTTGGATCGGTATCGCTTTAACTCTAGAGCGTTCACTTCTATTGTGGAAGGAGGTGTCTGCATAAGTAAAATAACTATAACTCACTTGATTTTCAACCGATTTTCACGCGGTTTGCTTTGTTACAAACGGCAGACATGTAGCTATGATACAGGATGCTTGATGTACGTTAAATATGCAAGCTTTCATGCTAAAATACGTTCTGCAGGTAGTCACACTTCAGGTATACACACACACACACACACACACATATATACAGAGGTGGAAAAAGTACAAAAATATTGTACTTAAGTAAAAGTACAAATTTTCTGCTTGAAAATTACTTAAGTAAAAGTAAAAAGTACCCATTAAAAAAATTACTTAAGTAAAAGTATAAAAGTACATCAACTTAAATATAATAAAGTACAAAAAGTACATGGGTTAAAATGTACTTAAGTACAAAAGTAAAAAGTACAAAGTACAAAGTACAAAATTCAAAGTACAAAATAATTTCAAAAGGATTGCAAAGAAATGAAGAATCCAAGAATTTGCTTACAACTCTAAATCAGGGGCGGATCTGTGGGTGGGCCTGGATGTGCACAGGCCCACCCAGATTGACAGCTTGCTCACCCATTAAGATTCATGGAAAAAATAAAAAAATATATATTTTTTTCATAATAATTCATGATCAGTTACCATTGTGTCTGCCTTAAAAGTGTAATTGCTATTCTATTTTCTTGAGAACATTTAAAATTTAAAATTTAAAAATATAAAAACGAACTTCCTCTCACACATGATTGACTGATGTTGGGCGTCATGTTTCAGTTCACGAGCGGGTCAGAAGGCGGGTCATTTAGGTAGACTACTGTTGCAGGTAGCTGAAATCGTTGAACAATGGTTAAACAGCTGTCTGTTCGAAACTACCCAACTCCACTTGCAAATCACCAACTTTATGAATGAACCTCATAAGCGAGTAATGGTTGCGACAGTCAGGTGAGCTGTGCTGTGCAATGAGCTGAATTTGTGTCCGGAGCGAGGTGTGAAGATTTATTTATGCTATTAAGTGAACAGAGAAAAAATGTCTCTCATTGTTTAATATCAGCAAAACAATAAAGCTTCAGCAAAGACATAAACTCGATCTCTTTTGTTCTCTCCCTCTTTTTTCCTTATCACGTTTTAAGGGCGAATTTTAACAGAACAGAGGTCTAATTGTGGAGTATACAGGACTACTGTATATCCTTTCATACCTGTAGATATGTATCTGACAGCAATCTGACTTAAGTACAAGTTGTACTATAATTTACAGATTATTTTACACAATATAGTTTGTACGCACATCTCAACTTTAAAAAAATCAGGCCCATCCAAATTTTTGCAGGCCCACCCATTAGCTACATTCTGGCTCCGCCACTGCTCTAAATAATGGTGATATTATTCTGACCCCTTTAGCGTTTGTTTCCATTACCCCTTTTTAATTTCTCCCTTTGCTCATCACTGCTGCTGTACCCCATTGGCCCCGCTGACAGGTCCACCCCCAGCCTGTATATGCAGTGACAACATTAAGCAACCCCAGCTGATAAAGGATGAGACTTTTAAATGCCAAAACCACCTTAGAAGGGGTGGAATCAAAGAATGGTGCGCATGGACACGCGTCGGCTGCCGCTCAAGGCTGATTTATGGTTCCGCGTTACACCAACGTACCCTACGGCGAGGCTCTGCGTCGATTTAACGCGGAACCATAATTCAGGCTTCAGTCCTCCTCGGTACTCGACGCGACGGCGGTTCCTCTGGCCTTCCGGCCCGCCTCTGCGGCGCAACTCTCCCGGGAGCTGCGGCTCCTTCTCTGTATATTCACACGCCCCCCTTCCTTCCCGTCCGCCTCATGGTTCCGCGTTAAATCGACGCACACCTTACGCCGTAGGCTACGGCGTACAGTGTGCGTCGCCGCGTACCCTACGCCGTAGCTCTGCGCCGGTGTAACGTGGAACCATAAATCAGCCCCCGCTGTGCTGTTCTTTAATTTGTAGCGAGTAACGACGTGTCCAATTTTAAATGTAGCGGATTAAAAGTACCATTATTTCCTTGAAAATGTAACGAAGTAAAAGTAAAAGTACAGAAAAATGAAAGTATCAATAAAAGTACAAATTCTCAAAAATCTTACTTAAGTAAAATAACGAAGTACTTGTAGTTCGTTACTTTACACCACTGCATATATATATATATATATATATATATATATATATATACACACACACACACACACACACACACACACACACACACACACACACACACACACACAATATACACAAAACAAAATACAGTATAGCATATTAATGAATGTATTAATATATTTGAATAACAGACATAACAAGCTTAAAAACAAAAAACATAACGGATGACAGCATACAATTGTCATAATGGAGAAAAAAAAGAAACATTTGGAAGGAGTGTGTGTGTGAGGAATTGTATATTAGTGTTATGAATTGAAATTATATAATAATGCAATCGCTATGATATATAATTTTACAATATAATACAGTCAAAAATATATGAAATGAAGCAACATACAATGCAATAATACAATATGCTATATTACTGGGTACGCTAATATGAAATAACAACATGTAATATAATATGGTATAATAGATTAATATAATATCATACATTCTGGACCATGAGATACAGCTGTACTGTATGATCGTCGTTCATTTGAGTGATCTGATTTTTTTTTTCATGGTTTGCATTAATGGGCGTGTCCTCACGGCTCAACAGCGCCCCTTAGAATACTTTTTTCTGCCATAACTTTTGAAAGGTTTGACATAGAGAGTCGTGGGTGGTGTCATGGGACTCGGCATTGAGTCCTTGACCATAATTGGTGACAATTAGCCCAGTCCCTTTTTCTGATTGGTTGTCCCTATTTTCTGCTATAACTTTTGAATGTTTTGACATAGAGAGTCGTGGGTGGTGTCATGGGACTCTGTAATGAGTCCTTGATCTTCTTTGCCCTGAATTAGCCCCGCCCCTTCTTCTGACTGGTCGTCCCTTTTTTCTGCTATAACTTTTGAATGGTTTGACATAGAGAGTCGTGGGTGGTGTCATTGGACGCTGTATTGAGTCCTTGACCTTCTTTGGCCTGAATTAGCCCCGCCCCTTCTTCTGATTGGTTGTCCCGATTTTCTACTATAACTTTTGAATGGTTTGACATAGAGAGTCGTGGGTGGTGTCATCAGATTCTGTATGGAGTCCTTGACCTTCATTGGCCTGAATTAGCCCCGCCCCTTCTTCTGATTGGTTGTCCCTTTTTTCTGCTATAACTTTTGAATGGTTTGACATATGAAGTCTTGGGTGGTGTCATTTCTGATATGCTTATGGGGGGCGGTGGCCGTGAGTGCGAGGGCCCGTTCATCGCTGCTTGCAGCTTTAATTTTCAAATTATTTTTGTCCGACAACAAACTTTTTGGTTTTTTAAATACCTACATGTTTCAGTGATTCCTTTCGCCTTCATCAGAGTCAGAGTATTTGTTAAATAGCTTACATATCAGGCCTTAAGTAACGATTACGAACAAGATTCCTTAAATGGTATTTAGACATCTTTTTTTTATGCATTAATTCATTTTTTCATTGATGATTCCATTACCTCTGTCAGGGTTTGACAATTCCCCCCAGTTTTTGAGTTTCAGTTCTGTCCCTCCTGTTTCCAATCTGCCCTGATTGTCTGCACCTGTGTCTCGTTAACCCCTGTGTATATCTGGTCTTGTCATTCCCCTTCTCCCTGTCGGTCCGTACTGTTTCTACCTCCATGTTTCCTGCCAAGTTTTTCCTCCAGTTTTTTGAATCCCTGTTTTGTGTTTTTGATCCTGCTAAGCAGCGCTTTGGTTTTTGGTTTCTTTAAAATAAACCCTGCTTTTTTTGCAACTCCTGCCTCCTGCTCTCCTGTGTTTGGGTCCTCAACAAACACCAACTGTGACAGAACACAGATATACACAGGGGATAACGAGACACAGGTGCAGACAATCAGGGCAGATTGGAAACAGGAGGGACAGAACTGAAACTCAAAAAACTGGGGGGAAGTGTCAAACCCTGACAACCTCAGGTTGCTCTTGATGCTAAATTTAGCTGTCTGGGCTACATCTGGATTTTAGCTAAATTCATTGTTGATGTGTGATGTAGTGCCATCAATAATACGCAGTTGCATATATATATATATATATATATATATATATATATATATATATATATATATAAAATCAATTGGTAACATTGTGATTGCTAGACTGGAGGCTTTATCTTGGAAATGAATACTAACAAATATGAGGTTTGTGTGTAGCTAAACCCTGCTGTGTTGGAAAATCAACACAAAGTTGTCCAGAAGTTATGAAAGACTTTCTTTCATGTTACAACATCAGTTTCAGTTTGGTTAGTTTTCAGAATCATCTAAATCAGCCAAAGTACCTTTTAACTTCCATCCCGGTCGTCCCTGGCAACAACTGCGTATTATTATTTTTGTTTTATTTTTTGTTGCACACATATTAATGGTTGATACCATGCCGGTAAAAACCTAAGGCATATATATGTGCATTATTACTATATATATATATATATATATATATATATATATATATATATATATATATATATATATATATATATATATATATATAAGCCGTATTAACCTCAAGGAGAAATTAGTCCCTGCTTTTAACCCATCACTAATTAATAATACAGCGCCCAGGGAGCAGTTAGGGTTAAGGGTCTTGCTCAGAAGCCCAAGCTGGTTCACCTCGGTTGCAATCTTGGGACTTTAACCTGGATCCTCCAGACCAGAGCCCAGCTCTAGGCTACTCTCGGTTTACTGCTCTGGGTTTTTAGAGTTGTTGCTTCTGAAGGTTCAGAGATTCCTTGAAGTGCTGCTTCCCTTCTCTGTATTTGACTTGTATCTGCTCACATTCATGTGATGGAGCTTCACTGGTTTGTGCTGCACACTAACACACTTTGACCTTGAACCCCGGCCCTCAGAGTTGTCAGGATACACTTCTGTTTATTCACAAAGTTAATAAACACAGGCCAAGAATTTCATATCACTGTGTGAGTGTGTGCAGTTGTCGGAAAGCTGTCGTGCATTCTCCTGTATTTGCTACAGACTGAAACTCATATAGGTTTCATTTGTTGTGACCTTGAAAAAAAAAAGACTGGGACTGTTATGTTCTCACAGCGCATAAATATATTGAGGATTTATTTTAGCAACTGTTGTTCAATCTTCTCTTTCAGACTTGGAAAACTTCAAGACTCACAGAAGAAGCTCCGTGTCAGTACGCGAAGGTCAAGGAGTGGTTCTGCTCTGCGGCTCGCCACCACATTCTGGAGGTAAAAGTCCTGATTTTACATGTTTGCTCAACACCACTCAACAGAGAAAAATAGAAAGGAAATATTTTCAAACTAAAACGTAAAGGATAAAAACATTAAAGTGGTGGTTTCAGAGGGGATTTTGTGATTAGAAGTGATTTGTGTTTGTGTGGGTTGTTGCTTTTCAAGGTTTCATGAGTTTCAAAGACGTACCAGGGCCTCAACGACAGGGCCTTATAATCTTTATGGACAGGATTTCTAGGCGTAGCCAGGGGCCGGAGGGGATCCGGTTAGGGAACCACAGGATTTCATCTCTGCTTTTGCAGATGATGTTGTCCTGTTGGCTTCATCAAACCGGGACCTTCAGCATGTGCTCAGGCAGTTTGAAGCCAGGTGCAAAGCATCAGGGATGAGAATCAGCACCTCCAAAACCGAGGCTATGGTTCTCCATCGGGAAAGGGTGGCGTGCCCTCTCTGGGTAGGTGGAGAAGTCTTGCCTCAGGTGGAGGAGTTCAAATATCTCAGGGTCTTGTTCACGAGTGAGGGAAAGATGGAGCGTGAGATTGACCGACGGATCGGTGCAGCGTCCGCAGTTATGCGGTCGGTGTACCGGACCGTTGTGGTGAAGAAAGAGCTAAGTCGAAAGGCAGTCGATTTACCAATCAATCTACGCTCCCACCCTCACCTATGGTCATGAACTTTGGGTAAAGACGAAAAGGACAAGATCGCGGATACAAGCGGCTGAGATGAATTTCCTCCGCAGGGTGGCTGGACGCTCCCTTAGAGATAGGGTGAGGAGTTCTGTCACCCGGGAGGAGCTCGGAGTCGAGCCGCTGCTCCTTCACATTGAGAGGAGTCAGCTGAGGTGGCTTGGACATCTGTATCTGATCCTCCTGGACGCTCCCCCTAGGGAGGTGTTCCAGGCATGTCCCTCCTCCCTAGGGAGGTGTTCCAGGCATGTCCCACCGGGAGGAGACCCCGGGGAAGACCCAGGACACGCTGGAGAGACTATGTCTCTCGGCTGGCCTGGGAACGTCTAGCACTCACCTGGAAGAACTGGAGGAAGTTTAGGGGGTGATAGAAGTCTGGGCATCTCTGCTAAGACTGCTGCCCCCGCGACCCGGTAACTGATATGAGGAAGAAAATGGATGGATGGATGGATGGATGGATGGATGGATGGATGGATGGATGGATGGATGGATGGATGGATGGATGGGCCTCAACAAGACTGCGTAGAACGGTCTCAAAGACAAACCAGGGCCTCAACAAGGCCACGTAGAACAATTTATACTTCTTTGGCTATATGGACAAACCTGAACTTGTTCTACTAGCCATTATCACATTTGGCTCTTTTTGTCAGATACATGAATCCATAAACAGATCATACACGATTTCTGTGTGGGATTTCAGAACTTTAATTATTAAAAGTAAAGAACACTACATTACATTACATTTAGCGGATGCTTTTATCCAGAGCGACTAACAACAGAGGAAAACGATGCAGCCACAGTAAACCTGACGCATCCTCTGTAAAAGTGGCGGTGCATTAATAGATTAGAATAGATTTAGTGATTGCAGTGATTTCGCAAATATTGCAGTAGTGATTGCAATATTTTTTTCCTTTGACAGGAAAAAAATAAAATCAGAAAGTTGACTTGCCATCTGCTGCTGTAGTGACTGTGAGATGTCTCGGTGACTCTTGCTGTGTGCAGTTGTGATCAGCCACCGCCGTGTCTTAGGAAGTGTGACAGCCTTGCTGTCAGGAGCTTAAAGCTTAATCTCCTTTGATTAGACCATTCTTCTTCATTTTCTGCCAGTTGAATTAAATTATTGTGCAGCTTACAGTATTTATCCATCAATGTTGGTTCTCAAGCAGAAGGCAGACACAGTTTTGAGTAAGGTAATGGTGAAAGTTATTTCATTCCTCTTCAAGAGGAGAGATTTGTATCAGTTTGGGTGAATATAGCGTAAAAGTAAGAGTGCTGGCTTTGTCTAACATCTATAGCCTATGAAATATTTAACCACCATCATCTTTTGTAATGTGACTTTTATCTGAGTGAAACTAAATACTTAATGTGGAGAGTGTATAGTTGTGGGAAGGATTTCATACAAATCCTTCACATTTGACATTATTGCACAAAATGGTAAATGTTCCACATTTACACGGCGTCTGCAGTGTGTTTGTCATCCACATACACACTTCTACGGTACTTCATAGAAGCATGATATATGCAGTGTTTTTTCCCTCTCTCTGTATAATCACATGCTAGTGGTCATACTGGGGGCACTGGGGTTGTTTAATGTCTTGCACAAGGACACGTTGACACTCTTGACTAGAAAATCACTATTCCATTTGAGCTCTACCCCTCCTCTGGCAGCATTAATCAGTCAACTGCTTCAAGCTGGTTCCAAAACTATTTCAAATAAAAATCCCTGACTAAACTAATATAGCTTAAACATACAGAGGGCATGACCTGTCCCTCTGTGCTTCATCTGTTTATCATTTTAATATGAACTTGTGCTTCTGTTCCTGAAGACGGTCTCTGGATGTAAAGCACTGCTGAATGAACTATGTTCTCGCATCAGTCACAGATAAAGTTTGCAATAAAAATGCAGTTTTGGATGCAGAACTTGCAGCTTTTCAGAGTTCACCTGCAGCAGTTAAATTCAAAGTTGCACTGATTACAAAAGGAGCTCATTATTACTCTAGCTACTATCTTGCTATTCCTGGTAGCATTTTTCTTTTTGGGTTAATCATTTAAGAAGCAAGACGTTTTTTCCCATCTGTGACTGACAATTATACTTCCGCTGTCATGAAAAACTGCGTTATGTAGTCTAAAAACTGAGGTTATGACATGGAAGTAGACCCTAAAAAAGCAATTTTTAAGGGAATCACAGAGTCAGGTTTTCTTTTATATATATAAAGACAGAAATACTCACAATATAAATGTCAGACGAATTGGATGTATTGGGAGTATGTTGAATAAAAGAGAACATAGCACCCCTCTGAACTAATACGTTATGGATGCAGCTTTTGTCTTTATTACGGCATAAAGTTATTGTGAAAGAGTCTGTACTAACTTCACATATCTGGACTTTAGAAGTTTATCCTACTTTCATACCAGTATTATTTTTTAAGTTATTTTAAACTGTGAAGGACTCTGCTGTGTACGGCTCATTTTGGGTCATCTCACAGGTTTTTGATGGGACTGCAATCTGGGCCGCGACTGACTTTTATTTTCCACTTGACCATGTCTTTTGCTGCGTGCGTTGGGTCATTGTTGGGTTGGAATGGCAAGCTTTTCACAGAAGACTGAAGGTTTTGCACCAAAACTCCCTGCTGGCATAATGCTCCTTAGATTATGCTCTGTATTCTCTCCATGCCTAACCATCCATGTGTCAACCATCATCCATTATTCCCTCCATCCATCCCTCCATCCATCTACTCACCCATCCATCATCCACTTATCCATCCATCATCCACCTATCGTCCATCCATTATCCACTCATCCATCCACTCATCCATCCATCCATCCATCATTCACTCATTCATCCACTCATCCATCCATCCTCCATCCATCCTCCATCCATCCATCCATTCATCCATCCATCCATCCATCATTCACTCATTCATCCACTCATCCATCCATCCATCCATCCATCCATCCTCCATCCATCCATCCATTCATCCATCCATCCATCCATCATTCACTCATTCATCCACTCATCCATCCATCCTCCATCCATCCATCCATCCATCCATCCATCCATCCATCCATCTATCCATCATCCACTCATCCATCCATCTTCTACACCTGAGCCTGCTCCAGCTCCTTCAGGTAAAATGTTTTTAATTTAACAGATACAAATGTAGCTGACCAAATACGTTTTTTGTTTATTTTAATATTTGATTAAATATAAAATGTTTTGAAACCTAAGAAGTATTTAAAGTGACTTGCCACTTGCGTATATTTGTCGTCTGTTTCTGCTAGCTTAAAATGTTCATGGTAAACTAAGCTAATTTAGCCGTAGCAGGTAGCGCTGGTGTTGTCAATATTATATCTATATAAAACAATGGACATGAAAAGAAATAATGTCATGTAGTATGTGTTTCCCCTTCTGCACACAATAAAGTTGACCGTGCTGCTTCTGAATCAAAAGTGAATCAGCAAGTATAAAAAAACAGAAAAAGTCAAAAACTTCTGAAAAATCCTTTCATATTCGTGTCTATTGTCTTGCTGGAACTGGCAACTGCAACAGCTGCTTTGATTACATTTCCCCAGCTGACAGATACCTAACTCTGCCGTGTTGGAAACGCTGCCTGCTTGGACTGATTGTGGCCTAATTGTGTGACACTTGTATCGTATTACTACTACATTACTACTGATGTAATTCTGGAAAGTCTGAGAAGAATCTTGACTTTCTTGTTTGTTTGTTCTTTTTTTCATTTTCATGTCAGTTCCTATTCCCTTAACCGTGAAAAGTTGCCTCGCTGACACTTTTCATATCTAGCAATTTGTGCTGGAGTTATCCAATTAGGGTTTGGTTTTTAAAACCAACAGGGACACAATACAAATATGCCAGACATCCTCGGGCCCATAAAAAGCCCCCTCAAGATACTTTACAGCTCACTAATAAACAAAGCCAATACAGGCTGTCAATTAGAGCCCCATCGTTCATCTCTTAGCTGTAATAGAAGCTGTATCACGATCTAGTTAGAGATGCCAACCAGTGACTTGGTTGTTAATGTCATCCTTTTGCATTACGCAGGTAGCCAGAAACACAGTATATTTATATTACAGTCACTAATTTTGCCCTAAAGTGCATAATCCATGTAAACTGCTCCCAAATATGCACAATCATATTTAGGACCAATTGAAACAAAATCAAAAACCTTTTTAGTGCACACTATAAGTGTCAGCAAACAGTAAAAGCTTATTTCCAGCACATTAGTCATTCATTCAAAGTTCAGTATATATTAAAATCATTAACTGAAGATTCAGGAGACTTAGCCCACACATTCTGCCCAGGTTTTTGGTATTAAACGCTTAATCAATACACACCCAGCCACAGCTGAGGGATCAGTATTCAAACTGGCAACAAAGAGAAGCCATCAGTCTGCACACAGGGAGCTACTTGGCCGGCCAGTACTGGTTCTGTTTGTGGAGCCGATGTGCTGCTTTGCTGCATCTGGACGGAGCGTTTGCATCTTCTTGTGGCAGCAGTTGCTGCGGCCAATCTGGCTGCGCGATTTGATTTGGCACACCGTGGTGAAATCAAAGCAGCCATTCAGGATACACCTGCCATTGATGTGAAGCCTTTTCATTAGTTAGAACATTCACATCTAACACCTCAGACATGAGTTGCATAAAACAGAATGGATCAAAAAGACGCACCTCCTTTACAACAGCTTTTAGGCGGGTGCAGATATGAAAAAAAAGCACCTTACCCCAAAAAAATTGCAACAAAAGGTTTTTCAACAGTTTTCTGTAGCATTAGGTGTCCTTAATAACATACTAAAAGTCTGCCAAAGTCTGACCACTAAAAAGGTGTCATTTTCAAGATGGCGTCCCAGATGGTCAAAATCACCCTAAAATGTGTATAGCTCCTTTATTATATACCCTAGACAAGTAATTTTGGTGTCTAATCCTATGTTTATGAGGCCTGGGAATCCACTGGTCTTGTCCAAACTGCAGAGATACACTTACATAATTATGAAATCCAATATTTTGTATTTGCCCTATTAAAACCATCTGAAAAGGTCACCCATTTCAGGTGAGGAGTATCAGTTAATTATTGACAGGTTGTGGATAGCTCTGTGGATCAAATTTGTCCTAAACTAAATACATTTTTAGACTTTTTCCTATACATAAAATAAATATTTTTTTCTAGGCTGAAACAATCCCACCAACTGAACAGTATATCCTTGATGGTGGCTCCCTGATTCATCGCTTGCCATGGAAGAGGGGTGACAGTTATGGTGCCATTGCACAGTCATATGCAGACTTTACGATAAAGCATTATGGTAAAGCAACTGTTGTCTTTGATGGTTATAGTGAAGGTCCTTCTATCAAAGACAATACACATCAGCGGCGCGGGCAACATGCACACCCGGTTATTAGCTTGGATGCAAATACTGAGTTTGTGGGAAGAAAGGATGACTTCCTATCCAGATCCAGTAACAAACAAGGGCTTATTCTTCTTGTCCCTGAGGAACTGCAGAAGAAGCGCTGTACTGTCATCAATGCACCAGGGGATGCAGATGTGGACATTGTCAAGGCTGCAGTCCAAGCGTCACAACATCAGCCCACAACCTTGATAGGGGAAGATACAGATTTATTTGTTCTTCTTCTCTACTATGGTGAGACGAGCAATAGAGGCCTTTATTTTCGTTCAGATAAGTCAAAAGTACCCAAGGTGTATGACATCAGCGAGATGCAAAAGGTCCTGGGTAAAGACTTGTGTTGTCTGTTGATGTTTGTTCATGCCTTCACAGGCTGATACAACATCACGCATTTTTGGTGTTGGGAAGAAAACTGCTTTCCAGAAACTTGTGAATGGGGAAACGACCATCCAGGCATGTGCGAATGGATTTGCACTACCAAAGCAAGCAAAAGCTGCCATAGAGGACCTTGGGAGCAAGGCGATGGCAGTCATGTTTGGTGGCAAGAATACCGATGCACTTGCATCTTTGCGCTACAATCTTCTCAGCAAGAAAATTGTGTCTGCGAAGGCATTTGTTACCCCAGAACATCTCCCTCCTACAGAGTCCTCAACGAAATATCATTGCCAAAGAGTTTATTACCAGATCATGGTGTGGACTGAAAAGGATAGTGATATGAATCCTGTTGATTGGGGATGGAAATGGGAGGACAATCGTTTTCTGCCAGTTATGTCAAAAAAAGCTGCTGCCCCAGAGAGCCTCTTGCAGATGGTCCACTGTAATTGCACAACTGCTTGCCGTACACAACGTTGTAGTTGTAGAAGATATGGACTGCCCTGCATGCCTGCCTGTGGATCATGCCAAGTGGAAAATTGTGAGAATCCACATAATCAAGCATTATGGGAGGAAGAGTGTGATGATGACTAATTGTTACTCCGGAGTGGAAAAAAGGAATAGAAAAAATATAAGTAAGACGGTAAAAAAAAATCACAAAAAAAACAAAAAAAAAAAAAAAACACAAAAAAACTAAAAAAGAAAAAAAACACAAAAAAAAAAATAAAAAAATAAAAATAAAATAAAAAAGAGGCTAGCGGTACTGAGCCTTCACGTGGCAGCCCTGTTTAGACTAATTTCACAGTACCACGTAGTAATAATTGATTTATTCCTCATTAGTATAAAAATTAATCTCCAGAAATCACCAGGAAATGTGAATTGAGAGAAACTTCATTTCCCCATGCATTGTGACATCTTTTTTTATGGCATGTGGAAAAAGGAGATTATGTTTGAAATGTTTTTCTTTGTTTTTTTTCATGTCTATGTACTGCATATTTCATTACATATTCGCTTATAGTCAATTGTTTTTATACATAATTGTACTTGGATTACTTCACTATGATTTGTATATGCTTATTTTAATTCTAGATAATCAAATCATGGGGTTAGACACCAAGATTGCTTGTCTAGGATGAATAATGAGGGAATAATGGTATTTTTAGAGACTGGCGGCGGCCATTTTGAAAATCGGACCTTTCTAGTGGTCAGACTTTGGCAGACTTTTGATATGTTATTAAGTACACCTGATACTACAATAAACCATTGAGAAACCTTTTGTTGCAATTTTTTTGGGGTCAAACCATAACTGCACCCACCTATTTAATTAAATCAGGGTTAAACGGTGATGCTTCCAGTAAACATAAACACAGACATGGATGCTGCTCTCACATGTTTTTAAGTTTTTACATTTGAAGAGACAGAGGAGATTAGCCACCTGTTGCTGCATGTATGCATTACCATTACTTAACCGTGTCATGGACATGATAACAACACTGCGGTGTCTAGGTGAGCTATATCACCTTCCAAAGTGCACAGTGGCACATTAACTGCTTTTTTTCTTTTTTTGGATGGTGTGAACACCCTTATCCTTTAGTTTTTATAGAAAAATAATGCTAATAAGAAGTGCCATGACAGCGTGTCCTGTAGATATCAAGAAATGACACACCACCTCCGGCTGACGTAGAGCACCATACTCCGTAACACTAGCTTAACATTATCTGCCACCGAGGAAAACAGAAAAGCAAAGGGCTTCCTAATTTGTGATTTCCTCCCCACGTCCCATCCAATTTCACAGTCGGTAAAATTAATTTTGAAGTTTGTATTATGTCTGCTTGTTTGGGTGAAACCTACCTGATGAGTTTGAAAGCAAATCCAGCTGCTGTTTGAGAGCCAATTTTCCTGCTGCTGAATAGAAAAGCCAACATTAGACAGGTTCCTGTTTCGCCGGGTGTCTCTGAGCTGCAACGCCACACAGCAGAAAAATCTTAATGGATGTCAAGTTATGAAAAAGACGCAAGTATAAAAAAAGGTAATGGGATGGATCCTTGTGCTTGCTGTGCTCCATCGCTTGGAGGAAATCATTTATATGCAGTCATGGGCAGTCACGTTTCATGACAGTCACACAGATATAAAGAGACAGATCTCATTGTGTCATCAGCCGCCTGGCAGCCGATATTAGGTCAATAAGGACTGTCTAGCCAACATTAGCCATATGTTTGGAGCTCTCTGTGCTTTCTAAAAGCTCTGATGGATTTCCACCAGAGCCTTAATATTCTCAGAGAGCACACTGTCCACGGTGGACGCAGGGCGGGTCAATTGGGTATGGCAAGGTATGGCAGCCGCCACACCTTGGCTTCAGGGGAAAATGTAAATGTTTGATTTTTAAATACATTACTCTGTGTCTATTTGCATTGATTATTTTATTATTTAATACATATAAAATAGCTACAAATGCAAGTCAGAACAACATGATCGATTTCCCATGTCTTGAAATGTGATGTCCCAGAGTCCCTGACGACAGTGGTCGCTAGGTTAATCTCGTTTTTAGCGCGCTTTGCAGTGTTATTAACTTACAAAAAGGAAGCAGGAGAACCTGCAATTTAAAAAAAAAAAAAAAAAAAGAAGGCAAGTGATGGTCCAATGTTGCCCCGGCAGCAGAGGGAGAAGGAACAGGTAGGGAAAGCCGGAGTCAGGCCATTAACGAAGCTGTTAGCCACTCCGTGTCCACGTGATATTGTTGCACTGACATGGTGAATGAAGTGAACAGAATTAGTTAAGTTGCGTTTGTCAGCTATTTCTGCTCTCTAACTCTGCAGCTTGCTGTCCATGGTGCAGAAAACGGATTGGCGTAAAGGCACATTGACTGAATTGATCAACACGTTGTTAAAGTGTAGTGTTCATAGTTAGCAGGATGTGAGTGAGACTGCAATTGAAAAAGTTCAAATTACTACATAGCAGACTTCTGTGATGAGTATTTGCTGGGCATGTTGATTAATACTGTAGTTAAGTTCTTTGACTTGTAACCTTGCCATACCTTAGCTTTGACTGAACTGACGCCACTGGGTGGACGGCCGTCTTACCTGGTGTATGCAGTATGGACGCATCCATGAAGAAAGCTGTGTTCAAGACAGATGAACGAGCATGAAAACGTGAGGCGTTAGACGGTGGTGGACAGAGACGGTGGTGGACAGAGACAGTGGTGGACAGAGACGGGGTTGGACAGAGACGGTGGTGGATAGAGACGGGGTTGGACAGAGACGGTGTTGGACAGAGACGGGGTTGGACAGAGACGGTGGTGGATAGAGACGGGGTTGGACAGAGACGGTGTTGGACAGAGACGGGGTTGGACAGAGACGGGGTTGGACAGAGACGGTGTTGGACAGAGACGGGGTTGGACAGAGACGGGGTTGGACAGAGACGGAGTTGGACAGAGACGGGGTTGGACAGAGACGGAGTTGGACAGAGACGGGGTTGGACAGAGACGGAGTTGGACAGAGACGGAGTTGGACAGAGACGGTGGTGGACAGAGACGGTGGTGGACAGAGACGGTGGTGGACAGAGACAGTGTTGGACAGAGACAGTGTTGGACAGAGAAGGCGTTCAGGTGAACATGTTATGCCCTTAAACAGGGGAAAATAGTGAGGGAAGAGGTATGAAGAAACAAACACAGCTCTCGCCTTCACACTGTCAGTCTGTATTGAGTAATAATTATACAAAGTACAACCAAAATCACACATATTCTCTGTATGAACACACTCAGTCTCAGTGTGTTCATTAACTAAATCATTCTTTACCTGTTTCTCAATAATGTAAATGATATCTTTAACCAATGTACCACATGAATTGTAACTTAAATGAAATACATGTATCTTTTTTAACTCATATATTTTAGTTGACACATTAACTAACTTATTACTGTAATGAAATAATGTTTTTTAAGTACCATACAGAGAATCTCTCAGATGAAATACTGTTTCTAAGCACTTTACAGACATGAAAACGCTATTCATGTCTATCTACGCTATGGTGAGACAATAGTAGCATCTAGCTTAGCCCTACATGGTGACGGAGTTACCCTGAAACTTAAACAACATAAAATTAATCAATTCACCTTGTTTCACTTACAATAAACAACAATGACCAAGTAGCAATCATCATCAACATGTGTCGCTAAGTTTATAGTGTTTTGTGTACGGTAATTACCTTAAAGGGGACCTATTATGGCATCTAATACCTATTTTAAACAGGCCTTGAATGTTTTTGAATGCTTTTGATTGTTTTTGCTAAATAAATTAGAAATTCAGCCTCTGAGCCATGTCTTTATCTTCCCATTCTCTAACCTCATTCTCTATACAGGATTCTGAGTGGGCGGGGCTATGATAATGAGGCTCTGTGCTGATTGGCTGCCTGAATGACGCGATACACCGCTATGAAAAAATGGCGGAAGCTCCGGCCAGCGGAGTTAGTTGTGGGCGTGGTTTCACGCATCGGAGGCCAACCTATGTAAATCGCATTTTGGTTACGTAACGACGGGAGCAGAATCTGAACGGCTCGTAGATCCACATCACACTGGACGGCTCATCCGGGCGGCTGTACAGACACTGCAGAATTTGGTTGCTTTCCTCCTTCTCTGAGTTGGCAGGCTGAGGGGAGACCACTTTATATATGTTAAAGCAAGAAAAAACATGTTTTTCATAATAGGTCCCCTTTAAACAGGGGAAAATAGTGAGGGAAGAGGTATGAAGAAACAAACGCAGCTCTCGCCTTCAATTGTCTGTATTGAGTGAGGAAGAGGAGCATATTCTCCCTACTGGAGCCCTGAGGTATTACCACTGGATTGACGTACTATTTACCCAAACACTTACACTCTGAATGTATATTCTTTACAGTAATAACCGGAGCAACTTAGCAGAAATAACAATATAATTATGTTTTATGATGACTCTGAAAAGGAATGAAATTATGTTTTCTGAAAAATGAAATTATTTTAAAATTTGTTTTAAATTCTTATCTACCACATACTCTTATCTGCCACAAACACGCACTGGACATGTGTTTTAAGGCTGCTTAGAAGTACACATCCACCAAGAGGCATAAACTTGGACCAGTAGTCTAGTACAGATATGTTAGTTTTGATCACAGATCTATCCGGCTCACCATGACCCAAGCAGCTTCCCTCGCACATCAGTTCAGGGTCACAAGCAAGCAGGCCTGCTGGTAATCAGGTGCAGGTCAATTAATACAAAGTCCGTTGCTTCTTTCTTTCACATACATAATTAGCTGAAAGCCTGATGGTCTGAACTCTTATGTTTGAAAGTGTTTAGGCTGACCTGTTCTGATCTGGAGAGACGTTTCATCTGGCGCTCATCGTTCAATAAATTCTTAGATACATTTTATAAGACTCCCAAGATCAATGACGCTCTTGGACATGACAGCAAACAGAGCTGTCATTTTCACCGCGTAGGTCTACCTCATGATTCAGTTCTTGCAAATGTCTGCTACTCCCATTCCTCAGAACCAGGGCCAGGGCAGACTGACATCCGCTACAGAGGGACACAAGGTGAATAATAATAATAATCATAACAATAATGATAGTAATACTAAAAACAAGCACAAGAAGCACAAGAAGGCTGAGGTTGTTACACAGCAGGTGACACTCATGACCCTCCAAATAAATAAGCTATCATTACTGGAGTCCCAAACTGTCTTAGTTCATGTCCAGTGTGATCTGCCTTTGTCCTGCTGTCTGCCAAATAATTATATTCATGCAAATAGTTATTTATTTTGACTGAATTAAGGTCACAAACTTGGGACAAACCAGGAAGAAATCCAAGAGACAACATTATTAAATACAAGTCATGGAAATGAGTCTGTGAGATCTGCTTTCACAGCAAAGAGCAGGTTTTAAAGATGGTTCCGATGTCAAACATGCCAACGAAACCCTGTAGGAAGGGATGAGGCAAAGACACAGACACAGAACCGCCGAGATCATGCAGCAGGACTCTGGAACGAGCAGCTGAAGGGCTGTACATGAGGACTATAAAACAATCTACCAACACATTAGTGTTTAAAGATCCTGTAACATCTCTTTAGAAGCACTAGAACCAGAGTTACTAAACGGGAACAGATCACATGTAACTATGCAACTGATAAAATGAGGGTGCAGCCCAGTGGCGTAGCGTGGGTCTCAGTACAAAGGGGGCGGAGCATTCTCCATGGGCCCTTATGAGAGTCATTTTAACATTCAACAACAACATCATCCTACCCCTCAAACAACATTTATACTCACTTTTATTGAGCCAAACCTATAGGCCTATGCTGCAGAAAGCAGAGTAAAGTCACAAACTTGTTCAGAAGAACACACACACACACACACACACACACACACACACACACACACACACACACACACACACACACACACCACACACACACACACACACACATAGGCCTGACAGCTGTCAATCACATGGCGCTGAAAACTCAGATAGTCACGGACTGGCTCAGTTCCATCTTGGATACAGCTTAAATACAAAAAAAAAAACATAACTGGTCCAAAAATTATACAATCTATTTATACAGTAGATATAGACACAGCGGTCTATAACATCATTTCTGAGCTCTATAACAGAGAATAGACTCAGCGGTCTCGTTGACAACAACACAAAGCTCATTCAAATAGGCAGGTGGTCAAGAATACCACAACATTCTGATAAATAAATTATTTATGAAGTTACACTGACTCACCAATGGCAGTTGACACTTCCATAAAACTTTGTACATGCTTTTTTCTCTTTTAAAGTTTAGCGCTCATCTCCTTCATGGCCGCAAATTTGCAGAGTCGGCAAATTGGCTCTAACTGTTAAGGCTGATTTATGGTTCCGCGTTACCCCACGCAGCGCCTACGGCGTAGGATACACGGCGATATGCACGTACGTTGCGCGTTACCCTACAGCGTAGGCTTCACCATACCTTACGGCGTAGGTTCTGCGTTGATTTAATGCGGAACCATAAATCAGACTTCACAGCCAATCAGCGTTGGCTCACAGCCCCGATGCGTTCAGGACAGTTGTAAAGTAAGAAATAGTTACACTGGCCGCACAATGCACATTTTATCATAATTATAGCCTACAATTTACGATTATATATGAACGTATCACACAAAACGGGGCCCTATCATTGGGCCCTATGAGCTTGTGGGCCCAGGGGCGCCCGCCCCCTCGCCCCCCCTCTGGCTCTGCTACAGGTGCAGCCGCTACCTGATTTTAGGGTAACGTATGATTCTTTTCCTGTGGAGAAATCCAAGCATAGAGCTGTTTCTGATCATGTGTCAGGGACGGAGATGGAGACTTGCTTGACAAGCCACTAGAACCCCTGCTCACGCTTGCAATAGATGATTACCTGCATTTTTCCTGCTTCCTAGATTCAGGGTTCAAGACTCCCTTATTGCTACCACAAAAACACATAAAGACATTCAAGTTCAGTGCCTCAACTTGTCGTACATCTCCTCAAATATTTCATGTACTAACATACCTACAGCACACAATTCAGTTCCATTCTCACTCGTAAATGCCATCATACTGCATGTAACACATGAAAATAACACCATGGATGAGAATTAGTCACTCTCTGCAGTGGTAGGAAAAGTTATTGCCAAAAAAACTTCAAACAATTAATAATTAGTTGAAGTTAAAGAGAAAAAAAAGTTTCATAGCATTATTTGTTGGATGTGTGTTTTCATTTTAGGGTTCAGAGTAGCGACGTCAGGTTACTGGTGCGGTGCAGGAACAAGTCTGCAGTCTGCCTTCCTCAGGCTGCCAGTAAACCTTACACAAGCAGGTTTAAGCACATCCACCAGCAGTAGCCCACTGACATGCAGCTCATTTTCACAACAGATATCAGAATAACACGTGGCACCTTCAGCCACGGATGGAAGAACTCTGGAACAGCCGGCAACAGCGACTGGTCTGTACCTCGAACACTGAAAAGAGAAGAAAGCATACAAGCAGAACACACAAAACCACTTTAAGATAAAGTTCAAACAGGTGCTTTTTATTCCCTGAGATTTGACTGGCAGGTGCTGTCGTTGCCCTCTTTATCTCTGTTGCAGAGCCCTCTGCACTGTTTCATTTCTGATTGTCAAATCATGAATTGATTTGTATTAAAGCTTAATTCATAATGACTACATGTGATATCATGAACATTATTGTGATGCAGGAAGCCTGCCTCAAAGAGGACGCCCTCATTCACGCACTTGTATTAATGCTTGTGAATGAGGTTTAGAGTCTTGTTTATATTATACTCCTCCTTTTTTTCCACCACCACAGTCACCAACACAGCGCATCAGCAGCACTCCGACCGCGGTTGTCTGTAGGTGGACAGTGGTCGTTCTTCAGACTTCAATGATCTCTGTGGGTATCACAGTACAAGTACAGGGGAAAGGACCGATAGTAAACGGTCATACATTTACACACTCAGCTGGTAGAGCGAATAAAGCGGTGAGTAACTCAGCATGAGGTCATAGTCAATTATTGTTCAAAAGCTGCTGCAGAACACATATAAAGTTCACACCAGGGGTCCGTTTCACAAAGCAGGTTTAGTGAAAACTCTGAGTCTGTTAACCCTGAAATGAGGGAAACTCTGAGTTTTCCGTTTCACAAAGGGAGGTAACTCAAACCAGAGAAAGAGAGGTAACTCTAGCCTGTTTCACAAAGAGAGGTAACTTAAGCTCTCGGTCAGTTACCGTAGTAACAGATGCTCTGAACCTAACCTGGTCGGGACCAGGTTTTCTTCAATAAACCCTGAGTTTCTCTCTGTCTCCTCCCTCAGTGGCGTCAATTCAGCCAATGGGCCTTTACGCAATACGCATCCGTTTTATGCACCACGGACAGCAAGCGGCAGAGTTAGAGCGGTTAGAGTTAAAGCGTATCTGACAAACGCAATTTAACTCATTCGGTTCACTTTATTCACTATGTCAGTGCAACAATATCACAGGGACATCCCAGTTTAACTTCAAACAGTTAAAGTCCAAATGCAAAAAGGAGAGGGAGGGAGCAGAAGACAGAAAGAGGGAGAGTAAAAATACAGGTGTTGGGAAAGATAATACCTAGTGAAATCCATCATGTTGTTCTGATATGCATTTGTAGTTATTTTATATGTATTAAGTAATAGGATAAATCAATACAAATAGACACAGAGTAATTCCATAAATGTAAAAAAAAACAAAAACATTTACATTTTCCCCTGAAGCCGAGGTGTGGCAGCTGCCCCTGATCTAAATGACAATAAAATGTAATTCAATACCATTCCACCACTGTTTTCATCTGTAATACTATAAGACAGTGTGCTTAAATGTTAAATGAATGCTGCATTCATACTTACACATTGACTGCAGCAACTTTCTCCCACGCCAATTTTGCTGCTGCAGCTGTTTTGTTTTTCCAAAATACTCGTACTCGCCATACGCATGTATTAACACTTCTAACTCCAGCGGCGTGAAGTATGTGGATCTTCAGAAATGAATGTTTCCTCAAAGGAATTTTGTAAATTGAAATGTTAAATATTTCATTCATTCATTCATTCATTATCTTACCCGCTTTATCCCTTGCGGGGTCACGGGGGTCTGCTGGAGCCTATCCCAGCTCATTTTAGGTGAGAGGCAGGGGTTACACCCTGGACAGGTCACCAGTCCATCACAGGGCCAATGTTAAATAAAGTAAAAAAAAAAAAACGAAAAAGTAGGTGGATCTTATGTGGTTGCCAGTTGCCATGGTGAATCGTTGTATCAGGGCTCAATTGATGCTGGCTTTTTATAGTTGTGGCGCACGTGCTTAACTCCAGGTGAAACTACTTAGAGCTGAGTAAATTAACTCTAAACCGCTGTTCTGGAACCGAAAACTCAGAGTTTCTGATCTCAGAGTAGATCAACTAAGAGTTCAGGATTAGACTCAGAGTTTGTTGAACCTGCTTTGTGAAACGGACCCCAGGAGTGTTGCTATAATTGATCAACAGCTAGCAGGGCCGTGCGCTGACGTGTCCTCATCTAACTCAGCTAACTTTATTTATTAGAAGATTTATTTCGAACATGCATGTTAAAAAAAAGAATACAAAAAAGTAAAAAAAAAGTACATAACAATATACTTAATTAACTATATAAGAGTAGATATGCTATAAATACTGGTTCATATATTTACCCCCAATTATATACATAAAAATAACTATAAATCTATATATCAACATATCAACATATAACTATAAATCAAAATACAGTATATTAATATAAGCAATATAATATAACGAAAGTTACGCCTGTAACTACGGTTCTATGAGTCCCGGATGACCGCCAGGCGGTGCTGTAAGCACTGGATATCTCCCCTCGCGCATGCGCATGTCGAGTACAATACCAACAATGTCACGTCACCCGTGACCCCTGCATGACCCCCGGAAGGGGTATATCTTCCGGGGTCAAGCATGGGATCGGCTCCTAGAATCTTCTCGCGAGCACGAGGATTCGGAGTGACCCGCAGGCCTGGCGGTCATCCGGGACTCATAGAACCGTAGTTACAGGCGTAACTTTCGTTCTATTTCGTCCCTACTGACCGCCAGGCGGTGCTGTAAGCACTGGATGACGAATACCAACAATGTCACATAGAATCCCGGTCACATACCTCACTGATCAGGGGCAGAAGGACCCGGGAGTAGAACCACGCCCAATGGTTGGGGAGTGGCGACATTGATCCGGTAAAACCTGGAGAACGTGTCCGGCGACGTCCACGAAGCTGCTGCGCAGATGTCCTCCAGAGGCACCCCCTTCAGGGCAGCCCAAGAAGCTGCGACGCTTCTGGTCGAGTGGCACCTCACCCCCACTGGTAAGGGGCGGCCACTGGCCCTGTAGGCGTGCTCGATGGTGTCCACCACCCAGTGGGACAGGCGCTGTCTAGAAATAGCGCGCCCCCTGTTAGGGCCACCATGACAGATAAAAAGCTGCTCCGACCGTCGCACAGGCGCGGTGGCAGCAACATAAGCAGTAAGGGCCCGTACGGGGCACAAAGGGCTTGGCCCACCCTCCGCAGGCTCGGGGTCGAACCGGGCAAGCTGGATAGGCCGATTAGCATGATCGCGTGGCAGGACCTTGGGCAGGAACGCCACGTTCGGCCACCACGTAACCCCTGAGCCATCCGGGTTCCACCTCAGGCAGTACCCGCTGACTGACAGGGCATGTAACTCACTGACTCGCTTTGCTGACGTCATAGCGAGGAGAAAAGCCGTCTTCATAGAAAGACACTTCAGGTCCACCTGGGCCAAGGGCTCAAAAGGTGGAGAAGAGAGGGCACCTAGTACCATAGACAGGTCCCACACCGGGGCCCTTGGGGTCCTCGGGGGGCGCAGCCTCAGAGCCCCCCTAAGAAAGAGAGAAACCAGCCGGTGGCACCCCACGGTGGCATTCTCGACCAGGGCATGTCGTGATGAAATGGCCGCCACGTACACCCGTAAGGTGGACTGAGCACGGCCATCATCCAGGAGGGACTGAAGGAACTCCAGGATCGTGGCCACAGGGCAAAGCATAGGGTCCTCTGCCCGGTCCGCACACCAGGCAGAGAATCTCCTCCACTTGCACTCATACTGGAGGCGGGTGGAGGGCGCACGAGCGTTCAAGATGGTAGCCCTGACGGGCTCAGTACAGCTCGACACTAACGGGTCGGGCCCTGCAGTGGCCAGACCCAGAGTTGAAGGCGACGGGGGTCGGGATGCCAAATCCGACCCCCCAGCTGGGACAGAAGGTCCCTCCGGTCGGGTAGGCGCCATGGCGTGCCGCAGCAGAGCCTCCGGAGTAGTGGGAACCACGGTCTCCCCGGCCAGAAGGGGGCCACCAAGAGGAGCCTGTGACCTCTCTGGAGGACCCTCTGCAACGTCGGCAGGATTAAAGGTAGTGGGGGGAACGCGTACAGGAGCCCGTCGGGCCACTCGTGCCCTAGGGCATCCTGACCCAGAGGACTGGTCTCCTCTGTCCAGGAGAACCAGAGGGGGCAGTGAGCCGAGACGCCCGAGGCGAAGAGGTCCACCACCGCTCTGCCGAAGAGGACCCAAATCATCCCCACTACCTCCGGATGAAGCCGCCACTCTCCTGGGGGAGGCTTGTGTCGGGACAGGAAGTCTGCCACCTGATTCCTGACCCCTGGCAGGTATATCGCCCGCAGGCTGAGGAGGCGAGGAGCGGCCCACGTCAGAAGGCCCCGGGACACCTGCAGCAGCTGTGCAGACCCGGTGCCCCCCTGGTGGTTGATCTGGGAGACAGTGGACACATTGTCCGACCGGACCAGTACGTGCCTCCCCCATAGGTGAGGTAAAAAGTGCTCGAGTGCTCGGTGTACAGCACGGAGCTCCAGCACATTGATGTGGCGTGTGCGGTCCCGCGCAGACCACTGCCCTTGGGCAGGCCTGCCGCGCCAAACAGCACCCCACCCCGAGAGGGAGGCATCTGCGGTGACAGTCTCCCGGAAGGAGGTGATAGTGCCCAAGGGCACACCCCCCAGCAGGAATGCCCCGTCTTTCCAGGGTGCCAGGGCATGGACACACACCCGCGACACCCTGACTAGCCTGTGCCTGTGCCTTTCGGCATCCAGGCGAAGGCTGTTCAGCCACATCTGCAGGGGGCGTAGCCTCAGCAGGCCCAAAGGCACAACAGCCGAGGCGGCTGTTAATCTGCCCAAAAGCTGCAGGAACTGGAGGTAAGGCAGCCGTCTGCCCCTCCTGAATCGGGGGAGGAGCCGCAGGATGTCGCTCACACGCCGCGGTGAGAGACAGGCCCTCATGGTCACCGAGTCGAGTACCAATCCTAAGTAGGCGACTCGCTGGGAGGGAGCCAGACAGCTCTTCCCTCTGTTCACTGTGAGCCCTAGTTTGGCCACATGCGACAAAAGGAGGGCCGTGTCTGCCACCACTTGTTCTCGGGACGGCGCGCATATCAGCCAGTCGTCCAGGTACGGCAGAACCTTCATACCCTGTGCCTGCAGGGGAGCGAGGGCTGCCGCCACGCACCTGGTGAAAACTCTTGGGGACAGGGAGAGCCCGAACGGGAGCACCCTGAACTGGTAATGGCGGTCCTGATAGGCGAACCTCAGGAACCGCTGGTGCTGTGCCGCAATCGGCACGTGAAAGTAAGCGTCCTGTAGATCTACCGTCGTAAACCACTCCCCCTGACCGACCGCACGCAGAACATCTGCTGTGGTCAGCATCCGGAAGGGCAGGGCCTTCATGTACCCGTTGAGGCCTCTCAGGTCCAAGATGGGACGAAGGCCGCCGTCTTTCTTGCTGACGAGAAAGTAGGTTGAGTAGAACCCCCGGGGCTGCAGCAGGGGGTCTACCGGCACAATGGCGCCCTTGGCCAGCAGGACGGACAACTCCTGAGTCAGAGCCAGAATGTTCGCCGGGTCTCTGATGACGGTCATCTTGACCCGGCCGGAGGTAGGGGGCCGGTGTCGGAACTGCAGTACGTACCCGTGGGTTAAGGTGGAAATTACCCAGGGGTCCGACGAGCAGGCAGCCCAGTGACTGAGCTGCTGCCGGGAAAAGCAGCCGACGACCGGCCCCGTGGCCCTAGCGCCGTCTCCCCCGGCCTCTGGACGTGCCGGGGGGGCGATGGTCGAGGCCAACTCCCCGACGCTGCTGGGGCGGTCCGCGCACAGGGGGGCGAAACCCCCCGGCAGGCTGTCCAACGGGCCGTTGGGAGCTGCGCTGGCTCCTGCGGGCAGGAGGCTGGGGGCGACGTCCAGGGGCGGACGAAGGGCCCCTCGGTGTACTGGAAGCGGGCGCCCTCCTGTGAAGGTGCACCAATCGCTGCCTGGTCTCATCGGCCAGGGCGGTGCGGTTCAGAGCTTCCAGGGCAGTTGCCCCAAACAGCTCCCCCGGTTCTGCCGGTGCCTGACGAAGAACCCTACGAGCAGTCTCTGTCAGGGGTGACTGCGCCAGCCAGACATGACGGCGCGTGTGCACCAGGGTGGACATCAGCCGCCCCAGTTCCCTCGTCTGGGAGGCAAAAGCCTGTAGGGACACATCACACAAGTCCCGTGTGGAATCATCCACCTGTGCATCCTGCAGGGAGGTGGAGAGGGCCAGTAGCAGATGAGAAAGGGTGTTCCCCAGCCGGCCGATGCGCGCCGCTGTTTCATAAGCCCTACAAATATGCCCATCAGTAACCCTACACTGGGTAGAGGGGCACTTGGGATCTGGCTTCAGAGCCTCATCAGGAGCCACTATCAGTGCTGCAATGGAGGGCTCGATGGGGGGCATGTGGTGGAGACCAGCCACTGCAGCGTCCTCCATCGCCGTCAGAGCACGGTCATCAGCTGTTAGCCTGGAGAGGGCTGTGACATCTCTCCAGCATGAGTGCAGCTCCCTCAAAAAATCCGACGAAGGCGGAATGGTGAATTCCACCGGAGAAGGATTGCGCCTGTGGAAGGCGCTAGAGGCCACCTCCGCACGCGGTGCATCCAGCTGCAAGTGTGCCAGGGCAGTGCGGATAATGCTCTGCACGGAGGAACAAACCGTCCCCTCCCGAGAGCTCTGGGCAGATGAGTGCGAGGAGAACCCCGAGCGCTGTGAGGCCGGGTCCCCTGATGACACGTTGAAGTGGCTCGCTGAGGCTGCAATGGAGATTGCGTCCTCTGGCAGCGGCGGTGGCGACCCCAGAGCAAACTCTGGCACGGCAGGTTCCACCTGGCCAGTACCAGGTTGCAGATTGAGGAGGAGCGCCTTCATCTGCTCCATGTCGGCAGCCAAGCGATCTACCTTCGAGGAGAGCTGGCTCGTCAGCCGCCGTCGTTTGGGGGCCCCCACCACTCTCTTCGCCGATCGCTTCAGCGAAGACCCCGGCTGGGATGAGGGGAGGCTGGCCGACGGCCCCGGCTGCTCAGGGCCCAGGCATGACACGCAGAGGTCCTGGTCAACCGCAGGATCCAGGGAGGCCATGCACCCTGGGCATGAACGCTCCATCACAGGGACCGGTGGGAGAGGGAGCGGACACGCTGCCGTCACCACGGATGTGCTGGCAGGAGAGAGGAGCGGTCACGCTGCCGTCACCACGGATGTGCCGGTGGGAGAGGGGAGCGGACGCGCTGCAGTCACCACGTAGGTGTCGGTGGGAGAGGGGAGCGGAAACGCTGCCGTCACCACAGCGAGCACGCTGCCGTCACCACCAATATGAAGGCGGGAGAGGGGAGGGCCACGCTACCGTCAGCACGGATGTGTCAGTGGGAGAGGGGAGCGGAAACGCTGCCGTCACCACAGCGAGCACGCTGCCGTCACCACCGATATGCAGGTGGGAGAGGGGAGCAGCCACGCTACCGTCAATACGGGTGTGTCAGTGGGAGAGGGGAGCGGAAACGCTGCCGTCACCACAGCGAGCACGCTGCCGTCACCACCGATATGCAGGTGGGAGAGGGGAGCAGCCACGCTATCGTCAATATGGGTGTGTCAGTGGGAGAGGGGAGCGGAAACGCTGCCGTCACCACAGCGAGCACGCTGCCGTCACCGCCAATATGCCGGCGGGAGAGGGGAGGGCCACGCTGCCGTCACCACGGCTATGAGAAAAGGCAAAAAAGGCGTCTTTACCCAAAAAGAAGAGAACAATCCTCTCTTGTTTCTTTTCCCTTTTTTTTTTTTTTTTTTCAAGAAAAAAATAAAAAATAACTGCAAGGAAAAATAACAATATCACATCAGTAAGTGGGAGAGGGAGCAAATGCTGCCGTCACCCTGAACGAGCCGGTGGGAGAGGGAGCGGAAACGCTGCCGTCACCACGGCCGCAAAACAGGCAAAAAGGCGCTGTTCTTTTCCTTTCTTATATTATTTTTTTTTTTTTTTTTTTAGAGAAAAAATAATCTGCAAGGAAAAAAATAATGTTGTCACTTTAATAAAGTGGGAGAGGGAGCGAAACGCTGCCGTCACCACAAGTGTGCCGGTGGGAGAGGGGCGTGGCCTTCACCACGGCTGTAAGAAGGACAAAAAAAGGTGTTGTTTTTTTTTTTTTTGAAAAAAAAAATAAATAATAATCCTTTTCTGTCTTCTTTTTTTTTTTTTTTTTTTGCAGAAAAAATAACTGCACAGAATAATATTCAGGTGTCGGGCGCAGCCTACAGCTTACCTTCTGCCAGCTGGCCCAGGGGGGCGGGGCGGGGAGACGCCGCCGCCGCCGCAACGAACACCAATAAATACCGCGTGGCCACAGCCCCTCGGAGGACGACAGAGATCGTTACTCCTACCTTACGGCACGAAGCTGCACAGAGGCCGGCGGTTTTAGGGAGGAAAGGAAGAAGCTTTTAACCAGCCTTCTATTTCCGTCCTGTACTTCAGCGCGATGCGAGAAGAATGAGGAGCCGATCCCATGCTTGACCCCGGAAGATATACCCCTTCCGGGGGTCATGCAGGGGTCACGGGTGACGTGACATTGTTGGTATTGTACTCGACATGCGCATGCGCGAGGGGAGATATCCAGTGCTTACAGCACCGCCTGGCGGTCAGTAGGGACGAAATAGAACTTGAACAAATCCTTTGACGAATCTATGAAATCAGGTTTTTAATTAATGCAGCACTACAAATATTATTGAATTTACCTCTTCCTCATTGTGCAGATTTGCCCAGTTTACACTGTGTGATAAAACTATTGCTCATCTGCCCCTTTGGGATGATGGACAGATGAGTCAGACTCCCGTCCGGCACTCGTGGTTACCGAGTTGATCTGAATCATCAAAAAATAATGGAAATTCCTTTTTTTCTCCTTCTCTCCCGATTTTTAAAATCCTGGATTACTAAATAGTGACATTTAGCAGAAGTTATGTTAATCTCATGTGGCTTATTGGAAACCTCATTTTGAATCCAGTGTGTTGATCTTGGGGAAAGTGACTTTTTAAGAAACAAGTCTTGTAGAATTAAACAAAAATAAAACCCAGCAAATTTGATGTGACACGTCGACAGATTCCCAGCAACGGTACTGGGATATTCGTCACATTTGGACTTTCCTGTCAAAAACGTCTGAGGTCCTTCTGAAGGCGCATTCAGACAACAGTGACAGGTTTTAATCCATCACGGCACCTTGAGGAAGAACATGTTCATTCCTGTGACATTTCTTTGACATTACAATATGAGTCACTGGTTTTCTTTAGTTTCATCAGAGATCACCCTGTTTTTAATCTGATTAGCACATGACACATTCACAGTCTCCATGAGTAATCTCCTTCTGCAATCCTATATCCAATCGCATTACTCCCTGCTCATCTCTCTGGGGACCTCAGCTTACTGCAGTAGTACCACATGTTACTGTCACACATCCATGCCGACATCACAGAGCCTTTTCTCCAAATTCTTACACTTTCTGAAATTGTGTAGAAGTCACCTCGTAGGGAAGAAAAACTTCTTAGACGGAACAACATGACAGCAGCATGAAATGGGATATGCCGTAACTTCTGGAAGTGACACCGTGAATTGATTGCAGCTTCTAATCACATCTGAAAAGGTCACGGAGGAGCCTGATCCAGCAGGCCGACGAATCCCAGAGGACATGTGAGTGGCATGTTTCCCAAATCTCAGTCTAAGCTCCTTAAATTTTACAGTACACGTCGTTGTTGTTGTGGCACTGTTGAGTATAAACGTATTCAGAGGAAGGCGAGAGGGCGAAGGATGCCGAGCACGGGTTGACATGTGTTCACATGTTCGTCAGATTTTGTGTTTGCGTCTGTGAAACATCCCCTGTTTCCGTTCGGTGATCTGTAAGCAGCTGCACTCCCTCTGCGGCGTTTGCAGTCAGATGTCCTCGGGCTCTGTCAGTTCAACGGTGAAAACACAAATCCCCCAGTGCACGTGGGAATATAATCCCGGGAGAAATACGCCGTCACCTGCTGTGTAATGGGAAAATAACAGTCGTCGAAAAACACGACAGCTCTGTCCACACATGTTGTTTGTTTAGCAGCATACTGGGCTGTAAATTCAGGGTAAATCCTTCACACCTTCACTCTACCTGTCAGCATTCAGGCATAATTCACAAGTCGGGGTGTTTTCAAGTAGAATACGATTGCTTTTTCACTACAAATCTGGATAAAACACTTCAAAAGCTCCATTGAAGAAAATTGTAATTGAGTAAATCTGGCACATGATAACTTATTCTGGAGGGAAAAATGTATGTTCAAATTCAGATGTGACTTTTCTCTGGCAACAGCGTTACGTTCTGGTTCATTTGTAAACGGCAAAGCAGATACTATCACAACATCTCAAAGCATAAAAAACAAGCCAGCAGTTCTGTTACGAACCCAAACACTTTTACATTTCAATCATGCAAAAGAGAAAGCAGAAGCAAACCTCTCTGAGTCCTGGAACGCTCAGTAGTTTGTTTGCTAGCTACAGATGGGGAGTGAAACAACAAAAAGCCTCTTTGGGTCTGTGGAGGGTTCTGTGTAAAGCCTGAGGCTGCATCTGTTGGGATAAGCCTGCGCGTTATCTCCTGCAACACAACCTGACAGAACCCAAACGTCAGAAAACTAATGAAACATATATGTATGAGAGCTCTGCGATGCTTTCAGCATTTATTTCTAAAGCTGGCCGCTCAGAGTTGGTCACTGCAGGCCCAATTATAGACCCCGGCGCCAATCTGAGGGGTCTAGGAACCAACGCTGCTGCGTCTCGTCTCGGAACTTCTACATTTATGTGGAAGAGCTTGTGTTTATTGGCACTCTTTGGAGACATTTTTACTCTCTCCTACTCTCCTGTTTTCCTTTGTTGAATAAGCATGTTACTTGAGGCAACAGAGGAGCTGCACTGCTGCGAGCAGTATCTCCCGAGTGCAGGCCTGTTGGGGATTCGTTCTGTCCCCGCGCAGCCACTTCTACCTGTTGAAAGGATGATGCAAGCTTGAGTCTCTGCTTAAGCTGCATCTCTTAGGTGTTGCATGGATGCTGCAATCTTTTCCCCTCCTTCAGGGAGAAGATGTTAGTCACAACATTTGCATTTCTCAGGCACACGTTTATATTTATCTGTTCTTTTGTCATTGTTTTTTAACCCCTCACAGTTTGTGCTTGGCATCGGAGGTTAAAGAGTTAGTCCCAGTTCTGTAGTGGAGAGCTTGGATTCCTTGCTGCTGTATTACTCCTGGATTTCATGTGTGATTAAATGTAACAAGAAAGCCTTTGATTTGATCATTTGATCATTTATTCCATCTGTTTGTTTACATTGTAATCTTTGAACACGCATAACTCAGTTCGTTTACATGCAATAACAGAAAGTCACATTGTTGCCTTAATCCGACCGATATTGAATTTTTAAAAGCCATGTATACACCTTAGCCGGGCTGTAGTCGAACCAAACTGAAGCTCTTGAGATGGAGCTGTTAGTGCCAGATAATGCGTCCTAATCCGAGTTATCCTTGCATGTCTACCAACCCACGCTTAGTCGAGCTAGTGACTGCCCCGGGACTGACGAGCCACGGGAGCGGGAATAATAACAGTCACGGCATCACAACAACACGGTAACTGAAGAAAAAGAGGGAGACTTTGTGTGCATCTTACTGTACCTGCAACATGATCAGCTTGTCAGTGCTTGACATTTCCCCCAGTTTCTGTTTCTGTTCTGCCCCGCCTGTCTTCCATCTGCCCTGATTGTTCACACCTGTGTCTTGTTACCCCCTTGTGTATATCTGGTCTTGTCTTCCCTTGCTCCTTGTGGTTCCGTCCTGTTTCTTTCCTCCATGTATCCTGCCAAGTTTTTGCTCTAGTTTTTTTTATCCCTGTTTCTGTGTGACTTTTGATCCTGCCAAGCAGCGCTTTTGGTTTTTGGTTCTTGCCTTTTTTGTAAAATAAACCCTTTTTTGTGGAACTCCTGCCTCTCGCTCTCCTGCATCTGGGTCCTCACCACACCAGCCCTGACACAGCTTAGTATGTACGAAATTTACAGAGCTGCTGCATCATTAGTGTCCAGTTTTTCTCATGTTGTTGTCCCCCTTCCCTCTTGTTTACTAATTGTACTGGAAGAACGCCAACGCAAAGGTGCGTGTGGCGCCACCTAGCGTCGCGCAGTCGAACGCACCTCACTCAATAATCGATTGTCTTCTCGTGCATGTTTACCTGGATTTATCTGAACCTCCAGTTTAATCCTTAGCTAGATTGTTGCCAATAGCTTGATTTAGATGAGCATGTAACCGCACTGACTGTGTTTGCTCACAGTCTGCAGCCATGTCTAACCGTCCAGGGTCACAGGGTCTACTGGGCTGCAGTCCATCAAAGTTCACATCACAGATTATAGAATTCAAGAACCAAAACGCCTGGATGAATAAATGATAAACCAGGACATCTTTCAGTTGTTGTTGTTCTTTCATAGACCTGTTATTGACGGCCTACTGTAACTTGATCAGCAATGGAGATAACTGAGCCTTTAGACTGTTTGTTATTTCAGAGCACCATCCATGCCAAGCAGGATCCTGCCATTTACATCCTGGGTTCAGTTTAGTGTCCCAAAGTTTTCTGTGTTCTTCCTCCACAAACCTACCGTCCACAACGTTCTCCCCAGTGGCTGTTTCACAAATAATGTGCTTAATGAAGAATAAGAAAAGACAACTTTTTGGTCCCAGATATCATCCATTTCCGGTGACCAGCCTCATCAGTACATCTCACCTCCAAATACTAGGCTGCGGACTGATGGGATTGAAAACGGGGTTGTTTTTTTTTACAGTTTTATGAACCAGTGCAGCTTGTGTTTATCAGCCAGGGCAGCTGCTCTGTCATTTTCTTCCCTGACGTGAGCGGTGCCATCACACCTCCCAACTGCTCTGACAGACTGTGAGAGGCAGCGAGATCAGGGGCTGAGTGCAGGCCCAGCAGGACACACCCGGCCAGGCCAGGGTCCAGCAGAGCACGTCCTCACGCTCCGTCTGAGAGCCCCATGCCCCGAGAAATACATGCTAATTACCATCTGCAGAGTTTAGGGAAGTAGAACGGATCAACACCAACTTGTTTAGAGTGTTTCTGCTTTTACACATTTACTCATTTTTACACTGAACAGCCTCAGAAATGCTTTTTTTTTCTCCTAAATATGTTTCCTTTGTATCTGTCGCTGTGCATCAGAGGTGCCGAGAGACTGTTATTGTCTGTCTTTTTCAGAGGCAGCTGCGTTAATGGGCTGCCAGCGCGACCCAGCCGCGCTTTCTCTGGATGATTACTGTGTTTAGTTGTGTACCTAATGCCTTCGACCTCTGTGGCTCTGTTAAAGAGGCGGTCTTGGTTGAAAGCACTTCTGCACATCTTCGCTCATAGTTTTGTGTACATCTGTACCCACTGGAAGTACCTGCTTCTGTTTCTCCTGGCACCCAAGGCGTTTGGAGCACTGAGCATGTGCACATCTGCTCCTGTTAAGGAAGCCGTGGAAACAGAAGATTCTTTGGGGCCGTAGCAGAAATAGAAGAGCTACATTAAATAAACAAGTGGTTTTTTTTTGTTTTTGGACGTCTCAACAGTCAAATACACACTTTCAGAGCTGCTTTCTAGGGTAAGTGAATGTGCAGAGTGTGATAGGGCCAAACGGTGAGGTTGCCGTCTGCTGACTCTGGGACTAACCCTAACCTTTACCCTCATGTGGGTCCTTTGGCCGTGCTGTTCCGCTGCATGGGTGCTTCTCTTCGCGGCTCTGAATGCAGTTTGGAGAAAGTGGTTCAGGTTGTATCAGATCAGTGCTGCATACCCCGACATACCCCCTCTAAGTCAGGAACGTAATACCGCGCTTGTAATCAGGGAAATGACTAGCCCTGAAACACACAGATGTGCACGCTTTGCTTTTTTCAGCCAGTCCTCATCTCCTTTGTAATTACTGAATTAAACATAAATACAGTAATCACTCGCTATAACGCGGTTCACCTTTCACGGTTTCGCTGCTTCACGGATTTACATTGTGCATCATGTTCTGCATTCTGATTGGCTAAACAGTCTCCCTGCTTCTTCACTTCCTGTGTCAATAACATTGGTCGCTTAGCAACAAGCTGAGAACGGCCAATGAACTTCAGCAGCAGCTCAGGAACGGGACCCTTTGATGAATCGTTCATTACAGTTCTCATATATAATCCATGTTGTCATGTCGGTTTATAAGAATCTTTTTGCCCAGAAGAAAAAAAAGCGACAACAACTCTCAATAACTATGTTCTTCTCTTGAAAAAACACACCTGCACCGCGGGCTTGAGAGGAAAAAGACGCTACAGAGCGAGTCAGGATGCGGCGGCAAGTAGAAGAGCAGTGAAATACGCACAAGTCACAATTTGTCCTACTGTACTTATTGTATTTTTTTTCATTATCCTTTTTCATTTTCTCCCGTTCAAATCCAATTACTCGGGTCGCGGTGGGGCAGATCTCTGCAATTTGAAGCCTTGTATAATAATTGTAAAAAAAATAAATAAAAGGTTGCTACTTCGCGATTTCACCTATCACGGGTTCTTTTTGGAACGTAACCCCCACGAAAAACCAGGGATTACTGTATATAATATCAAGTGAAACTAGCTGTTTCTGGTCATATATCACTATCCTGGTGTAACTGGAAACATCTTTTGTATTGACAAATAGCTGGTTTTTATTTTTAAATACACTTTTTCTTCTTGTTCATGCTTATTATGAATGTTAACTGTATTCAAACAAATACATGCTGCCAGACTGTGTTCAAAACATTTATGTTTAATTTAAGACAAAGCCATTACAACCTCAGAGAGGAGAGCATACAGGAAATCAACAATCAGAACCAACACCAAACTGAGATGCTACAGTGGCAGCGGGGAATGTATGGAATAAGTTGGAGAGCGATTTGAAATTATGTAGAACCTTAACCTTATTTAAAAAAAACATTGAAATGAAGGATGATTTCTCTATATCAAATTAATGAGTGGTGATGCTTACTATGTTGATTTGGGTATTCATTTAATTGGTGATTTGATTTGATTATTTAAGGATGAAGGAAACATGTAGACTGCACCTTTTATTTATTTATTTTTTTTATTTCTTGAGAAACCTTTTTTACCAACATGGAGGCAATTTGTTTTCCTGGCAGTCTTATCTCTTACTTCTTGCTTTTATTTCATTACTTGAAATAATCTTTTTGAGGGTAGGCAATGAATAAGCTTTGCTTCAGCCTACACCTTTTTCGGTCTAAATGTTATTTGTATATTGGAAACTTTTTTGTAATGTTTTCTTTGAACAGTGTATTTGTTTCCTTGTTGTCATTTTTATTCTTTTTTTTTGTGATGTCATGACTGAAATAAACTAAGCTAAACTATTATATGATACAGGAGAGACATAACAGGCTGCCACACTGAGGGGCAGTGCTAGTGGCTGGGATTGCTTTGGGACAGCAGATGGGATAAACACTGATGTCTTTAATGTGAAAAAATGAAATCACATTACAGGAAACAAAAACAGAGTTATTCAGCCATTGGGTGATGTCACTGCCTGCAACGGCGGCGGCGGCAGTCTCTCTAACTTGACTTCCACATGACTTTGATCAAATATCTGTTTCAGCTCTGTTTCTTTTAATCTCCTGAACTGATGTGACAGGATGCAGCACAAACGCTCTGTCTTTCTATGCCGACTTTCAGGGCGCCATACTTCCAAATGTGGTGAACACCAAATTACCTGAATTTGATCTAAACCATACAGCTCAAAGTGGCGTCATTTATCACGTACACATCATTTAAGGGCTGTCCTCCATGGATTTATTTATTATACTTGACATAATTCATATGGGGACAGGGAGTTAATTTGGTGCATGTATAGCTTAAGTACATAATAAAATTAAAAGGGCGTTTTAGTGATTGGACACATGAAAGTCACTTTGCTCATCAAGGGAGTTCTCTTAATATCCCTGTGTTCCAGAATGAGTGTTATGTAAGAGCAATTACTGTACCGGCGGGGAGGAGCTGGACGATCCACTGAACCAGACTCGCATTAAAAAGTTGTCACATCTCCACCTCTGCAAAGTTCACACCTCTCACAGTCTGTCCCTGGAAGTTGTAGTTTGTATTTATTCGATTTGTGTAGCTACCCAAATTTATGCAAACGGCTGCGTCGTGATTTGATATTGAGAGGCTTAATCTTCAGTTACTACAAAAGGGTCAGACTGTGTGAAAGTGTTAGAAGCTGATATGTACGACTGCTAACAGGTCCTGTGTACGTGTGGGAGTGCATCACCACTGGTAACAAGTAGAAAATGCAAAATCCTACATTTGAAAGTCAAGTAATGATCTGATTATTTGTGACCAACCTCTGCTCTGAATGTGGAACTGTATCAAACCTTTTTTATGGTCACTTTTCTGTAAGATATGATAATACAGCTTGAGAATATGAATGCAAACTTAAAAACATGGGGCCATCTCCTTAAATAACCGTATAGGAAGGGCATTGGTTGCGTTCTAGAAGTGAATACAATGCATTTTTATTAAATGGAGGTTTTTAGCCCAACTAGTTTGCCATTTGCACTATCTGAATGACAGAATATTAGTCAGATTATTTTAAATAATATCAATGTTAGTACTGGCTTCTTTGACACTACTTTGGGAAGTACAAATGCATCACAGAAGGTGCGCTGACCCACAGCTCCTGCTCGTTTAAGTCCTGCGTTCAGCCTGTCGTGAAGGATGATGGCTGTGCTTCTGGATTACTGCCTGTCATCTTGGCCTTCATGCTCCATCTCTGCATTATCACAAATCAGTCTGGACTTGTTCTTATCTGTGCAGAGAGAAGGGCATGTTTGACTTGCACATCCTGTTCACTTTTTGAATATTCAGCTAGGCCTGTCCTTTGAAGCGGCTTCTCCTTTGTCTCCTTTGTGAAGGAGCTTGATTCATTGGTGATTTTTGACTTGGAGGGGAACCACAAAGAACTCTTGAGTGGCTCTCCAGAGGATCATGTTTTGAATGCAATTTTTCTTGATCAATCAAAGGTTCAACTGCTATAGATTTAAAAAAAAAAATCTAAATGACTTTGACCTCGTTGTTGAATTGTGCTATAGGAATAAACTTGCATGCCCTGAGTTTGCATGCTCATAATCAGTGAAAAAATGCCATTCATTTCCACGTTCTCCAGAAAAACCAGTGCTCTGGATGGCTTTATAAAAACCATCCAGGCAACTGTGTAAGACATCTCGGAAACATTTCATTATAGTTTTGGTCATTGTGAAATTCCGCAGCTTCTGTTGTGCCGTGTACTCTTTTGGGTTTTAAACACAGAAAAACATCAGGTGCAGCCATGGTTCAAAATAACTGGAGGAGAAACATAAGCAACATGTTTTACCCTGCCGTAAAGTGTCCCTGGTCCCCATGGATCTCCTCTGCGTCATCATTCTGTCTGCAGTGTCACATGTGCCTCAATTGTTAGACCCAAACTGGGATTATAGGTATTACCACGTAGGCTACAGCCCGCAGGAGTCTGGGATCCTGCTTTCATAAGAGGTCAAACAGCTTGGGAGACAAAGAAATGGATTCTCTGAGACTGTTTTGTCCATTTACTAGTCTGTGCTTGGCCATGTGCACCAGGTATACCGTGTACTTATGTGCACTAATGCTTCAAACTGTTGTCGCTCTCTCACCAGAAAAAAACAATCATGAACGCTCCTCTTCAGCTGCTTTGCCAGGTTACCGCCATGTTACTGCAAACACTGGACTTTTCCAAAGAAAATGAACCCAAACTTTCTTGTCATGTTTCTCTTTTACCATGAGAGATTAAAGTTCCACCAAAGACAGACCTATGTCCTCTATTTGAATGAAAGTATGATAAACGCTTCCCCCACAACTTCTGCAACATCAACAAGATAGCGTCCCCTGAGGTCTCCGTCTTTATGCCTTCCGCATAAAGTGTCCAGTGCTCCTCACTCAGTCCTCTGATCGTGCATCATCCAGGCTCTTGCAGCGTGTACTGCGTGATGACAGAATTGAGGCATTCATGCCCTCAAAATAGTACAGTAAGTGTAACGCTCAATATATAACTAATGTGTACCTTCACATGTCTCGCAGTATTCCAATATTAAACCAGATGAAGGTACTACCATCTAAATCATTTCTTATTGCCTTAAACAAAAATGAAGATTGTGTTTGTAGTAACCAAGTTCTGTGGGGTATTATGATCTCAACACACTTTAATCCCACTTCGTCACCATTTTGTGACACACAATGCTTCATGAGATAGAGTTTAATTTAATGTACCTGGACCCCCGTGACCTTGAGAAGGACTGAAGTGGGTATGGATATTCAATAAATGAGGTTATTAATAAAACATGTATTGAATATTTTATTAGGTAAATAATACTGAAGGAAAGTGTTGGTATCTGTTTGGAAAGTGAGCTTTTCTGTGAAATGACATGAACTACAATGTCAGAGGTTTTTTTTTTTCCAAGTCAGAAATTTCCAGGTCCCAGTTAACATTGAAAGCTACATATTGTCCAGCATATCTATGTATAAATATAGTGTGTCAGAATAGGTTTTTGGGAGAGTTTGCGTTCCTGACTGAGCAGCTCATGAGCGGTGTTAGTATCCGGTAACGTGACTCATGGTCGCACAAACACACAAACACAGTCAGGCACACACAAACAGAGGAGGAAAAGGCAGCCAGCAATACTTCCTAACAGATGGCTCTGAAGGAAACTAAATAAATGAATCAAAGGAAAGAGGGAGAGGGAGAAAACTGAGTGAAGGTTAGTGTTTTAGACGTGGTGTGATGAAGAACTCGGCTTAGTGTGGTTGGACGTGAATGATGAATTGTGGGTTGAGTTCAGATGCTGAACTCATGAAAGTGGAACTATGAGTTATGTAAAGCAACATATTTACAATAATAACAATGAGGTTACAGATGGGCCACGATAATACGTAGTGATACATAGTGATACGACATCAACATACGAATGTCTGACCCAAGAACAGCTTGAACTGTCTTGCCGGTCAGCTCGGCCCAGCGCCCAAGCCCTCTGAACTCAAGAGTGTTAAGGCCCGTTATAGGCAAGAATTGGGACGTATCCAACAACCCCACCCTGTCCCCTTTCCAGGGGTCCTGGACGCACCCAGGAGGCCCCTGCCAAAGACTCTGCCCAGGCTCCTGCCAAGGACTCTTCCCCAGCCCAGGCCCCAGCTGAGGACTCTGCCCATGCCACAGCCCTAGCCGAGAGCTCGGCCCCGATGCCGGCCCCCGAACAGTCAGCAGGCAGCATGGCCCCCTGAACTGTCTCACCAGTCAGCCTGGCCGCAAGGACGGCCCCCTAAACTGTCTCACCAGTCAGCCTGGCTCCCTAAACTGTCTCACCAGTCAGCCTGGCCCCCTGAACTGTCTCGCCAGTCAGTCTGGCCGCGAGGATGGCCCCCTAAACTGTCTCACCAGTCAGCCTGGCCCCCTGAACTGTCTCACCAGTCAGCCTGGACCCCTGAACTGTCTCACCAGTCAGTCTGGCCGCGAGGATGGCCCCCTAAACTGTCTCACCAGTCAGCCTGGCCCCCTAAACTGTCTCACCAGTCAGCCTGGCCCCCTAAACTGTCTCACCAGTCAGTCTGGCCCCCTGAACTGTCTCACCAGTCAGCCTGGCCCCCTGAACTGTCTCACCAGTCAGTCTGGCCCCCTGAACTGTCTCACCAGTCAGCCTGGCCCCCTAAACTGTCTCACCAGTCAGCCTGGCCCCCTAAACTGTCTCACCAGTCAGTCTGGCCCCCTGAACTGTCTCACCAGTCAGCCTGGCCCCCTGAACTGTCTCACCAGTCAGTCTGGCCCCCTGAACTGTCCCACCAGTCAGTCTGGCCCCCTGAACTGTCTCAGCAGTCAGCCTGGCCCCCTGAACTGTCTCGCCATTCAGCCCGGCCCAGTGCCCAGGCCCCCTGAACTCTGTTTGTGTTGGCCTGCTATGTTTACGACAAGCTGCTCTCGTCTTGTCCTGTAGCTGCAACTATGACTACTGGGCCTAACACACTAAAGTTTACACTAACTAGAGGCTTTACTAGGCTTTTTTTCCCATGGTAATGGTTCCTGATAACAGAAGACTCGTCACCCAAATCTACATTTGGATACTCTAGGAACTACGAGTAAACCTGCCCTCTGAGAACAGAGAGCTCTATTAGGAACATAAAGTACTATCAGGTCTTGCAAATATAGCAGAGATAGGCCATTTTGGGTTTTATACAATAACAATTTGAATTTGATTCTTTTTTTTAAAGTTTTATGGAGAGTTATGGAGGGAGGCTAACACAGGAGAGACGTGGTCTCTCTTGTTGATTCAAGAGTTTCCTCTCCTCGCATATAGAGCACATGTGAAGCTCATTTCTCAAAGCTGTTCGGTGCCAGGCTCTAAAAATGAGATTAGATGTCATTTTAGATGCCAAAGCCACACTAGCTCTGCAGTCATGTGTGGATTCCATCTCTGAGTTCCCCAGACAACTTGCAGAAGCTACCATGTCAGTGGTTGAGTTATGTTACAGTTGAAGGCGGCTGTCTAAACTATACTTTGTATTGTAAATTTGACAACTCCTCTTCCCATTTTCTCCTCTTGCTGACCGGTTATTTAAGTTCACATAATCGGGTTATTGACTGGGTTAATGGAGTCTGATAATGACTTGTTTCACCCTGGTGTAGCAGTCGTGCATTAATAATTATTACACTGTAATTACGGATATGTTTTTATTACATAGTTGGCATTTTTTTAAGTTAGCATTTAAGTTGTCCTCCTTAAAAAGGTCTGGTGATCATAACAAGACAAGACAAAAGCAATAGCTAGAGAACATGTTAGAGGGTTGTCCAAATGTGGACGTCCCGGGCCGCACTCCGGCGTGTTTTAGACGTTTTCCTACTTCAGTCCAATAATGATTCATCATCAGCTTCTCATCAAGGTCTGTAAGAGTCAGTTAATGACATATCCATTTGAATCAGGGGTATTGAAGTTGGGAAACATGCAGGACAAACAGCCTTTGAGGACTGGTGTTGGGCCACCCAGATGTACACAAGTAGGGAGGAGCCTGGTCCTGTGTTGTGTATGAATTAATAACTAGTTAAGTAAATAACTAAATGGAAATACAATACAATATAATGATAAATCAAAAGGAATATTATAGTAGTAGTAATAATAAAACTATAAAATCAGAGCAAATTACTTGCATTGCTGACCTAGATACTTCACAATGTGCCTCAGTTTAACAATCTATCGCAGAATCATGTGACCTTGGGAGAAGAGTGGCATTTAAACCCCGACAGGTTCACTGATGTCAGCAGTCTGACAGCTACTGACGGTGGACATGAAGCCCCATGTCTCTTCAGCGATGAAGCTGGTGGGACCTGTTAAGAGAGTCTGTTTGAGTTGTAAGGATATATAGCTGCATGAGGAGGAGCACTCATTACTTTGCTTTTGAACATTGTTCATTTACTGATTTATTTTGAAATATTTAGATCTGTGACCCAAAAGTGTGCTAAAACATTAGTCTAGAAAGTTTTGTGTCGTTGTCACTAATAACTGTCCTGTTCCTCCGTCCCAACAGATCTGACATTTTCCTGGATCTTTAACGAGTACCCAACGTTTGTGAAGCAGGACTCTCGCCGCTTCGTCTCACAGGAGACAGGAAATCTGTACATTGCCAAAGTGGAGCCCTCGGATGTTGGCAACTACACTTGTGTGGTGTCCAACACCGTCACGAAGACCCGCGTCCAGGGCCCGCCCACGCCGCTCGTGCTCCGCAGTGACGGTGAGCCAAGTTTAGCAACACTCTTACTGTGCTGACAAATTAAACCTTTTTAAAGAAAGTAAAATATAATGTGGGAGTGTATATCACACACTGAATCTGCCTATTAAATATACATTTTGTTTTCTAATTCTTAGTAAATGAAATGTTTGCGCTGTACTGATTGTAGTTTTTTCCCTTTGTCTGCATATGTATTAACGTTAAGTTTGGTAAAACCCAAAAGCCACATTTATATGCATTATAGTCAGTACTCGACTTGAGGGGGGATGAGGGGGGGATGGCATCCAACCTGAAATAAAATGGTCAAAATCATCCCCCCTTTAAAACTGCCATCCCCCTTTCTAACCCTTATGTCATTTCATCAATGAATGTGGTTTTACTGCTATTTTAACATTTTGAGTCATCACCAGAAGAATAACACCAGAAAAATAACTTATTTGACAATTTTCACCTGTTTCAAAAAAATCTTGTTCCACTGGCAGATGTTTCTACTTATTTCAAGTGAAAATCTTCTTGAAACAGGTGAAAATTGTTGTTTTTTCCAGTGATGAGTCTTGTTTTAAGTATAATGAGATTTTTTACTAAAATGAGACATTTTAACTAGAAATAAGACAAATATTCTTGTTAAGATTGTGAGTTTTTGCAGTGATCCATTTTACTTATCCTGTGAAGGACAGAGTCATATTGATAAGTTCAGAAAAGTGTTTTTTATTTTTGTGTTTTGATGTATTTGATGTAAGCCCAGTGGATATTTAAAGCTTACAGAAGGCTGCATTTAACTGCTGCTATGTCATTCCTGCAGTATTTCTGCAGGTGTTTTGGTCACTGCTATTATTTGTAATATATTATATTATTTGTAATCAGAACAAATTATCTGTCCCCATATGATAAAATCCACCATCCCCCCTGATGTTTTTTGGACTTAACTCGAGTACTGATTATAGTGTTGCAACAGAGGGGTTTTTGAGTGTGTGTGTATTTCCTTCAGCAGCCCTCTTGACAGTCTAGCCATATTTTATACATTCCTAGAAAAATACTAATAAATTCTGCTGCACCGACGGTGGGATGTGGACGACAAGGACAGAGTAGGACATAAAACAGCGGGAATAGATCAGATGTATTGTTTGTAGTTAAAAAGAGCTGAAGTAAGATAGCCAGGGGATGCCTGGCTGGACAGAGTCCCCCCCAATGAGTTATATTTGAATGATAGTCAGAGTTGTTAGGAACCAAAGCTTCGCAGGAAGTACTCAACTGTTGGAATATGCTGGTTTTCCTCTGTGCATTCGGCCTTTGCACATCTTCCTCTTTTTTAGAAGCTTCTACAGGAAGGAAGAGGAAGCTCCACTGTCTTAAATTCACAATCACACATGTCGCCGAAAAAAACTTTCAAGCTGACATCCTCCAAACTCAAATCACAGCATTTGACACAATATAAGGACTAAAAGTTATCTAACTCTTTTGTGCTCTTCCAGAGATCCTCCTGCCCTGGCCTGTGATTTCCTTTCTTTCCATTATCTCCGTTTTTTTCTTTCCTTTTTTCATCTGCAGCAGCAGCAGGCCCAGCATATATGAAGGGTAAAGAGGGGCGCGTAAAGCAGGTGTTTCTCCCAAAAGGTTATGCCATGAGACAATTACGCGTTCCCTTCCATCTGCCTGCCTTAACATGCTCGATAGTCCTGCGGTTACATTTCAGTATGAGACGTATGTGATAAGAATCTGAATTAGCTTTCACAGACACTCAGGAAGCCATCCTGATAACACGCACCTCGCCAAATCAACAAGATGAAATTGGGCCGTTTCCTCCATCTCTAGAGCTATTTGTGCAGCACAGCCCCCGAATTACAGCAGTGGAGGAAAAGCTATCGCTGCTCTGCCGGATGAGAATGGTTTAAAACGCGGCGTCATGCAGCCATCTGACTGTCAGAGTCAGGAGGAGAAGCTGGCCACCGGTAGCAACACTTTCATAGGTTTTACCTCTTTTAAGGGGAATAGTAAAAGACACATCAGCATTTTTTCTAATCATCACATTGCAATGCAAACGGCTCAATTTATTAAAAAGTCTGTACCAAAGCTAGAACTCCACAAAGTCTACATTTCAGTCTTCCCTGTTAAGAGAGATTTTTAGCATGCACAGCAGCAATAATATAATCTCCCAGTGCTGCTGCGCTGACAGTGAATGGGCTGCTTTGTAGACACGCCGGCAGCACCCGGGGGTGGGGGGGGCTCACTGGCCTGTTTCTGCTTCCTGACAGTTAGCACTACAACAAGATGGAAATCAAACCTTCAATAAAGCCTCAAAATTGTGGGTTTCTTTGTTTGTGCCCAAAGGTAAGCGTGACACCAGGCAGCTGCTACGCTTTGGCTTCTTCTTCTTCTTCTTCTTCTTCTTCTCGTTATTTTCAACAGCAGAGCATCTCGTGACTTTCTGCTGCTTTGGTTCGCAGCGTGCTGGAAATGAAAAAGAAAAATCCCTTCATCTCTAAGTTAACACAGAACCCAAACAAGAAGGGGTTTTCTCAAGCTGGGGCGTGACTGAAGACACCAGAACTAGTTTTGTTTTCTCTCCCCCAACAGTTGTTTAAGTTGGGAAAAATGAAAGAAACTAACTTTTTTGCACCGTCTCTTTCAGGTGTTATGGGTGAATATGAGCCAAAGATTGAAGTTCAGTTTCCAGAGGTTGTTCATGTTGCCAAAGGATCCACAGTAAAGCTGGAGTGCTTCGCTCTGGGAAAGTAAGCTCCTCCTCGTACCGGCTCTGCATGCTTAGAAGCATTTGAAAGAAAAATGCTGCTTGAAAAGAGCGCCAATATTTTTTTTTCATGCGTTTTACCATTTTGCTGCAATCCCTGTGTGTTTTAAGCCGGGCTGCATATCTGCGTGTCGTGGTGTAAAAATATCTTTTTTGTTTGAGTTTGTACACAAGTAAGTAAGTCTACCTGTGTGAACGGCTGAACTCAGGCGAGGGGCTGACAGTGTGAGCTAGGGCTGGGCGATATATCGAGATTTTAATATATATCAATATATTTTCAAACGCGATATGGTACGAGACAATATCGTTTACATGTATATCGATTTTTTTTTTTTTTTTTTTTATGATTTTGATATAGCTTATTTTGTGACAAATTGACTTGAATGTTTTATTTGAGATTTGCACAAATGTTTTGTTATTTGCACAACTGTCAACCTCAGTGGAAAAGGCTGCCTGTTACTGTCTACATTGTATTAATTGCACAGTGTATTTTAATTTAATTGTTATGCAGGAAAGGGATATTTGTTTTATTTTATTCAAGAAGCATTTTTATTCTATATATGCAGGCAGTTTATATTTATTTCATTTGTTTTATACATTCTGATATTGTGCAGACCTCTGTTAATAAAGGAACCTGTGTGACATTTGGCACGAGGCTTTGTATTAAAACTGACTGTTTTTTTAAGGGTTTGCCTCAGAAAAAAATTAAGCTAACAGAGATGCTATGCTATAATGTACATAGCATTCTGTGCCATAATTGGAAACCCCAATTATGGCACAGAAAAAATATCAATATATATCGAGTATCGCTATTCAGCTAGAAAATATCGAGATATGACTTTTGGTCCATATGGCCCAGCCCTACTGTGAGCTGCTGGAAGTAAATCTGAACATCTGTGGGAGAGATTGGGGGAACATTTTTATACATTTTTTTCACCTACTAGAGGCTGTATTGTTTCCATTACAGACTAAATGTGTGTGATGTCCCTCAACGGGTCCCTCTGATGTCTCTTTACAGCCCTGCTCCGTCTATAAGCTGGAGGAGAGTGGACGGCGTACCCTTTCCCAGGAAAGTCGACATGAGAAAGTCCAGCGGCATCCTGGAAATCCCGTATTTCCAGCAGGAGGACGCCGGCACGTACGAGTGCGTGGCTGAGAACTCCCGGGGAATGAACACGGTGAAAGGAAAGCTCTCCTTCTACGGTGAGTGAGCCTGTCTCGCATGAATATTTGACCATCAAACAGCACATCTGTCAACGCCGCTCAGACTGAGAGGCGTAAAAAGGCGCACACGGCTGACTTACAGCGCAGTGAGCGGAGATCAGCGCAGGCTTGTGTGGGGTACGTGACGCGGCTGGGCGGCTCGTTTTAACAGCACATCACCGTGATTAAAGGCTGTCAGCCATGATGCCTCTAATATTTTGATCCAGATTAAAAGAGTGATGCGGATGAAGCTGAGCCCTTGAATATGACCTTGCCGGCTTCCACCAGATGGCTTCATGATTGACATGCATCTTGACTGGAGATCAAAGCTGTTAAATGTCCTATTCATAGCTTAGCCGCATAAACGTCAAGGGCATAATCTGCACAGCAGCATCCACATCTATGGAGAGAGGGTCGGGATATTCCCTGATTTCTGTCGGCGGTGTCATGATTGGTTTCCCACCTACTGAGTTTAGGCACTAGAAGTCAGCACAAGCACAGAGCCCTTCTTTTTGTTATATTTCTTTTTTCTGTACAATACTTTGCTCATTGTATCTTTAGGTTTAGGCTTTCAGGGTTGCAACTAGGGCTGGGGATCGATTCAAATGTCAAGAATCGTTTTGATTCCGATTCTTAAGATTCAGAATCGATTATCAAGGTTTGATTCGATCCGATTCGATTCCGATATTGATTTGGGTTAGTGTTATTAAAACTGTTTTTTGAGCTGTTGCAGGAATTATATGACTGTAGTTATGCAACATATTAATATTAGTATTATATTAAGATTCAACAGCAAGTATTGCAGCTAATGATGCTGTAAGGACCAATCAGCTCCCAGAATGCTGATAGAACTACTGGTTTTTAGCTGGTTTTTAGTATTTCATGCAAATGTAAAACCAAGACAGTATATAAAGTAATTACATATAGACAATTTATGCAATTATAACTGAAAATGTCAATGTTTTCATTCCTTTACACATATTTAAAGGCAAAAACATGGCACCAGTTATTCTCGTGTCCAACAAAACATTCATTTTTTGGGCATAAACAAAAAAATACCAAAAGTTGTAATGATGAAAAAAATAAATAAATAAATTAAAAAAAAATAATAATAATGAATCGATCTTTAGACATATGAATTGATTTTTAGGAATTAATATGAGAATCGATTTAGAATCAGAAAATCTATTTTTTCAACACAAGCCTAGTTGCAACCCCAAATGGTTTTTCCTAGATCCTGGATCTCAAGACCAGGTGAACATAGACCAGATCTATGTTCTGGTGAACCATCGTGAGGCAGAACATTGGTCTGGTGATAAAACCGAGCAGCTGCCTCTTGGAAACCCACATTCAAACCCAGTCACAGGTTCACTTTCAGCAAGGAATCACTGCTAACGTCACACCACCTTAGATAGTCCACCGTCTCTTAGGAACTGCTTCTAAAAGGCCTTTCAGATTGACGGGGGGGGGATGCTGCGCTTTGCTCTAGAACCCTTTCATTTCTATGTACCCAGAGGCACCGAAGCATCTTGGCTCCTTGCTGAGGATGTACGCCGTGTTTCGGCTCTGCTCGCTGGAGCTAACGCTCGCCTGACTTGGGCGTGGCCGTCTTTGATGGAACCTTGTCCAACTATATATAACCAACGGATGTAGGCCTTTTTAAAAAGCCATAAAAATCAGGATTTTTTTTTTTCTCTACTGTAACAGTAAAATGTTGTCGTGGAGGATCTGAGTGCTTCAAAGCGTCCTGGAGCTCCTCTCTCCAGCAGGTTGTCAAACTGCTCCTGGGTTTCACCTTTAAACGTGTCAGAGAATAACCGCAGTTTCCTCTGCAGGAAGAGCTTTAGCCCACCAACACCCTCATCTTCTGCACCACCAGCGTCTCATCCTCATCATCAATATGCAAGACAATAGTTTTACTATTTGCCACAACTCAATATCCGCTAATATCTGCTGACCACTTGCTCGTTGCCTAGCAACCGGTGGTCTGCATGGATACGGTTTGCACCTATTCATCCCACTGGCTCTGATTAGTCCGAGTTAGTGTTGTGACCTTTCATCACAGACGGTTAAAGTGAGCGCTAGCCTCCTGCAAACATCCGTTATTTTGAGAAATCTTTCCGAGCAACCCTTTAAATGATTGCATTTAGTGACAGAGGAAGATCGTTTGGAGCTGTCGGAGCGCACGTCTGCATTTCCCCATGATCCACACCTCCCAGGAAGGTCACCAACTGCTCTCCCACTCAGGGTGAAATCTCCGCCCACACGGTCCAGAGCATGCTGGGAATCTGCACCCCGCCACCGCAGCACTCCTCACACTCCTCACAGTCCTGCTCAAGACGGAGGAAAAGATGAAAACGTATATTGCAGTCGCGCTTTAAACCTGCAGAGATCACGACAATGATAATAGGCTGCGTTAGCTGGAAGATAGAAGTTTCTGTTTCTCCGGGGTTGGAGAGCGAATGCGAACAGAAGCTAAAACCTTTTCTGAAAGAAAACTGTTGTGGTTCAAAGTTTGATTAAATCGGAGCACATGTCCATAAATAACATGTCTTCAGGTTCTATGCTAATTATTCATTTCAGTGGCAAGGCTCTAAATTATTCAGTGTTTTACGCTATATGGTAATAATAAAATAAAAAGGTGAATGACAAATAATTGTACCAGATGTATTTATTTTTATAAAAAGCCGTTTGTGTGAATTACTAAAATTTAACAAAATTCAGTCTGAAATAAATTAGGCAAGATGCAGCGTCTGATGAGATTACCAGGAAACCTGCCCGATGTATTTGTGTTGTATTTCCTCAGAAGAACCTAAAGACATCCTTTATTCTGCTGTAGGAAAACAATAAACCTAAATAATTACCACTGGCTGTATTTGATTTTAAACCTGTACTGTACAGGAAACCAGTGTTCACATATTACGACACTTAATGTGAGCCATAAAGGACTATCCGGTCTGGATAGCACTTGGGCTGTTCGATTAATCGATTTTAAATCGTAATCGCGATTATGTAATTAGAACGATGTTAAAATGTGAATGTCGTAAAATCGATTTTTCCATTTTTTTTTTTTATTTTTTTATTTTTTTTTTTTTTACCTTGTCTGCACACATATTAATGATTGATACCATATTAATGATTGATGGAAATACCTCTCAATACCTGCGACAAGTGCCCCATGGGAGAGGCTCTTTAGTGTAGGAGGGGGCGTTGTAACATGCCACCGGGCATCCCTCAAGCCAGATGCGGTAGACCGGCTCATGTTCCTTGCAAAAAACTTGCAAATGTGAATAGCAAATGTAATGACTGACATTACACACCTCTACCTCCTTCATGGGTTGCATTATTATTTAGCATGCAAAGACCCAGTTTAGTTTAATTAGAAAATGTCTTGTTTTATTTAATTGGAAATATAACTTACTGTATGTTTGCAAGTGCTGATTTGCTGATTTTTTTTTCAGAGATAAAACTTTATATTTTATTATATTTTTTAAAACTTTTTTTTCAACTTATTTTACAGAGTTTTGCACTTTATTCATTCATTTTTGGTTTAATAAGAGCAAAGTTTGCACTTAAAGCCCAATGGGGCAAATGTTCAATAAAAAAACAGCATATTTGAAATAATTTCTTTGCCTTTTGTCAATTCACAAAATAATCGTAACCGTAATTGAAAATTGGATTTTGAGAGAAAAAAATCGAGATTTTATTTTTGGGCAAAATCGAACAGCCCTAGATAGCACATTTTTAATTTTTTGTTATTTCTCCATGGATGCTTAACTTGTCATGAAAACATCAATTCTGCTACTTATGGTCCAGTTCATGTTCCTCCTGAGGCTTCAGGACACCATAATAACCCCAACCCTCTTCTTTGTGATCAGAGTGTGTGAATTAAGTGAAATGACACAGCCGCGTCTACGTGGTCGCTGGGAGACAAGGTCACACTGCTGAGCGGGATAGTTCCTCTGATTTAAACTAAATCAGGTCTCGATCTTCCGCCGTGAACAACCTCCAGATTCCCCACCTCCCGTCTCAACAGTCCTGTTTGCTGTTAGATTTTGTTCCTTCCAGTCGCACTGCGAACCCTTTTCTATTATTTACAACAGTCTGGACACTCTCAGGCTCTGGCCAGGAGAACACCAAGGTCTTATTTGTCTTCCCAAGGTCACTCCCACCCCCATGTCTTTTGTCCGTCACTCTCCCTCCTGTAGCCGAGTGATAAAAATCTGTAATCTTATTTTGAACTCCGTCTGAATTAAGCCGTCGAGACATTCGTCAGCAGCGCAAGGCAGTGGGGGCGATCGATAAGGATCGGGGTACTTCTTGTACACCTGAGCGTACAGTGGGAAGAGCTGCTCTGTATCACACAGGAAGACATGACGGCGGTACTGTACGCTGCAGTCGTGCTCATTAAACCGTTATCACACTTTTAATGACACCGGTGATATGCCAAGAGAAAGACTTTGAGATCCAGTTAATATCTTTCATCTTTTTTTTTTTTTTTTTTTCATTTTAACCACAACACGCTCAAGTTGGATATCAGGTCTTATAAATACTGCTTGGAAAGAAAGTAAATGCGACAGATTAGCAGAGCTGGGTAGAGTAGCCAAACATTGTACTCAAGTAAAAGTACTGTTACTTCAGAATAATATGACTCAAGTAGAAGTAAAAATTAGTCATCCAAATAATTACTTGAGTAAAAGTAAAAAAGTACTTGGTGAAAAAACTACTCAAGTACTGAGTAACTGTTGAGTAATGTCTGACTTATTTTTTTAACACAACCATTCAAACAGACAAAAGTACAAAATAATCATCTTCAGGCAAATTAAATCAATAAAATAATAAAATAAATTAAAATTAATAAAAAATAAAAAATAGCTTAAATTAAAATAATATTAAAGTAAATTAAAGTACTTTAATAAATAATAAAATAAAATAATAACTATAAATAAATTAATAAAATAAATTAAGCACAAGTAGCACAAAATTTCAAGCCTTTGTACTTTTCTTTTTTAACCAGGCAGAACTAGAACAAACATGAACTCATAGAAACTCTGTGTGTGTTTGAGTCTGTGTAAATGTGACAAAACATGCAAAAACAAACATTTTTCCCAAAGAATCACTCAGTGATGTCATGAGATTGACGCGTACGCGGATAAAGGGGATAAAAGAAAAGTAACAGCTCAACGTAGCCTAATGTAGCGGAGTAAGAGGAACAGTTTCTTCTTCACAATCTACTCAAGTAAAAGTAAAAAGTATAGTGATTCAAAACTACCCCTAAAAGTACAGAATTTCCCAAAACTTACTCAAGTAAATGTAACAGAGTAAATGTAACTCGTTACTACCCACCTCTGCAGATTAGTTTTCATATTCACAATTGTGTTTCTGCACACTCACCGCTTCATCATCTCACAGAGATGGCACTGATAAATGTGCGTCTTCCCTCTGCTTTAGCCACTCCACGCTCGGCCTGATTGTGTGTGTGCTCGGGCCGGGATGAGCTGCCTGCTTTGATTTGGTGAGCTTTGACTGAGAGTCAATACGTTGGAGGGATGGAGCAGGGCACCCTGACAGGGAGGACAGAGGAGGCACACAACAACATCACGGGGAGGGGGCACCGGGTGGGACAGCTGGCCCCCGAGGGCTCTGATGGATAAATCTCAGCAAAAATGACCAGTCATGCAGAAATCCAGGAAATTGCAAGTTTCCCATTCACTCCTTGTTCAGAGATTACAGCAAACCCTGAGTTAAAAACAGCCGGATGTGTGTCAGACGTAGCCAAGGCAAAAGTGGATGGTGTAGCACTGTGTTGGGACTGTGATGGAGCTTCACCCCCCAGCTCTGCCCAGTCAGGAACCACGTAGCTCAGACACAATGGATGTCAAATGTGGACAGACAAGGGTCACCTTGTGCAGCTGCCTGATTTGTCACAGATCTTTGTAGTGCACGAGTCACTGACACCGACGATTATTTAATACAGAACTGACATCCAGGTTCCAACATAACGACAAAACGATGATCCTGCTCCAACTCTGATGTTCAGCTCATTCACATGTGGTGAAAACGGTAGCTCTAGCAACAGGCCTGATGTTCCTAAATCACATCAAATTGTATTATTTTAAGCAAAGAGGACCTATTATGGCATCTAATACCTATTTTAAACAGGCCTTGAATGTCTCAAAAACAAGCTTTGGATTTTTTTTACTAAATAAATTAGAAATTCAGCCTCTCTGAGCCATGTCTTAATCTTCCCATTCTCTAACCCAGGGGTCGGCAACCCAAAATGTTGAAAGAGCCATATTGGACCAAAAACACAAAAAACAAATATGTCTGGAGCCGCAAAAAATTAAAAGTCTTGTCTAAGCCTTAGAATGAAGGCAACACATGCTGCATGTTTCTATATTAGTTATAACTGGGGGTAGATTTATTTTTCATTATGCACTTTGAGAAAAAAGTCGAAATGTCGAGAAAAAAAGTCTAAATTTCGAGAGAAAAAGTCGAAATGTCGAGATTAATGTTGAAGTACAATTTTGAGAAAAAAGTCAAAATGACGAGAAAAAAGTCAAAATGTCGAGAAAAAAGTTGAAATGTCGAGATTAAAAAAGGAAAAGGGAAGAAAAAAAGAAAAAGGAAAAAAGGAAGAAAAAAAAGAAGAGAAAAAAAGGGAAAAAAAGAAAAAGGAAAAAAAGGTCAAACATTTTTGAAAAAGCTCCAGGGAGCCACCAGGGTGGCGCTAAAGAGCCGCATGCGGCCCTAGAGCCGCGGGTTGCCGACCCCTGCTCTAACCTCTTTATCTATGCAGGATTCTGAGTGGGCGGGGCTATGATAATGAGGCTCTGTGCTGATTGGCTGCCTGAATGACGTGTAGAAAATGGCGGAATCTCCAGCCGGCGGAGTTGTTGTGTTGGTTCCGGCCAGAGTTAGTTGTGGGTGTGGTTTCACGCATCGCGCTCGTCGTTACGTAACAACGTGAGCAGAATCTTATTGTCTCATAGATCCACATCACACTGGACGGCTCATCCGGGCGGCTGTACAGACACTGCACAATTTGGTTGCTTTCCTCCTTCTCTGAGTTGGCAGGTTGAGGGGAGACCACTTTATATATGTTAAAACAAGAGAAAACATGTTTTTCATAATAGGTCTCCTTTAAGCAAAAATGTCTCTTTCAGTGGGTCAAGAAAAAAAGCATTGAGTAGAATTCTTAAAACTAGTCAAATAGTCTACCGCTAGATGAGACTAATCAGACCTTTTTACTTTCTTAGGAATTAGAAATTAGGAATGAGTTTTCTTGCTCTAGATACTGCACTAATTAGCTCAGGATGTCCTTGGCCGGTCCTTGGAAGTAACAGAAGGTCAGATCTGTGCACCTGAAAGCGCTTCTTGTCCGGCCGCCGGCCTCGTGTGATGGAGGATGATAGCAGCTTGACCTACACGTCAGGGAGACCTCCATAGATCTGCTTTTATGTGCTTCCTTTTTGGGCTTAATCGTTACCAAGTCGTATGTTGCTCGCAAGAATCAATTCTCCTCCTGAGGAAGTTATGCCATCATCTACTGAAACTGTGTTTAATGGACTATTTTTATGACATCTGTAACGGATATGGAGCCAGTATTCTTCAGTTTGGTTCAGATCTGAGGAAGGGGAAAGTACAAGAAAACCATGAAAAGACTTTGATAACAGAGTAAATGTGTAACTTCAGATGGACTTGTTTATGCAACACAAACAATCATTTAACCCTATCATGCCAGAGACCCGTGCACCACACACAATGTAAAAAAAGAATTGTACACAATGAGAAAAATAAATAGAACAAATTACCCAAAGCATTTATAATGCTTCAAAAAACATTGTTTACAAACTGCTCAAGGGGGGTGGGGGGGCTTTAAGTCTGGGTATATATTAAACACTTGAAATAATGAAACATTTAAAATAATAGGGTTTTCTATGTATTGTTTCATGTCTCATGCTTTAATTCAGTCGCAAGAAGGAACTCCTTTTGATTTATAATCAGCTCAGAACTTATTTTCAATTTTAGTGCTATATATTTAGGAAATGTACCAACTGGACTGAATAAACAGGACAGATAGATCTTACAAATACTGTTAGTAGCTAGTAAAAATGCAATAACCAGAAAATGGCTGAGTAAAGAATCTCCTACAATCCTTGAGTGGATCAAAATAGTTAATGAAATCTATAATATGGACTTTTTCTTTGGGACATGCTACCAAGAAAGGTGAAAAATACTGGGAAAAATGGAAGTCCTATTTGAACCTGAAATTATTTTCTGTATATGCGTTTGGTAGAAGAAATATGCCATTGTTCTTTGTATTTCCCCTCTGCACAAAAAGAATGGACTTTTGAGTTACGAAAGAATGGGAGACATCTTCCTTGGTACGGAACGCTTTGTCATGGTATGGTTTGTTCAGGACCCAAGTGCAGGAGACAGAGGGAGGCTGGAGTCAGGAGTTCTCAAAAACAAAAAGGATTTAATCCATAAAAAAGGCAAAAACAAGGCGCTGCAGAGCAGGATCAAAAAACACAAAAACCAGGATCAAGACAAAAACTACAAGGAGACATGGAGGAGAGAACAGTACGGACCGACAGGGAACCAAGGAATGACAAGACAAGATATACTGAAGGGATAACGAGACATGACGAGACACAGGTGTGGACACAATCAGGGCAGATGGGACACAGGCGGGGCAAGACAGAAACTGAAGGCAAACTGGAGGCTGGGGGAATGTCAACCTTGACAGAACCCCCCCCTCAAGGGACAGATCCCAGATGTCCCATTCGGCCTACCACCCAGGGCGGGCGGAGGGGGCCTGGAGGAGGGCCCAGGCCAACACACGGCCAACGTTCCGGGGGCCATCCTGGGGACTGTGCAGACCTGCGAGACAGCTCCGGGGGTCGCCCACGAAGCCGGGCAGACCGGCGAGAACGCTCGGGGGGACGTCCACGAGGCCGACCAGACCGGCGAGAACGCTCCGGGGGCCGCCCACGAGGCCTAGGCCTGGGTCTTGACGTGGGTCTCAGCGTGGGGCTTGGCGGTCTTGGCGTGGGGCTCGGCGTGGGTCTTGGCGGTCTTGGCGTGGGGCTCGGCGTGGGTCTTGGCGTGGGGCTTGGCGGTCTTGGCGTGGGGCTTGGCGGTCTTGGCGTGGGGCTTGGCGGTCTCGGCGTGGGGCTTGGCGGTCTCGGCGTGGGGCTTGGCGGTCTCGGCGTGGGGCTTGGCGGTCTCGGCGTGGGGCGTGACAGGGATTCCTGGCGGGACTCGGGAACCTGACGGGACTCGGGAACCTGACGGGGCTGCGGGACCGCCTCAGGAACAGAGGGCTGCGGGACCGCCTCAGGAACACAGGGCTGCGGGACCGCCTCAGGAACAGAGGGCTGCGGGACCGCCTCAGGAACAGAGGGCTGCGGGACCGTCTCAGGAACAGAGGGCTGCGGGACCGTCTCAGGAACAGAGGGCTGCGGGGCCGCCTCAGGAACAGAGGGCTGCGGGGCCGCCTCAGGAACAGAGGGCTGCGGGGCCGCCTCAGGAACAGAGGGCTGCGGGGCCGCCTCAGGAACAGGACACGGCTCAGGAACGGGACATGGCTCAGGAACGGGACATGGCTGCGGGGGTGCCCGGGTCCGAGGCGCTGGCTGCGGGGGAGCCCAGGTCCGAGGCGCCGGCTGCGGGGGTACCCGGGTCCTGGGCGCCGGCTGCGGGGGTACCCGGGTCCGTGGCGCTGGCCCCCCCTCGAGGGGCGCTGGCCCCCCCTCGAGGGGCGCCGGCCCCCCCTCAAGGGACAGATCCCAGATGTCCCCAGAGTCCACATCCAGGGCGGGCTGGGGGGGGACACGGGTCCTCGGAGTTGGTTGGGGGGGGACACGAGTCCTCGGAGCTGGCTGGGGGGGGGACACGAGTCCTCGGAGCCGGCTGGGGGGGGACACGAGTCCTCGGAGCCGGCTGAGGGGGGTCCGAAACCATCACCGGAGGAGGGGCTGGTGCGTCCGGGACCACCACAGGAACGTGGGGAGGTGCATCCGAGACCACCACAGGAATTGGGACAGGTGCAGGAGCTGGAGCCGGAACAGGCTGGGGCTGGCGCTGGCGCTGACGCCGTCGCCGTTGCATCTGCAGGCTCCTGGGCCCACCCAGAGCCAGGCGTGTTCCCCAAAAGGGGTCCCAACACTCACGCACGTTTTTAGCCGCTTCACGGCAGAGGAAGTCCAACATGGTGAGGTACTCTCCCGCTGGGTCCACCTGGTCGGTCCGTTCTGTCATGGTATGGTTTGTTCAGGACCCAAGTGCAGGAGACAGAGGGAGGCTGGAGTCAGGAGTTCTCAAAAACAAAAAGGATTTAATCCATAAAAAGGCAAAAACAAGGCGCTGCAGAGCAGGATCAAAAAACACAAAAACCAGGATCAAGACAAAAACTACAAGGAGACATGGAGGAGAGAACAGTACGGACCGACAGGGAACCAAGGAATGACAAGACAAGATATACTGAGGGGAAGACGAGACAAGACGAGACACAGGTGCAGACACAATCAGGGCAGATGGGACACAGGCGGGGCAAGACAGAAACTGAAGGCAAACTGGAGGCTGGGGGAATGTCAACCTTGACACGCTTAGGATCTAAAAGAAACAGAGTAAAGGATCTAAAATCCTCTAGCACCCCAATCGGCACACATGGACACTAAGGACCCAATATATTTGGATAAAAATGTAACCCGGACCCATTCAATCTTGTTTCTACAATATGCATTTCTATACACCTGTGATGACCCTGTCTGTCTTATGTTTTGTTTTTGTTGAAAATAAATACAAATAAAATATAAAAAAAAAGAAGGAACTCCTTTTATCCAATAAACATTGTGGTGCAATGAGCTCAGTGTAGTTTGAATTTAATCTTCATCCGCTGAAACGTTCATGTCATCAGCGCGCTCATGTTGACTTCTGTCGTCTCCAGCGCCGCCTCATCTCATTGAGAAGCCCCAGGATGTCCAGAAGCTCATCGATGACTCGCTGGTGTGGGACTGTAAAGCCACCGGGAAGCCCAAACCCTCGTACAGGTGGATGAAGAATGGAGAGAACCTGGAGCCGACAGAGGTGAGATCTGCCACGTCTCTCCGAAGTCTGAATTCCTGCATGTCCGTAAATGTCATTGCTGCTGAGTGCAGAATACAGTAATCCCTTAAAGTTACCTTTCATGGTCTCGCTGCTTATGGATTTGCATTGTGCATTGTGTTCTACGTTCTGATTGGCTAAACAGTCTCCCCGCTACAGTTCTCAGATATAATCCATGGTAGCATGTCGGTTTATAAGAATATTTTTGCCCAGAAGAAAAAAGAGCGACAACAACTTTCCATAACTATGTTCTTCTCTCAAAAAACACACCTGCACCCCGCTCTTTAGAAGAAAAAGACTCTACAGAGCGGAGTTGGGATGCAGCACCGTCAGAAGAGCAGTGAAACACGCGCCAGTCTCAATCTGTCCTACTGTACTTATTGTATTTTTTTTCATAATCACTTTTCATTTTCTCCCGTTCAAATCCAATTACTCAGGTCGCGGTCGGGCGGCGCTGATCTCCACAATTTGCAGCCTTGTATAATAATTGTACAAAAAATAAAGGTCACTACTTCACAGATTTCACTTATCACGGGTTCTTTTTGGAACGTAACCCCTGCGAAAAACCAGGGATTACTGTACACGCCTGCATGTGCTGCCTTTGTGCAGCAACTCTTTAGTGCGCTGCTTGATTGAGCTTTACCTACAAATGGCCGCGCATTATATTTAGCCCCAGAGAGTACTCTCTTATTCAGCTGCACATGCTGTTCTTCAATTCTGCAAAGTAGCTTTCCATTAAAAGGAATTGGATGGCGTCTCTGGTGCTGTGCAGAGCTAGAGACTAAACTGTGAGCGTAGAAGCAAAACTATGCTAATTATCCTCACCTAGCACAGCTACTCATCCAATGCCAGCAACGATGAAAAAGGTTGCCTGTATTAAGACAATGTATAAAATGTGGATTTTCTTATTTTTTCCTTTAGCTTTATGTCTTCTGACTTGCACAACGAATGCTGTCTCACGTTTGCATTTAGAGCAAGATCATTTCTTTATCACTTCTATTGGATTATGATTTCTCCCTTTAACCAGGTTGTTTGGAAGAGACTAATTGGACACTTGGGTGCAGCTTGCATCTGATAAGTAATTATCATTATGTTAATTTGATTCATTATTCGGAGAAGGCAACAAACACACGGGAGGATGTCGATCAGAATTTGAATGTTGTGCATGTGGTTGCAGTGAAGCCCGTCTGTCGTCGCCCTACCGGAGGCCGTGCTGCGCGCAGCATTCGTCTGTTTCACAGACGTGGATTTGGTTTAGCCTTCAGGGAGCCATTATTGACAATATGTTTAACCAATAGCAAGCTGGTGCTGAGAAAGAAAAAATTCCCCTTCTTCTGTTTGCTACGATGAGCTGTGGCCTTGTTTTTCTCCTGATTTTATTGCGAGCGGAATAAATGCAAATGGAAATATGTTAAAATGCTAACCTGCTCGGCCACCTGGACGTACAGCAGTGAGAAGTGTAAAGGTTCCAGCGACGGCACGGCAGTGCAGAAGAATTCACCTTAACATAGGCATGATAAATATTCTGGATATATTAAGAATGCATGGGTGAATAAATTAATCAGCAAAGATGCTGCATTTTTGAAAGGCCACCATTAACCACAGTGGCTTAATCAGTGGAGAAGGGGAAGGTTAACAGTGGAAGGACAGGACTCCCCCTTCGCTATCTTTATCACAGGGAATCACTTGAGGTCTTTCTTACTGAATTTCAATGAATTTCATTTTTTCTGATAGTTTTCTAACTTTGTTCAGCTGACTTGGCGAACAAAGGGGGGAAAATGTGACGGCATGCCGGGTAACCAGAGTTATGTATGCTCTTATGTGTGTATGTTCCTCTAAATGCAGCAAAAACAAAACTATTTCTAGCATTTTTGTTTACATAATTGTGATCATACTTCTGTTTTCAGTCACGGTATTTTCCTGGGCGACTCTTTTAAACCTCTCTGTGTCAAAACACACTCTGTTAATAGGATTTTTCTCTTTAAGAGACTCGCTCCTGCTTTTTTTGACAGGGCCTTCAGGATTAAGTAGCTGTGCAATTAAAAGTAAACTTTCCCCGTACAGCCCAGTGTAGTCCGTGCAGACAGACCGCCATGCAGATGCTTAACTGCAGTGCACTTGAACCGAGGTTCTCTCCTTGAAGAGTCTGGGGCCTCGTCATGGATCTCTACATCCCCCTCAGAAGACGGTTGAAACCCCGACTTCCATCTTCATTCAGTCTCAAGTGGGGCAAGTAGGCTCAGTTCAAACTTCCTGTTCTTGACATCGCAAAGCCTCTTGGGAACTTTGCTCGCGTCTACTTCACTACTTTCTTTTTCAGTCCAGCACAACTTAATCAAATATCTTTGAAAAAACAGACTGGATTGATCTCGCAGTCGTCTCTCGTGTTACGGGTTATAATGATGCTCATGTTTTAAAGATCAAATAGAGGACAATTAAATCTGGTGCAGTATTTGTTTTATGTTTTTTTTTCTCTTTTTTTTGTATCTGCATTTGAGGAATTTCCTTCTTTTATCACTGTTAAAATTTTACGATCTTTAAAAGGGATTTTACATGAACGGTCTTTGCAGTTGGTGATTTTCAGACGACATCAATCAAAGCCCTACATAGTTCCCACTCCTCTAAACTGCAGAAAGTATCCCCTTGTTTTATGTTCTGCAGTTTTCCCTCTCTCTTTTTTTTAATCAAGTGTATCAATCACTGTTGCTGGGAAGTGACATTGCCAATCATTTGCACTCAGCAGAAGGCGTACAGATGGTCCCCCCAGGTCCCAGCAAGGAAAACTGCTGATTTGAGGGGAGCGTCATGGTTAATTAATAGCAGATGTAAATGGGAGTGCTGTCCGTGCACAGACTGATACACGCCACCATTTGCTTCCCTCGCCAGAAGGGATAGTCACCCCCCTGCACATCCGGAGCCGCTGAGCGTTATGGAAATTCAGGCACAGCCCGCTCAAATACGGGATTAGTTTGTGATCTTTCTGTGAGGACAGCCTCCCTTTTCATGTGACATCACCTTAATCCCCCGTGACCAGAGTTCAAATGGGCTCTAACGACAGTGTGGGCGAAGCAGGAGGAAAAACACGCGAGAACAAAAGCCGCGAGGAAGCAAAAACCTGACAACGGCTGCACAGAGATGTACGACAACTGCTCCAACATTTAAGACCGTAGTGAGAGAGGGGATGCAGGAACTCCGAGTCCAGCTGATGCAATGATCTTTTGGAGGTTTTACTTCATCGAACCCAGCAGCACTTAAACAGATTTTAATTTGATGGCTCAATGACGAGCTTGATTGTCCCTGCATGTGGCCGGAAACGGCGGTCCAAACAGACGAAGAGGAGGTGCATCATCATCGTCTTCACAGCACTCAGTATGGAAAGGTGCACCTGCAGTATTTTAGACGCAGTTTTCAGACATTCTGATATTCCTTCCCCTCATGTTCCCAACTCTTGCTGAAGGGAAAACAGGTCCTGTGGTGTCTTCAGTGATATAAATAGGGCAGGGGTTTTTTTTTTTCACTCTCATAAACATGTAGATTGATTAGGGTCATTTTCTGCTAGCCTGCTTCCATCCACCCAAGCCTTTTTCTCCATTAGTGATGAAAACCTAGATTTATTGCCACGTCTGTCACTTCCAGACCATAATTCACAGGGCCCACTGCCTGGCTGTTTCTATGTAGATGAGCGCCGAGGAACAGAGGTGTCAAGTAACGAAGTACAAATACTTCGTTACCTTACTTAAGTAGACATTTTGGTTATCTATACTTCACTGGAGTCATTATTTTTCAGACGACTTTTTACTTTTACTCCTTACATTTTCACGCAATTATCTGTACTTTTTACTCCTTACATTTTAAAAACAGCCTCGTTACTCTATTTCATTTCGGCCTTTAAAAAAAAAACTATCCAGTTAAATTGCTCCATCCGGATAGAGTGAATTTGGTTGTGGTTGTTTCAGATGTTCTTGTCCAGTTTTGTTCTTACATCCGTTCCCTCAGATTCCTGCAACTAAACTTGGATGTACATTCCAATAAAGGTTAGGATAAATGATGACATGCCTCTGAAGTTTGACTTTTTGCACCATTACAATACTTATAGGCAACTAGTCATCATATCTGCTGCTCTCTGAAACACATGTTAATGCTCAATAGTACACATATATGGTTCTTTAATATATTTGCATTATACTAAGATGCATTCATTTTCATTGGCTTTTGTTCTTAATGGCCTTTTTCCCCCTTACATTACGTTTACTTTTATACTTTAAGTAGTTTTGAAACCAGTACTTTTATACTTTTACTTGAGTAAAAAACTTGAGTTGATACTTCAACTTCTACAGGAGTATTTTTAAACTCTAGTATCTATACTTTTACCTGAGTAATGAATGTGAATACTTTTGACACCTCTACCGAGGAACAAATGCATATGAAAGCCGCATGTCTGTGTTTTCAGGAGCGTATACAGGTCGCCAATGGGGTGTTGTCTATCAGTCGCCTGACCCTTTCCGACACAGGAATGTACCAGTGTGTGGCTGGGAACAAGCACGGCGAGGTCTACTCCAACGCAGAGCTGAGAGTTATAGGTAAGACAGAGTCTCGTGTGTGCATGTGTTTGCACGGCGTCTGCAGCGGCACAAAAACACGAGCAGGTCAGATCTGTCTTCTCCCCACAGCCCAGCACTGTCAGCTGACCTCCAGCCTGGCTCTTATTGGTTTGTAATTGAAAAGCATTAATAGTAGGATGAGTTTGGTGGTTGACAATGATGCATGGCAGAGCTGCTCCGTTCAGCTACCTCGCCCATCCGCCTCAGCCGCCCGTCTGTCCCTCTGCTCGCTGTGGTAGAAGCAGCTCACTAGCGCTGTGATGCTGTGGTCGGACTAAAGGTGGAGATTCTAGAGAAGGATGTGAGGATGATATCAAACTGAAAAGGGCACATTTTCTTTTAACCAGAAAATGTTATGATGAGGGATGATTCATGTGCAGCATAACTGAGATTAATAAGGAAATTACATTACATTGTGATTTAAATACAAATTTAAGAGAGGAAATTAAATTAGTTATGGAATGGATTAATAGCAATAAACTTATTTTGAATGTGTCGAAGACCACTGGGATGATTGTTGGAACAAACCACACATTGAGTACGAATCCAAGGCTTGACCTAACATTAATAATGAAACAATCAAACAAGTTTATGAAGTTAAACTGTTGGGGATTATTATTGATAATACATTAACATGGGAAAAACACATACAGAGAATAGTAACAAAAATTGGAAATATTTTATCAATGATCAGGAGATGCAAAAAATATCTTACGCCACAAACCACTAATCAAGTAATTCAAGCCTTGGTTTTCTCACATCTGAATTATTGTACTGTTGTCTGGTCAAACACATCATTGGCTCAGAATAAAGCAGCACGTGCATGACAGTCTCTGTTGGCTAGATGTAAGAAATAGATTTTTGTACTTGTTGATGGTGTTTATAAGAAATTGTATTATTACAAAACTATTCAACAAGACATGCTGCTAGACGTTGCTTTACCTTACCAAAATCTAACACATCTGCTGGCACAGTGATACACGGAGCAATGAAGGAGTGGAATTCACTTCCTGATTATGTAACGCAACAGAAAAATATGCTAAGTTTTAAAATGAAAATAAAAGATTATTATTGTACACAACATTTTAAGGATTAATATTTAATAATTAATTAATTAAATAATTAAATATTTAACTCATATTGTTGGGTCATGGCATCTTTGCAATGTAACAAAGTATTCGTGATGATTCAATAGGAGCTTGTCTTGTATGTTTTCTTGTTTATATGTTTTGTATGTGTGAATGTTTGTGTTTCTGTATATATTTGTGAATGAGTATTTTTTCTGTTTGGTTTGTATTGTGTGTACACTGTATTGTCACTCATGAGAGTATGAAGACCCCAGGAAAAATAGCTGCTGCTTTGCAAAAGCTAATGGGGATCTTAATAAAACAAACAAAGAAACATTAAGTTGCTTTGACTTCATATCAACTGTGGGCTTTACTTTACAGTAACTTTATGATTACTACAGTTTTCTGATTATTGTGTAATCAAGTACTTTTGAATTATCTGTGGCAAAAGAAAGAAAGATATTGCCTTGATTTTGCTAAAATTGCAAAATAATTAGGAGAGACATGTTTACCTAAGCTCAATAATCAGAGATAAATGCGTGTATGATGTGAATCTTTCCACACACCGGCTTCAATATGCTGTTCTTATCTCAGCTGTTGCCCCAGATTTTTCTCGCAATCAACTCAAGAGCCAGACGATGGTGAAGGTGGGAGGAGATGTGCTCATCGAATGCAAGCCCAAGATGTCTCCTTGGGGGGTGATTTCTTGGAGGAAGGGCAGTGAACCCCTCTATGGAAATAGCAGGTAAGTCCCTATTTGCAGTGTTGGACTACTATGTGTTGTCATTGCTCAGAGCCGAGTTGGATCCCAGCAGGCCACACTCCTATGTAAAACTGCAGATGATTCATGGCTTAACAACAACCAAGTGTGTCCATGTGATGTCAACTCCTGCTGGACAAAATGCTCAGCCTGGAAAAAAGAGCCTATGGTTATGATAAATTGTTAGATCAGGACGTATACAGAGCTTCCTCCACTGAAATCCCTCAACACAGTCTGTGCAGTAGAGCTAGTAAAGGCATGGTATTTGCTCAACTTTGTTTCACTGGTGATATTTGTCTTATTGCAGGCAAAATCTTGTAAATCTCTGGTCATGCCATGCATTGATGCTGAGGCAAGTTCCAACCTTAACTGGAACTTTCAAGCAAATCTTCCTTTAAAATATATAGTTTTCTGGGACGTTGCACATATTTGGAAGTGGTTTAAACACTGCAAAGACTAATTTCTGTCAGGGTTTTGAAGTAGCAGGTGGACACAAGCGCAGGGTAACTGAAGTAGGATTTAATCAGGAAGTCTCAGAGACACATGTACTGTAAGTTGGTGTAGCCTGACAAACATTAGACATGTGGACCAAACAATAGCACACCAAGAGCTGGGGATTGTGCAGGGTATAAATCTGTTTGAGAACAGGTGAAACAGATGAAGGCGATGACGGCACAGGTGCAGTCCATGATAAGGAGGAGGAATGCTGGGAGTTGTAGTCAGAGGTGTCAAGTAACGAAGTACAAATACTTTGTTACCTTACTTAAGAAGAAATTTTGGTTATCAATACTTCACTGGAGTAATTATTTTTCAGACGACTTTTTACTTTTACTCCTTACATTTTCACGCAATTATCTGTACTTTTTACTCCTTACATTTTAAAAACAGCCTCGTTACTCTATTTCATTTCAGACTTTAAAAAAATACTATCCAGTTAAATTGCGCCATCCGGATAGAGTGAATTTGGTTGTGGTTGGATGAGAAGTATAAACATAATACCATTCCGACACCCTATTGGTTTGTACGCGTCTGCTCTGTGAAACACATGTTAATGCTCAATAGTACACATATATGCTTCTTTAATATATTTGCATTATACTAAGATGCATTCATTTTCATTTGCTTTTGTCCTTAATGGGTTTTTTCCCCCTTACATTACTTTTACTTTTAGACTTTAAATAGATTTGAAACCAGTACTTTTATACTTTTACTTGAGTAAAAAACTTGAGTTGATACTTCAATTTCTACAGGAGTATTTTTAAACTCTAGTATCTATACTTCTACCTGAGTAATGAATGTGAATACTGAAGACACCTCTGGTTGTAGTTTCAATGACAATTTCTTGTATCAAGAAAATTAGCCTTACTTTTTGTCTAGTGTTTAATTTGCTCGTTTCAAATACTGCTAGTCATGAGCTAGTTTTTGCTTGATACGAGACGATGTGACTAGATTTAGGAATATTAGGCTACTTTCTATAAGCAGTTTTTGCAGTGAAGACATAGGGTTGCAGCGTAAGATGAATGAGTGAAATAGATAAATTGCAATAACAGCTCACAGGGCAACAGAGCTAGGCAACCTGGAGTTATTTTTTTCCACCTTGTGTTGCTCTGCTGCACCATAATTGTGCACAAGTGGCCTCTGTTGTGTCGACTTCCAAGACAAAGTGGAGTTCTGATGCAACACCCAGCTGAGGGGGCAATAACCAGCGTGAGATATAACTGAGAGATGCTTAATGGCGTCCACTGTGTTTTATCTCCAGCTCTTTTGTGCCGGCTGAACAGACCAGCTGCTGAGTAAATTCAAAGTGCTAATCAAGTACTTTTCACCTCAGTGGGGGTATGATAAAGGCTCCAGAAATCAGATTCTTTAACTTCTGACGCGTTTACAAGTTTCCAAGGAGAAAAGGGGCGAACCTAAAGCTTCCGGCCCCGTTTGACCCCGTCGATACGACGCTCTCTGATCGTGATAACTCCTTCCTGTGTGTGTGTGTGTTATCTGTCCAAATGAAGTGTGAAGTCTGGCCCTGAAGCCCCACTGGAGACAGAGGTCATCCACTGGGTATCGCCTCTCCTGCATGACTTCCCTGTGACAGCAGGACTGTGTGCGCAGTGTCTTGCCAGCCTTTGCATATATACAAAGCAGTGTTGTTGCTTGTCAAACAAAGTGGCGTGGCATTTGCATAGTGGTTCCGCTGCTGGTGCCCTTCACCCGCCCTGCGCCACTTCAATCACGCACCTCGACTTCACAGCACCCTGACGGGCTCCACCCATTTGACATCGTGGTTCAGATTGTTTTCACACATGTGGGGTGTGATGTGAACTTGCATCCTCACAAAGTGATTCATGAACTGACATCATCTGTTGTGAACTCTTAAATGCTTCTCGACGATTTCTCTGCCTGAAATGAGAGAGTGTTTATAAATGTGCTTGTCGGAGTTCCTGCTTTAGTTTTAGACTATTTCAGAAATAATAAAGCATTTAAGATTGGAATCTAATTCATTTTATGAATTTTATGTACATTTTTTAGTAGCAGCTATAATGGAGAGATGACCTTACTGCAGCTAATTCTTTTGTGTCGCGGTAACAGACGTTTAATGAATGTATTTCTCTAAAACTGTCTTCTTTCTGGTACGGTACTTTGGAAGCCTGACTGAAATTCAGTAATGCGTACTTTCAAATGAATGCTATTTGGCTCAGACCACGAGTCACTGCTTGAAAATTAAAAAGAGAAAACCAAAAATTTAAATTCAAACAGCCCCAGCTGTACTCCACTGAAAGGACATTTTCTCTCTGCCATTATTCCAGATTTTATTGCTAGTTAAGAATTAGAAAAAATGTTTACAGCGCTTGAAAACACACAGAAGTGTTTTTAAATGTGCTGATTGTGCCTCTCATTTTCCTATTATGCACCCTTTCTCAAATCTGTGACATATCCAGACACACGGACGCACACACAAAGGTCTTGTGTGCCACACAATGAAAAGTATCTGCTGTTGTAATCATGAGACCAGCTGCCTTTTTTATCACCTGCCAACTAATAGCTGTCATGCCTGTTGGTCAGCTATTGAATTTTAATTGCATGGCATTTGTGTGATGACCAGTTGTCATGAACCGGTTGTGATCTACAACTCCAGTCTTCATATAAAATCTAAACCTAAATACAATTATAATACGTTCAAAAGCCTCACAACTCCCAAGCTGGAAATCAGAGAAGCCAGTTTTGTTAGTGGAAGTGTACCGGCCCCCTGCTGATGCTTATCTAGAGTTTCTGTCTGAGTTTTCAGATTTCCTATCTGGTTTATTGATCAGTACAGATAAAGTCATCATAGCGGCTGACTTTAACATTCATATGGATGTTGACAGCGATAATCTTAAATTAGCTTTTAATTCTCTTCTAGAATCAATAGGCATCTCACAAAAAGTAAACAAACCGATGCACTGTTTTAATCATACCCTTGAAGGTTTCTTCCTCCTAAAGGGGAGTTTTTCCTTGCCACTGTTTGGCTTAAGGTTTTTCTCCCACTAGGGGAGTTTTTACCTGCCATTGTTTATGTAATAATTGATCGGGGGTCATGTTCTGGGTGGAAAGCGCCTAGAGAAAACTTGTTGTAATAGACGCTATATATATAAAAAAAATATAAATAAAATTGAATCGTGTATTAAACTAGTTGTGTCATGAACCAGTTTTATCATGAACCAAAACCAGGTGTGTCATGAACCAGTTGTGACCAGAACCAGAACCAGATATGTCATGCAACAGATGTGCCATGAACCCGTTGTGCCATGATCCCGTTGTGCCATGAACCAGTTGTGCTATGAACGAGTTATTTCATGACCCAGTTATTTCATGACCCAGTTATTTCATGAATCAGTTGTTCCATGAACCAGTTGTACCATGAACCAGTTGTTCCATGAACCACTTGTTCCATGAACCAGTTGTACCATGAACCAGTTGTTCCATGAACCACTTGTTCCATGAACCAGTTGTACCATGAACCAGTTGTACCATAAACCCATTGTGTCCTGAACCAGAACCACTTGTTCCATGAACCAGTTGTACCATGAACCAGTTGTACCATGAACCAGTTGTACCATGAACCAGTTGTACCATGAACCAGATGTGCCATGAACCAGTTGTGCTATGAACCAGTTATTTCATGACCCAGTTATTTCATGAATCAGTTGTTCCATGAACCAGTTGTACCATGAACCAGTTATTCCATGAACCAGTTGTTCCATGAACCACTTGTTCCATGAACCAGTTGTACCATAAACCCATTGTGTCCTGAACCAGAACCAGTTGTTCCATGAACCAGATGTGCCATGAACCAGTTATGTCACGAACCAGTTGTTCCATAAACCCATTGTGTCATGAACCAGAACCAGATGTGCCATGAACCAGTTGTTCCATGAAGCAGTTGTTCCATGAACCAGTTGTTCCATGAAGCAGTTGTTCCATGAAGCAGTTGTTCCATGAACCAGTTGTTCCATGAAGCAGTTGTTCCATGAAGCAGTTGTTCCATGAACCAGTTGTTCCATGATCCAGATATGTCATGAACCAGAACCAGTTGTGTCCTGAACCAGAACCAGATGTTTCTTTCAGGGCTCAGTATTCTGTTGAGGGGTCACATCAGGCGGGAGGAACTGTTGGGGAAGTTTTTAGTCAGTACAATATTAATGTCTGCTTTAAGGCAAACAAGGATCTTTTTTTAAACTAAACAAGTGGATTTTTATTTGGCATTTGAAGTTTAAAACCTACAGGCTGCCTTGTAATTGTTAATGTCTTAACCTACCCAACTGACTTTTGAAAGTTTTTTTTTGATTTTTTCCCCCAAATCTAACCAAACAGCTGAAGAAGAAAAAAAGCAAAACATTAAAGGAGCTGTATGTAAGAGCATTAATAAAACGAATCATAAAATGACCCCGATATGTCAACAGACATTTAAAAATCATGTTCATTTCAAATACTTGCACTAGCACTCAAGCCAGGATATTCCAGTTTAAAAAGAGGAGTTGCAGTCCTCAACTGATGTTTATGTTGTCGTTTTTTGTTTTGGCCTGAAGCTCCACCCTCCACCTATCTCCCAATCACCAAGTCAGTATTGTTTCTGAAGCTCCACCCTCCACCTATCTCCCAATCACCAAGTCAGTATTGTTTCTGAAGCTCCACCCTCCACCTATCTCCCAATCACCAAGTCAGTATTGTTTCTGAAGCTCCACCCTCCACCTATCTCCCAATCACCAAGTCAGTATTGTTTCTGAAGCTCCACCCTCCACCTATCTCCCAATCACCAAGTCAGTATTGTTTCTGAAGCTCCACCCTCCACCTATCTCCCAATCACCAAGTCAGTATTGTTTCGGCATCCGGGTTGCCAGCTCGGCTCTAATTATCGCAGCCATGGCAGCCTACGTTCCTGCTGCATTCTGCAGCCTACCTGGCAACCTCTGGTCGGGGGGAGGAGGGGGAGGGTACACGCCGCTCAACAATATTTTGAAAGTGACTGCAGTACCAGTTTTGGACATTTCTTACAGACGGCTCCTTTAAGATTGTTACTAGAGTGAAACACCGCTCATTATGTCCTAAAGAGAAACAAGAAAATGGTGCTTTAAGTATTTAAATACTGCAGAAAAATGGTCCTGTAAAAGTTTGAATGTTTCTGTATTATGGCGCTGCACGGATGATGGTTTAAAACCGGTGTTTTTCTGACTTAACAGATGAAGGTGGGACCTGAGTTTTAGGCAGCAATGTGAAGCCAAAAGCATCATCTGATGTCTTTTTTCTGAAGTTTATAACTTGATTTGTAAGGTTCGATGATGTATGTGAGTTCAGTTTCATGTATTTATGGTGGACTGTTAATGTTTTACTTGAGCAACGAGCAGTGGTTTAAGTTTTTAATTAAGTTAATCAGAAATTACTATTTTAGGACTACTTCTGCTTATGATTCAAAATATATTCCACTACATTTAACTGCCTACACACATTATATCATCATTTTGATTTCAAGTAAGTGCGCAAAGGTAGAAAGTGTGCTTTTCTCTGACATTACTAGACTATAAAAACAAGGACCTCCCTTTGAGTGCAGTAATTATGTAAAAGTAATTAGTTATAATCACCATAATTACTTACATCAAAGTTCCCTATGTATATAGTCCTATTTTAGAAACATCCATCCCTCCATCTTTCTAGTTTTCTCAGGTTCAGTTTTTTGCTTGCCAGCCCCCCAGGATCTGTGTTTGTTTGTTGGAACAAACAAACAAAGATCCTGGTTTCACACTTTAGCTTTGGTGAGCAGGACTGCTGTATCTGTGGCTTAGTTTTCACAGTAAGAAGCCCAGATGAAGAAATTGTGTTATGCACCTGCAGTTTGTGTATTTTTGCATGTCTAAGCAAGCCTGTTTGGTTATTCACCTGTGCAGAAAGGCGCAAAATCATTAGAGGTAGCTGTGAACCCCCTTTGTTGAAGATTAATTGCCTTAATTGCGTTAGTACTCCGCAGTGGCTTCGCAGAAAAGGAACCAGTGTCACCAGCTGGGTAATCCATCTTCATAGCAGCAGCCTCATTTTTTTTTTCTGCAGGACACCAGCGGAGGGAGGGGATGTCTTATCTACCTCCGACAACCCTGCAGGGATGAGGTTTAGATGACATCAGCTGGAACAAAGCAGCGGAGAGCGCAGAGCAGAGTGGGTCCAGCTGATGAGGGTGTAAGTGGGCCGTGCCAGCCGTGGCCAGCAGCCTACATGGCACGCCTTTTAAATATGCTAATAGCAGGAAGGAATCACGTGAGCTAGGCTGCCCACACCAGACATGCCGTCTGCAGCCATCACTATACGTGCCCGACATTGCAGCATCGCTCTCACATCAAAACCATCTTTTAAGTGGATTTCTTTATAAGATGTTTTTTTTCTCAATCCGTACATGAAAATGCTCAAAGGGGCGTGTCACTGTGAGTTGGATGTGATGAGATTCTTCACATCCATTGAAGAAATGCTATGTGTTTGTGGAGTTTCATTGTCAAATTTGAAATGACTAAACAAGATCTTTTTTTAACTTTTCTTCAGCTGCTCCCCCTGCCTCTTGTGCTCCAGAGGCTTTTTAGCGTGCACATTCTTGAAGGTCATGCATGTAAAGTAGGTGGGGGTTATGGCACTGTTATTCAAATGCTATAAACCCCTTTATGCATTGAAATGTGGCTGGTTGACGTTAGGCTTCTGTTGTAGAGAGCAGTCCAGCTGACGTTGGGATTTCTGTTGTACTACTACTACTACTACTACTACTACTACTACTACTACTACTACTACTACTACTACTACTACTACTACTACTACTACTACTACTACTACTACTACTACTCAGAGGTGTCAAGTAACAAAGTACAAATACTTTGTTACCTTACTTAAGTAGAAATTTTGGTTATCTATACTTCACTGGAGTAATTATTTTTCAGACGACTTTTTACTTTTACTCCTTACATTTTCACACAATTATCTGTACTTTTTACTCCTTACATTTTAAAAACAGCCTCGTTACTCTATTTCATTTCGGCCTTTAATAAAAAACTATCCAGTTAAATTGCTCCATCCGGATAGAGTGAATTTGGTTGTGGTTGTTTCAGATGTTCTTGTCCAGTTTTGTTCTTACATCCGTTCCCTCAGATTCCTGCAACTAAACTTGGATGTACATTCCAATAAAGGTTAGGATAAATGATAACATGCTCTGAAGTTTGACTTTTTGCACCATTACAATACTTATAGGCAACTAGTCATCATATCTCCTGCTCTCTGAAACACATGTTAATGCTCAATAGTACACATATATGCTTCTTTAATATATTTGCATTATACTAAGATGCATTCATTTTCAATGGCTTTTGTCCTTAATGGCTTTTTTCCCCCTTACATTACTTTTACTTTTATACTTTAAGTAGTTTTAAAACCAGTACTTTTATACTTTTACTTGAGTAAAAAACTTGAGTTGATACTTCAACTTCTACAGGAGTATTTTTAAACTCTAGTATCTATACTTCTACCAGAGTAATGAATGTGAATACTTTTGACACCTCTGCTACTACTACTACTACTACTACTACTACTACTACTGTCATTTAGCAGATGCTTTTATCCTAAGCGACTTACATCTGAGTGAAGTGAGTGAGTGAAGAAATCACATAGCAGGATCCAGCATGAATAAGTGGTGGTTAGACTTTTTGTTGTTGTTGAAGCGTTCCCTTCCCACCCAACACAACAGTCCCTTTATACAAGAAAGCCCAGCGTGAGCTTATATTGTAGCGGGCGGTCCAGCAGAAGTTGGGTTGCTGTTGTAGCGGGCGGTCCAGCTGACATTGGGATCAATGGTTACTGTTAAATGTAGAAGTATTTGTACAGTTTGAGCAACTATTTTTGCTTAAGTAGCTATTTTTTTCATAAACTGCCACCAGTTGTGTTTAGCCTGGAGGGGCCCTCGTAGGCACTCGCTTAAACAGGTGAGCTGGTGGATTTCGATAGCTTACCGTTCAACATCTTTGAGTAATTATGAACCACAACAGCAGTTTCTTCCATTCCTGAAATGACTGGTTTTTATCCACTGATCAAGAATACCGCAGGAAAACACTCCTCCGAACTACCTAAACTTTTTTCTTTTCTTTTGCATGGCCTGATCACACGTGAATCAGAGGTGTATATTTATAGATTTGATATTTTTCTTATTGTGGTTTTTATCTTAATACACCATAATTCCACATTAAACATGTTCAAATTCCAGTGACTTGTTATAGCGAAACACCCTCCAGTCTGACACGTGTCCGAGCAGCGTCACACACTAATAGGTTTCAAAATCCGGCCAAAAAACATTGGCCCCACAATAATCCCCTGCTTCTTGTATTCTGTTGACCGATAAATCCCATAAAGTTACACAAATCTGTCATAAAATAAGCTAAGATGTGCAGTTTTACCCCTCTTGATTTATGCTTTTAACTAACTGTTTATACACACGCTGTAGAGCGAGCACAGTGCACGAGTCAACACAGAAATGTTGACACTCCTGAAACAGTTTTGGAGCATTGAGAGATGTCTCCTGATGTGTGACATGTTCCATAGGTGTGAGCACAGTTAGCATTTGCTAAAGTTACAGGGTTCCCACAGGTCCCGGAAAACCTGGAAAACCTGGAAAGTGATTGGTCAATTTTCTAGTCTTGGAAAACACATGTAAAATGAGAAAAAAAGGTCAAATGTCCTGGAGACGGTTAAGTTTTCATGGAAAATGATACTCCCCCTGCCTTGTTAGTGAATGTAAACAGGTTAAAAGTTCTGCGTCTGTACATCTGGTTTCAGCTGATCACCATGGAGGAGAAGGCCCAGCGTTTCTGCTTCTAGCGGGCGCAGAGCCCCACGTGACGCTACCTGCCAATCAAATGTCCTCTTCTGCTTAGAGCAGTTCTCCAACCCAGTGCTTCCAGTTGACTGTAACGAGACTGAAAGTTGAAAAGTATTGTTAGATGTGATGTTTTTCTCTCCCACGGCCACAACCTGTCCTGCGTTTAGTGACAGGCAGAGCAGAGCTGTAGTGGGCGTGTCCTTTACTGATTTGGCTGCGTGTAGTGAATGCAACTCTGATTTCAGCAGAGCTGGAGCTAATTAAAGTTAACAGGTAATCTTCAGTGGGCTGCACTTTATCCAGTATTTCACACACGTTTTATTGTCTGGCAATAAGAAAGTGAGTGAGAAAAAAACTGTTTGCTTAAAATGCTCTGCAAAAGTCCTGGAAAATAATTTCAGGGAAAGAGTAGGAACCCTGAATTAGTTAAAGTGGGGAACCGTGTAGAGATGCACCGATCAGGATTTTGAGGGCTGATCACCGATAACCAAAAGCATTATCTGCCCATCCCGATATTTCCAATCACAGCGTGAAATCCATAAATTCTTCAATGACGCGACACTGATGTTGTATTATTAGCTATCAAAATTGCAAACTGCAAATTTATTGTCCTTTTCGGACATTGTAAAACTCCCATACCGGCGACGCTATTTTCAGTGTTGATGCTTTGTAGAGACTGATCGGTCGATTGCGATCGGTTGCCGAGCGATCGGTACATCTCTAGAAAACGTGGCAGGGTATCTGGTTTGCATTGATTATTTTTAATGCTGTCTTGCTTCGTATTTCGGTCGTTGTGATCCACTGGTATGCTCGCCCTCTTGCATTTTACACATCCCTTCTACCCTGGAAGAGAAAACAAGCAGGGTTGTCACGTCTTCTAAAGACGTCTCCCTTTAAAAGCCCATCTGCTCTGCCAGATCCCGTGACCCTGCACAGGATAAGAGGAGGGGATGCTCTGCCAGATCCCGTGACCCTGCACAGGATAAGACGAGTGGATGCTCTGCCAGATCCCGTGACCCTGCACAGGATAAGAGGAGGGGATGCTCTGCCAGATCCCGTGACCCTGCACAGGATAAGACGAGTGGATGCTCTGCCAGATCCCGTGACCCTGCACAGGATAAGACGAGGGGAAGCTCTGCCAGATCCCGTGACCCTGCACAGGATAAGACGAGGGGAAGCTCTGCCAGATCCCGTGACCCTGCACAGGATAAGACGAGGGGAAGCTCTGCCAGATCCCGTGACCCTGCACAGGATAAGACGAGGGGATGCTCTGCCAGATCCCGTGACCCTGCACAGGATAAGACGAGGGGATGCTCTGCCAGATCCCGTGACCCTGCACAGGATAAGACGAGGGGGTGCTCTGCCAGATCCCGTGACCCTGCACAGGATAAGACGAGGGGAAGCTCTGCCAGATCCCGTGACCCTGCACAGGATAAGACGAGGGGATGCTCTGCCAGATCCCGTGACCCTGCACAGGATAAGACGAGGGGACGCTCTGCCAGATCCCGTGACCCGGCACAGGATAAGACGAGGGGATGCTCTGCCAGATCCCGTGACCCTGCACAGGATAAGACGAGTGGATGCTCTGCCAGATCCCGTGACCCTGCACAGGATAAGAGGAGGGGATGCTCTGCCAGATCCCGTGACCCTGCACAGGATAAGACGAGTGGATGCTCTGCCAGATCCCGTGACCCTGCACAGGATAAGACGAGGGGAAGCTCTGCCAGATCCCGTGACCCTGCACAGGATAAGACGAGGGGAAGCTCTGCCAGATCCCGTGACCCTGCACAGGATAAGACGAGGGGAAGCTCTGCCAGATCCCGTGACCCTGCACAGGATAAGACGAGGGGATGCTCTGCCAGATCCCGTGACCCTGCACAGGATAAGACGAGGGGATGCTCTGCCAGATCCCGTGACCCTGCACAGGATAAGACGAGGGGGTGCTCTGCCAGATCCCGTGACCCTGCACAGGATAAGACGAGGGGAAGCTCTGCCAGATCCCGTGACCCTGCACAGGATAAGACGAGGGGATGCTCTGCCAGATCCCGTGACCCTGCACAGGATAAGACGAGGGGACGCTCTGCCAGATCCCGTGACCCGGCACAGGATAAGACGAGGGGATGCTCTGCCAGACCAACTCCAGAAAGAATCGGTGTCATGAGAGCATCGAAACCGCAGAGCAGCATGGCAGCGAGCTTCACGCTGATTCGCTCGTCTCTCAGTTTTCCTCAAACACCCCTGCCCTGTTTCACAGAGATTTTAATAAGAGTCACTTCACATGTCTCGGTGTCTAATTATGTACAGACTACAGAATTAATAAGTGCTGTGTGGAAACAGGTGTATGAATAAATGTGCTGATTAACTGATCTGCGTTAACAGAGGAGCATAGCTGCTATTTTAGTCATCTAATTCGAAGGTCACATGCTGCTACGCTCATTAAAAATATTGTTTATAACATTTAAATGTCTGTTCACAATTTTTCTCGTCATGTTTTTTAATATTCCCATTTAGCTGTAATTGAACATCTGCTTTTAAGCGCAGCTCTGACTCTCTGAGGAGGTTAGCCGTGAGCTCTGCCAATCCTGCATGCTGGAAGCTTCCAGGAAGGACGCAGCTCATCACTCTGCCGTGTGCAGATGTTTACTGCTTGACATGAGAGATGACCTGTGCTGTGCATTGTTGCCTCTGCCTACACCTGTGTGCCTTGTCAGGAGCTAAAACAGAGAAAAAGAGAAGGCGAAGGCATGAGGTGCCACTCACCTAAGGATGGGAACAAAGCGAGGATTAGTGTTTCTTATTCAGAAGTAGCTGCGAGCATGCACAAATCTGTAGAGGAGAATAAATGTTCCTTTTATCCAAACATGCTTCAGAGTTTGAGGTGGGAATAACCTCACTGATGTAAACATCAGTCGTAGGAACTGGATGTGCCGTGAGTAGTCAGGTTTATCAGTAATTAAAGTAATACCAGGCCATTTTCACAGCAGCTGTTTTTATTCTCATGTGACCACTATCTTTATGGGGTTTCTAACGTCAACGCTCCCACTCAGATGACTCATTACAGCTCCATCATATTTGATTAACAGTTAGCAGTTAGCTTTTCTTTTACTTTAGTTGTTTCAGGGTGCATTTTCAAATCTTTACCAGGGGCTGCCCTGAAAGACACCTCATTCTAGGTAAAGATGAACTGCCATTTGGGTTTTGAGTGGGTGGCGGCAGCGTTTGATTGAGGGGCGGTGAGCTCCACATAAATTTGGGTTGGATGAGAGTGATCCGTCTGTTGCTTGCTGTGGTTAAATATAGTCACCTTAGGTCTGATCGTGAGACTTTTTTTTTTTAACTTCTTCTATACAAGGCATTTGGAAAAGAACAATCAGGAAACATTGGACATAAATGATAAAACCAGTCTTGAAGTATCTAACACAGGGTTTCAAAATCAAAATGGTTTTTAACAATAATTCTGCACCAAATCAACCAGCACTCAGAGCATATCATGACATTGTTCAATATTTATAAAGCTGGGTTGTCTTATTACATGGGATACTTGGACTGTCCAAAGCAAAACATATCACAGCACCCTATTTATATAATTCAGTTTTTAATGGGACCAAAGTCCAACCCTTCCCTGAACACCAGATTCCTCTGTGTCCTTTAATCCTGATTTTAAGACAAGGCAAGTTTATTTGTATAGCACAATTCAACACAAGGTAATTCAAAGTGCTTTACATCAACATTAAAAGCAGCAAGACACAATTAAACAGTTAATAACAAATAAAATGATAAGAAAATAGGTAAAATAATACAAAGCACAAGCTGTTAAAAATAAGGGCAGTAGAGTCCAGCAGGTAAGTATTTCATTTAAGAGTACGCTTCAGTAAATAGTAATGTTTTTAAGTCTGATTTAAAGGATCTACTGTTGGAGCAGGCCTCAGGTCTACAGGAAGTTTGTTCCACCGGTGAGGAGCAGAATAACTGAACGCTGCCTCACCTTGCTTGGTTCTGGTTCTGGAACCACAACAAACCAGATCCAGATGAACCTCAGGGGTCTGGGAGCTTCATAGGAACTAACAGATCCAGCATGTATTTTGGTCCAAGACCATTCAGTTCTTTGTAGACCAGCAGTAAGATTTTAAACTCTATCCTTTGACTCACTGGAAGCCAGTGTAGTGATTTCATGACCGGTGTAATATGGTCCAGTTTCCTGGTGTTTGTAAGGACTCTGGCGGCAGCGTTCTGGATCAGCTGCAGCTGCCTGATTGATTTCTTTTTAAGGCCTGTAAAGATGATTAAGACCTTGGCGTAAAATCCAGAAGCACAACGAAAAGCTTTTTCTGGGTCAAACTCCAAAATTCAGTGTCTTCAGTCTTTTAACTTGTAGAAAGTGCAAAAGTCCTAGACCTCCCTGTAGTGTTTGTGTTTTGTTTTTTATCACACTTTTAATTACATCCAGATTTATTTTAAGTTTTCCTCAGATACACACAGAAAACACGGCAGCTCGGGTCTCTTAAACCGGAATAAAACTGAATCCTTACTAGATTAATTAACATAACAGCAAACATATTTATGGGAGTATCTCTTTAAAAGGATCTATGTTTGGCTCTGAGAGGTCATGCTAACGCTCTGATTTTATTGTGGGGCCTACTATCTAAATGTGGACTTCTACTTTTTACAAAAACAAAAAAAAGCCCAACAACATAACTGTTCTACTTTGATATTAATGCTGTAGTTTCCATTTATAACTTGATAAAGAGACATAAATATGGATTGTCATTGAAACTTTAATAGAAACCAGGCTGTCTGCTCCACTGTGCTGTATAACATCCTGCCATGCAGCTCTCTGAATTTGCTTTACTCGGGGTTTAAATATTTAATATTTGTTTTAAATACTATTAAACTGCATCAGTGGACCAAAGCATATGTCTTTTTCTTTTAGAAAACGAGTCTCTCACACACACACACACACACACACACACACACACAGACATACACATATCCTCGTTCACCTGCATGCTCGCTCTGCAGTTTTGGGGGTCAGATAGTCGCAGTAGCCTAACCTAGCTTTGATTGGGTCCTGGGGACCTAAGGTAGTTGCTGCTCGTGTCTCTCCCTGGTCCCGTATATATATATATATATATATATATATATATATATATATATATATATATATATATATATATATATATATATATATATATATATATATATATATATATATATATATATATATTAATAAAAAAAATATATAATATATATAAAAATATATGTGACGTATTTAAAAATATATCATATATATTTTATATCAAAAATGCACATATATATGCTTTAGGTTCTTACCAGCATGGTATTAACCATTAATATATGTGCAGACAAGGTAAAGAAAAAGAAAAAAGAAAGAAAATGAGTCATGAAAATTCTCTGAACGGTGTTGAGTATAATCAATCACGTCTGTGCGGCAGGACATCTGTGCTTGTTTGGTGTGTGAACTGCCTCAGGGCAGAATGGCAGGACATTTTTGTTGCACCGCTGATCTGAGAGATGGGAGCAGAGAAAAACAAGGTGTGGGACTATTTCTGAAGCACAAGGTTCCGCTTGTATTATGGATGCTCCTGTCACTCAGGTGGTTCTCGGCATGCTGTGTGTAATCCAGAGACTGTATAAGAACAAGTGGACAACCCCCTGGGACGTCACCCAGAGGTTTGACCTGGCTAGCTGACTGGAACCCACCCACCATATGTGAGTAGGGTCGCCACCCGTCCCTCGAAATATGGAATTGTTCCGTAATTGGGAATTAAAAGTTGCGTTCTGTATTGAACCAATACAGACACATATTATGCTCTTATTTATTGATATCATAATATGCAGGTGAAGGTCGGACAATTTGAATATATTGCAAAACTTCATTCATAGTAAATTCAACTTAAGGTGAAACAAATATATTATTTCCCACTACATGCAAAGTGACATTACATTCAAGCCTTTATTTGTTATAATTTTGGTGATTATGACTCACAGTTTATGAAAACCCCAAATAAAAAAATCTAAAAAAAAAGAATATAGCCTATTATGAAATCAATAAAGAATTCAATCATCAAAATTATAACAAATAAAGGCTTAACATATCTTGCTTTGCCTGTAATGAGACTATGTAATATACATGTATTAGTTTCACCTTTTTAAGTTGAATTATTGAAATAAATTAACTTTTACACCATGTTCTTCACCTGTAGGCTATATTCTACATCTTAGCTGATGTGGACAAACGTAGCATAGGAGGCTATTTCAGTTGCTAGTATAGTTGTACAGTCATGCAAGTTCAATGCTATTAAAGCACTTTAAACTTTAAATCAAAGCGTTTTGTTTTTTCATATAAAATAAATACATTTCTATGCAGTTTAGAAGTTTTGGGGATGTCCCTTTTTTTGGCGCCTGCGCTGCTGAAATCGGGGCGTCCCTTATTTCTATTTCTGAAAGGTGGCAACCCTATAGGCTATGCGACGCCATAGCCATTTTAGCTTGGCTGACTTAGCATTGTTTAGCTACGGTTCTAATGGATTTTACTTTACATGAACCATATCTGTCCAAACATTGTCACTAAGTGTCAACAACACCCGACATGTGTGCTGTTAGAGCTGAAAGGAGGACTAGCAGAGCTCCTCTTGGAGCCCATGCTCACGTAGCCTCCTGCTACCAGCGGCGCGGGCTAATTTACTGTATGGCAGGTTCCAGCGGACATGTGCTTGGACTAGTCCTGAAATGATCCACCGTGACTCCTAGATCTGTCCACCATTCCATGCCAGGGGATGTCATTTCAAACGTAGAAATGACAACGTCCTTTAGCTGACGAGCAAGAAGCTGCTGAGCTTCATCCTTAAACCTTTCCAGGACAACCCACAGCCGGTCACAGCGGTCTTTCAGCAGAACAAAATATATTCTATTTTAAAGTTGAATCACTATGCTCCGTTAGATCTTTGGTTGTAGCGCAGAAGATAAAAGTGATGACAGATTGGCTGTGAAAAAAATCCCACGCCCCTAATTATACATTCAATTTCAATTCAATTTTATTTTTATAGCGTCTATTACAACAGAAGTTGTTCTAGGCGCTTTACAGAGACCCAGAACATGATCCCCGAGCAATTATTAAACATAACATAAACAATGGCAGGTAAAAACTCCCCTAGTGGGAGAAAAACCTTAAGCCAAACAATGACAAGATGCTGTCTAGACTCTAGACTCTAGACAGCATATAGAGTAATAACATACAGTTATTACTCTATATAGTTTCCCCTGATGGGGCACAAATTCACCTCCTGTACAGCTGTCGTGGAGAAGAAAACCAGGAACCAGCCTGTGAATATGTCTCCTTCTGCTGCAAAGTTGAGTGTCACCCACAGCGACGGTCCCCAGTGGTCGGTCGATGAACTGCAGTGATCCTCGCTTCCTTGTTGGCATCAAGCTAAAGGTTTGAATGTTGGCGTCCGGTGTAATCACAAGCTGATGAGGTGCTGCGATGCCTCTGTTCAGCCTGTGAACAGAAAAGTCATAAAAAGTGAGAGAAGGGAGGATCCTCCACACAAATGGACTTCAAACGTAACGACATCAGACTAAAGAACTCTGCCCTCATGAAGTGGCTTCACACCCATCTCTGCTCATCGCTCATGATCACAGGCATGGATTGATTTTGCTGTTGTATCTAGAGTCCATCAGGATGATGTGTAGATCCATCTGCTGTCTCGCTGTTACTACCACACCGCCTGCATTCGCAGTCATAATATATATCCATTAAACATTTAAGACTTTGGATCATCCGTGCATTTTCATCTATCAAACTGACCAAACCGTCGCTGAATCAGCCATTTAACCCCCTTTTTCTGGAGATGGAAGAAGATGGTTTGTGAAACTGGTTCTGAGTTGTGACTAAAATGAATCTGTGACCAGAAGGAAAGTGAATTCTGAGATGTTTGCTGAGATTAGGTCAGGAACCTCTTCGCCCGTCTGCATCCCATGTATGGCTGGAAGGATTATTTTTATCCGGGAGACGGTGGCTGATATCATTTTTCAAAGTGAGAATCCGCCAGCACAGCACAAGTAATCCATCTTGGTTCCCCTGACAGTTTTTTGCGGAACATGTGTGCTCTTTATTCCTTAAGGGAAACACACGGATAGGGATGAATATCTCAAGAAGGAGAATAAACCAAGAGGGGAGTTTGTGATTAACAGAACCCCCCCCCCACAAACCCCAGGTCGATAACCCCCTCTACTCTAAATGCAATTACCAACATAATCACATCATGTTCCTCAGACAGGAATTAAGACGTTCTCAGTCAAGTTGCTTTATTGGAGCACCTTTTCATAAAACACGCTCCGTTCTAGACGCTGTTACTTCTGAGAGCGTCTCTATTATAGGGCAGCAAATTGTGTATTTCAGTCACAGCTAAATGTGAAATGGAAGCATTGAAGTTACCACATTAAGCTGTTGCTATGCACCAGACACTTCCTGCACCTTGTCAAATTAAAACCTTTTTGACGGTAATAGAGTAGAAACCCTCACGCTGTCAGAGCAGGGCTGACAATATGACATCACAAATCCCTGCAGGGGTAATTCAAGGATTCTGATTGATGTGAATATCATAAACCTCAGTAAACAAGCCTTTTAGAAAGTGACTTACAATCATATATATAATTGCATAATAATAATGTCATAAAGGCTTCATCCAGTACACAAACATGTAAGAAGCATCACGATTAACGCACACTTTCCTCCTGTTAATGTAGTAAAATCTGATTATTATGCTGATATAAACATTCTTTTTACCGAGAGTATACTGCTTTTGTCTTTTTCCTGTAATGAAACATTCAGTTCTCTAAGAAAAACTGCTCAGTGGTTTTATAATGCTGTGCAGAAGAGTAGCGCGCCTACTGTATCTATCAAGAAAAAAAAAAAAACATAGAGAGAAATAGATTTTTGCTGCCGAGGCTGTGGGGAAGAACTTTCTGCTTACATTATGGTAATTCACACAAGAGCAGAAGCGTTAGCGAGGTCCACAGTGAGAGATTAATACTTGTAATGCAGCTCTGTCCTCTAGCCGTGTTTTCCTAAAGTAGGAGTCTTCGATGCCAGCTGGTGCCCTGGAGACACCCCCCCCCTCACACACACACACACACACACACACACACACACACACACACACACACACACACACACACACACACACACACACCCCACACGTGTTAATGACAAGAAACACCCCACGACCCTGCCTCCAGCTGCAAATCCATAGTCAAGATTTGGAAAGTAACTGCCGAGTTTCTACTTATCCTTTTAAATAATGTGCTCTGCTGTAACGCAGCACTTCCATGCAGCAGTGGCCACAAATAAACTTTTTTTTGTTGTCGTAAAAACTGGAAAATAATTGTACAGTTTTGTGGTACCCCGGCCCATCATTGAGTCCTTTGTATTAAATGTCTTGTTTATTAGTTGAGTCATTGGAGCTATATTCTAACTTTATTATCACATTGCCTCCAATAATCAGCTTAAATGATCATCATGGGGCTTTTTTACCACCTATCTGTAGAAAGGACAATTCAGGTTTATTAGTTGAGTCACTCCATCATTGGAGCATTAGTTGAGTCACTCCATCATTTGTTCAGGTTCACCTCATGTCAGACAGCTCAGCCAGAAACTTAAGGGGACAAATATTGCTGTGAACTGATTGATAAGGTGTGCAAGTGTTCCAACATCAGCACAAAAGTACCAAAGTAATATCTTTATATTGATGATGTGGCAGTGAAAGGAAGCCCTCGTCTAGACGTGTATTTAGGACATATACCATTCATTAAGGGGGCAGGATGCAGGTCTTGTCAGCATTTTACTGAGATGTATCCATCATTTCTGAAAATCTGCTGAAAAGCAAAACTTTCTCAGGATTTGTAAAGGTGTTGGTGATGGCTTGCTAAGCCAGAAGGTAGGGCCTCACTTGCCTAAAGGACAAAAACAACTTATAAATTAAGTTTAGGTTAAAGTGGCAGATTTAATTACAAGCAACATGAACATTACACCTCCAGATGCAGGAAAGGGCCTCCTGCATTGTGAAGGACCACACCCTCCCTGGACACGCACCATCATCATCGTCCCCATATCTGATCACTTTTACAGCATAAACCACTTTGAACTCAACTGCCAACTAAAACTAGCCAACGTTTGCTGCTGACTGTTGATATTGAAGTGTTTTTCCACACCTTTGTTAATATTATGAAGTTTATTACTATATTTTACTTCTTATTGTATTGTGTCATTTGGGTGGCACCGGGACCAGGGAAACATATTTAATTCCACCTCGTGTCTGACATGGCAATAACAACTCCCTCTATCTTTGAATGCATTTTCTGTATGGTTAGTTTTATTGTGAAACATATTTATTTCCTGTCTTTTGTTTGTGATATTTGCCAATCAACTGCTTCTCAACAATATTATTCAAAAAGTAACAAGCTGAATTTCATGAAGATAACCCCCTGGAGAGAAAAGCTCCAGACGAAGGCGACCCTCGGTGGAGATTTGCTCAGTTATCGCAACCAAAAATATTTCTGTGTCTTATCCTGCAGCGCTTCTCTTTTCAGTGTTATTCTTTTGTTAATAATGGTTAGGATAATTTCCTTGACCTAATGGAGCCAAGCATTAATTCCTAAAAGTCTGCCTTCAGCAATAATAAACCAACCCTATAGCTTATCTGCCAGAAGTAAATTATGCACCTTGTATTAAACAGTGTCTACAGAGAGAAGAAAAAAAGGAGGGCACCTGTTTTGCAGTCTCTAATTTATCATTTATTTCAGTGTTAATGGATTTACAAGAAATAGAAAGGTGCCGTCATTTATTCACGTTGCAACAATAAGAAGACATCTGAGAGGTGGTGCTGCAGTCGTACCGTGGTCTGCAGGTCTTGCTGTCCTGGCTCTGTGCTGCACAGCTGGGCTTGATTTATACCGCTGACAAGGCCGTTTCTCCCCGGCACAGCACACTGTGGGGAGCCGTAGATGAACAGCCTTTCAATTTATCTTCTACAGCCCCTTCCTCCCTCCACACTTCAGGGTTTTTAAAGCAGCCAAAAGCATAGATCAACACCTAAAGTTAGGTCCCACCCCTTGTCCTGGCTCAGAGGATGTGGTGACCTCACCTTTCTTCTGCTCACCAGCAACATAACAGCCTCTGGCCTCAAGCTCTGTTAGCAACACTGACATTTTGATACAGTTATGATTAAAAACAGCACCTGCAGGTAGGTCGAAGACGGCCAGCGAGGGTTGGAAACACTTACACAGACACGCCTCACCCATCTACAAGCTCACCGCAGGAGAAAATAAAAAAAACACCATTTCCAACTTGCTCTCTGCAGCACTCTTCTCAAACTTCATCGTTATTTGTGAGTGAGTACCTGTTGAACTGTATGCCTGGACAAAAGAAATAACCTTTGTGTATAAAAGATCTGAGCTGATTGCAGTGACTCGTCGTTCTTCCCGTCGTCGCATGGATGAGGAATTTCCCTGATTAGAATCTTAGCGCTCATTCCAACAGCAATTTTTATTTACTCTGTTGATTAGAAATGCACGCAGGCCCCCGCCCTGCACTCTCAAGATCTGACTTTTCTGTTTAACAAGCTAACGAGGCTGTGTTTAAAGCCACATCTCAGGCCCACGCTTCACAGCAGCTGCCTTCTGGTAGGGCTGGGCGATATATCGAGATTTTAATATATATCAATATATTTTCAAACGCGATATGGTACGAGACAATATCGTTTATATCGATTTAAAAAAAAATTATATATATATTTTTTTTTTTATGATTTTGATATAGCTTATTTTGTGACAAATTGACTTGAATGTTTTATTTGAGATTTGCACAAATGTTTTGTTATTTGCACAACTGTCAACCTCAGTGGAAAAGTCTGCCTGTTACTGTCTACATTGTATTAATTGCACAGTGTATTTGAATTTAATTGTTATGCAGGAAAGGGATATTTGTTTTATTTTATTCAAGAAGCATTTTTATTCTATATATGCAGGTAGTTTATTTTTATTTCATTTGTTTTATACATTTTGATATTGTGCAGACCTCTGTTAATAAAGGAACCTGTGTGACATTTGGCACGAGGCTTTGTATTAAAACTGACTTTTTAAGGGGTTGCCTCAGAAAAAAATGAAGCTAACAGAGATGCTATGCTATAAAGCTTTGGGGGAAACCCCAATTATGGCACAGAAAAAATATCAATATATATCGAGTATCGCCATTCAGCTAGAAAATATCGAGATATGACTTTTGGTCCATATCACCCAGCCCTACCTTCTGTCCGTGGTTGGTGCTCGCCTTTTTGGGATTCACTTTCTTTCAATTGAAGCATTTCCTCTGTCGCCTCTTCAACGTTGAGTTTATCAAGCAGATCAAAGACAAAACATGTCTGAATTGAAGATCAAAACAAGCCTTTCAAGGGCCTTGTTGATTGTGTGGAAGCTTACAAAAAGGTAGTCTCTGCATTTAAGAGCATCTCAAAGAGAAGGCAAGAAAACTAACAAAAGCAGTCCCTTCCTTTCGACCTGACTATTTCACCTCCAATTCGACTTCACACACCGGTGATATCCGCGCTGTGACTGATGTTATTTGTCTCTTTCATCTCATCCCTGGGAGCAGAGGATCAGCTCTCAGCATCCCCCGTCCTCCCAGGCTTGATCTCATCCAAAATACACACCTGTGTTTTTTAGGATTACATGAGTGCATGTGGTCGTTTGGCCGTGTTCACAGTAATTGCCTCTTTTAGGTGAATTAAAACCATATCCATTAAAGCTGTGTGAGGCAGGGATGAAAGGAAATGGCACTTGTGTTCATCTCACCTGTGAATTATTGATACCCGCCCGAGTGCTGGCTTCCCCCAGGACGCGGGGTGCGTGTCTGCTCACGTGGCAGGCACGTTGTAACAGAGGTGTTGTTTGGGGCCACGGATGAGAAGGCAAATGTGTTAATAGTACTCATTCAGCTCGTGCTCGGCGCTGACGTGCTTCAGTTGACCTCCTCTGCGGTTCCATTAGCTCCACAAAAGTGATGAGTACGTATGTAGACAGCCCGTCTGCTTCTTTTTACTGGACTGTCAATGAAAGGACCGCTTCATACTAGTTTTCCAAATAAATGAAGGGAAAGTACGGATCACAGAGAAAAGCCACGGCTACCTTTAGCTCCACCGGTGGGCTTTTGAGCCTCTTACAAGATGCACAAGTCTCATGTTCTGTCTCTGAGGATAAGGCTTTAGGGGATAGAAAGGACAGAGAGTACAAATATATCTTCTCATTGAAGTTGAGGTTTTTCTTGAATTTACTCTCATTTAATATGTCATTGATAAATATGGTGTGAAAATACATATACCGTATTTTCTGGACTATAAGCTGCACCTGCATATAAACCGCATCCACTCTATTTAAAAAAAAAAAAGATATGCAAGCCGCAGATATTTATGTTGTTAGAATTAGATATTTACTACATGTACAGAAGGATTTTGAACTGTAAATTATGTACATGTATGTACCTAAATAGATCCTTTCCTAACAGTGTCTTTTAACACGGCAGCAACTTTGCTGATTAAAACGGGACAGAACCAAGAGAAAATAACCGGTATTTATTTATCTGTTTGAAATCTGCTTCTACCTACTTCTATCTGCTAAAGAAGAAGTAGTGTATTCTTCTTTGCATTTATTTTGTCTTAGTTTTGATTCTAATTCCGGTTACAGCGCCCCGAGCGGTGGAAGAAAAATCCACAGAATAGCCGCACCTTTGTATAAGCTGCATGGTTGAAAACCTATGAAAAAAGTAGCGGCTTATAGTCCAGAAAATACGGTAATTGTGTTTCAATTACAACACTAATTGTGTAAAAAAGAAGCCGTCAGTTGAGCTTTACTCTGCACAGTAATTCAGGTCATGTAGTGGTTTTAATTGCGCTCACTCGGCTGGGGATCACGGTCACTTGTAGGACTATGTACCATTTGATGGGTCATATAATTCAAATTCATCAGCGTGTAGGTTTAGTGTCATTAACTGCACAGCATCCCACGTGCAATAGGCGCTCTCGTAACTGACGGGCATTTTTGGTTAGCCTGCATTCAGCACTTTTATCTCAGCCAGATATAAACCAAAAAGCCTCCACTCAGCAGCACCATGTGGTTTTAGAAGTAGATTCTCTTACGCTAACTGCCTCTGCACTTTCTTATCACATCTACCACTTGAAAAAGACCCAGTGAAGCGGAGAAATATACCGCCGCGTCACACCGTATCAACCCTGTTTCACAAGTGCATTCAGCCTAGGTGCCACTGCGAGGCTGAAGCATCCAGACTGTATGGATGGTAAAATCAAGGATTCAGGAGGGACAATGGCTGGATAACCTCTGCCACACTGATAATTATGAAACATCCAGACTACTGTATGATAAAGTCAAGGTTTCAGGAGGGACGTCTATATTAAACGGCTGGATAACCTCTGCCACACTGATAATTATAAAACACACACAACTGAGGAACCTCCTCCTTAGACTTTCTTTTTTGTATTATCCCAACAAGGGGAATTCATCCCAAGCACACCTCTGTAACCAGTAGGATACCTCTCCCCAAGAAATCACTTATACTCACTTATGCGTGACTATTAAACGATGAATAATTAGCATCATCAGGTACTGACTTTATACAATACATGCTTATTGTTAAAAAAAGAACAATAATAACTAAACAACAGAGTTGTAAATGAGGTGTGTATATGCATGTACATAGCTGGGAGGGAATTCATGAAAATCGTTTTTCAAAGTTTTTGATATTTGACATGGTGTTAGGTTTGGACATAACCACCGCAAACAAATTGGGATGGCCCCCTAGTGGCCGGTTTGCAGAAAATTCAAAATGAATTAATAACCAAGGCAATAGAGGCAGGCGTAGGTTTTAAGTGAGTTTAAATATGCACAGCTGATGTTTTTTGTGTTTTATTTTAATAAAATCCTATTCTTTCACTGTGACTTAGTTCTGAGGTTCTTTTCATCTTAAGCCTGAATGAAGGCCACTGTTCTCACCCATCGGATTATTGACACTACAGTGATAGTGACCTGTCCAATAAACAGAAAATTGCATTCCTTGGGGGTGAAAACAGGGGTCTAGAGCCCTATAAAATATTTTTATGTGACTTAATTCTAGAGATATGGAGTTTTTTCAGGCAAAAAATGACCTTGAAAATTAAATTTGACCTTCAACATGACCTTGAAATAGGAAATTTATCTCATAATTGAATTCCTGGCACCAAAAAAGTAGAAAAAGTGACAATATACAACAATCTAGGACTAAGAGAAGCTGAGATATGACCTTTGGTCTTTTCGGTGGGAGCCAATTTGAATATTCTGCAAACCGGCCACTAGGGGGTCACAATTTGTTTGCGGTGGTTTTTGAAAACCTTATGTCCATAACTAACACCATGCTAAATATCAAAAACTTGTCACCAAGTGCACAATCTTTATGATTTTTGACATATTCCCTCCCAGCTAACATACGTATTGTCTGCATTTATGTGTGTGTATGTGTACATTTGTGAACCATCTCTGATATAACACAAGAATTGAAACATGAATTTCAGTTAGTGGTAAAGATGCTTTTTGTCCCTACTCCTTTGAGCACTGAGCATGAAAATGGACATGCTTTTCTGTGTTCTTGGAGTTCTTACCTTGGACATCACTGTCAGCGCTGGATCCAGGTGTTATGAAGGTTACAGTTGCAAGACTTGATTTCCAGACTTTAACTAGTTACGTCATTAGGTGAGGATTACCTTCGACAGTCAGACACTGCATTTATTCAAAAGGTGAAGCTTCCTTCTATGTTCAATATTTGTTGTCGATGTGAAGAAATGTGTATTTGCGTGTGAGGACACAACAATCGTTGTCCAGTTTGGGTTGGATTCCTTCACAGCTGTCACACACGGAGATGACGGCGTGTGGTGTTGGTTGTTTTGGTTCCTCTGATTGATGGCGTTTATATTCCTGTCCTCATCCTCGGGGCTCAAACGTGCTTGGCTGGATTTCTGGACATGTCATTGTTGAAAAACATAAACATAGCAACCAGAGTTGTGGACATTTGACCAGTCAGAGGGCAACCTCCAAATATCTTGCTGATTGGAAAACACTTCAAACAACATCATCTCATTTAGATCTAGCTGTATTAACAGTGATAACTGTCTTTAATGTTCTAAAGTAATTACGAAGCGTTAGGAGTTATCATGGGAGGAAAGTTAATTAAGTATCCTTCAAATAACAAAAATCACTGGAAGTTGCAATCTGATGTCCACCGTAAAAGGGAAAAGGGAGCCCCAGCCAAAATAAACGAATAAAATAGAAGAGACTCCCATCAGCAGGATTCCAAACATCTACAGGAACCAAAGCTTAAACACGGCTGCCAGCAACTCCCAACCTACTTAATAAGTACTTAAACAAAGCCAAACAAAAGCAGCACAGACAGGCTGGTGGAGCGGTCCCAGGACACTGCCCTCTCTGGCTCTGGAACAGGTCCATACGAGTTTGATGAGCCAACACAGTACAAGAGAGGAAATGACAAGTTCATCAGTCTCAGGATAGCATCACGATGATGTCCTTAGAGGAGTGTTCGCTGAGGATCTGAAGATGCTCATTCATTTAAGCTGACAGACGTCTGTCAGCTTAAATGGGCTGGACAAACAGATCAGATCTGCTTTCAACTTGAAGTAACTGCTTTGATGGGAATGGAGATTAAGGGAAGTTGCATGTTGCTGTAACAGTCATTATTTGAATATTAACATAAACCTAGCACTTAAAGTCAGGAGATTTCTGTTTGGTGGATTATTTCTTTGTTGTACAGTAACAATGCTTGTTGATAATGAATCTTGTGCCATTGGAAAGCCTGTTCATTTCTCTTTTACATGGCGCCACTTGTGTAAGCAACATGCATTGGTGGGAGGGGCAGCAGAGCTTTTTGGGTTGGACCCATGAAACATTTACCTGCCGATGCCAAACACCTTTGACTCTTGTTTGGTGCTTGGTGGGTTGGATGATTGAAGTTTGAAGAAACAACACATATTGGCAGTTTAATAATTAAATACAAATCCGGATCCCATTCTTCAACCAGCATTTCATCCCAAGTCAGCCGATGTGGTTGTGTTGGTCGCTCTGGAACAAACAGCTAACCCTAACCCAAGCTGATCCCACAAGTGTTCAGTGGGGTTGAGGTCAGGACTTCTGGCAGGTCTCCACCTCCAAACCCGCTCTGGGAGGGCGAGCGTTGTCATCTTGGAGGACAGAGTTGGGTCCCAGACTGTGGAGGTGCAGGGTCACCACTGGTTGGAGAATCTCATCTCCATATCTCTCTGCGTTGAGATTACCTCCAATGATGACGAGCCTCCCCACCATCAGACTGCCTCCACCAAAGATGTTCGGTGCCGCAGTCAGCATAGTGTTCTCCACGTCTTCTCCAACTTTGACTCTACGATCCAATGCTGTAGCCAGAATCTGGACTCATCTCTGAACATAGGGTTCCTCCACATGTTCAGGTTCCAGTGCATGTGTTGCTGACACCAGCGCAAACTGGCCTGACGGTGAAGGCCAGTCATGGCAGACCTCTTGTCCGCCCAAGAGACCAGATATTGGCTGCGTGCAGTCTGTTCCATGGGCAGAGAGCCGTCGGCCATGTTGTCCTGCAAGTCTGTAGAAGACAGCCCACCGTACATAAGTGCTGACAGGCTGAGGAAACTGTATTTCTGGGGGTACCAGAAGCTCAAAACAGGTCAATAGCAACAGAAAAATTAGCTGTTTGGCCTTGACAGAGAAGAGTTGGCAAATATTTCATGGGTCCAACCCACATCCTCCGCTCTGCTGCTCCCCCAACCAAACATATTCCTTACAAATGTGGCACCATTTACAAGTTTACTTTACAAGGAAAGTAAAGAGGCTTTCCAACAGTACAAGATTTATTAAGAAGCATCGTTACAACAAAGAAATAATCTCCCAAACACAAATTTCCTTAACTTTTTTTTCCTATGGTTATTAATTAAATACGTATTGCAATTAATTATTAGCTTGTTGGTAAGTTGAATTGACAAATTGTGCAACTTGAATGTAGATACGTCCAGCAGCGTGGAAGCTGAGCTCCCAGCTGAGGTGAGCACATTAGCAGCAGAGGAAGAAGATCAATCCGGCTATGATAAACTGGCAGTAATAAATCCGTTAATCTCAAGTGTCTCTGGTGAAAGCTTTTAAAGTGCCAGGTGAAAAATGAGACAGGTGTGGATGCTAATTCTCAACTCTCACCGGGGGCTCTGCATGAGATCAATTCACGAGGCATAAAATGACCAGTTACTCATCTGATCTCGGTTTCCTGAGCAGGTGCACTCTCCATTAAACATCTGGGATACAGCGTTAGCGTTTCTTAAATGAAAATCCGGATGTAACTTACCAAGGATGCTTCATGCATGTCACTCTCATCTCATCCTCTGCCTGAAGTCACAGACGTGGTTCCTTCACTGAGCATGAGTCGGATTCTGAGCTGATCCGTAGACCTCCAAGGTCTGGGGGGCCATGTCTCAGTTTGGCTCGGATTTTCCCACTTTGCAAATTGAAATGAACATCATCCTAACAGAACTTAAATGTTGATGGATGACCATAACAAACCCCTCCATTTATCCGTACTGGTTTGGCTGTTTTTACTGTGTTGCACCTAGGTTAATCAGGTAATAATATCTGAGCTGGTACAGAGTTAAAGTGGTATGCCGAGGCTTTGTGTCCCTTTTTTTTTCTCCAAAAATAAATGAATAAAAAGAGTGCCATGACAACATAACGGCCTATTCAGCTATTCAGACGGCTGCGTGTCTCAGAAGAAGATATCCCGGGGTCTCATCAAATTGCTTATTCAACCAAGGAGGCTCTTGGAAAAATGTTCAGCTTTTTTTAATACATTTTTATTAAATGCTTTTATTACAGCCACGAGAGGTTCTTTTAATTGCTGCCTGAAAGGGCAGTAAGTTGGGGTTTTTTTTGTTTTTTTTGGGCGGGGGAGTGGGGTCAGCAAAGGAACAGCCAACAATGGTTCTGCAATGGTGCTGCTCCAGCTTTATGGTACTACTTTCAATATCAACATCAGCGCTGGTTTTCATAACTGGTTGAAGCTGCATGGTGTCACGTGTGAATTGTAATTACAATTAACCCCTTGAAAGGGAAGCTAGAAGCATTGTGTGGATCTCCAAACCTTCTGTAACCAACGACTATGCAGACTCCTTCAACTGCGTTCATCAGTGAACAGAACCATTTAGCCGCCACGCAACATTTTGCCCCCTCGCAATCAGGCTGACGCCGTTTTATATTTACAGCTTGCAGAATCAGCAGCGCATTTCAGATAATTAAAATTCAGGGTGCTTTGATGAGGTGGTCCACCCTTGATTTCCCACAGCACCTTGCTTTCAAGAGCACACATTCCATTTTTGCATGTTGTTATGGAAATGTCAACTTTTGCTGAGGCCTTTTGACCTTTTTGAAGCACTTGTAGCTGTTGCATAAAGGGCAGGAAGCCACTTTTGACCCAGATATCTCAAAGCCGTTCGCTGAATTAATCAGCCCTGAAAATACTACCCTACTAAAAGGATGAACTTGGAGAAACATTTGTTTTTTGTTTTTTTATCTAATCTTATGCTGTCTGAAGTATTACTTCATGCCACATAGATGAGATCTGGAAGCTTAAACATGTCGTTGCATTTGTTACTGATGGTGGATCCTCATACTTTGTGGTAAACATGTTTTCTTTTTCTCTCTTCGTCACAGGGTCTCCATCCTTGAAAACGGTAATCTTCGGATTTGGAACGTTACCAATTCTGACGCAGGCCTCTACACCTGCATGGCAAGAAACCAGTTTGGAGTGGCGAGCAGCACAGGGACCGTCACAGTTAAAGGTATGTCCTGACCTCGGTTTTGAGTTTGACCATTGTTTCTTTTTTGCCATTTCAGCAGGAACCCTGGCCAGTAGAGCACAGAACATCTGTTTCAAACACACGTCTTTGCTGTTGCAGCAAATAACCCTCTGCGGTGTTTCTTTTTGCTCTTTGAAAAGCTTAGCTGAGGTATTTGAATCATAAATTAGATGGACACCCATTTCTGTAACATCCGTCTGCCTTGCTCTCACTGTCCTCTGACAAGTCGCCCAAGGAATGAGGCCTTTACTCTGAGTTGCCATTACTGGAGCGACAGAGATACATGGGTTGTTATTTTCTGTTTGCAGAGATGTTGAAAACATTTGGCGCCCCGCCTTGCTCCTACCACTGTGAGCGGATGTGCTGTGTGAAAAGGCCCTGGCGTTGTTAGATCATCGGGGCTGCAGATTTCATTTCTGCTCTGCTGCGATGACTTATTATACTTCATTAAAAATGAATGTGAGCTGGGCATAAAGTGTTGTGCATTCGGTGGCTTTATTCTGTGTGCACTGCTGTTTTCCTGTCCTATTTCCACGGGGGATGGTGTTCTCGCCTCCTCAGGTTCCTGGGGGATTTGCTGACATATTCAGTGAACTGTATCCTCACTGTGACCCTCTTTTCATGGAGGTTGCACAGTTCACTTGTGTTATTGTTATTTGTTCTGCATTGACCTTCCTTGTTGGCAGGCATGTGGAGATTTATGGAATTATTGATCTTTGGGATATTGGCCTTAGGGAGAGAAGTGTATATCTCTGTTTCAAAAGGTTTTGTATACAATTACATGCAGTATATAATCCAACAGATCATTTGTTTTTGGCACTTCCAATGTTTAAGCTATTTATTCTTCTGCTTTTGCATTTCACCGGTATAGTTACGAATATCATATTGTAGAAACGACGACAACGCCCCCAGCAAGATTGTGTTCTGCAGATCCACTCACGCCTTCTCTTCTCTGTCTAAACATCCTGTCTTGCTGACAGGAATCAGCAAGAGAGACCACGTCTCTCCAGTGTTAGCCTCCCTCTATCAGTTCCTTGGAAAACTTTTAACACAATTAATAACAATTAATTAACAACTTTATTGCAGACACAGGTCCATATAAAACATAATACAATATAGAACGTATAAAAAAGAAATACAAAAATACAAAATATACATTTATAAGACATACAAGCTATTGCACCAATGCCACCTTAGCCTAGAGGTGAATCTATAGCAGCTTTTCAATCCAACAATCCAATTCAAAGTTTTGTTACTGGTGTATAAACTCCTAAATAGGGATGCCCCGATACCGATACTGGTATCGGTATCGGGTGCGCGCTCCCGGGGAGGAAAGCCCGGTGTTCTGCCGATCCATGCAACCTTGCTGGTTTTCTACCTTTGCAGAGCTACAATTTGACTGTGTTTTACTCCCTAGCCCACTTCCTTTTCCCCCCCAAGTGGTCCTTGTCGCTTGCCAGGCCGTCATTGTAAATAAGAATGTGTTCTTAATGACCTGCCTGGTTAAATAAAGGTGAATGACTGAATGAGTATCAAATAAAGCGATAGAATTGTTTTGTTTTTTTTCGTGGCAATCAAACTTTGAAAATTGACTGTGCGCGTGCGTAGAACCAGAAAGTAGCATTTCTCGGCAGGGAGCAAGGCCGGCTGAGTTTGATTTAAAATTGAATTTCTGTTGCAAATAAAACCTTCCAATTCATTGCATTTTTCATTGCATTTTTAGCCTAGTTATTTTTGTGGTAGAAGTATTGTATCGGTACTCGGTATCGGCGAGTACACAAATTAAAATACTCATACTCATACTCGGTGTGAAAATAATTGTATGGGGGCATCCCTACTCCTAAACGTCCAAATTCCTGGTTTCTCCCAGACCTGATAGTTCCTCATGTTCCTAATAGAGCTCTCCGTTCTCAGAGTACAGGTTTACCCGTAGTTTCTAGAAGATCCAAATGTAGATCTGGAAGACAGGTCTTCTACTATCAGGAACCGTTACCATGGAAGCAACTTCCAGTTTGGGTTAAGGAGGCTGACACCACCTCCACCTTTAAAAGCAAACTTCAAGCGTTAGTGTATAATAAAACCTCTAGTTAGTGTAAACTCTAGTGTGTTAGGGCCAGTAGTCATAGCTGCAGCTACAGGACAAGACTAGAGCAGCTGGTCTGAAACAGAGCTTCATCCTAGATATGCTGCTATATGCCGCTTTTGCACTAGGACTTACTTGGCCCGACTCGGCTCGGCGCGGCTTTACACGGTTCCACTGTGTGTTTTCGCATTGCCAGGGGAGAAGCGGGCAGGTTTGGGTGAAGCTGCTGTGACGTACTCGATTGCGCAACACCTTTGTTCATGTCAGCGCTGATGAGAAATCAGCTGGAGCCGGAGCGGCTGAGAGTAAAACAGCCCGTCTACATCGCTTTTTTAATTTTTTCTCGACAGCCACCAGGTTTATGAACATCTGCACCTCAGAGTTGGATCACCAAACAGACGTTTTGCGCTTTATAATAAAATCGCCGCGAGCCGCGGGTCGCCTCGCGCTGACTCCTGCTTCCTGATTCAAACGTCTGACGGCCCCGCCCCCGACCAATCAGAGGCGCGGAGGGTGGTGACGTCCCCGCCCCCCGACCAATCAGTGGCGAGGAGGGTGGTGACGTCAGAAATAGTCCCTTCTCAGCCCGCTAAGAACCTGGCTGAAATGGTTACAGAAAAAGTACCGACTTGGAGCGGCTCTACACGTCTCAGCCCTAGTGCGAAAGCGCAAAACGGGGCCATAGCGGGTAGAACCGGGGAGAAGTGAGACTAATGCAAAAGCGCCAATAGAGTAACGCTGCAGGGGGACTCCAACATGATCCACTGGTGCCCCTCACCCCTCTTTCCCTTTCCTTTCTCAGTTATTAATTATAAGTATCTCATAACCATCATTGTTCTTGTAGCTTGTTGTCCTGGTCTACCCCCTCCTTTTCTCTTCTGTACAAGTTTGCAGGCCAGAGCTTCAGGAGCTGCATGCTGACCTGCAGCCCCACCCTCTGATCATCCCACTGCTGCTTCCACCTGTCTGTGTGGATGTCTGCTAGATGCCCGCTGACATCCTGACCTGCAGATTAATTGACTTGTTATCCCTAAATGCAAGCATGAGGTTGAATACTTTATATAAATTCTGCAATGTATCGCTGCGTTCATTAACTTAACACGAGCTCTATCACCTGTAAATTATTATCAAGGCACGCCTCCTTCTGCTTTTAAATGATATGAATCAGGTTTGGTTATGAATGCTTGAAAGTCTGCCGTAGTGATGAATGGAAAACTTAATTCTGCTGATGACTGACTCCGCCCACTGCCTGATAGACTTCCTAGTACAGAAACTGATCAGCAGTGGTTCCAACATAGGAGTGAGGAAGTTAACGCATGTGCATGTGTAAGTTGCTGCAACATTTCCGTGTGACTTGGATCTTTGATGAAATTCGCAGGGTTGCCTCACTCTGCGGCCAGATCTCCTCGTTTCCATTTATCACCCGCTGTGAAATGAAAAAGGTAGCGGCCCCCTCCCCCAGCCAATCAGTTCGAGATGTGAAATCTGCCACTCTCACTGTGGGTACACGTCGATGGCTTGGATGTGATTTTCTAATCAAGCTGCAAGGAAAAAAACATCCATTAAGTGTTGTCAGGACAGAGAGAGAGAGAGAGAGAGAGCACCATTATAAACTTATTATTCTTGGAAATATGGCTTTAATTTGACACTCTCAGTCATTCGTCTCCTTTCTATCATGCTAAAGCATCTTTCTGCTGCTCATGTACAAATGTTTCCGTATACAATCATACCTTTCTGTCACATCTCATATTGTTTGCAGAGTGCTTTAGGGTCATTTATATGCACCACTTCATTGACCTGTTTAGCAAGAGGAAACGCGTGTCGGAGGATGAGCCCTTATGGGAGATGACAGCAGTTTATTCAAATTGACTTTGGTGATATAGATGCTGAGAAATACCTGTCCAATAACATTCTGCATCCCCACCGAGTGGAGGGGCAGTCCCCGCAGATGAGCCCTGTTAATGTCCCCTCTATTGCAACACTGGGAAGGTATTAGCAGATTAATTGCTGCTGATTATAGATGTGCTCCCTGCATTCTGATTACGCTGGAGATGAGCTGCCACAGTTAGGGTTGCTGGGGATATTCACAGATGGCCGTGAACTGAAAAGTTGTGAGATGATGTAGCATCCATTCTTGTTTGTGTCTCTGAAGCCTGGAGGAAGCTCATCTCTCCAGAGCTGTTGCACATCACCGCAGCTGGATACTGGATGCTGCTGGAAGTGTTTTGAAAGCACAATAACCAAGAAGTATTCATTTGTTTTGTTGTATCATATGTCCTAATAGCAGTTATCTGAGGAATTTAGTCCTTCAAATTCTGCGACACGGCTCTGCAGAGGTCTGTTTCACTGATGACATTCATGGATCTTCAAATTATTCTTTTAATTTTCCTGCAGCACATACGTGGCTTTAGCGATTGGATTGCAAATAAATTATGCAAAGACATTTATGTTCCCCTCAGGATGAATTTGGTGATCCTGTAACTTTTCATCCAATGCCATGATCAGGTCAAAATTTTAATTTGCGTTCACTTTATGACCAATTACCTTCAAACAGCAGCACACTTGCCATCAGGCATAAGGGGCTGAGTCCCCCGCGGGCAGCGGTGGATCGCTGGATCGTTAAAAAATCCATTAAGTTTTTACCGCCCTTGTGTGTCTATTTACCGACCCCTTTCTGTGTTAGGGTGCACGGGAGAACATGACTGCTCCAGGACGGGGCTCCGTGGCCTTTCACGGCACATGAGGGCTCTGGTCTACAATGGGTGACTTTGGTCTGATGGAGAGGGGGGGGGCTCATGGCCATGACAGTGATGAAGGCTGTCATTAACACCGTCGGCGTGTTGGGGCTTTGCACATGAAGAATCTGACCTCACCAAATATTTTAGTGGTGTTGTGCTTGGAGTTGGCCGTGGTTTTCACTGCACGTCAGAAATGAAATGATTATAGAATCTGATTCTATAAGATTCAAGTTCTCTTCAAACTAAAAGCCTAAAGAAATCCCAGGCAAAAAGCCCTCACAATAGTACAGAAGAGTATTAGGGCCATGCAGGAGAAAAAATATTTGAGAGGGGAAGATTTTTTTTTTATTGTGCACTTCGAGAAAAAAGTCGAAATGTCAAGAAAAAAGTCGAAATGTCAAGATTAATGTTGAAATACAATTTTGAGAATAAAGTATAAATTTCGCCTTGTTTCTCAACATTTCAACTTTATTCACGAAATGTTTACTTTTTTCTAAACATTTCGACTTTTTTCTCACAATTGTACTTCAACATTATTCTCAACATTTTGTGACGGCCCTAGGCTTCAGGGCCAAGTTCCTGTTTGTTGTTGCTGTTTGGTTGCTGGGATCTGGGGAGTGGCTCGTTAGGAGTGATGGCTGACACCTGGGTTGGTGTGACTGCTCATCTATATATATATATATATATATATATATATATATATATATATATATATATATATATATATATATATATATATATATATATATGGGTGCCTGAGCAGTCAGGCGCTCTCTCCTCTCTGGGTTACTTGGTTTTGTTTTCTTACATCCTATAGGTTCATACATTCACACTTTACACACATTACTGATGAACTGAATCTATACTTACTTTAGATTTTTTTAATAAATGTATTTGAACTTTACGTGACAGAGGTCCCGGGTTCATTTCCCGGACGAGCCTCCATTTTGTCACGACCTGGTCCTAAGGAAGGACAAAATGTGGAGACCACACAAGACTCTTTAAAGTTCAAATACATTTATTAAAAAAATCTAAAGTAAGTATGGATTCAGTTCATCAGTAATGTGTGTAAAGTGTGAATGTATGAACCTATAGGATGTAAGAAAACAAAACCAAGTAACCCAGAGAGGAGAGAGCGTAGTGCATAATGAAAAAAAAATATTCCTCCTCTAAAATATTATTTTTATTTTTCTACTGCCTGGCCCTAATACTCTAAGTCCTTGCAAAGGAAATTATTAAGAATGCTGTTGACTCATCCAGCGTCCAGCGGCTCATTTCATGTCCAAAGAAACAGTTTGGACTGTCCTCCATGAGTGGAAATGTTATCAGCGTTGACGTGGTCAGCGTGAGCTGCAGTCTCACCCCGGAGCTGTCAGGATTTAGCCTCGTGTAGCATCACAGAGCCTCTAGCAAGGCTTAGGACTCCTCGGTTCACAAAAAAAGGGTTTTCAAGGGTCAGAGATATGGCACTGCATGTTGCCGTTTGCTCTTTTTTTGGCTTTTGGACATCTAAGACGGATCATTTTTATTAGTTTACATGGTTCTTCACTGGGGAGAGACAGACCTAAACGTCACACCATTCGATACTGAATTCAAGCGTTTGCTTTCAAGCAAAGCCCCATCATGCATGTTAGAACGGCAGCAATGATGTGAAATTAATGCGATGTGTGATTCCTGACAGCCACACAGAACATCATTGAGCAGCCATCTGTTACTAATCACGAGCAGGTTGCTGCAGATGTGTCACCGAGCAGCCCGTGAAGGCAGGACGAGGAGATGCGCGTAGACCTCGTTTGAGCGCTGCGTTGCCGTTCAAATACAGCCTTGACAAAGCTTTGAATTCATCCTGAATAAAGCAAGTGGCCCTCAAGAAAAAAAAGAAAAAAATAAGTTGTATGCTGATGGAAAGTGTTTTTTTTTTTTTGTTTTGTTGATTTGAAGAGGAGGAGGAGGTGGAACGACTTCCCGTCGTTAGGACGGGAGATGGCAGGGCGATAACCGAGGACCGACAGGCGTTGTAAACAAGCCAATGTCAGGGTGATACTTTGAAGGGAAAGCATTTAACCTGCCATTTCCTTCACGCGTACTTGTTTGTCTTGAACCTCTGGTAGATGCATAAACACGGTCACATTTTTGAGGCGCTCGGGGTGGGATGGGGGGAAGATGTACACACCGTACTCTGGCAAATCCGTTTCTTTTTTTAAATTCCCCTCATCAGATGGCATGTGGCTCTTCTGTGGCTTCCTCACATGGCTCTCCCTGGGAGTTAAAACATGAAAAAATAGTGCAGATGCACTCTGGCAGACTTCGCAGTCATGCATTACAGCCCGAGACCGTTAAAGCAAGGGGGGGCTGTTCATAATGTCTGTGGACAGCCTGGTGAGACTGGCCACAGGGGGCATGTCAGGACATCTCAGGGAGGAGCTGGGAGTCATTTGATAACCGTTAGCTGGCTGTGTTTGCTGGTCAATCATACTTTATGGCTACACAGCGTCTCTGGGTGTTCTCACTGCGAGCCAGAGTCAGTAAGTCATTTGTTAGTCTCCAATCGGTGTCTGGGGTGCCACACTCCCCTCGGCTTCTTAGGAGCCGTGCAGTGTTTGGCGCATTTCTGATTCATGTAGGCATCAATGTTTAGTCATCAGCTGGAGAGCAGTACGAGACTTTATCCTCTTTCATTTTACATTTAAATGCTCTTTAATATGAATACAGTCTGATGTGTTCGTCTGAACATGCAACTGCATGTTTCTGACTGGTCGTCTTTGTGTATTTCTCTGTTTTTTAACAAGATGTTGATGAGGATTTCCAGTTATTAAACATTTCAGGAGGGCGAGGAGAGACGTATCCAACATCGGTTAAGAGAGTAGGTCCTGATTAGCTCCCACCCGCCCCGGTACACATCCAGTCTTGTTGGGGGTTTAACTACGAGCTTCTGTAGTCTTTGCTTGTTCAGCTGACATGCCTCGCCTCATGAAAATATTCAATTGATTTCAGTTCCATTTTATCGATACGTACAAATAAATAATTTGAGAACACTTGACACTGACCCAGCAGTCAGCATCCACTTTGTAGGAATCATTTATTTGGAGTGCAGGATTCAACACTTCTTTTCTCAGTCTAATGAGCACCAGATGATGCTGTTCTTTAAGCTGCCAGAACCTGTAACCTTTAGATCATAAAAAGAACAAGAGGCAACAGTTGGCTGAGTCAGTTTTAGTACAGAAGAGTATTAGGGCCATGCAGGAGAAAAACTATTTGAGAGGGGAAGATTTTTTTAGTGTGCACTTAGAGAAAAAAGTCGAGATGTCGAGAAAAAAAGTGGAAATGTCGAGATTATTAAAATTCACCTTTTTTCTCTCGACATTTCGACTTTTTTCTCGAAATTGTACTTCAAAATTAATCTCGACATTTCGACTTTTTTTTCGACATTTCGACTTTTTTCTCGAAGTGCATAATGGAAAAAAATCTTCCTCCTCTAAAATATTATTTCTATTTTTCTCCTGCCTGGCCCTAATACTCTTCCGTAATCTTAGAGAGGCTACTAGCATGTGTCCAGGCGCCACTGGCACCGAGAAGAACGTGTCAAGTGTTAAATGGGATTTAAAGTAAATGAAACATTCACTACATAACCGTGAGTTTTTTTTTTGCTGCATCTCTTTATTACTGTGCATTTTGTTGACAGTTGGTGTTTTGGGAGAAATCTTAGGTTCTAGGAGTGGTCGGCTGTACCAAAATGAATCACACACACACACACCCCGCTTTTGCTATAAGATATGAATACATTCATTAGCAAAAAGCAAGCATTTACATAGAAGACATCCACAAAACTACCAGTTTGCTAGGATAATTTGCCGAGTTATCCCCCGCAAATGGCAGAGCCCACAAAATTACTCGTTTGCTAGGATAAAGTGTCAGGTTATCCCCCACAAATGGCTGAGCAATATTCATCACACACAACTACAAAGGGTTTTTTAAGGCCTATCTTACCTCGACACAGGACTGGAGAGCCGGGGACAGTCCGGATAGAGTAAGCCAAGGAAAAAAACGCGCCGGGCGTCCTGCACTGACCCACGGCAGACTCTGAATCCGAACTTCCGGCTACCGCGTCTTTATACCTTTCCCTCAGCACCTTGCGGAGGGGGGGGGGCCTATTTGCCCCCCCGTCCGCAAGCTCTCAAAATAAGTTTCGGCTCACGCGGGACCAAAATCCCGTGCGAACCAGGCTCTTTCTCACAGAAAAACAAGCATTTGCTATGATAAACAGCAGGTGCGTGGCTGACTAAAAACTAAAGCTGTGTTTTGGGAATCCAGGGCATCTTAAGGACACAAAATTAATTTTTTCTCCCTTCAGTTGGTCTCTTACAGTCTTGAAAGCTGAATTAGTTCAGATATAAGTGGAAACAGGAAATCTCACATTCTCCCCAACATGACAAGCATGACTTGGGTGTTAATGAACTACTGAACCTTCACATTATTGGACAAATTTCCCCCGTCTACTTTTGTGAATATGTTTGGGTACAAAAGAAAAGTGAAACTCTGAATTTTTGATAAAGGCAGCGCTGCGGTGGGGGGGTGTTTGGGGTTGTGTTTCCATCAAACGTGTAACTATCTCGTCCTGCCAGACTTCTCTCCACAACAACACAAAAGAAAATCTTTGTCTTTGACAAATAATTGAGATTTCTTCTACTGCCGTTGAGAAAACAACCCGATGATGAAGCAGCGGATGATGGTTCAGAGCTGAGGCCCCGATGTAACGCAGTGATGCAGTCGTGGTTAAGTCATTTTGTAGTTGAACTATGTGGTATCAACGAGGCCGGAAACAGCTGGAAACCGGATGTTGATGACTTCAGATTGACCCAGCGAGTTTCCATCACCCCTAGATTTGAGCAGAAAACCCACCCATCCATCCATTCATCCACTTTCTATATCCGCTTCATCCTGTGCAGGGTGACGGGGGTCTGCTGGAGCCTATCACAGCTCATTACAGGAGAGAGGCAGGGGTTCACCCTGGACAGGTCGCCAGTCTATCGCAGGGCGAGCAGAAAAACCCAAATATCAAAAAAGAAATCCTGAAATGGAGACGGCTCTTATGAAGCGCTATGTGCTGCTTTTTCAGTTTGAAAAATGCTACAGAAATAAATTTGAGTTGAGTAGTTAACGAGGCATTATGTAAGAATGGAGATCAATCGGGAGCCCAGTGTGCGGTTGTGTAACCAACCTCGGTTGTCCGTATAATCTGCCACAAACGATGACAAAGGAGGGTAATAAGGGAGCATATTCCAACCACTGTTGTCAGAGCCAGTCCCCAGAGGCAGCTGGAGCCCGGCCAGCACACACCACAGGAGTTCATGTTGGAAAAGAGCGAAATATACCGATCCATCAAGAAATACATTTTCATAGTACGTGTCCGTGTAGCACAAATGGAGCAGTCTATTTTTGACTCCTCTGCCTGAGATCTGTGTAAGATCCTCTGCTGCAGCCCTCTGTCTCCTCGTGTCTTTTAGAGTAAGTGTCTCGTGGAAACACTCACCAACTCCTGACACATTTTCAAAGAAAGTGTTTGTTGAATTTTTCAGGCTTTTCTGTTTTCTTTCTCCCCTTGTTCTACAAGGTGTGTGCAGCGTTCTCAGACAGAGGCGAGGCGCATAGACAAAGCCCCCGAACGCCTGCATGCTTGTTACTGTGATGCTTTTTGCCGCACTCGCCACCGTTTACTATTAAACCCCCGTCCACGGCGGACTGGGCCTCTCAGACACTCTGTTATTGTTTCATTTATAAACTCCACCACAGTCCTGGCTGGAAATCAGGAAAAGTGCCGCATGAAGCACACATGTGGCGGCGCGAGAGGCAGGAAAATGAAGGTGGTGAAGTCACTCTGGATGAAGACTGCACTGCCGGCACTTTCTACATGAATCTCTGCCTGTCCAGGGATCATTCGCCATGGTTAATTTAGTTCGTGTGCTCAGAGTGGCAATTTCAACCGAGTAATCACAGCACCCCCAAGAGGGAGACAGGTGTTGCACACCGCCAACAAAGCCTCGCCCCTCTCATCTCGCCTCCTCTCTCGTGTCCTTCCAGCTTCCTCCTCCTCGGCTGCTCAGTTCTCACGTACGAGTGCAGATAAGGGACGCTCGCCTCCTTCCCAACGCGCCTGCAGGCTTGAAAAGAGAGCAGTCATGACTGAAACAATGCTGTTTACTGTTTTTCCTAGGAGCGTGTAGTGGGAATTTTGGGCTGATGAAGCCTGCTTAGATTTAGGAGACATACATCTCAGAGTGTCCGCAGAGGCGAGCCGAAGCCCAAACTAATTCTGGTTATTGTAGCTGTGCGCTCTGGTTTACGGTGTGCTCCGTCCCGCGTATCCCTGTATTAACTGAGTCTGACATATCCATAAGGATGATGGAAGGGCCCGGCTTTTTTGCGGAGCGGTTCCCTGAGCTGAATTATAATGCCCACGAAAAGGGGGAAACGGAGCGGTGCAATTGATGAAACGTCCCACTTTTGTGTGTGTTTCAGAGCCGACCGCCATCACCACCCTGGCGTCCACGCTGGACGTCACCGTCGGCGAGAGCGTGGTCCTGCCCTGTCAAGTGAGCCACGACCCGTCGCTGGAGCTCAAGTTCACCTGGTTCTTCAACGAGCAGCTCATCCACTTCGGGAGCCACGATGGCTTCTTTGAGAAAGTGGGAGGTGTAAGTCCATATTAGTCCTGCACGGATGCTGAGCCCCCGGGTGGAGCGTCAGGCCTAAACCTAAACCAGCTCTGACAAGACACGCTTTCCCTCTGCAAACCATTCAGGATGTCACAGTGTTACTAATTACTCTAAATATTTGAAGGGATGAAGTTATAAATAAGTTGTTTCCCAGGTTATTAGTTAAGTTATTGAACTTATTAATTTAACATTTGCGTTAGTAAGAAATTGATAAACCTGCTGAGAGCCAATAAAAGTGAAGTTTCGAGGTGTATTTTTAGAGGATTAGATCAGGGGATGGACAAACATCTTCACATAGGTCAGGGGAGGGAGAACGTGAGGTAGTGAATAGTAGGAATGGGCGATATTTTACCGTTCACGATATACCGTCAAAAAAATTTCCCACGGTAAGAATTTGTCATCTCACGGTAAAAACGATAAATTCCCATTGATGACGTTTTTGTGTAAAGCTGATTTATGATTCTGCGTTAAATCCACGCACAACGTACGTGAAGGAAGGAAGGAAGGAAGGAAGGAAGGAAGGAAGGAAGGAAGGAAGGAAGGAAGGAAGGAAGGAAGGAAGGAAGGAAGGAAGGAAGGAAGGAAGGAAGGAAGGAAGGAAAGGAGGAAGGAAGGAAGGAAGGAAGGAAGGAAGGGAAGGAGGGAAGGAGGGAAGGAAGGAAGGAAAGGAGGGAGGAAGGAAGGAAAGGAGGAAGGAAGGAAGGAAGGAAGGAAGGAAGGAAGGAAGGAAGGAAAGGAGGAAGGAAGGAAGGAAGGAAGGAAGGAAGGAAGGAAGGAAGGAAGGAAGGAAGGAAGGAAGGAAGGAAAGGAAGGAAAGGAGGAAGGAAGGAAAGGAGGAAGGAAGGAAAGGAGGAAGGAGGGAAGGAAGGAAGGAAGGAAGGAAGGAAAGGAAGGAAAGGAGGAAGGAAGGAAAGGAGGAAGGAAGGAAAGGAGGAAGGAGGGAAGGAAGGAAGGAAGGAAGGAAGGAAGGAAGGAAAGGAAGGAAGGAAAGGAGGGAGGGAGGGAGGAAGGAAGGAATGAAGAAAAGGAAGGAAGGAAGGAAGGAAGGAAGGAAGGAAGGAAGGAAGGAAGGAAGGAAGGAAGGAAGGAAGGAAAGGAGGAAGGAAGGAAGGAAAGGGGGAAGGAAGGAAAGGAGGAAGGAGGGAAGGAAGGAAGGAAGGAAGGAAAGGAGGGAGGGAGGGAGGAAGGAAGGAAGGAAGGAAAGGAGGGAAGGAAGGAAGGAAGGAAGGAAGGAAGGAAGGAAGGAAGGAAGGAAGGAAGGAAGGAAGGAAGGAAGGAAGGAAGGAAGGAAGGAAGGAAGGAAAGGAGGAAGGAAGGAAAGGGGGAAGGAGGGAAGGAAGGAAGGAAGGAAGGAAGGAAGGAAGGAAGGAAGGAAGGAAGGAAGGAAGGAAGGAAGGAAGGAAGGAAAGGAGGGAGGAAGGAAAGGAAGGAAAGGAGGAAGGAAGGAAAGGAGGAAGGAAGGAAAGGAGGAAGGAGGGAGGGAAGGAAGGAAGGAAGGAAGGAAGGAAGGAAGGAAGGAAGGAAGGAAGGAAGGAAGGAAGGAAGGAAGGAAGGAAGGAAGGAAGGAAGGAAGGAAGGGAGGGAGGGAGGGAGGGAGGGAGGAAGGAAGGAAGGAAGGAAGGAAGGAAGGAAGGAAGGAAGGAAGGAAGGAAGGAAGGAAGGAAGGGAAGGAAAGGAAGGAAGGAAGGAAGGAAGGAAGGAAGGAAGGAAGGAAGGAAGGAAGGAAGGAAGGAAGGAAGGAAGGAAGGAAGGAAGGAAGGAAGGAAGGAAAGGAGGGAGGAAGAAAGAAAGAAAGAAAGAAAGAAAGAAAGAAAGAAAGAAAGAAAGAAAGAAAGAAAGAAAGAAAGAAAGAAAGAAAGAAAGAAAGAAAGAAAGAAAGAAAGAAAGATAAATTCCCATTGATGACGTTTAGTAGTATTTAGTATCTTTTACAGCAGTGATTTGGGGGCTCCAAAGACTGAATGTGGTGATAGATTTATAGTTAAAAAGGTGGAGTTGAATTGGTATTTTTTTTTATCGGGATAAATGCCAGAAATTATTGTGGTAAATCTTTTAGTCCATACCGCCCATCCCTAGTGAATAGTCATGGGGCCTCTCATGGGTTCGTTTAGCAGGCTGGTGATAAACGAAGCTTCCTATCAAGTACAAGGTACGGACAGAAAACTGCTGCCTCTGGTTTACTTTGAAACTAAACTGACTTACACGCCCTCAAACTATTCGCAGTCGGTGGGTGATTTTAAAGGTGTGCAACCGACCTGTAAGGATGTCATACTTTTTCTTATTTTTTAGAATAAAAAGTATTTGATGATGTAAGTGTTTCTAGGGCACGATCACAAGTGTCTGCCGAACAAATCGCTGTTCATCTCAACTTACAGTGATGAGCTCCGAGCCTCTCACTGAATCCTCCCAGCCTCCGCGCCGCGGCTGTCAGCCGTCTCCAGGATTCTGCACAACTTGCTCAGCTCGACTGATGAAATGATAATGTAAGAGTGATATTCGTAATTAAAGAAAGGCTCTGGTAAAAGAATGAAAAGGTCTCTTGAACCAGCCAATAGAGTAGCCATTAGGGTGCGCCATCTAAAAATCCCACAATCCCAATCAAATGATTAGTGTCAGTGCATTTCTGTAACTATAGTGATGAAATAAAAGCATTGGGTCGTATTTCTGCATCCTGTTTGGATTATGGAAGGAGAGGCTGCATGAAGACTTTATGGATTCTGTTTTCAAGACACACTTCTGTGAAAATGAAGTTTCTTTTCAGCTGGCTTTGCTCCCGCGAGGCTGCTGTTGTTACTGAATTACAGTAGCTGGCGGGTTACCGCGCAGCTAATGGAAATGCGTCTGCTTGTGTGTCCGTGACTCTGTTGAATGACAGCAGCATTCGGCAGGAGACATTATGATCCGGAACATCCAGCTGAGGCACGCGGGGAAGTACACGTGCGCCGTGCAGACCAAGGTGGACAGCATTTCCATCGCTCTGGACCTGGTTGTGAGAGGTCAGTCATAATATTGCACAATCTTAGCTTTTTCCAACCAGCTTAATCTTTAAGGTTTCCACATAGTTGAATGCATTGATCTACTGCAGAAGACCGGAGAGTTTTCAGTAGTGATGCACCGATTGTTCGGTAACCGAAATTGTTCGGCCGAAAATGGCAAAAAAACACTTTTGGTGTTCGGTGGAATAAGTGGGGAAAAAAACCGAACAATTAATAACGCCGTTGTAAAATAAGGAAATAGACTGGCCGCTCCGTCCCGTAACGTTGCGCACTACATAAATCGTTGGCCAACCAAAAACTAACCCCATAAGAATTTTACCTAACATTCACCAGGAGGTGGAACCAAAACAACATAATGCTGGGAAATTAAAACATTTTCATTTTTTTTATGTTCAATAAATATTTTCTACCTTGTAATTTTGTAAAAGATTTTTTTCTTTGAAAAGCATACCTAAATCAAATGTATTTATGCAATGGTGAAAAAATTGGCAAAATAAATGAAAAACTGCTGAAGAACCATGTTCGGTATTGTTCGGTATTCGGCCAAGTGTTTATTATTATTTTCGGTTTTGGTTTCGGCCACAAATTTTCATTTCGGTGCATCACTAGTTTTCAGTGATTCATGTTGAGCTGGAATGATTGTACGGCTCTAATAAAGAATAAGGGGATAGAAAACAAAGAAAAGTAGAAGTATCTGTTTAAGTTTTAAAGGAAATTGAATGTATAATTAGATCAAATAGCTCCCAAAGGGTTGACATTGATCTAGCTTTGCTGCAGCAGCCACAGTTGTGACTCTCCACCACCTCTCCATCTCTTCCTGATTTACATTTCCTCTCCCCCTCTCCTCTCCCTCCTTTCTTCTGTCATTCTATCTATCTTTCTCTCCTCCTTCCTTCCTGCCTGGCCTGGCCATGATTCAGGTCCCCCAGGGCCCCCAACCAGCATTCACGTGGAAGGCATCACTGATACCACAGCGTCTCTGTCCTGGAGGCCCGGGCCTGATAATCACAGTCCAATTACAGCGTACACCATTCAGGCCAGGACGCCGTTCTCCCTGGGGTGGCAGGCTGTCACCACAGGTAAGCCCCCTCCAGCCAGCCGTGGCCTCCTCCAGCTCCTCTTTTCTGCTTCCCTTTTAAAAATATTGGCAATGTAATTTCCACAGCCGCACCAGGTGGCCCTCATGTACTGGGATCATTGACCACTGCTTTATCCCACTCCCGGGAATCCTGGAACCTGGTTCTGGTCCCGATGATGAAGTGTGTTGCCAACGCTGTAATTTGATAGTGTGGCTACACAAGCAGCAGAGACGTTTTCCTATATCCGTTTTAATGGCACCCTTGGTATTCATGCATTATTGGTGTAATGTGCTTTTATCCTACACTGTATACCCCGGTTTATTGATATTTTTGGAGAATTTAGAACACTTTCATCTCGGATAGTTTTTCTGGCAACATTGATTCGCAGCGCTTAGATCCTATATCTGAAACACAATGTTGTTTTTGTGGCTGCACAGAACTCAAATACAGGACTGTCTCAGAAAATTAGAATATTGTGATTTTCTGTAATGCAATTACAAAAAAAATGTCATACATTCTGGATTCATTACAAATCAACGGAAATAATTGCAAGCCTTTTTATTATTTTAATATTGCTGGTCATGGCTTACAACTTAAGAAAACTCAAATATCCTATCTCAAAAAATTAGAATATTCTGGGAATCTTAATCTTAAACTGTAAGCCATGATCAGCAATATTAAAATTGAATTTTTTATTAACATTTTTTATTAAAATAAAAAAATGAGATGTTATTTGTTTATTTGTATACTGGAAACTTTTTTGTTATGTTTTCTTTGAACAGTTGAATGTTTTCTTGTTGTCAGTTTTATTCTTGGTTTTTTATTCTATTTTTTTTAGTGTCATGACCGAAAATAAACTAAACTAAACTAAAAAAAAAATAAATAAAATAATAAAAGGCTTGCAATATTTCAGTTGATTTGTAATGAATCCAGAATGTATGACATTTTTTTTAATTGCATTATAGAAAATAAAGAACTTTATCACAATATTCTAATTTTTTGAGACAGTCCTGTAGACTATTTTTTTGCCATTTTTTGCACCAGCCAGAGGTTTTTGCGGCTACTATATTTCCAGATTGTCAAATGAATAATGATTGGATTCCCCAGTGCTTTGTTTCTTCCCTGATGTGAGCGTTGTTTGTCCTTGAGAGTTATGACGGCTGTCCTCCGTACCTGTGGTCCTACCAGGTCCGTCAGGCTGCAGGATCGCCTGCTGCTGCCGCTCTTCTCAAACACACACTTAGCTCGAAACTGAATGGGGCGTTGACTGTGTGTTTTATGCCAGTTCCTGAGGTGGTGGGGGGCCGCCAGATGACAGCTACAGTAATAGACCTGAGCCCCTGGGTGGAATACGAATTTCGAGTCCTGGCAAGCAACAGAATTGGGACGGGCGAGCCCAGCAAGCCGTCCAAACAAGCAAGAACAAAGAGCACCTGTACGTACCCGAAACCCCGTCAGTCCACTCCGCGTGTTTGTGTGTGTCCAATATTCATGGAATACCAGTCACAAAACCAGGGAGACATAGCCAACTTCACTCCGTACCAATACAATCCCTCTGACCCTTCTGCAGGGTTCGTATGTTTTGAAAAAACCTGGAAAAGTCATGGAATTTGAAAATATCATTTCCAAGGCCTGGAAAAGTTTTGGAAACATGATTTCACCCCAAAAGTTTTGGAAAAGTCGTGGAATGTATTTTTCTCAGTTAATAATAACATTTAGTAATAACAGCCTATAAGGTAGATTTAAAATTGATCAATAAATATTTCATATCGAAAAGTGCTTATTCATTTTTCAGACCCTATTACCTCAGAAACATTTATGCCTTGTGAATTTCGTCAGTTATTTGTTCTTTATTGTGAATGTGCAGTATTAGATTACTATACTACATATACTACAACATATTGCTGGTGTATCAGTGTTAGTTTAAATAAATGTTTATTTTGTATAAAACCATAATTGTCATTAGATCTCCACTGTGGTGACTTTTTACATAGTTTTATTACTATATTTCATTCATACATTGATGTTTTAGAGGTCATGTATAGTCATGGAAACTTGCTGCCAAGCAGTGGCGTCAATTCAGTCAAAGCTAAGGTATGGCAAGGTTACGAGTCTCAGAACTGAACTACAGTATCAACCAACATGCCCAGTATACTCATCACAGAAGTCTGTGTCTGTGTCTGTGTTCAAGAAAATTTGAACTTTTTCAAATGCAGCCTCACTCATATCCTGCTAACTATGAACACTACACTTAAGGCTGATTTATGGTTCCGTGTTACACCAACGCAGAGCCTACGGCGTCGATTTAACGCAGAACCAAAATTCAGGCTTTGTGTGCTGATTACACAATACACATCAGTTTCCTCACGGACAGCAAGCGGCAGAGTTAGAGAGCAGAAGCGTATCTGACAAACGCAATTTAACTCATTTTGTTCACTTCATCCACTATGTCAGTGCAACAGTATCACGTGGACATCCCAGTTTAACTTCAAACAGTTAAAGTCCAAATGCAAAAAGGAGAGGGAGGGGGCAGAAGAGAGAAAGAGAGTAAAACAAGTCAAATATTTCCTTTAAACAGATTTATAAGAGGGTAGAGTGATTTGATATCTTACCTTAAGATGAACTTGCATAATGAATCCATCAGTGGCTACAGCCTCATTAAAAGCCTGACTGGTGCAACATTGGACCATCACTTGCCTTCTTTCTTTGAAAAACAATTGCGGGGTTGCCAGCTTTCTTTTCATTTTTGTAAGTTTGTAAGTTTGAAAGTTTTGTAAGTTTGTAAGTTAGTAACACCGCAAAGAGCGCTAAAAACGAGATGTGTTGGGAAAGATAATACCTATAGTGAAATTGATCATGTTGTTCTGACTTGTATTTGTAGTTATTTTATAGGTATTAAATAATAGAATAATCAATACAAATAGACACAGAGTAATTCCATAAATGTATTTAAAAAACAAACATTTACATTTTCCCCTGAAGCCGAGGTGTGTCATGGAAAAGTCATGGAAATGTGTTGTTTAAAATGTGTATGAACCCTGCTTCTGAAGCTTAGCATTTAACTTATATATGTATATGTATTAATCATCATAAAAGGTAAATTGAAAGACAGCAATCTGTAAAAGCAGCACCTGGCTGGCCGAGGCTGGACCTCGTACGTCCCTTTCCTTTGTGTTTTCTTCTGGAAGAAGCTGTTAGAACCTTCTTGAGATGGACGAGTGGATGTGGACGTTACCTGTTTGCAGTGGAGGAAGTGATAGCATGTTCCTTTTGAAGGTCCATGTGAGGTGGGCGCAGCTAAGCAGATCTGTCTTCTTCTTCCAGCTCCGAAGGTCACACCCGCTAATGTGAGTGGAGGCGGAGGCAGTCGCTCCGAATTAGTCATCACTTGGGAGGTGAGCGAGCTTGTTCAACACCCCTTCACCCAGCGGGGGGGAACCAGACGTCATTACTCTCCTTGGATTCGGCCCTGCTTTCATTAATAACATGTGATCGGTTAATGTATGGCATTTTCATTTCTAAGAACACGGAGGCAATAACGGCTGCTGTCACCGTAGGGAGAGAGGAATGCTTTTCACTTTCCAATAAGATAATTAAACTCAGTGTTTCTTTTTTTACATCATTTTTCTTTTCCTTTTTTCTGTCAATATTTTTTTTATTTTTCTGTTTCTATAGAGCCCACATGTATCAAGAGGCTGGTATTTTTCAGGCTGCATAGGCCCCCGCTATGAAACGTTACGCAGATTCAATGTTGATGTTTGAGGTTTCAGTACAATTTAAGCCGTCTGTTTGGTTTTCTGAGGTTTTATTCACTCCTCTGTCCTTAAAACTCCAAAGGCACCTTTGTTTCAGTACAAACATTTAACATTTGTCTGCATACGGAACCATGCTGAAGACATACAGGAGCCTAAAGTTCATATTCATACTTAGGGATGGGAATAGAGAACCGGTTCTTGTTGAGAGCCGGTTCCCAGTGTTTCAATTCCTTGGAATCGTTTGCTTTTTTTGCAAACGATTCCCTTATCCATTCCAGTGGGCGCAAATGACGTCACCATTCGGGCCCAGCAGGAAAACATGGCCACAAAGCGGCATAAACGCTCGAAAGTTTGGTTACATTTTACCAAAAAGGCTGACAACAGGGCGACTTGTTGTTCTCCACAGCTGGAGACACCATACGTCCAGAAAGATCGCGTATCCTTCGTGAAAAAGCAGATATGCTTATTTTTCTGCTTATTTTTCTGCAAAAGAATTGTTAATTCTTCATAGTTGATGGTTCCATTGGACTTGAGTTGATTGTATTTGTCACTGGCTGACGTAGTTTTATTCTTGAGTGCTCAGCTCAGATATCCTTTTAAAAAGGAAATTTTAATTTCTATTAGAGAAGAATATTTATTTTATTATTATTTTAGATATTTTATTTATTTTAACCAATAATTTTGTGGGGATCCCCTGGCACACCATCAAAGAGCCCAAGGCTGGGGGCGTCTTAAGACCTCACTTGTATTTTTTTGTTCAAAGATATAAAACAAAGTTGATGCTAATCGACCTGTTTTTCTCCTTTTTTCCAAATGAGAATCGATAAGAGAATCGATAAAGAATCCAATCGTTAAACAGAATCTAAACTAAAATCGGAATTGGAAAAATCTCATCAATTCCCATCCCTGTTCATACTGGGACTGTAACTTCGGTCCACAAGGTGGTAGTGAAGGGGGCTAAAAAGTTAATGACAAAAAGTGTAACGGAGCCTAAGGGAAGATGTTCAGTTCGGTAGAGCTGATCATCGCATAAAACTCACTTGAAAAATGATAATCCAAAATAAGAAAAGAACATGTTTAGAACCATTTCTCTGCACACTTCAGTTTTTGACTTCATTTTCAAAATACTGAGAGATTTAGCTTCCAGTATATGCAAATATATCTATGATAAGAAGTCAGAGCTTCACCAAAGTCCCCTCATCTCTCCAGGGTCCATAAATACCCAGGCGGCCTCAGAGTGCACGTTCTGTCTGGAGACCACATGTTTTAAGACAAGCCTTCTTCTCGCTGCACTAAAAGAGAAATAAAGTGCTTTTTATATGGGCATGTATCTTTTAGTAGACAGGAGTGACAAGGGTTGGTTTATCCACTGGAACATAGCTGGCTGCCATAAACATCTGGTGCGCGTCATCAGTCTCAGCTGAGTTTATGTCAACGTGTTGAGTTCTCAAACTGTGTGCATTGTTGGGTCCTTCAGCACCACTTCTGCATTCACCATGGTACACAGTATCTGAGCACCGTGCATCGTCCTGAAACCGCTAAAAAATCATCTCCAGTCTTAGTATTCAGTCTGCAGTCTCCAACCTGCACTGAATGGACGAGTAGGGCTGGGGATCGATTCAAATGTCAAGAATCGATTCGATTCCGATTCTTAAGATTCAGAATCGATTATCAAGATTTGATTCGATTCCGATATTGATTTGGGTTAGTGTTATTAAAACTGTTTTTTGAGCTGTTGCATGAATTATATGACTGTAGTTATGCAAAATATTAATACTAGTATTATATTGAGATTAAACAGCAAGTATTGCAGCTAATGATGCTGTAAGGACCAATCAGCTCCCAGAATGCTGATAGAACTGAAGAACAGAAACATCATGTGGGTCAGAATTATCAAACAGATCCAGGGAGGAAACAGAGACGGATGAAATCGGTTTTATTTTTTCCCACATTCCGTTTTTATTTGTTCCATTTTCGGTCTATTTTGGTTTTTAATTTTTGAGCATTTGGTTTTTAGCATTTTTTGCAAATGTAACCTCAAGACAGTATATAAAGTAATGAAATACAGACAATTTATGCAATTATAACCTAACACTTTAATGTTTTCATACCTTTAAACATATTTAAAGGCAAAAACATGGCACCACTTATTCTCGTGTCCAACAAAACATTACTTTTTTGGGGATAAACAAAAAAAATAACCAAAAGTTGTAATGTAATGATGAAAAAAAAAAATACATTAATAAATAAAAGAAAGAAAAAAAAATCGATCTTTAGACATATGAATCGATTTTTAGGAATTAATATGAGAATCGATTTAGAATTGGGAAATCGATTTTTTCAACACAGGCCTATGGACGAAGTAACATTAAATATGCTGAAACAGCCTTGTGTTTCTCCAGCCGGTTCCAGAGGAGCTGCAGAACGGACCAGGCTTCGGCTATGTGGTGGCTTTCCGGCCCCACGGAGCCACAGGCTGGATGAAAGCCGCCGTGCCCTCCCCTGAAGCCTCCAGATACGTCTTTAAAAACGAGAGCATCCAGCCTTTCTCTCCTTTCCACGTGAAGGTCGGGGTGTACAACAACGAGGGGGAGGCACCGTTCGGAGCGGTGACCACCATCTACTCTGCTGAGGAAGGTGCGTTTGACCTCATGGCAAAGACATGGTTTTTCAGCTAGTATAATGGCGCTTTTACACTAGTACCTAGTCAGCTCTACTCATGTCAACTCAGCCAAGTTTCTTTTCCATAATAATTCAGCACCTGGAGCAGAAGTAGGAGGTTGGAGAGAAGCTGCTGTGACGTATTTGATTGTGGGATCTAAATGAATAAGACACTAAAGATGTAGAACCTGCAGGAGATGATAGATGTGCTGCTGGGTCTGTGGCTTGTGTTCGATACCAAGTTAAAAAATGAGAGTGAGAGAAGCTTCAAGTAGCAACGCTTTTTTTTGTTAGTTTGTCTCTGCGCTGCTGAACAGTCAGCTGGAGCCGCGAGCAGCTATGAAGAGACAGAGCTCCTGGTAGATCTGGTCGTTCCTTATCGCCCGTCTACATCCCTTTTTAATTCTCTCCTCCGCCACCAGGTTTATGAACATCTGCACCTCAGAGTTGGATCACCAAACAGACTTTTGCACTGCCATTGCTGGTCAAATAAAATGAACAAGAAGTCGCAAGTCGCTCTTTCACTGATTTCCACCTCCTGACTCAGACGTCTGACTCCAACCCCCCGACCAATCGGCAGTGTTGTGCAAGTTCATACTTCTCATGAACTAGTTCAAAGTTCAGTTCACATAGTTTAAAAATGAACAGTTCACGTTCATAGTTCACCATTTTCATTTTGAACTAGTTCAAATTCAGTTCATTTCAATATTTTTGAAATGACCCCTGCTGAATACAATCATGTATTGTCCTAGTGGCGTTTCAACTTTATTCAGAGGCTGTAAATCTCCAACATTGTAGTGCATTATCAATTTGTCTACCTGTTACTGGGAAATCAGACCTCTTGGTCTTTCTGGGAACTTTTTTGATTAGGACTCGCAGATATTTTCTCCCACTGGGCGGATGCTTTAACTCCACATGACGTTTCAAATGTGAAGTTGACGAGGCAGACGTTCAGACTTGTTTTCTCAGCGCAGGTGGACATAATTTGGGAGACGATGTGTAAAATTCCCGCAGATAATGATAAGCGGATCATCATCTGACAGCTCGCTGACGCTGCGACTGCAACGTCTCTCTTCACCTGTCAAGGCTGATTTATGGTTCCGCGTTAAATCGACGGCGAAGACTACGGCGTAAGGTACGCGGCGACGCGAACCGTACGGTCCGCACGCCGCGTGCCTTAGGTAGGCGTTGGTGTAACGCGGAACCATGAATCAGCCTACATTCGTAAAGACTGCACCGGGCTCGTCGAGCATTTTAAATGTGCGCGCCGCCCACTGGTGAAATAAGGATTATTTCGTAATAATTGGACCTAAACAGTGAAGCTGCAACTCACATAATCTGAACAGTTCAAATTCCAGTTCATGATCTGCAGAATGAACAAGTTCACGTTCAAGTTCTTTATGTGTAAATATGTTGCGTTCAGTTCAACGTTCTCACAGAAATGAACGTGTTCAATGAACGCGTTCATGCACAACACTGCCAATCGGTGGCCTGTAGTGTGATGACGTCAGATACAGCCGACTCAGCTTCGGCAGAATAGATACAGAAAAAGTATCTACTCGGCACGTTAGACCCCTAGTGGAAAAGCGCAAAACCGAGGCGAGTCGAGTCGGGCTGAGTAGGTACTAGTGGAAAAGTGCCATAAATGTACAGGTTTAAGAGTGGATCCCCCCCGGGATGATCAGTGACAGTATTCCCACTCAGCACTCCTCAGGCAGCCTGTCCCAGCTTCCCTTCTGGTGCGGTTCTGATGAGAGCGGGCTTTGAATCTGTTTTGATGTTCCCTCTTTGAGGGGGTCATCAAAGCCAAGTGGCGCTGCTAAAATCATTCTGCTTTAACTCCAGAGCCGGGCCGAGCTCCCACCAGAGTCCGTGCCAAGAGCCTCTCTGCATCTGAAATGGAAGTTTCGTGGAAAGCTCTGCCCTGGAACGCCAGCAAGAGGAGGGTGCTGGGCTACGAGGTGAGCACCGCCGATACACCCGCTGAGAGTGTGTGTGCTTCCACTGGATGCTCTGCCCTTTTTAGTGCGGTGCACGTGTGTGTATAAGTGTGCAGATGACAACTAATGTTGAATCTTGTTCTCTTTTATTATGTATGAGCGTTTCAGGCTCATGCACCTTGGGCACATGAGATAATATCTTGCTGCATGCATGATAGTCTAGCGTGGTCCCCGGCCTCTGGGCCGAGCTGTGTTCCTCTTGTTGCTTACCTAGGTACCGTAACCAGCATGATTAGCTTGCTATCGCAACACTCGACGGGACACGTGTTTATCGTCTAATCCACACAGCGCTGCTGTTTTAGAAAGTGGCTTTGTGCTCACGGAGGTCATTTTAATTCTGCTCATTATTATAATCCAGGATTTAAAAATGCTACCGTTTTCATTCCTAAGAGTGCATAAAATACCATCCATACACCCATCCATCCATCCATCCATCCATCCGTTAGGATTTTATGAAATTGTTTAAAGGTTTGAAGGGTTTTTCTCTAAGATTCTATACTGGTGGTTGCTCTCATCGCAAGACGACATCCTGGTTTGTAGGGTTAGACTGTTTTGCTGAGTTCTTCTTTAGGTGATGAAAATGAAGAGAAACAGATGTTTTAAAACAGATTTTCTCAAAGTTTTAGTGATCTTCGGTATTTGCTGAGTTAAGATCTCAAGTAAGAAAAATCGGCAGGATATATGTGGCTGAAAGTGTGACATGTTTAGGTTTATTTAACCACAGATGTTTTCACAGATAAGGTTCAACATCCGCACCTATAACGTAAAGAACACCTCCCTTTTCAGTATAAATATAACTGGATCGGTGACCATCGTGTGCATTTATCTCCTACCTTTGTGGTTTGAGAAAGGTTTACCTCCGGCTGGAAAACATTGTGCATAATATAATAAAGCTTGTAACAACTTTGATTCTGTTCACTGGTTTTCTTACCAGACAAACAAACACAAACAAATGGAGATCGTTCACATCCCTCCCATTTACTGTAAGGTCAGGAGCCAATCCCAGCTCTCTGTGGTTAAAAGGCGGGGCCACAGCCTGGACAGGTCACCAGTCCATCGCACAGCCACATACAGAGCCGTCTGGGAGATTTGCAAGGCCCTGTGCGAAATGGCCGGGGGGGGGTCCCTTTTTTGGGTTTTTCGGGTCGGATCGGGTGTCTATATGCGCAATTTTAACTCTCCAATTAGCAAAATACTAGATATCTTCCCCTGCCTCATCATCATCTCGACTGCCTCCATGCAGGGCCCCACGGCTGCTTGAGACCCGGTCGGATCAGTGATTTTTGTAACAAATTTATCAAACGAGCCTTTCAGAGAGGCATTAAACTCTTCCATTTTCTTTAGTTTTTTTCTTTTTTCATCCCCTGATGGAAATTTCCTGAATCTGCCTCGTTCTCTCGACATTGTGTGACAGTTTGTTCCAACTCCACCCGTCTGGATCAGAGCAGCTTGTGTCTGCGCTTGGTCTGATCAGTTGTATTGAACAACAGAATCAACAGCATCATTGCACATATATTTATTGATATGCACAGACTAGAAAACATTTAGAGGTCTGTAATGGAACGTGACTGTTGATATTTATAAGGGAAAAACGGAAAAAAAAAACAGAAAAAAAAAAAGGCCCATAGCGCGAGGCCCTGTGTGGTCGCACGGTTCGCACACCCCTTGCCACACACACACACACTCGAACAAGATACCAGAATTATGACATTTTCACGTCCCAAACTAAACTCAGGAGCAGGGTCTGGGCCGCACTCTACAGTAAAGAACTTGAACCAGAACCCGCCCGACGGAGGCATTCATCATCTCACTAGGTGGTGGGCATGTGCACTGCTGAAGCCTGTTTTCAGTCCTATTCACCACATCTCCTTCCACTTGAGTTCACGTGTCCCTGTTTTCAGTTTGCACTTCATTGACAGGGTGCAACAGAAAGCTTTTAAGGTGTCCGTCACGTTTTCTGCACTCACGTCTGCAGTTCCGCCTTGTTGCTTTTCAGCTGAGGTACTGGAGTAGAAGTGAAAGGGAAGACACGGCCAGCGTGCAGAGGACTGTGGGAAATCAAACATCCACTGTTATCCGAGGCGTGAGGGGGAGCACCACGTATTACATCTCGGTGCGGGCGTATAACACCGGCGGAGCGGGGCCTCCCAGCACCACTGTCAACGTCACCACCAAAAAACCTCGTAAGGGTCACGTAGAAATACAGCTGCTTGTCGCCGCTTCGCTTTTGTTGGAGGTGAACAATGTGTTTTCCTCCTCACAGCACCAAGTCAGCCTCCGGGTAAAGTCATGTGGAACACATCAAACTCCAAGATCATACTGAACTGGGAGCAGGTCAAAGCGCTGGAAAATGAGTCAGAAGTGACTGGTTACAAGGTGAGCACGCTTGTTTGATCTGAAGAGCGTGCTTTTTGTTTTTTGCCATAACTCACACTGCTCTTTACTCAACCCCGTCCTCAGGTGCTGTACAAGAAGAACCAGCACAGTCGACCCAGCGTCATGGAGACCAACACCACCTCTGTTGAGCTTACTCTCCCCACTGATGAGGATATTATCGTCCAGATAAAGCCGTTTGGAGAGGGAGGGGACGGCAGCAGCAGCAGGCAGATCACCATCCCCAGGGTCCCAGGTCAGTGGAGAGCTGGATCCCCTGCAGCATTTCTTACCAGAACAGATTGGACTTCCTCATCTCCAAATACACATGCAACAGAAACATAATGTGCATGAAACACTTACAGGACTGTCTCAGAAAATTAGAATATTGTGATAAAGTCCTTTATTTTCTGTAATGCAATTAAAAAAACAAAAATGTCATACATTCTGGATTCATTACAAATCAACTGAAATATTGCAAGCCTTTTATTATTTTAATATTGCTGATTATGGCTTATAGTTTAAGATTAAGATTCCCAGAATATTCTAATTTTTTTAGATGGGATATTTGAGTTTTCTTAAGCTGTAAGCCATGATCAGCAATATTAAAATAATAAAAGGCTTGCAATATTTCAGTTGATTTGTAATCAATCCAGAATGTATGACATTTTTGTTTTTGTAATTGCATTACAGAAAATCACAATATTCTAATTTTCTGAGACAGTCCTGTAATGTGCATGAAACACTTATATAATCAGGCAAATGTCTAAGTAAAGTCTGTTTAGAGCGACGGTCTTGAACCGTCTATACCAGGGGTAGGGAACCCTGGTCCTAGAGAGCCGTAGTCCTGCATGTTTTAGATGTTTCCCTACTTCTTTACACCCTGATACAAAGGACTGTGTCACTAACACACTTGTGCAGACCTGAATGAGAAGCTGGTGACGGTCATTAATTAGAATCAGGTGTGTTGATGCAAGGAGATATCCAAAACATGCAGGACTATGGCTCTCTAGGTCTAAGTAGTCTGTTTAGAGCAGGGGTCTGCAACCTGCGTCTCCGGAGCCGCATGCAGCTCTTCATCCTCATTGTACCTGCTCCCTTTGGCCTTGAAATAAATCCTGAACATAAATAAATGATATTTCTGAATTCATTTTTAGTCATATTATTAGTTTATTTTGTTGGGCAGTTATCTTGGAGTTTGAGTTGATGCCATCTAATTTTAAAAGAACTGTTTTTAAATTTCCATATTTATTTTTAAAGCTGCTAAGCTGCAGGTACATGTTTTATTTATATTAAAATGGGGCAGTTTTTATTTTACTTTTACACAAATATAGACTGAAATAGGCCTACAGTTCACAGTTTAATTTATTTCAAAGTACGCCTACAAATGCACACTGTTGTTATACAGGACTGTCTCAGAAAATTAGAATATTGTGATTTTCTGTAATGCAATTACAAAAACAAAAATGTCATACATTCTGGATTCATTACAAATCAACTGAAATATTGCAAGCCTTTTATTATTTTAATATTGCTGATCATGGCTTACAGCTTAAGAAAACTCAAATATCCTATCTCAAAAAATTTGAATATTCTGGGAATCTTAATCTTAAACTGTAAACCATAATCAGCAATATTAAAATAATAAAAGGCTTGCAATATTTCAGTTGATTTGTAATGAATCCAGAATGTATGACATTTTTGTTTTTTTAATTGTCTTACAGAAAATAAAGAACTTTATCACAATATTCTAATTTTCTGAGACAGTCCTGTATTTAGTTGTAACAGCTAAAATAATACATTTTAAAATAACTTTTAAATTCTCTTTTATTTCACGTGGCTCCCGACAATTGCTTTTTTTGTAGAAGTGGGGGCAAAATGGCTCTTTTGATAATAAAGGTTGCAGACCCCTGTTTTAGAGCGATGGTCTTGAACCGTCTAGGTTAAGTCTGTTTGGAGCGACTGTCTTCAACCCAAGGAACCCAAAGTGACTAAAGCAGAATGTACAAGCTGTATATTGAAGTCTTCTTTCCTCAAGGCAAACACACTAACACACTTGTTTATTTTGATACCTCTTCAGGCCCCAACGCAGTCGGCTCAGCATCCAAGGTCTCCACTCTATCAGCCCTCAGCACAATAGCACTGTCTTTCACAGCACGGACATCTTTATGACAAACGGCTCCCAGCAGACGTTGTATCCGACATGGAGACAGCTCCCCGGCAGAACGCAAACACAGCCAACTCCGCTCTAACTACATCCATTCATTTAGATTTTAGAGGCAGAGGGAAGATGCTGACGGCTAAAATTAGAAATACATTATTGAGGAGACAGAGGAGGAGCCCCCTTCAGTGCCCAGGCCAGGTAGAGGAGATTGACTGATGTCGTGACTATGTTGTTACCAAAGCAGCTTTCATAAAAGAAAAATAAAGTGAAAAAATGTCTTATTATATGCATCTTTTTGTATGACGTGTTGAGCTTTTATACATTTTGTTTTCTTAATGGGTTTGAAGTCAGCCTGAGGTGACGGGGAGAACATTTAACTGCATGGTATATAACATCATCCAGGCCTTCAGTTTGGAGGTGAATATCATTTGGAAGTTTGCCCTTTTATCTTCTAAAATAAGGTTTCGCCAGTAAGTTTAGTTCCAACAGAGCAGAGTATGTTTGGTTTTTTCCTGTCACGTTACAGTCGGTACATGTCTGTATTTCAGTTTTGCCCACCGTTTCAAACATCTTTGACTCGGAGGTCTGCTTTGGTGTTGGTGTTGCTTTTGGTCTTCTTACTCAGAGCATGAAGAGAGGAGTAGCATCAGTTTCTGCGTGTGAGTCTTAGCTACAAAGTAAGCCTGCCAAGGTCAGTTCAAAAGGAGCCCTTAAAAAGGTGGGCTCCAGTTGCTCTAATCATAAATCTGCTGAAAACGCAGAACCATGCGCTTCCATGTTGGAGCTCAATGGAAAAAGTCTGGGGTATGTTAATATACTCTTGTGCAATGTGAGCAAAGTAATCATGAGAGCCTGTGATCATTCCTTCTGTCCATTACGAAAGTAAAGAGCACAGAGCCGTCTGTGAGGACAAACAGATATTCTGTCATCAGGCTTTAGGCACTTTCTCTGCAGAACTGTAGGACAAGTTTGCACTGTTGCAAGACTTTATTTATGGCCTGAGATGTCCCAAAGATTGACAAACGTTGGTCCAGTGCTCAATGCTGCTGCCTCACAGCAAGAAAGCTCTCCATTCAAACCGGGTTCCTAGGGCTGGGCGATTTTGGACAAAAATAAAATCCCGATTTTTTTTTTCTCTGAAAATCCGATTTTCGATTTCGATTTTTTTGGTAAAAGTACAAAAGACAATGGAATAAATTGTTTCAAATATTTTATCTTTATTTTTAAAGAAAAATAGCAAGCAAATTTCCCTATTGGGAATGAAGTGCAATTGAAAGATACTGTAAATCCTCCTTTTAGTAAAGTGACAAAATTTACAATCTTCTTGACCAAACAAAGATGACTAGACTAGATGCGAGAGGAAAATCGATTTTACGATTTTCCTTTTTTTAACATCGTCTTGATTAATAAATCCGATTTAGATTTAAAATCGATTAATCGCACGGCCCTACGGGTTCCTGTCTGTTTGGAGCGCTCATGTTCTCTTTGTGCGATTCCTACCACCGTCCAAACACGTATGAGCTTAAATAATGATTCTAAATCCAGTGATTTTGCACATTAGTCCTCACAAAACGAGCACTGTAGATGCAGTTATGAATGCACTCAGATGAGAATGCTTTACAGTCGACATGGACAGAGGGACGGTGAGCTTTAACCCTGGCAGCACTACTAAGACGCCATGGGCAGGAACTTGCAGAGAAGTCAGTGAAGTGCTTGACAGTAGCAGGACCGAGCTGTCGTCGAGGGCTTATCCATCCTACGTTCCTCCAATCCCGGCCACCGGACGGCAGTGACGGCCTGACCCCTGTGGCCGCCTCACTACCCCTCATTCTTTCAGTTAGCCCTGTGTCTAGAGCGATTCTTTGCCTTCTGTGTGCCTCATCATATGTTCAAAATCCTCAGGTCCTTAAAGAGCCTTAACTTATCATATGTATGTCGAAAAGAAACATTAGAAAAAGCAGAACCACAAAGCAGCTGCGGGGATGTTTACATGCTGCTGTAGCTATAGGAACCACACGGTGGGTAGCCAGCATCCTCTGCTGAGGTTACTGAGGGTACTCTGAACGGCATTCTGCCGTTTCACGTGGGATATTGGCAATATATGAGGCCAGGTGCATTTTTATAGATGTGTATTCTTAATAAAAGATGCTGCTGCTGATCTTTTTTCCTTTTCCCATAGTCTCCTGATGCCATGTGGGCCCGCTGTGCTGCTCTGAGTACAGCGCCGTCTGTGTGTAGCTTGTAATCCAGTTCATAGTTTGTAGTACTTTGAAGGGGAAGTGTACTGTAGGCTACTGGGTTTTGCTGAGAATCATGCATCAAGAAATGTGTAATATACTGTTTTGTACACTCAGATCATTTATATAAAAGAACCTTTCTAAAGAGATGATTTACTTGGTTTTTATGTAACAACTCTGTTTCATACTGTAGCTAAGTGTTGCTCAGCATGACTGTACTTTGTCCTCCCTTCTGTCCATCTGCAGACCGATTGAATGGCTTTAGGTTAATGCATCTGATAGGTTTGTGCATATCGTATGTGTACCATGAAATCTGAACCGGTATAAGGCCAGCACCTGTGCTTCTGTCTCAGTCAGCCTCCCTGAGAAGTGAGTGAGTCTACTGTCTATATACGCTCTCCGGAAGGTCCTCTCTGTCGCTGTTTGTTGTTTATACTGTGTGAATAAAGATACCTGATTTATAGAACAATGCAATTGTCGCGTCATCAATACAGTCTGTTGCAGGATGTCACATGTAGGAATTAGTAGAAACACACACACATCTTAACCAGCATCATTTCAATTAAAACAACAGGCTTCCAGGTCATTACGACTGAATCAGAGGTGTCAAGTAACAAAGTACAAATACTTTGTTACCTTACTTAAGTAGAAATTTTGGTTATCTATACTTCACTGGAGTAATTATTTTTCAGACGACTTTTTACTTTTACTCCTTACATTTTCACACAATTATCTGTACTTTTTACTCCTTACATTTTAAAAACATCCTTATTATTGTATTTCATTTCGGCCTTTAAAAAAACTATCCAGTTAAATTGCTCCATCCGGATAGAGTGAATTTGGTTGTGGTTGTTTCAGATGTTCTTGTCCAGTTTTGTTCTTACATCCGTTCCCTCAGATTCCTGCAACTAAACTTGGATGTACATTCCAATAAAGGTTAGGATAAATGATAACATGCCTCTGAAGTTTGACTTTTTGCATCATTACAATACTTATAGGCAACTAGTCATCATATCTCCTGCTCTCTGAAACACATGTTAATGCTCAATAGTACACATATATGGTTCTTTAATATATTTGCATTATACTAAGATACATTCATTTTCAATGGCTTTTTTCCCCCTTACATTACTTTTACTTTTATACTTTAAGTAGTTTTGAAACCAGTACTTTTATACTTTTACTTGAGTAAAAAACTTGAGTTGATACTTCAACTTCTACAGGAGTATTTTTAACCTCTAGTATCTATACTTCTACCTGAGTAATGAATGTGAATACTGAAGACACCTCTGGTAGGAATTAGTAGAAACACACATCTTAACCAGCAGCATTTCAATTAAAACAACAGGCTTCCAGGACTTGTGAAACATTACGACTGAATATGATTATCTTCTGTGTACGAAAAGGATTTGGAGTGTGGTAATACATCACTTCTCTGATTTCCCTATCAGATCAATTAGTGCTTCTCTCCAGTTCAATCCCTCGCTGGAAGAAACACAAGAACCAACCTACGGAGCATTACGCAGAATCTTTTGAATTACCTTGAAAAACTAGTCCAAACACATTTGTTTTCACTCGAAATGATGATTTGATGAGTGGGAAGTAGTTACATTGCACTGGTAAGCAGCGTGTGGTCTCAAAAAGGAGAAAAAAATGAATTACAAGATGTGACAAGTCAGGTGAGGAGCGAGCTGCCAACGGGGAGATTCTGGTGTAACAGGAAAACTTTAAGACTCGAGCGAAATGATTAAAGTAATGCCAAATCTATCAGAAAGAATGTCCAATAAAAGGCTCTTTACCTGGTAAATCAAACAATTCTTTAAGCAAATCCTCCATGTTGAATATGCATTATGCAAACAACTTATCACTCTTCTTTACAAAATAAGAAAAACAAAAGAGGATTATGAGACGTTTCCTCTAAAACACTTTACGTGCGCTTATAAATGACACTTGTAAGTAAAGTGTAAGTCAAAGGAATTGACCTCAATGGGTTTATGTATGGCAAAATGGGTTGAGATTTACTGCCTCTTACCCTGTTATCTTTCATTTCCCATAATGCAACACTGCAGTCTTCGTCTCTGTGCTGAATAGTTCCTGTGGAAAGCTGTTAGGTTACAGGGATGCACCAGGTGGCAGTATCAGCACACGGATAACTACACATCAGTCCAAACCAACCTCACCACGAGATGGCGATACAGCAACCTGAGGAGAATAGTATCAATCCTTACTGGCTTTTATTTTGGATGCAGAAAATAATGCATGGAAATACGGAAGCCACGTGAGAAACACGAGCATTTTGTCGTCTTTCTCAAGGTGCAAACCCCCTTCCCTCATTTCAGAAGCAGAGGCAGTGTTTGAATCATACTGAGACATTTATTTATGCAGGTATACAGCACACACCACCAAGCACTAGGGGACGTAGAGCAAACGGCAGTGGAGACTTGACAGTAAAGCAATTTAACGGCCCTCACAGACAACAATCTCACGTTTCTGATTTGTACTGCACCAGTTTTAACAAGATGGGCCTAAACTTGTTTTCAGCTCTCATGCAGAGGCTTTCCCTCCCCCTGTACTTCCAGGTCATGATCTGAGCGAAGACAGACGCCAACTTTCACCCGGCTCTTCCTCACACCGGACACTTCCTGCTGAGCACAGAGGAACCCTGCACCTGCACCCATTCATGCACTGCAGAAACTCAACATCTTAACAAGAATATGTGTCTTATTTCTAGTTAAAATGTCTAATTTTTAGTCAAAAAAGAATCTCATTACACTTAAAACAAGAATCATTACCAGAAAAATAACTTATTTGACAATTTTCACCTGTTTTAAGTAAATTGTCACTTGAAATAAGTAGAAAAATCTGCCAGTCAGACAAGATTTATCTTCTCATTACAAGCAAAAAAATATTGTTCCACTGGCTCTTATTCTACTTATTTTAAGTGAAAATCTACCTGAAACAGGTGAAAATTGTTGTTTTTTTCCAGTGATGAGTCTTGTTTCAAGTGTAATAAGATTCTTTTTTGACTAAAAATTACTCATCACTAGAAAAAACAACAATTTTCACCTGTTTCAAGTAGATTTTCACTTAAAATAAGTAGAAAAATCTGCCAGTGGAACAAGATTTTTTTGCTTGTAATGAGAAGATAAAATCTTGTCCCACTGGCAGATTTTTCTACTTATTTCAAGTGAAAATTGACTTGAAACAGGTGAAAATTGTCAAATAAGTTATTTTTCTGGTAATTACATGTTTTAAGTGTAAGGAGATTTTTTGACTAAAAATGAGACATGTTAACTAGAAATAAGACACATATTCCTGGTAAGATTTTGAGTTTTTGCAGTGTGTTCCTACCTTCGTGTCACTGCTGCAATTTCACTTACTGATGACTTTAATCTTAAATCTCACCGATGCTTAAATAGAAGGATGGATGTTTGCACATCAGGCCCATGACCCTTCAACCCAGCGCTCCCCCACACAGCATTCAGCTTTCACATGCACTTTTCTTCAACAGTGTGTCCAGGTTGTTTTACCCAGCAGTTTACAGATGTGCAAACAAAGTGCCTTCACAAACAGTCCAGTGTCAAATGACCAGGAACAAAATAGGATTAAAACAAAAATAAAGCAAAATATAATATACACATCAGCAGGATTACAATCTTGTTTCCACAGACATTTCAGCAGCAGGTTGACAACTTCAGTAAAGTCAGTAGCTGGAAGAGTAGACGATGAGGGCGACAAAGCCATGACCACAAACGCTGGAAAAGATTCTTTAAATATCACTCTACAACTGTATTATAGGTTTTGGTTATGCTTCAATACACGTTAGAGTTCACAGTTTTCTCCCTTTAGAGGACAGGATGAGAGGAATGGATGCTTATTGCAAACCTCACAAACAGTGCGCTTCACTGCCTCGGTTAACGGTAACGCAGAGGTTCAGAACGGCAACGTCGGGCTCCATCTGTGGGACTAGAATTGATAAGTGATGCATAGTATAGTATTAAAGGTCACTCTGGGCATGTGGAGATGTTTACCGGCCAACATGCACTATGGACTGACGGTGCATCGTGGGCTTTCAAAGAGGCTTTCTAAGTTAGAACTCAGATCAAATCACTTTCAAATTAAAACCAACAGATAAATAGAAAGGCAGCCATGTTAATCTTACTATTTTGGAATTTTTTGAGTTGTATCTATAAACATGCTAATGCATGATAGAAACTCTTTAAACACAACTGTGAGAAGCAGCTGTAATAAATATCTTTTTTATAACAAAACAAATCTTTTCATGACCCGGTCCCCTGTGCCTCTGACCATGGAGGGGATAAAGAAGATGGAATAAAGAAGATGGACAGGTGGATGACAGAGACGGACCGCAGAGACAGGGTGTGAAAAACTGAATTAATTGGTCGTCATTGAGTTCAATAAAAGCAGAACGTGTGTGTTTGCAGGTCTCGTGTGTTCAGGTGGGGGTTCGAGCAAAATGCCAAGGAGCAATGATCTTAAATCATTCTGCAGTGGGGAAGATGATTCACAATTTAAACCCAACATTCAAGTCAGTAGCCAGTATTCTCCGGACCAACAGGTTCCCCCAAAACTGCGAAGATAAAAACATAAATAATCAAAGTCTAAGAGTCTACAGACCTCAGTTATTCATATCAAATATTAAATGATGTGTCTTTACATAAAAAAAAGACAATGCAGGTCTGGAGTGTGGGTAAAAGAACAGCTTAAGTTGGCAAAGTTGCCTGTCAACAAACTCCAGGGAACAATGCATGTCCCACAAGGCCGTACGAGGCCGGAGTGGAGGCGTTTTACCAAAGAGCAACATGTATCGATTATCTATGAACACTTGTTCCCGTACAGCGTCACAGGGATCTGCTGCCGCTCATCCTCGCTCTAATGGGGAATAACAATCAATGCTTGACATGTTTTTGGACAGTGAGAAGAAGCTGGATTACTTGAAGAAAGCCTGTGCAGGAGAACTCACACCCCACACAGAAAGACTCCCGCAGGATTTGAACCAGGAACCTGGCCGCAGCTGAGTTTTACTGGGTGCTTTGACGGCTAAAGACTGACCAAAGCTGGGCCCGGTCAAAACCACACCACCAAATCAGCGACAGGGTGGCTGAAAAGGAAGAGAATGGTCCAATCAAGGTCCAGTATTCCCTCTGACTGATGGGACCTTCAGAGAGACGTACGCAAACGAGCGCTAACAGAGTCATTTAAAGCAGCACAATGTAACTTTCCGCTTTTGTTGAGTTTGGCGGCTCCTTTGGACAAAAGCGGTAGTGCTTTACCAGAAAGAACACTACGTTTCCCATGAGCACCAGCGCGTACTGCCTGGAAAGATCCTGTGCCCATCGCGTGCATTTGTTTTGATAGCGAATGAAGACGGGACGGACTTTCAAAACTACTTTTCTGTTTCACCAAGTGAACAGACAGAACGCAAAAAAAAAGATGTTAAACTGCTGGAAAGGAACTGTAATTTACCGGGATACCTTAAACAAGGGAGCCAGGGAGCGGTATATGGAGAAAATAATGATTATTAATGGTTTGGGTTCATATGAAATCCCTATCAAAGAGTGGAGCTCCGATGAGGATTTATTGCCGCAGTTCTGCACAACCAACGTCTTAGGCTACCTTGTTTAAGAGTGTTTGGCAGCTGCTTTGGTAAATGTTTGACTCGCCATGTGTTTCAATAAATTTGTATAATAGTACAACATACAGTACATGTTTTGTATTACTCTTACTTCTCTTTTCTTTTTTTTTGACTGCTATATTATGCTGAAGAGACTCTGAGTCGTGAGCAATATTTTTGTTTTCCTTGTGAGATTATTTTTTTCCTCTGCAGCTACAAATAAGAGTTAATATCTTTTCCTCAACAAACTAGTTTTATCTGAAAATTGGGGTTAATCGCACCGCAGAGAGCTGGCCAGCAACTGCGTTTAGCTGGAGAAGTGGGGAATAAAACCCGTGTTTTGATCCGACCCCGGTCTGTGTGAGTGTTTGTTTGTGCTATACTGTGGAAGGTTATGTTTTTGTACATTTTCGTCTCGACTACGAATCAGGAAGGAGGGGGAAGTGACATATGCCGTAAAGCAGTCAAAGCCGTAAAAATGTGTAGTTTTTTAGTGTGGCAGGGTTCCTACCATGCACCTCAAAGTTACATAGTGCCAGTGAAGGTGATACAGACCCCTCAGACCATGACAGAGGTTCATTAAACCTGTTGGAAGTCGATGTACCATCACAATGACTCTGGAAATATGATATTAAGGTGGAAAAGTTACATAGTGCTGCTTGAACTGAAACCACGCTGTAAAACCAGAGGACTGGAACCTACCAAGACCAAGTCAGAGAAGTCCAACTGACTAGTTTTACACAAGGGAGCATCCGCTCTGCACGTTGACAACGATTTAGTTAAACTCATCATGATATTTTGCAACACGTCAACTGATTCTCTCCATCTCAGGCTGTTTCCTGATTCTGAGGGTCTGCTAAGGACGAGCTGGTCGCTTCTTCTGTCTTTTATGAGGACCTAATATGAGTGGAGGCTGTCCATTGTGATCATGACTGTACCAGCATATTAGGTGGTTCATTAAATGTAAATGTTGTTACATTATATGGATATGTCAAAGTTGTGTTTGCAGCTCACGCTGAATCAATCTGAGTGGTCAAATACATAAATATGAAGCTCCGAGGCAGGTTCTGATGCACTACCACCATCCAGGGTCCAACACAAGCCCACTTCACAACGAGCCGAGCTGGCGCTTAGCGACCGCTCCGTGATTAACTTCAGATTAAAGTTGGCCAGAAAAATGTTCTTACAGATAGACTGAAATGGTCCAAAGCACAAGAACAACAGGATCAGTAAAATCAAGTAAGTAGAAAAAGCAACAAAAACATTAGCACATTTGTGAAACTCAACACAGACAAAAATGATTTCTCCTAAAATCCATGTAAAACTCCTATGACGGTGTTTCTGTCGGTGCCACGCCGTCACCATGATGCGACGGTAACACTGATGTGGGATGACGGCGGCGACGGTCGCCATGATGGAGACCCGGGACCGGTTCTAGCTCTCTGCTCCAGCGTCTGCCGGTCCGTCCACAGCCATTCCTTTAGGTTTCTCCCTCTGCCGTCATCACAGAGCTTCCCCACAGTCTCACATACGGGCATGTCCATTCTTTCCATTCCCTCTGCTATTATTAATTGATCATGCAGATTATAATCATCTGATATTATACATGTTGATAAACAGGCAACACTGAACATAAGTAAAGATTCTCTATAGATAAAAATGTAAAAAGCTAATAAGACAGCAGTTGATTTAACTGGAGTGTCACAGCGAGGAGGTGACAATGGTGAGCAGGATGTCTGGGACCTCTAAATAGGAAGAAACCATTTCTCAAAGAAAGGGGGGGAGGGGGATCGTTGTTTCACAGGAGCCAGAACCCGTCAGATTCAGTTTTCCGTACGGGGTGGAGGGCTGGAATGGTCCGGGACCGCGGTCCGGGCCGTATGAGAGGCAGTCACAGTTGTCGTCTAAAGGGATAGGAGGTCTACTGCTTCTCAGAACTCAGTCTGTCCTGGGGTTGACGCGTGCGCCGTGGCGACGGAGAGTCCTCCTACACCGGTCGGTGGCATGCTGCTTAGCGGGGCAGAATATACACAGCTGGAGGCTCCTCTCCCGTCCGTCTCACAGGCCGCGCCGTCCCATCAGGACTGTGATGACACAAAACACACACAGCTGACATGAACGTGCACGTCCCAAAACACACACACAGCTGACATGAACGTGCACGTCCCAAAGCATGTTTGCAGTTTGACTTCTTGGATCCTGGTGAAGATTTGGATTGTTGAACCTTTTTCTCCACCACAGTTTTATTAACCCTTGTACTGTCTTTGGGTCAAAATGACCTAATTCCTCCTGCTCTCTCCTTCCTTCTTCCCTTCCTTCCTTCCTTCCTTCCTTCTTCCCTGCCTGCCTGCCTTCCTTCCTCTTTTCTCCCTTCCTTCCTTCATTCCTTCCTTTTTCCCTTCCTTCCTTCTATCCTCCTGCTCTCTCCTTCCTTCTTCCCTTCCTCCTTCCTTGCTTCCTTCCTTCCTTCCTTCCTTCCTTCCTTCCTTCTTCCCTGCCTGCCTGCCTGCCTGCCTGCCTTCCTTCCTTCCTTCCTTCCTTCCTTCCTTCCTTCCTCTTTTCTCCCTTCCTCCCTTCCTTCCTTCCTTCCTTCCTTCCTTCCTTCCTTCCTTCCTCTTTTCTCCCTTCCTTCCTTCCTTCCTTTTTCCCTTCCTTCCTTCTATCCTCCTGCTCTCTCCTTCCTTCTTCCCTTCCTCCTTCCTTCCTTCCTTCCTTCCTTCCTTCCTTCCTTCCTTCCTTCCTTCCTTCCTTCCTTCCTTCCTTCCTTCCTTCCTTCCTTCCTTCCTTCCTTCCTTCCTTCCTTCCTCTTTTCTCCCTTCCTTCCTTCCTTCCTTCCTTCTTTCCTTGTTTTCAGCCCTTCCTTCTTTCTTTCCTTCTTTTCATTCTTCCTTCCTTCCTTCTTTCCTCCCTTCTTCTCTTCCTCCTTCCTTGACCCGAAGACAGCACAAGGGTTAACGGGGGATTTCTCTCAGGTGTTTTTTATTGTTATTATTTTTTTTTGTGATCAAATGTTTTTATTTATATTTCTTTTTTTTTTAATTATAAACGGTGGCATCCACAATGATGTCAAACAAACGTTATACACATATTTTCACCCCCTTCCAAACCCACGCCTCGGACCTAAGCATTCAATGAAAACAATTAATAATTAATAATAAAGAAAACAGAAAAAAGATAATACAACAATAAAAAACAAACAAACAAAAAAAAAGGACAGAATAAAAAGAAGGCAAAACATAATAATATCAAAAACTGGACAAGGATAGCTGCAACAAGGTAGTCTATATCTATTTTAAATACATCTTTCAAGTTTGGCTTTAATTTGATCTGCTGCTATAAACCAAAATAAAATATTTTGTTGTTTTGCATTATGGATTGGGGCTGTAGATATTTCCAGATAGATAATATCAAGAAAAGTCAAATACCAATGGGAGATGTTAAGCATGTGTGGTGGTTTCCATCTTACTGCAATTAACTTTTTTGCTGCTGTTAGGCCAGCAAGCAAAATTTGTTTTTGACATAGTGAAGCATTAATTGTTAATAAATTATTTAAAATAATTGTTTGAAAGTTTACTGGACTTGAACTTGTTATTATTATTAACACATGGTTGACAGGTATACTTGCATCTTGCCTTGGAAAGATGAAAGTGACCTGGATGCTGGAGGAGTTGTGCAGAGATCAAGTCAGAAGACTTTTATGGGGATGCTGTATAAATGTCTGCAGTGCTCTGCTGCAGTTTCAGACCCGACAACGGACTGACAAGTCTGTCGTTTTAACAATATAACAAATGACGGTTGAAGAAAACTCCTCAGACTGTCAGCTCGCGTCTGTGTCACTCTATCGTACTGGCACGTTACAGGTTATTTTGCATCCCTGTGTGGTGAACTGATGCTCGACAAATCCTCCGGGCCTCGCAGGCATGTTAATGAATCCTTCTCCACAGAACGATGAAACAATACAAGTTACGCTTGAACGGCATGCTTGAACCGTGGCCCACCTCTGTCCTCTGCTGCCGCTCCTCCGCGGGAGGCTCCGTTTCCCTGATTACCACCGCTTTGGTGACCAGCATGTCAGGATGCTGCTGCTTTGCCTCCTGGATCGCCATGGCGAGGGCCTGGAGTCATAGAGGACACAGGTCATCTCAGTCAAGGGTTACAAGAGAAACTTAACCTTTATTTAATCAGGGAAGAATGATCTGGCTAAGACTGGCAGCAGAGTTACAAATGCATATCACAACAATATGAACATAAACTAGAAAATTTCATGAAATTTTGATATGGGCATGCCCTACTGCCCATTCGTCCCCTCTCGCTGCTTTGGTTTGGGGCTGTAGTGGTTGTGTTCGGGGGGGGGTTCTATGTCAGTTGCATTTCATTCATTCCTGTGCTCCCAATATTAATGGGGCGCGCTTTTTGGCATCTAGCGTCCCCACGGTAACGCTTTTGACTGAGAAAAGTAATGCCCATCGAGGCACGATGGAGACGCATCTAACGATGTATGCCGTGCATGGGTGCACGTTCCGGTTCAGCCTACATTAACGGATTGGTTTTTTTTTCACCATGGTAAAAAACCCCATCCGAATGAATGGGGCCATTTGTCATGGATTTTGACATAAAATGTCCTTAAATCACAGCTTCATGAAATTTGAATATGTTGAAGTCCACAGCGTGCCGAGTCGGGGAACATTTGTACGATGTCTCTACGATAACCTGTTGCCTAGCAACAAGCGTCCAAAGTGAAATTGAAATAAAAAAAAAAGAAAGGTAAATATCGCAAAGACTGTAATAGTTGGCATAATGAGGTTGTACGGTCCGTTATTGCCAATTGGGCAGAGTGTTTGAAAGTTTGAACGATGTCTCTACGATAAAGTTCGGCCGAGCAATAAGCGTCCGAATTTTCGCCTTTTTTTTTGCTTTTTGGCGTGTAGTGTTGCCACGGTAACACTTTTGACTGAGAAAAGTAATGCCCATCGAGGCACGATGGAGTCGCATCCAACGATGTATGCCATGCATGGGTGCACGGTGCGGTTTGGGCCGCATTAACGGACGAAAAAAGAGTGTGGAATAATAAGAAAAGGGAAACCTTTTCTGTATACTAATATATCGCCTTCATTTTTCAGGTTTTTCCGGCCGTGTTATATATTTTGGGGATTTTTTTTTCCACATCAGAGCGGGGTCATGCTGTACACCCGCTGGTGCGCAGTGGGACTTTTGCGACTTTAGCTTGTTAGCAAAATGCTAGCAACATTGCCCTTTGGGCCATTCTGGACGATTGCAATATGGTCATGCCATTACTTGGCATGCCCATAAATATGGACATAAGCACCTGCAAACACCAATAACATCATCAAAGACTGCCAGCATTAAGGTTTCTGACCTCTAAGGGTTTCAAAGGTCACTGTAATCACTGCTGATTGTGATCAGTCATAACATCACCAACAATGATCAAGTATGCTTGAAATCATGAAATGAGAGCAGATACTTGAGGCAAAAGCGATCTGATTCCAGTGAGGAAGTGTCACCTGATGCTGGTCCACATCGTCATCTCCTGTGATGATAATCCTTTTTTCGATCCTGGTCTCCGAATATCCTCCTTTCACAGTCTGTAGAATGCATGAAGTCAAAAATCAACTATTTCCTGTCTTTATAACAAAATACTGTGTAAAACTGATTTACTGTCTACCTGGTTACACCAGCAGATAATCGGAGTTGTCTCTAAATTCCAGCCCTTATTAAACGCTGTGTAAATCCTAACCAAGGCTTCAACGCTGCAGGACTAGTGAAGTTCGATATCAAATACGTTTTTGAGGAATTATTTCTGTTCATAAAAGATCTGATTTTGTATTTGACTTCTTGTTTCCTCCGTCCACCTGCAGCCAAGAATGTGCAACATATATTTATCTTTATTTACACTTTTATGCAGTGAGACTTCACCTGTTGCACGTAGGACATGTTTGTGAGTTCTCTCCTCTTCAGGAACCAGATGTTCAGAGACAGAAATGTCAGATTGGAAAAGCTGAAAAGTTTTTTGGGAAGCCTCGTCTTTGAATAAAATTATTTTAATAGAGTGGTAAAAAAGCACTCAGAAATGTTTGAACATTCATGATGAAAAACACGAAGTAACATCTGAAAACTTGTTGGTTCATTTGTTTTTTTTTTCGTTTGTTTTTTTCGAACATGTATAAAAAACAAGAAAAAAGATAAGAAAACAAATACAGGTGGACATTCCACCACATAAAGAAAAAACACATATTTCAGTTACATGTTCGAAAAGGATTGGGAGGAAGTATAAACTTATTTAATCCCACCCCCTTTCCACAACTAAACAAATAAATAAATTATATGTCTGTATTATTTTTTATACTTTACACTAATTTTTATAAATATATATCATTTTTACAAAAATAACCTGTTTAATACAAGATATAAGCTCTATCGTAAATATAATATAACTATGATATAAATATAAGAGTTGGAGTTCAGGCACTGATGACTCGCAAAGGATTCTTGACAAAATGTTAAATTAGATCTTTAACATAAAAAAGAAATGTAATATTCAATTTATGGCTGTGTTATTTAGTCCAAACAGATCTGTGTCATGAAAACAGAAGGCACAACATTGCACAGGTCTGTAATTCAAAACTCTGCCTTATCACCAAAGCTGCATCGATCCTAGAAAAATATTTATGGCATTAAAATCATTTGAACACTTTGAAAGTGAAATAAAATTGTGTCACTGTTACGAGCTGATATAACTGTACGGTATTATTTCACATGATTTGCGTGTGGTGATGCTGGTGCCAAGCTCTGGTGATGAGCAGCAACCATGGAAACAGATATGGCGTTACCTTGGTAACTTGTGTTGTGGTTGCCGAGGTGACGCTCTCAGCAGTGATGGTCAGTGGGGACACAGCAGACTCCCTCCCTTGGGTGCCAGCCTTTATCTGCAGAGCAGGGCAGTGTCACACACACACACACACACACACACACACACACACACACACACACACACACTGACATGTAATCATGCCCAGGTAGACCGGCACAGAGCTGACAGGTGTGACATGTAAGTGACCAAATGTTCACTGAGGAACCTTACACATTATGAAATGTTTAAATCAGTTTAGATTTAGTGATTGGACTGTTCTGATCAACAATTAAAGCATGCTACTGTACCTAGAAGTACACATTGTTGTTTCTGGACAAATCATGTTTGAACTGCTGTTTTTGTCTACAGCGAACTGCTAAAAAGTTGAATCTAACTAAGCGGATTAAGATGTTTGGGCAGATTTGATTTGGATGAATACAAAGACATACAGTATTAACATATTGAAATGAGTTAAGCCAGCTAAGCTTCATCCATACATCCACCCATCCACTCTATGTCAGCTTAGTCCCTACCAGCGGAGGGTTTCCACAGCAGACAGCATAGTCCGCACATCGAGCTGGCACAGGTTTTAGGCCAGATGCCGTTTCCTGACGCATCCCCGAAGCAAAAGGAGAGGGGACTTGAACACCCACAAAGGGAAAATCTGACGCTGCACCAACCGAGCCGCGCAGTGAAGGAGACTATTGGTGCTTTTCCACTAGTAGCTACTCAGCCCGACTCGATTGCCTTTGCCCTTTTCCACTAGGGGTCTAACGTGCCGAGTAGATGCTTTTTCTGTAACTATTCTGCCGAGGTTCTAAGCGGCTGAGTCGGGCTGTATCTGACGTCATCACACTACAGGCCACCGATTGGTCGGGGGGTTGGAGTCAGACGTCTGAGTCAGGAGGAGGAAATCAGAGAAAGAGACTCTGACAGCGGCTTTTTGTTCATTTTATTCGACCAGCAATGGCAGCGCAAGCGTCTGTTTCTGATCCAACTCTGAGGTGCAGATGTTCATAAACCTGGTGCTGAGGAGAGAATTAAACAGGGGTCTAGACGGGCGATAAGGAACGACCAGATCTACCAGGAGCTCTGTCACTTCATAGCTGCTCACGGCTCCAGCTGACTTTTCAGCAGCGCAGAGACAAACTAACAAAAAAAAAAGTGTTGCCGCTTGAAGCTTCTCTCTCTCTCATTTTTTGACTTGATATGGAACACAAGCCACAGACCAGCAGCACATCTATCATCTCCTCCAGGTTCTACATCTTTAGTGTTGTTGTCTTCTCCGTTTAGATCACACAATCAAATACGTCACAGCAGCTTCACTCCAACCTCCTACTTCTGATCTGGTTATTGAATATAAACGAGGGCGAGGCGAGTGGAGTCGGGCTGAGTAGGTACTAGTGGAAAAGCTCCATATCACACTGAGTGCAGACAGGGCATGTCATAGGGATGGCAATGGACCGGGGTGTTAAAAAGCACCTCTGGAACATTGATTTATCAGCCAAACACTCCCTCTCTGCCGAAGCAGCAAGAGCAGAGCGTGGGAAGGACTCACTCTCAGATGACGCAACAAGGTGCCGGAAGTGAAACCAGTGAGGAAGAGGCTGGTTCTCCAATGACCACTGGCTTCTCCTGCTGGGTTGAAAACATCTCCTGCTCCAATGAGCACCCTTCCAAGCCATTAGATAGTAAGTGGGCAAATGTTTACGCTAATCATTATCACAATTATTTCCGTAATATCAACTTTCCTTCTGGCTCCAAAGAGATCAGCTGAACCTGAGGGTCAGGGTGGCTGTGGGCCTCCGGGTTTCATAACTAAGCTGAATTTAAGTCATCCATGGGTCAAATATCCTTTTCCGTTTTTTTGTCTCCCATGTATTTGTGTATTTGTGCGCCGTACAGAATTTCATCAGCAGAGGAGAAGCATTTCCTCGTGTTTCATCATCTTTCTTGATGAGATTAGTGTAAATGCTTGCAAATGTTCCAAGGATGAAACTAAGAATCAGGTCCATGGACCCCAGTTGTCAGGCAGAGTTTCATCTAGGTGCTACAAATTATGGTTACATTTACAATAATGTCCTTGAAAATGAAGCTACTTTATTTATTATAATTCTTAAACGCTAAATTCCACATTTTTGTGAAGCCTCTTAAATTAAAGCTGATGTCTACACTTTGATCACGTCTGTGCCGGTGTTTATGGGCATCTGGACGTAACTTTAATCAGTTAAACTATGCCTGCAGCGCATATTCATATAAAATCATAAATATAACCATTATTACAACATCAAATACAATATGTCCTGTCAACATCTGGTTCCCAAAACATGATTCACATTCGTCGTACCACCACACACACACACACGGCTGCTGTAATGTGACTGTCACAACACTTACAGGGGAGCCATTTTCTTTGATGGGGGCATCCTGACTGACGACTCCGTGGTTCTGAGGAGAAAAAGCAGTTGTCGTGGTTACAGTAACAGCCTTTTCTGATTCCTGGCTTCCTGATATGAGAATATTGTATGTTTGCTGCCACACGCATTTCACACTTTATGGGGTGGTAATGCAGAGCAGCAGTTCCCAGCCAAGAACAAGGGAGCTCAGCAGAAGTACAGCATTTTGATGGTAATACCACAGTGTTCTAGCAAACTGCACCTCTGTACAGTGGGTCAGGGCTTAGGCAAGGATTTAGGGGAGGACTTAGTGAAGGTTTAGGCAAGGACTTAGGCGAAGGCTAAGAAAAGGTTTAGGCGAGGGCTTAGGTGAGGGTTTAGGCGGGTGCTTAAGCTTGAGTTATGGTTCTGCGTCAAAACGACGCTGTGCCTATGGCGTGTGGTACACGTCGACGCAGACCACACGCCGTCACTGACGCCGTCACTGACGTGCACATCCCGAAAATTGTAACTACGCGTCGAGGCGACGCAGACCCAACGCAGACGGAGAGGGCTGTGATTGGTTCGCTTGGTAGCAGTACATTTCCGGTTTCCGGTTTGAAGCAGTCGTGAACTTTCAGCGTTCTTTTCTTTGTGTATGTGTGATTTTTTTTGTTTTGGTTTTTTGCACAATAGTTGTCCTTTTCTCTTTGATTCACTGTGACCGGAAAAAGTCGGATAAACCATTCAGAAAAAGATTGCAAATTAGCGGTCACGGGGGTACTGCACCACGATGAAATGGTGTGACGGAGAAGTCCGAAGGGTTCACAACGGCGTCACGGTGACGATGTGTGCTCTGCGTTGGTTTGACGCAGAACCATAATTCAGGCTTTAGGCGAAAGTTTAGGCGGGGGCTTAAGCGAGGGCTTAGGCGAAGGTTTAGGCGAAGGTCTAGGCAAGGACTTAGGCGAAGGCTGAGAAAAGGTTTAGGCGAGGGCTTAGGCGAGAATTTAGGAGAGGGTTTAGGGGAGTGCTTAGGTGAGGGCTTAGGCAAGGTTTTAGGAGAGGGCTTATGCGAGGGTTTAGGCGAGGGTTTAGGCGAGGGCTTATGCAAGGGTTTATGCGAGGGTTTAGGCGAGGGTTTAGGCGAAGGCTGAGAAAAGGTTTAGGCGAGGGTTTATGCGAGGGTTTATGCGAGGGTTTAGGCGAGGGTTTATGCGAGGGTTTAGGCGAGGTTTTAGGCGAGGGTTTAGGCGAGGGTTTAGGCGAGGGTTTATGCGAGGGTTTATGCGAGGGTTTAGGCGAGGGTTTAGGCGAGGGTTTAGGCGAGGGTTTAGGCGAGGGTTTAGGCGAGGGTTTAGGCGAGGGTTTATGCGAGGGTTTATGCGAGGGTTTATGCGAGGGTTTAGGCGAAGGCTGAGAAAAGGTTTAGGCGAGGGTTTAGGCGAGGGTTTAGGCGAGGGTTTAGGCGAAGGCTGAGAAATGGTTTAGGCGAGGGTTTAGGCGAGGGTTTATGCGAGGGTTTAGGCGAGGGTTTAGGCGAGGGTTTATGCGAGGGTTTATGCGAGGGTTTATGCGAGGGTTTATGCGAGGGTTTAGGCGAGGGTTTAGGCGAGGGTTTAGGCGAGGGTTTAGGCGAGGGTTTAGGCGAGGGTTTATGCGAGGGTTTATGCGAGGGTTTAGGCGAGGGTTTAGGCGAGGGTTTAGGCGAGGGTTTAGGCGAAGGCTGAGAAAAGGTTTAGGCGAGGGTTTAGGCGAGGGTTTATGCGAGGGTTTAGGCGAGGGTTTAGGCGAGGGTTTATGCGAGGGTTTAGGCGAGGGTTTAGGCGAGGGTTTAGGCGAGGGTTTAGGCGAGGGTTTATGCGAGGGTTTAGGCGAGGGTTTAGGCGAGGGTTTAGGCGAGGGTTTAGGCGAGGGCTTATGCGAGGGTTTAGGCGAGGGTTTATGCGAGGGTTTAGGCGAGGGTTTATGCGAGGGTTTAGGCGAGGGTTTAGGCGAGGGTTTATGCGAGGGTTTATGCGAGCGTTTAGGCGAGGGTTTATGCGAGGGTTTATGCGAGGGTTTAGGCGAGGGTTTAGGCGAGGGTTTAGGCGAGGGTTTAGGCGAGGGTTTATGCGAGGGTTTATGCGAGGGTTTATGCGAGGGTTTAGGCGAAGGCTGAGAAAAGGTTTAGGCGAGGGTTTAGGCGAGGGTTTAGGCGAGGGTTTAGGCGAAGGCTGAGAAAAGGTTTAGGCGAGGGTTTAGGCGAGGGTTTATGCGAGGGTTTATGCGAGGGTTTAGGCGAGGGTTTATGCGAGGGTTTATGCGAGGGTTTATGCGAGGGTTTAGGCGAGGGTTTAGGCGAGGGTTTAGGCGAGGGTTTAGGCGAGGGTTTAGGCGAGGGTTTAGGCGAGGGTTTATGCGAGGGTTTATGCGAGGGTTTAGGCGAGGGTTTAGGCGAGGGTTTAGGCGAGGGTTTAGGCGAAGGCTGAGAAAAGGTTTAGGCGAGGGTTTAGGCGAGGGTTTATGCGAGGGTTTAGGCGAGGGTTTAGGCGAGGGTTTATGCGAGGGTTTAGGCGAGGGTTTAGGCGAGGGTTTAGGCGAGGGTTTAGGCGAGGGCTTATGCGAGGGTTTATGCGAGGGTTTAGGCGAGGGTTTAGGCGAGGGTTTATGCGAGGGTTTATGCGAGGGTTTAGGCGAGGGTTTATGCGAGGGTTTATGCGAGGGTTTATGCGAGCGTTTATGCGAGGGTTTAGGCGAGGGTTTAGGCGAGGGTTTAGGCGAGGGTTTATGCGAGGGTTAAGGCGAGGGTTTAGGCGAGGGTTTAGGCGAGGGTTTAGGCGAGGGTTTATGCGAGGGTTTATGCGAGGGTTTAGGCGAGGGTTTATGCGAGGGTTTAGGCGAGGGTTTATGCGAGGGTTTATGCGAGGGTTTATGCGAGGGTTTATGCGAGGGTTTAGGTGAGGGTTTAGGCGAGGGTTTAGGCGAGGGTTTAGGCGAAGGTTTATGCGAGGGTTTATGCGAGGGTTTATGCGAGGGTTTATGCGAGGGTTTATGCGAGGGTTTATGCGAGGGTTTAGGCGAGGGTTTAGGCGAGGGTTTAGGCGAGGGTTTAGGCGAGGGTTTAGGCGAGGGTTTATGCGAGGGTTTATGCGAGGGTTTATGCGAGGGTTTAGGTGAGGGTTTATGCGAGGGTTTATGCGAGGGTTTAGGCGAGGGTTTATGCAAGCGTTTAGGCGAGGGTTTAGGCGAGGGTTTAGGCGAGGGCTTATGCGAGGGTTTATGCGAGGGTTTAGGCGAGGGTTTAGGCGAGGGTTTATGCGAGGGTTTATGCGAGGGTTTAGGCGAGGGTTTATGCGAGGGTTTATGCGAGGGTTTATGCGAGCGTTTATGCGAGGGTTTAGGCGAGGGTTTAGGCGAGGGTTTAGGCGAGGGTTTATGCGAGGGTTAAGGCGAGGGTTTAGGCGAGGGTTTAGGCGAGGGTTTAGGCGAGGGTTTATGCGAGGGTTTATGCGAGGGTTTAGGCGAGGGTTTATGCGAGGGTTTAGGCGAGGGTTTATGCGAGGGTTTATGCGAGGGTTTATGCGAGGGTTTATGCGAGGGTTTAGGTGAGGGTTTAGGCGAGGGTTTAGGCGAGGGTTTAGGCGAAGGTTTATGCGAGGGTTTATGCGAGGGTTTATGCGAGGGTTTATGCGAGGGTTTATGCGAGGGTTTATGCGAGGGTTTAGGCGAGGGTTTAGGCGAGGGTTTAGGCGAGGGTTTAGGCGAGGGTTTAGGCGAGGGTTTATGCGAGGGTTTATGCGAGGGTTTATGCGAGGGTTTAGGTGAGGGTTTATGCGAGGGTTTATGCGAGGGTTTAGGCGAGGGTTTATGCAAGCGTTTAGGCGAGGGTTTAGGCGAGGGTTTAGGCGAGGGCTTATGCGAGGGTTTATGCGAGGGTTTATGCGAGGGTTTAGGCGAGGGTTTATGCGAGGGTTTAGGCGAGGGTTTATGCGAGGGTTTAGGCGAGGGTTTAGGCGAGGGTTTATGCGAGGGTTAAGGCGAGGGTTTAGGCGAGGGTTTAGGCGAGGGTTTATGCGAGGGTTTAGGCGAGGGTTTATGCGAGGGTTTAGGCGAAGGTTTATGCGAGGGTTTAGGCGAGGGTTTAGGCGAGGGTTTAGGCGAGGGTTTAGGCGAAGGCTGAGAAAAGGTTTAGGCGAGGGTTTAGGCGAGGGTTTATGCGAGGGTTTAGGCGAGGGTTTAGGCGAGGGTTTAGGCGAGGGTTTAGGCGAGGGCTTATGCGAGGGTTTATGCGAGGGTTTAGGCGAGGGTTTAGGCGAGGGTTTATGCGAGGGTTTAGGCGAGGGTTTAGGCGAGGGTTTATGCAAGGGTTTATGCGAGGGTTTAGGCGAGGGTTTATGCGAGGGTTTAGGCGAGGGTTTATGCGAGGGTTTATGCGAGCGTTTAGGCGAGGGTTTATGCGAGGGTTTATGCGAGGGTTTAGGCGAGGGTTTATGCGAGGGTTAAGGCGAAGGCTGAGAAAAGGTTTAGGCGAGGGTTTAGGCGAGGGTTTAGGCGAGGGTTTAGGCGAAGGCTGAGAAATGGTTTAGGCGAGGGTTTAGGCGAGGGTTTAGGCGAGGGTTTAGGCGAGGGCTTATGCGAGGGTTTATGCGAGGGTTTATGCGAGGGTTTAGGCGAGGGTTTATGCGAGGGTTTATGCGAGGGTTTAGGCGAGGGTTTATGCGAGGGTTTAGGCGAGGGTTTAGGCGAGGGTTTATGCAAGGGTTTATGCGAGGGTTTAGGCGAGCGTTTAGGCGAGGGTTTATGCGAGGGTTTATGCGAGGGTTTAGGCGAGGGTTTATGCGAGGGTTAAGGCGAGGGTTTATGCGAGGGTTTATGCGAGGGTTTAGGCGAGGGTTTATGCGAGGGTTTAGGCGAGGGTTTAGGCGAGGGTTTAGGCGAGGGTTTATGCGAGGGTTTATGCGAGCGTTTAGGCGAGGGTTTATGCGAGGGTTTATGCGAGGGTTTAGGCGAGGGTTTATGCGAGGGTTAAGGCGAGGGTTTAGGCGAGGGTTTAGGCGAGGGTTTAGGCGAGGGTTTATGCGAGGGTTTATGCGAGGGTTTATGCGAGGGTTTAGGCGAGGGTTTAGGCGAGGGTTTAGGCGAGGGTTTATGCGAGGTTTTAGGCGAGGGTTTAGGCGAGGGTTTAGGCGAGGGTTTATGCGAGGGTTTATGCGAGGGTTTAGGCGAGGGTTTAGGCGAGGGTTTAGGCGAGGGTTTATGCGAGGGTTTATGCGAGGGTTTATGCGAGGGTTTAGGCGAAGGCTGAGAAAAGGTTTAGGCGAGGGTTTAGGCGAGGGTTTAGGCGAGGGTTTAGGCGAAGGCTGAGAAAAGGTTTAGGCGAGGGTTTAGGCGAGGGTTTATGCGAGGGTTTATGCGAGGGTTTAGGCGAGGGTTTATGCGAGGGTTTATGCGAGGGTTTAGGCGAGGGTTTAGGCGAGGGTTTAGGCGAGGGTTTAGGCGAGGGTTTAGGCGAGGGTTTATGCGAGGGTTTAGGTGAGGGTTTAGGCGAGGGTTTAGGCGAGGGTTTAGGCGAAGGTTTATGCGAGGGTTTATGCGAGGGTTTATGCGAGGGTTTAGGTGAGGGTTTATGCGAGGGTTTATGCGAGGGTTTAGGCGAGGGTTTAGGCGAGGGTTTAGGCGAGGGTTTAGGCGAGGGTTTAGGCGAGGGTTTATGCGAGGGTTTATGCGAGGGTTTATGCGAGGGTTTAGGTGAGGGTTTATGCGAGGGTTTATGCGAGGGTTTAGGCGAGGGTTTATGCGAGCGTTTAGGCGAGGGTTTAGGCGAGGGTTTAGGCGAGGGCTTATGCGAGGGTTTATGCGAGGGTTTATGCAAGGGTTTATGCGAGGGTTTAGGCGAGGGTTTATGCGAGGGTTTATGCGAGGGTTTAGGCGAGGGTTTATGCGAGGGTTTAGGCGAGGGTTTAGGCGAGGGTTTATGCGAGGGTTAAGGCGAGGGTTTAGGCGAGGGTTTAGTCGAGGGTTTATGCGAGGGTTTAGGCGAGGGTTTATGCGAGGGTTTAGGCGAAGGTTTATGCGAGGGTTTATGCGAGGGTTTATGCGAAGGTTTATGCGAGGGTTTATGCGAGGGTTTAGGCGAGGGTTTAGGCGAGGGTTTAGGCGAGGGTTTAGGCGAGGGTTTATGCGAGGGTTTATGCGAGGGTTTAGGCGAGGGTTTAGGCGAGGGTTTAGGCGAGGGTTTAGGCGAAGGCTGAGAAAAGGTTTAGGCGAGGGTTTAGGCGAGGGTTTATGCGAGGGTTTAGGCGAGGGTTTAGGCGAGGGTTTAGGCGAGGGTTTAGGCGAGGGCTTATGCGAGGGTTTATGCGAGGGTTTAGGCGAGGGTTTATGCGAGGGTTTAGGCGAGGGTTTATGCGAGGGTTTAGGCGAGGGTTTATGCGAGGGTTTATGCGAGCGTTTAGGCGAGGGTTTATGCGAGGGTTTATGCGAGGGTTTAGGCGAGGGTTTATGCGAGGGTTAAGGCGAAGGCTGAGAAAAGGTTTAGGCGAGGGTTTAGGCGAGGGTTTAGGCGAGGGTTTAGGCGAAGGCTGAGAAATGGTTTAGGCGAGGGTTTAGGCGAGGGTTTAGGCGAGGGCTTATGCGAGGGTTTATGCGAGGGTTTATGCGAGGGTTTAGGCGAGGGTTTAGGTGAGGGTTTATGCGAGGGTTTAGGCGAGGGTTTATGCGAGGGTTTATGCGAGGGTTTAGGCGAGGGTTTATGCGAGGGTTTAGGCGAGGGTTTAGGCGAGGGTTTATGCAAGGGTTTATGCGAGGGTTTAGGCGAGGGTTTATGCGAGGGTTTAGGCGAGGGTTTATGCGAGGGTTTATGCGAGCGTTTAGGCGAGGGTTTATGCGAGGGTTTATGCGAGGGTTTAGGCGAGGGTTTATGCGAGGGTTAAGGCGAGGGTTTAGGCGAGGGTTAAGGCGAGGGTTTAGGCGAGGGTTTAGGCGAGGGTTTAGGCGAGGGTTTATGCGAGGGTTTATGCGAGGGTTTAGGCGAGGGTTTAGGCGAGGGTTTAGGCGAGGGTTTATGCGAGGGTTTATGCGAGGGTTTAGGCGAGGTTTTAGGCGAGGGTTTAGGCGAGGGTTTAGGCGAGGGTTTATGCGAGGGTTTATGCGAGGGTTTAGGCGAGGGTTTAGGCGAGGGTTTAGGCGAGGGTTTAGGCGAGGGTTTAGGCGAGGGTTTATGCGAGGGTTTATGCGAGGGTTAAGGCGAGGGTTTAGGCGAGGGTTTAGGCGAGGGTTTAGGCGAGGGTTTATGCGAGGGTTTATGCGAGGGTTTATGCGAGGGTTTAGGCGAAGGCTGAGAAAAGGTTTAGGCGAGGGTTTAGGCGAGGGTTTAGGCGAGGGTTTAGGCGAAGGCTGAGAAAAGGTTTAGGCGAGGGTTTAGGCGAGGGTTTATGCGAGGGTTTATGCGAGGGTTTAGGCGAGGGTTTATGCGAGGGTTTATGCGAGGGTTTATGCGAGGGTTTATGCGAGGGTTTAGGCGAGGGTTTAGGCGAGGGTTTAGGCGAGGGTTTAGGCGAGGGTTTAGGCGAGGGTTTAGGCGAGGGTTTATGCGAGGGTTTAGGCGAGGGTTTAGGCGAGGGTTTAGGCGAGGGTTTAGGCGAAGGCTGAGAAAAGGTTTAGGCGAGGGTTTAGGCGAGGGTTTATGCGAGGGTTTAGGCGAGGGTTTAGGCGAGGGTTTAGGCGAGGGTTTAGGCGAGGGCTTATGCGAGGGTTTATGCGAGGGTTTATGCGAGGGTTTAGGCGAGGGTTTAGGCGAGGGTTTATGCGAGGGTTAAGGCGAGGGTTTAGGCGAGGGTTTAGGCGAGGGTTTAGGCGAGGGTTTATGCGAGGGTTTATGCGAGGGTTTAGGCGAGGGTTTATGCGAGGGTTTAGGCGAGGGTTTATGCGAGGGTTTATGCGAGGGTTTAGGCGAGGGTTTATGCGAGGGTTTATGCGAGGGTTTAGGTGAGGGTTTAGGCGAGGGTTTAGGCGAGGGTTTAGGCGAAGGTTTATGCGAGGGTTTATGCGAGGGTTTATGCGAGGGTTTATGCGAGGGTTTATGCGAGGGTTTATGCGAGGGTTTAGGCGAGGGTTTAGGCGAGGGTTTAGGCGAGGGTTTAGGCGAGGGTTTAGGCGAGGGTTTATGCGAGGGTTTATGCGAGGGTTTATGCGAGGGTTTAGGTGAGGGTTTATGCGAGGGTTTATGCGAGGGTTTAGGCGAGGGTTTATGCGAGCGTTTAGGCGAGGGTTTAGGCGAGGGTTTAGGCGAGGGCTTATGCGAGGGTTTATGCGAGGGTTTATGCAAGGGTTTATGCGAGGGTTTAGGCGAGGGTTTATGCGAGGGTTTATGCGAGGGTTTAGGCGAGGGTTTATGCGAGGGTTTAGGCGAGGGTTTAGGCGAGGGTTTATGCGAGGGTTAAGGCGAGGGTTTAGGCGAGGGTTTATGCGAGGGTTAAGGCGAGGGTTTAGGCGAGGGTTTAGGCGAGGGTTTATGCGAGGGTTTAGGCGAGGGTTTATGCGAGGGTTTAGGCGAAGGTTTATGCGAGGGTTTATGCGAGGGTTTATGCGAGGGTTTATGCGAGGGTTTAGGCGAGGGTTTAGGCGAGGGTTTAGGCGAGGGTTTAGGCGAAGGCTGAGAAAAGGTTTAGGCGAGGGTTTAGGCGAGGGTTTATGCGAGGGTTTAGGCGAGGGTTTAGGCGAGGGTTTAGGCGAGGGTTTAGGCGAGGGCTTATGCGAGGGTTTATGCGAGGGTTTAGGCGAGGGTTTAGGCGAGGGTTTATGCGAGGGTTTAGGCGAGGGTTTAGGCGAGGGTTTATGCAAGGGTTTATGCGAGGGTTTAGGCGAGGGTTTATGCGAGGGTTTAGGCGAGGGTTTATGCGAGGGTTTATGCGAGCGTTTAGGCGAGGGTTTATGCGAGGGTTTATGCGAGGGTTTAGGCGAGGGTTTATGCGAGGGTTAAGGCGAAGGCTGAGAAAAGGTTTAGGCGAGGGTTTAGGCGAGGGTTTAGGCGAGGGTTTAGGCGAAGGCTGAGAAATGGTTTAGGCGAGGGTTTAGGCGAGGGTTTATGCGAGGGTTTAGGCGAGGGTTTAGGCGAGGGTTTATGCGAGGGTTTATGCGAGGGTTTATGCGAGGGTTTAGGCGAGGGTTTAGGCGAGGGTTTAGGCGAGGGTTTAGGCGAGGGTTTAGGCGAGGGTTTATGCGAGGGTTTATGCGAGGGTTTAGGCGAGGGTTTAGGCGAGGGTTTAGGCGAGGGTTTAGGCGAAGGCTGAGAAAAGGTTTAGGCGAGGGTTTAGGCGAGGGTTTATGCGAGGGTTTAGGCGAGGGTTTAGGCGAGGGTTTATGCGAGGGTTTAGGCGAGGGTTTAGGCGAGGGTTTAGGCGAGGGTTTAGGCGAGGGTTTAGGCGAGGGTTTAGGCGAGGGTTTAGGCGAGGGTTTAGGCGAGGGTTTAGGCGAGGGCTTATGCGAGGGTTTATGCGAGGGTTTAGGCGAGGGTTTAGGTGAGGGTTTATGCGAGGGTTTAGGCGAGGGTTTATGCGAGGGTTTATGCGAGGGTTTAGGCGAGGGTTTATGCGAGGGTTTAGGCGAGGGTTTAGGCGAGGGTTTATGCAAGGGTTTATGCAAGGGTTTATGCGAGGGTTTATGCGAGGGTTTAGGCGAGGGTTTAGGCGAGGGTTTATGCGAGCGTTTAGGCGAGGGTTTAGGCGAGTGTTTAGGCGAGGGTTTATGCGAGGGTTTATGCGAGGGTTTATGCGAGGGTTTAGGCGAAGGCTGAGAAAAGGTTTAGGCGAGGGTTTAGGCGAGGGTTTATGCGAGGGTTTATGCGAGGGTTTAGGCGAGGGTTTATGCGAGGGTTTATGCGAGGGTTTATGCGAGGGTTTATGCGAGGGTTTAGGCGAGGGTTTAGGCGAGGGTTTAGGCGAGGGTTTAGGCGAGGGTTTAGGCGAGGGTTTATGCGAGGGTTTATGCGAGGGTTTAGGCGAGGGTTTAGGCGAGGGTTTAGGCGAGGGTTTAGGCGAAGGCTGAGAAAAGGTTTAGGCGAGGGTTTAGGCGAGGGTTTATGCGAGGGTTTAGGCGAGGGTTTAGGCGAGGGTTTATGCGAGGGTTTAGGCGAGGGTTTAGGCGAGGGTTTAGGCGAGGGTTTAGGCGAGGGCTTATGCGAGGGTTTATGCGAGGGTTTAGGCGAGGGTTTAGGCGAGGGTTTATGCGAGGGTTTAGGCGAGGGTTTAGGCGAGGGTTTATGCGAGGGTTTATGCGAGCGTTTAGGCGAGGGTTTATGCGAGGGTTTATGCGAGGGTTTAGGCGAGGGTTTAGGCGAGGGTTTATGCGAGGGTTAAGGCGAGGGTTTAGGCGAGGGTTTAGGCGAGGGTTTAGGCGAGGGTTTATGCGAGGGTTTATGCGAGGGTTTAGGCGAGGGTTTATGCGAGGGTTTAGGCGAGGGTTTATGCGAGGGTTTATGCGAGGGTTTAGGCGAGGGTTTATGCGAGGGTTTATGCGAGGGTTTAGGCGAGGGTTTAGGCGAGGGTTTAGGCGAGGGTTTAGGCGAGGGTTTAGGCGAGGGCTTATGCGAGGGTTTATGCGAGGGTTTAGGCGAGGGTTTAGGCGAGGGTTTATGCGAGGGTTTAGGCGAGGGTTTAGGCGAGGGTTTATGCAAGGGTTTAGGCGAGGGTTTATGCGAGGGTTTATGCGAGCGTTTAGGCGAGGGTTTATGCGAGGGTTTATGCGAGGGTTTAGGCGAGGGTTTATGCGAGGGTTAAGGCGAGGGTTTAGGCGAGGGTTTAGGCGAGGGTTTAGGCGAGGGTTTAGGCGAGGGTTTATGCGAGGGTTTATGCGAGGGTTTAGGCGAGGGTTTATGCGAGGGTTTAGGCGAGGGTTTATGCGAGGGTTTATGCGAGGGTTTAGGCGAGGGTTTATGCGAGGGTTTATGCGAGGGTTTAGGTGAGGGTTTAGGCGAGGGTTTAGGCGAGGGTTTAGGCGAGGGTTTAGGTGAGGGTTTATGCGAGGGTTTATGCGAGGGTTTAGGCGAGGGTTTAGGCGAGGGTTTAGGCGAGGGTTTAGGCGAGGGTTTAGGCGAGGGTTTAGGCGAGGGCTTATGCGAGGGTTTATGCGAGGGTTTAGGCGAGGGTTTAGGCGAGGGTTTAGGTGAGGGTTTATGCGAGGGTTTAGGCGAGGGTTTATGCGAGGGTTTATGCGAGGGTTTAGGCGAGGGTTTATGCGAGGGTTTAGGCGAGGGTTTAGGCGAGGGTTTATGCGAGGGTTAAGGCGAGGGTTTAGGCGAGGGTTTAGGCGAGGGTTTAGGCGAGGGTTTAGGCGAGGGTTTATGCGAGGGTTTAGGCGAGGGTTTAGGCGAGGGTTTAGGCGAGGGTTTATGCGAGGGTTTAGGCGAAGGCTGAGAAAAGGTTTAGGCGAGGGTTTATGCGAGGGTTTATGTGAGGGTTTAGGCGAGGGTTTAGGCGAGGGTTTATGCGAGGGTTTAGGCGAGGGTTTAGGCGAGGGTTTATGCGAGGGCTGAGAAAAGGTTTAGGCGAGGGTTTAGGCGAAGGTTTATGCAAGGGTTTATGCGAGGGTTTATGCGAAGGTTTATGCGAGGGTTTATGCGAGGGTTTAGGCGAAGGCTGAGAAAAGGTTTAGGCGAGGGCTTATGCGAGGGCTGAGAAAAGGTTTAGGCGAGGGCTTATGCGAGGGTTTAGGCGAGGGCTTATGCGAGGGTTTAGGCGAGGGTTTAGGCGAGGGTTTATGCGAGGGTTTAGGTGAGGGTTTATGCGAGGGTTTAGGCGAGGGTTTATGCGAGGGTTTATGCGAGGGTTTAGGTGAGGGTTTATGCGAGGGTTTAGGCGAGGGTTTATGCGAGGGTCTAGGCGAGGGCTTATGCGAGGGTTTATGCGAGGGTTTAGGCGAGGGTTTAGGCGAGGGCTTATGCGAGGGTTTATGCGAGGGTTTAGGCGAGGGTTTAGGCGAGGGTTTAGGCGAGGGTTTATGCGAGGGTTTATGCGAGGGTTTATGCGAGGGCTGAGAAAAGGTTTAGGCGAGGGTTTATGCGAGGGTTTATGCGAGGGTTTAGGCGAGGGTTTAGGCGAGGGTTTAGGCGAGGGTTTATGCGAGGGCTTATGCGAGGGTTTAGGCGAGGGTTTATGCGAGGGTTTATGCGAGGGTTTATGCGAGGGTTTAGGTGAGGGTTTAGGCGAAGGCTGAGAAAAGGTTTAGGCGAGGGCTAAGGCAAGGATTTAGGCGAGGGTTTAGACGAAGAGCTAGGCGAGGTTTACGCGAGGGCTTAGGCGAGGGCTGGGAGAGGGCTGGGAGAGGGCACCAGCAGGGCCTGCAGGCTGCTGTTGAGACTCAGATATGTCTCCCTCTTCTGGCTGTAAAACAGTGCTGCTGGAACCCTTTATACAGGTTTATCCAGCTTTATCCAGCTGTGCTGCAGATGCAGACACAGATGCCCAAGGAATCCTCAACACAACTTTAAAATTTGACCTATGTAGCGCTTCAAAGGTTGAGTTCAACCACACCATTAGCTTCATGGCTAAGAGCCCAGCGTTGATTACATTTTAATAAGGCCTCTTTGGGACAGCCAGTGCTTATTTTTATTTCTATTTCTGTTTATGTCAAATGTGCATGTGTGAACACAGTTGTGTCCGTCTATCTGTGTGTGCATAATGCGCCTCGTCATCTGCTGTGGACCGTGCACGTACATGTCAGGCTGTGTCAGCAGTGAGATGAAAATCAACGGTGCTACAAGGTGCGGCTTCCTGCTGTTCAAGGTTCTGTGTATCCTGTTTATTTTATTCATGCCCTTCTTGTGTCCATAATAAATAAGTAAATAAATGCATCTTTGGCCAAATGCAGTTGGTCTCAGATCAACAATAACTGCTGAGAAAAAACATGGGAGCTGTTGAAACGATGTAGAACCGTTGTGTGGTTCTGTCAGAACCCATAAGTGCAGGATAGTGGCCGACTCGCTGTGAATATTTCACACTTAAAGGACACATGAGGCTCCTTTTAAGAAATGAGACTCTATAGCGCCACCCTTCGCCACGACGGCCGTCGGGGGTACTGCAGCCAACAGTGAAGCCAGCACGGGAGAACGGGGAGAACGTGCATGCAGCATCATGTGACGTCACATCCACAGGACAGCGCGGGAAATTCGGGACCGGAATTGCAGCACATTTTGCAGCACACAGCCTGTTCAAGGCAACGGAGAGATACACTAGAGGGATCATTCTTTATGGTTTGGAACGCTTCATCTGACATTATTACTAGAAAACTTAAAACGTATACGTAAATTTTTTTCATAAATCCTGCCTCAATCCTGCCTCATGCTCTTTTAAGGTACAAAAATATAAAGGAATAAAGGAATAAAACTGTTTTCAATCTTGAGGTAGCTTTGCAATCAAGGGATGTCGCACAAAGTCACTTTGCCTGGTTAACTTAAGGTTTTGTTTCTTTATGCTTTGGTTTACAGATAAAACTAATGTGAAAGTTTTAGAGCGCTTAGTATATTCTTACGTGGTTCATTTTCCCCAGGCTTTGTGCTAAGTTCATTTACATTTTTGATATTGAGAGTAAAAATAAAAAAAGCTTCAAAGCAGAAACAAACACCATGTTGAGGTCTAGAAGACGACAGGCTGTCTCTACCTGTGGCAGGACATTCCTGATGTTGGAATGGACCTCTGATCCGTTTGTGTCCGCCTCCGTCCCGGAGTCCACCCGCTTAAGCTTGTGGGCCACACTGACGGCGCTGGGGTCTTTCTTTGCCACGGGAGGCTGTGAGACAGAAACTATTGTCAAACAGCAGCAATCTCGTCTACTCTTTTACGTCAAACTCACTGAACACTTCAATAAACAGACGGCAAAAATAGAACATTTTATTTGATTGTTTGGCTTGACGGCAACAGCAACAAATGATGATGCAAATGCAGGGCAATCACAGAAATGCACAAAAACGATGGAGACTAGGCTTTGTACAAAACAAAAATGTAACAAAAGTAGCTAACTGGCCCAAAACACACACACACACATCCACAAGCATGAATGAATAAAAAAACAGCAGGTGATTATTTCCAGCCAGGCAGGGGGAATCCAGCGAGTGATGACAGAGGATGAACGTCACCGGTCTACCTCATGATGCGGTCCATCCTCTGGAAGTTTCTCCTCCATGGGAGACTTGTCCCTGGAGCCCATGAGACGGGCAGAGTAGAACCGGGAGGTTTCCTCAAAGTCGTCCCGCCCCACCTCCGGCTGCCGCTCCCTCTCTCCCGGCTCAGACGCGCACTTAGAAACGTCTTCCGTCCCGGGGTTGAGGTCCGTGAGGACGGTGAAGTCCACCTCGGCCTCCAGGCTGGACGTTGAGCTGACCGTCATGCTGGAGCACTTGCGCTCGATGGCCAGGTGGGTTTCCCTCATGCAGGCCACCGTGTCCCGCTCCTGCTCCTCCTCTGAGGCCGTGCGCGACTGAGGCCTCCGCTCCACAAGCTCCTTCTGGTACGAGTACAGACAACGGACGGCCCCCCTGTTATTACGGGAGTACAACCACTTGGATAATGGGGATGGTACGGAGAGGGAAGGGAGTCACGCTTTACTTCAGGCAGGTGGGCATGAAACAGTTGGTGAAGGGTCCAACATCAACGTCATTGAACATTTACTATACAGGACTGTCTCAGAAAATTTGAATATTATGATAAAGTTCTTTATTTTCTGTAATGCAATTAAAAAAACAAAAATGTCATACATTCTGGATTCATTACAAATCAACTGAAATATTGCAAGCCTTTTATTATTTTAATATTGCTGATTATGGTTTACAGTTTAAGATTAAGATTCCCAGAATATTCTAATTTTTTTAGATAGGATATTTGAGTTACTGTAAGCCATGACCAGCAATATTAAAATAATAAAAGGCTTGCAATATTTCAGTTGATTTGTAATGAATCCAGAATGTATGACATTTTTGCATTACAGAAAATAAAGGACTTTATCACAATATTTTAATTTTCTGAGACAGTCCTGTAATGTAAATACACGGTTTAAAAAAAAAAAAAAGAAAGAAACCGTGAGACATGCAGTAAGATAAACACAAAAAAATAGGATTTTTAAGTCCAGAATATGGTTTTATAAAACAAACAAACATGAATACTCAACATTCCCTATGACTGACATGAATCTTTGAAACTCATGTTTTCATGTCGTCGTGAGAGCAAACCCACCACTGAGTGCACGGCAGAACCATGCTGTACGTGTTTTATTCTGCTCCAGATGTCGTGTACATAAAGTACCAGATTTGATGGATATGCGTCAGAATAAAACACTTCGAAATTCAATACCCTGCTCTAAAAAGTCTATAAAGTGGAAGCACATGATGTAGAAAATGCTTTTTTCTGGGTATTGTTTGATTTCAAGAGGTAGAATGCTGCATGTCCAGTTTGGATTTTTAGGGGTTATAAACATTTAGCACAAAAAAGGCATGAATTAATTACCTCAAGTCTCAAACCCAGGGGTCGGCAACCCAAAATATTGAAAGAGCCATATTGGACCAAAAACACAAAAAACAAATATGTCTGGAGCCGCAAAAAATGAAAAGTCTTGTATCAGCCTTAGAATGAAGGCAAATGGCGAAAGGCGAAATGTTGAGAAAAAAGTCGAAATGTTGAGAAAAAAGTCGAAATGTCAAGAAAAAAGTCAAAATTTCGAGAAAAAAGTCGAAATGTTGAGAAAAAAGTCGAAATGTTGAGGAAATAGTCAAAATTTTGAGAAAAAAGTCAAAATTTCGAGAAAAAAGTCGAAATGTCGAGAGAAAAAGTCAAAATGTCGAGATTAAAAAGGAAAACGAAAAAGGATGAAAAAAGAGGAAAAAAAGCAAAAAAAGAAGAAAAAAAGAAGGTCAAACATTTTTGAAAAATCTCCAGGGAGCCACTAGGGCGGCGCTAAAGAGCTGCATGCTCTAGAGCCGAAGGTTGACGACCCCTGCCCTAACCCTATGCTGCTGGACAGACTGAAAATCCTCAAGTTCCCTGCTTTTGTAGCAACTGTGGACGTTGACATCAAATAAACCTCACAATGTTTGCAAAACTGACACGTTCAACTCATGATGAGAGATTTAGAAGCAAAATATAAAAGCTCACAAAACTTACTCCCATTCTTTTAAAAGCAGTTTCTCATGAAATCCCCATTCAAACTATATCTTATCAGCAACAGCTAATCACTTAAGCCTGTGTGTTCAATCCATATTTAGTGTTTTTATATTTGTGATAAATGAGTTTTGCAGAGCAGCCTCTGAAAAGCACCTTTTCACTAATGGCTCTTTTTATAAACCAGAAGCTGCTGGAGTCAGTAAAGAGGCATGCACACTAACCGCAGGAGATGCAGAAGGAATAGGAAATGATGAGTGAGCATATGGAGGAGCGTTTAAGGAGGGGTTTATAATTAAATAACCTTGAAGTCAGCAAATGGCTCTTCATATATGGCAGGAGTAGAGACAGGCTCCTGGAGGGGGAAGCAGAGGGGAAAGCAGAGAGAGAATCAGGAGGTGAGTCCAGGCTGAAAGGGACTGGCAGGCCGTCACACACAGCAGCTCCTCCCCGCGGCCTTCAGGCAAAAGCTGCTGACTCTGTTCTGAGCCAGTCACGTTCAAACGGCACAACTTTCAAACTTTACATTTGCAGAGCGTAAAGCAATACAGTTTGGAGAACAGAAGAAAGATGAGCCTACATACAGTGAAGCAAACATCTGCAGCCGTTTGCTGTAATTAGCAGAGGAGGGACAGGAGAACCATGCAGTTCATGTAATGAGCAGGTTGTGCGGCGCAGCAGCTGCCGCTGACGAAGCGCTGCAACCAACTACATACCTGTAAGTCAGTGACTCTGAAAACGGTATATAGCAAACACGTGTGTGCAGAAAAGACATGAGCAATATGAGGTTATATAGGGCGTGTCTTACGTTTGGATCCATGACTCAACCGTAAGACCTGCATCCAGGGCCGGCCCAAGCCTCCATGGGGCCCTAAGCTAAATTTGATTTTGGGGCCCTCTATTACCGCCAATCATACTGATTATTGATCATTCACACACCCACTATAAACTTATTTCATGTTCTTCCCTGTTATTACAAATACACTTGTAAAACTAGATGTAATAACTTTTTGTTGTAGTTAGATTGTAATCCACAGGGATTTAGACCATGGAAGCTACAACAGATTAACAAACTTGCAGAAAAATCTTTCAATTAATATTTTGCAAAGTCAGCAACCTCCCCTACTGGCCACACAGAGAAGCAATAGATAAAAGGACAGAGAGCTGCACAGTTGCAGCAGTGTTGTTTCCATCATCCTATTGTCAGCCTGGCATGTTTTTACCATCTATGGTTTTTAATCTGGAATGGGAGCAAATTCAGCTACAGGAGCGGCCTGGGGTTGATTTAAACGTATTATTTAAAGTGATATAGTACTAAGTGTGATACTGAGTGTCATCTACAGCAGTGGTCCCCAACCTTTTTCTGAACCGCGGACCGGTTTAATGGCTGACAATATTTTCACGGCCCAATCTAAAGGTGTAGTTGATAAAAACTAAATAAAATGACAAGATCGGCATTAAAAACTGTGATATTTTCTCTATAGTAATAATAATAATGAATAATAATAAAACTTAATTTTCAAAAAAATAAAATAAAATAATGGAAATTGTAAATTACCTTTAATATGAGTATTTCTATAAATGTGTTTTTATGTTTTTATGTCTCATTAACGTTATTTAAAGCCAGACTTTTATTTTATTTATTAAGGAGACCGATATTTAGTGCTTTTATTTTGAAGGCGTCTCGCCGAGAAATTGTAAACATCCTGAGCTTCGGACTTTAATGGTAAAAGTTTAACGGCAGTAAACGGAAAGCATGTCCGAAAGACCAAAGTAGTGTCTTGAAAGCTAAAGTGGTGGCCAACTGACACAAAAAGCTCCTTCTGATAAGTATTTGTTTTCTTTGCAAATGTTATGCCGTATTTATGTACATATTGAGTTTGGCTGTCATGGTTATTCATGTATTGTGGTTAGCGGCCGCGCACCGTACGCCGTAGGCCCTGCGTAGGTGAAACGCGGAACCATAAATCAGCCTGTAGCTGTTATTACCGAGCGAGCAGCAGCTGCGTCGGTCTGTATTTAAGTTAAATGAAACTTATATGAATGTAGAAAGACTAACTCTATTTTATTGTATTCCTTTATAGCTCTTACGGTGTGTTTGCAGTGTATTTATTGTACATCCAAGGAATAAAAACATTGTGAACCATCAGTTTGAGAGTCATCCATCATCAGGGGATGCTATAGAAATAATTTTTTCTCTCTGTGCGGCCCGGTACCAGATGACCCACGGCCCAGTACCGGGCCGGGGCCCGGGGGTTGGGGACCACTGATCTACAGTGTAGGCCGACTAAAAGAAACAAAATAATGAAATAGATCATTTATAAACAATTTACTGTAAACACGTTATCTATTTTATTTTTGGTTTTAAATAAACTGCAACAGTAATGTGCACCAATAATTTGTCTACTCTAGTCTGTTAACATAATATTGTTTATGTACTGTAATAATATTAATTCTTGTGTTTTTGTACAATAACATACAATAACATACCTTTGAACATGAATCATCAATCACACATTAAAAAAAAAAAAAAAAAAAAATTAACTCTTGGGTGCCCCCTAGTGGTCACGGGGCCCTAAGCAGCCGCTTAGTTCGCTGATGCCTTGGGCCGGCTCTGCCTGCATCAAGGAAACTGAGTTTGTGTTGCAAGTGGGTACATGCATCTCCCCTATTGGTTAACTTCATGGTTTTCATGGTTTGGATGGGCCTGGGTTCCAAAACCACTTCAGGTTGGGTTGAGGAAAGAACATGGTTGTGGTAAATAGGACCTTATACAACAGCTCCAGGCTTTCGCCAGACTGCAGAGAAGCAGATGGGCCTTAAAAATAGGCCGGAGTTGAAAGGCTTAAACACGCAAGCGTTGTCATTTTTCTAACGGCACCATGAAGTTCAGGAGACAGCTGGCAAAGGAAACGTTGTTCACTGTCTGATAATGTCCATGTATAAACATGGATCTCAAAGTTGGTCAAATCGACTGCGTCCGCAGGTTTGGAGGGGCACCTAATAATTTCCCCACAATCCCCCGAGCTCAGTCAGATCTTGATATGACTGTCACACGCAGTAAGAGCTATGCAACACCTCCTCTCATACCTGTTTGATCCAGTATGCGAGTGTTTGACGCAGATGAAAAGGTGGGAAATGATGAAAGCTGTCATGTCTGCTCACTTCAGAATCCTTTCACACCCGTGTTAAATGCATGCAAGCTCCCGGTGATGCCAGCGGTGAAATGAAAGCAGCAAATCTGCCGGTGTCAGGCACTGAGCTGTAGTGTCTGGCTGCTCGCCGCCTGCTGGGCCCTTTTTATTATCACCTGGCTCTCCATGGAGGTGAGCTTCAAGTAACTGACCTGATTTGCTGTATGATTTATATTCACACATGAATGATCGGGGATGTTTTGTAAAGTCAGTTTTACTTTTCTATTTCATAATCTTGCAGTTTTCCTGAAATTCAATGCTTCATTTAATCTCCAATTTTTCAAGATAATTTGGGGACGTTAATTATGGAAGCCGGTGAATCTTGATGAGTGATTTAATTTCAAATATGCATGTTCAATACACTGTTTTGCACATGAAGCTTGAAAATGCCAACGAAACGAGCAAAAGGTGTCAGATTAGTGACCGTGTGGGGGCAGGTCTTCCCACTCTGACGGAGAACAGCGGGAGCTGGAGGGAACTCTGAGGCTCCTGGAAGAATTCAGGACCATCCAGTAACGTGCAAATATCACGTATAGACATTCACAGCCAGTGCTGCGCTCCACAGATTTGCCAGACAGCGTGGAGAATGTCAAGGGGAATGAGAGGAGCGAGATTTGGGTGCCAATGTGGGCAAATGTCCAAACCGAGTGGCTTACTTTTGCCACCCGACAGAGCTGCAGTACCGCTCTGCCTGCTCCTCGGAGTGACACACACAGGTAAGATGAATGAGTGTTTCGAGTCACCAAAAACGTGGAAGAAAAGAAAATGACGTGCAAGTCTGCCCTGAAGCTCATGCTGTAACTTCCAGAGACTGAAAGCAGATGCCGAGCAGAGTTACCGAGTGTCTCTTCTTGGCTGCGTCCAGGCCCGGCTCCCTGCCGGCGTTCCGGCTGTTCCGCAGGATCAGCCCGGACTCTCTGGCCTTCTTCGTCTTCACCGGTGGAGCTGGAGGAGCCATCTTGGGGAGGGCTGCCATTTTCAAGCCAACCGCCTGACTCTCTGCAGTCGCTCTGCCAGGCAGAGAGCTGTCATCTGGATCTTCACTTCTACCGAGAGCCTCCGGATTTGTGGCGAATGCTGCATTGAAGGCCGGGACGTCGATCCAGCTGAGGTCCGAGGATCCCTCCGGAGAACCAACCGACCAGCGGTATTCTCTCCTGAGAGACCGTGCGGATTCCTCCGGCCCCGGCCGCTCCATCTCATCCTTACACGCCACACTCTTGGCCCGCTCTGGTTTGAGGGGAACGATCCTGGTGATCTCCGCCTGGTAGCTGCTGCCCGACAGTCGTTGGAGAGACGTCCTCTGGCTTCTGTCCCCCAAGAAACTGTCCACATCCTCTCCACCAGAACTGCTGATCTTTCGCTCGTGTGTCCTGACTTGCCGAAGTTTTACTTCAGCCAGTTCCTTGTTGTCGATAAGGGCCTTCCCTCGTACCTTCATCACACACTCTCCTCTAACACCAGACAATGAGTTATCGTGTTCTATCGTTGCAGGTCCGTTCAGTGGGCCTACGTCCACATCTGTCTTCCCAACCTGGGTTTCCTTCTTCTTTCCCTTCTCTACTGCTTGACTGGACCCCTCCGTCCTCTCTCCGACTGAGGAATCCTCTTTTACGTTGTCTTTATTGATCTTAACAAGCAGGTCCTTCCCTCGTCCCTGGTCGTCCGTCATCTTCATCGGTGGAGGGGAGTATTTAGGCAGCTTTTCTGAGTTGTTGTCTGAATCCGAGTCCTCGTTGTCCTCCCCAGACGAGCTGCTTCCTGCTCTTCTGCGCAAGAACTCGGCAGGCATTCCCAGGTTTAGGCTCTGGGGTCTCCTCTTTGTCCTTGTTTGGGAAGCGATCGGTTCTTTTATCTGTAGCGAGTCCTGGAGCACATCGCTGTTCGCCTCGGGGTCTGAGGTGTGAGGTGGTTTATTCTGAGATTTGGCTCGAAGCGAGTCTGCGCTCTCAGATAATTGAATCACAGAAGGCCAAGTCTCAGAGCCGGCATCTGCCTCTTTGAGAGCTTTTCCCGATGGAAATTCATCAACATGGCTTTTCATCTCTTTCTTGTCATACACAGTTACCTCTTTCTGCATCATCTTGGTTATGTCTATCTCTTTCTCCAGCTCCTTTTTCTCACACAAGTAATCTGAGGCGAGAGATTTGTTCTTTTCTTCTGCCTTCCAGTCATGGTCTTCTTGATAAGGTTGTTGCTTTTCAATCAATACCCACTCCTCAGAGCCCTACATGTTGGTATAGATTAAACACAGTTAGACATGCCAAGCACAGCTGCGCCAGATAATGAAATCTGCACAAAGATATCCATTCCCAGAAACGGGTGACATCTGTACAGCTGATCTGTTATAAAGTTTTAGTAAACGTAGACATCAACTGCTCAGTTTGTGGTTCTTAAACAGGAAACATGATCTCAGTATTCAGTGTAGGGAGCACACATTTCACCAAGCAACAATATTATGGATAGATAAGGAAGTGTGAAAGACGTGCAACCTCAGGTGAAGTCACAAGAGTCTTCTGGACAAAACCCTCAACAGACAGGCTGTTGACAGGGTCCTTTCCTGCCGCCCGGCTCGGCAGCTGGCCGCCACGCAGCAGAAGAGAGAGTTAGGAGAGAAGGAAGAAGAGCCGTTAGAGGGGTGATTAGGAAGCCATATACTCTCATGCAGAAGGCAAAAAGAGGCAGAAAGAACGGACAGAGCTGTGATTTGACTCAGGAGATGTGTGCAAACCTTTGAATGAACCCAAAAGTCAAAACATTCATGTAGCCAGGGGACGTCCAGACCACGTGCCCAGATCAGCTGGCATTTGCAAGACAAATATTTCTTTGAATAACTACGTCAAAGTGCTGCGATTGTCTCCATCTCCCGGAAACAGTCATGAGACTTTTTCAGCTTTGCACTGTTAAGTCAGACAAGATGACCCTCCCCCACCCCGGGGCGAGGAAACCTGTCAGTGCTCAAAGATAATAAAGACTCATGACCTCTTATAGCCTCAAGATTCGTTGAAATGACTGGAAAAGAAATGAACTTTGTTATGCAATCATCTTAAAAAAAGACCCAAACCCTCTGAGTGGTGACACTTTTAAAATGTTTCTCTACGTGACAGATTGGCCCGTTTTTATCAAAGTGAATATGGGTGTCCCTCTGTGGGAGTCGGAGGTGGCTGGATTTGAGATAGTGACAACCCACTGATACTCACAGCCTTCCTCTCCGGTGTTCCAGTCGGGGATGAGGAGGAAAGATTCTTCTCGCGGTTCATCAGCTTGCTGGTGGGCTCCTTCAGGGCTCTCTTCAGCTCATTGATGCTAGCCTGGTGCTTCAGCAAGACGTCCTGCGACTTATCCAGAAACTGGAGGAGGACGTGTGGCAGAACGGAGACGAAGCAGACAGAGAGAGCGGCACACGTTAGTCTCACATTAACAACGCCGTCGTCCAGCTGTGTTTACATTCATGTGGCTGAACTGCGAGGAGACGGTGCTGTAAACACTTGATCGTAGGCCAAGCATTCGCTTTCACTTGTGTGGAGCGTATTTGACTATTCTGGGTTCAGAAGTCAGGAGAAAAACAAAAGCAAGTATAGTTGCAGCTGACTTGGTTTTTGTTAGAGAAACAAACACTACGATAAAGGCTCTCACTGCAAAGTTCATGAATAACGACACAAATATGAAGAGTCTATTCATTTATGTCCCAGTAGAAAGTCTGCCTCAGAGGTTTGTGAGTAGAGAAAGGCGTTCACTTTGTCATGCATGTTAATACAGTTGGAAAGCATGGTAGCAGCTCTGAGTGACTCCTGGACTACGTCTATCACAGTTCTGGACTTGCTTTTCACAGTTAAGAGCAGCTTCACCCACTCCCACTGCTGATTCTGTCCAAATATCTTGGGAAACGCCACGAGACGTTCCCAGATTTTCCCAGGTCGGTCGGTGAACAGCAGTGAGGTGTCACTGTGCATATCTTACACATGTACACAGCTCATTGGGACAAAATCCAGATTACTTACTTATGAAAAGATTACATTCCTAATTTCACTGTATCGATATAACTAGATATATATATTTTGGACGATTCTCACTCTTTTGCGTTGTCTCCCCACTGAGGTTCAACAGGAGAAGAAAACCAGTTTATGCAGTGACTGTGGAAGAGACCTACATCGCTGGGAAGTTTCTCAAGTTAAATGGCCTCGGTTATTGATAATCAAATGAATTTACAAATGTCAAATCTCACTGGAATATAATCATGATGACTGTAGCAATTTTTAGTGGGCCTTTTCTCACCAAACCAGAATTCTGATCATAAAGTATCATGAAAAAGTATTTTCACTGCTTTACCTTCGTTCTCACTGAAGAAAAGAAGAGGAACATCTCCTCCAGCACTCGATAGAAACATAATGCACTGAATATTTTATTTATTTATTTATCTTTTTCCTCGGCACTTGAGTACGGAAGAGTGTTAGGGCCAGGCAGGAGAAAAATGAAAACAATATTTTAGAGGAGGAAGATTTTTTTTTTCATTATGCACTTCAAGAAAAAAGTTGAAATGTCGAGAAAAAAGTCAAAATGTCGAGAATAATGTTGAAGTACAATTTCGAGAAAAAAGCCGAAATGTTGAGAAAAAAGTCAAAATGTCGAGAATAATGTTGAAGTACAATTTCGAGAAAAAAGCTGAAATGTTGAAAAAAAAGTTGATTATTCTCGAAATTTTGACTTTATTCTTGACATTGTATTTCAACATTATTCTCGACATTTCGACTTTTTTCTCGAAATTCTATTTCAACATTAATCTCGACATTTCGACTTTTTTCTCGAAGTACACAATAAAAAAAAATCTTCCCCTCTCAAATATTTTTTCTCCTTCATGGCCCTAATACTCTAAGATAAACATATAGATATCTCCTGTGAGGAAGGCCTAGATGAAAGCTCAACGGGTCGTCCTCTGAGGGCTCCGGAAGCAGGACAGCAGTAGCAGCATACACACCAAGATCACAAGCTCCAAATGCAGGGATTTGTACCTCCTGTTTGTGCCGAGGAGTGGTCTCCTGGTCCAACTGAGAGAGCTGAGTTGGGGCAGGAGACTGGGCGTGCAAGAGAAGGGGCAGAGATGAGGAGTGCATGAACAAGGCAGCAGTCAGTCAGACAACAGGCAGGCAGACACGTCGAAAGGACAGACTTGGCCAAAAAGTAAAAAGAGAAATTCAGAAGTTATTTAAAAAAAACTCCCCAGTACACATTTTAAAAATAAGAAAAAGATAAGTTTGCATTTACCATTTCTCAACCTGTGTTGTAGGCCAGGATTTAGCTTGTTGGCTCTCATGCGAGAGCCCAACGTCAGGAAAAATTCTGTCTCTGATTCAAACATTGCCCTCAATGAGCCAATCACCGTCCGACAAACGTTTACTGGGATGGCGGACGGTGTCACGTAAATCCAAACTTGCTGAGGTGAAGTAAAGCTTTTCTCTCAATCACAGCTGTGTGGCCAAGCACAGCTACAAAAACAAACCCAGCACAGAGGGTCCACATGTCTACTGTGTGCCACAGATACTACTCAGGAAGGGACATCACGATGGATGAGTACAAACAGTACACAGACCGACAGACGGACACCAAATACCTCTGGTTTATTCTCAGCTGGTGAACCAGCCTCCTCCTTATTGCCAGCAAGAGTTGGAGAATAGAGAAAGCAGGTTAACAACAGCAGGCCAGACTTTTTTCTGCTCGTCTTGGCTTTATTAGAAAGGGTTTGATACCGGAGAGCTGTTAGCGAGACTTGTCAGCAGTGCAGTGCAAGCATGTAAGCTTGAGTGATTAAGAGTGATGGGAGAAGAGTTAGTACATGCTAATCCAGCGAAGGACCTGCAGTGTTACGCTCCCGCTGGATAAACTGCAGCTGCAGTGGCATCTTAGCACGCTAAATCCAGAGTTGCCTTCAAACTAATTGCAGTTGCAATCCTCTGGAACTGAAATGAAAACAACTATACCTAAATAAAAGGTCATGAAACGTGGGAGGCTAGCAGGGAAACTCAGCTACCATAATCTCTTTATTTCTGCTGGGGGTGACGTTGCCAGCGGGCTCTTTCTCCTGCAGCATCTCCTGGTCCTTGTCGTCTTCGTCCTGCTCCAAGCTGGCTTCCATCTCTGTCTCTTGCTCGTCCAGGGAAGGGCTGTGGAGATGGCGTTGTTCACTCATGCTGCGATGGGTTAGGCCGTCATGGTTCTCACACATGGATGACACTGGCCGGGAGAACTCTGCTGGTCAGAAAAGTTCAAATACCCTCAGCATTTTGAGACGGACCGGGACATCTGTCCAGAGGTTTAAACAATAAGCTGCATTATCTACGGGCTGAGAGCAGAGGCATCCTGCACAAGTATTCTGTACATGCCTCAGATCGTTGAACCAAACCAAACCAACCAACCAAACCAAATTTGTAATGGACATAAATCCAAGAGTTCATGTTTCAGGGACAGATTTTTCTTTGGCTCTCACCTCCATCCAGGCTCCTGGAGAGAAGGTACCTCTTGCTGGTTGAACGTTCAAAGTGGGGAGCAGGGCGGTCTATGAGAGCGCTGGCCTGTCTGGTCTGAGCCTGAGTCCTTCCACTGTATCGAAACTTTGAACCCATGACCAAGAAGCCCTTAGGGGGAGGCTCTGGAGATACCAACCTGTGGAAATAAAACCTGCAATCAGCATCGCACCTCACTGCAAACAAAGTGGGTAGAGAACTCAGTCTAATGGAAATGATGTCAAGATAAAGTGTATGACTCATTCTCTGGAAAGGACTGGGAAATGACAGGCCATGCATTCCTTTGTCACTTATTTTATGTTCCAATTTTACGTTCCAATCTTAAAGATTTATTTATTTATGCCACAGAACAAAACCAAACACGTCTTAACTGTTGTGCTTTGCACGATTGTGATAGTGGCTGCCTGGAGAACACCCAGGCGTTGTGCAACACCGACATAAAGAGCAAGCTTGTGCAGGAAGACACTTTCTATCCATGTAGATTTATCTGGAATACCGAGTGATGGGGGCCGTCAACCCTCCATCAGCAGGGCACCAATTTAGCCTCCTAAGATCTGGCTTTGATACTGTATGTCTTGGAGGGTTTCTGTCCGTTTACGGTGGCAGCTTCCAAATCAACCGCCACACTTGGAGTCAAACTCCATCTTGCATGAGCTTAACCGATGAAAAATACTAACTTATATGAACGTATTGAGGAACGTTTGCATAACCTTACCGTGCAAATGCAGATGCGCAGTCCAAACATTTCTGGACTGTAAATGTATATTTCAATCTTCTGTGTGTCAGCCTGAACTACTCCTGTACTGCTGAGGTTTCACTCAGTACGTTTACATGCAGCAAAGAAATGGGATTTCTGATGGTATCAGATAAAAACATCCAGAAGACCCAATCACTTGTCTGAGTTTACATGCTGTTCAGAGAATGGGATAAATGTCCAGAGCATGGCTGACTCCGTGACGCTATCTGGCGCTGTAACCATGGTAACCATTTGTAACCATTTCAACAAAGAGCCACTTCCGGTTGACGGTTGTTTTGTTTGGGGCCAATGTACGCCTTCCGTATATTCTTCCACTTTATTTTGATCTGCTCCGGTGTCCTGATGAAGCTTCTGCCATCTCTTTCGCAATCTTTTTAAAGGTGTTTAAACAACTATTTAACACGCGCCGTGTCCTTTCACTTCCGGGTGAATGTCCCAGAGGAAATTCTCCAGCTGCTCAGACTGCAATATCCGATGTCTCCGTATACATGGTGTTAAAATTCCGACTCTGAACGGATTATCTAGATGTTGCTATCCGATCATTAAATGTCCGATACAGGTCTGAAATAGGTCCGAAGTAGATCTGATTGAGGTGTTTACATTCAGTTTAAAAGTCTGAACGATGTCTTATACAATCAGAAATCCGATTGAACTGCTGCATGTAAACGTACTGACTGTGTCCATGAGTGAGGTTACACCTCATTTTACTGTTGACATGGGGGTATTTGCTTTGATGCCCACTCAATCACTGAATCAGAAAGAAAACCAATGCTCACCGGAAGAAAGTGTGATGCTCGATGCAGACCTTCCACAGCCTTTTGGCCGCTCTGTGGTTGGGGAGCTTAAAACCGATTGTACTTTCAAATTGTTCATACTGGAAAGGTGAAAAAACAAACATTGAGATCAATGTCAATTTATGAATATACATCCTGAAAATTCCAAACAAACAAACTGTGTTTTCCTTGAGCTCTAACAAAGGAAACAGAGAGGAGCATGTCAGAGCTCGCTTAGATGAGACTCAATGGTCCAATGCTGTAAAAACATGAAAAAACGAGTGCGGCTGCAACTGCAGCACCTCTGTTGAAGGGGTTCTTTATTTGTCCCGGTCACAGGCTCTCTGTGCAGCTCCATCACGTGGCTGCGCCTCGCCCAGACGCCCAGACGCCCAGACCCCCTGACACACTGAGGCTCAGCGTGGAGGAGGAGCTGCAGGGGCTTACAGCACAACGAGGACGGCCCACATACAGACCCGACCACGCAGAAGAGCAGGGGTGACGGCTGAGGCTTGGTGGAGTCGCTGAACAGCACGACGGGCCGAGCTCTCATACCTGCCATGGCTGACACCTCAGACCTGAAGCCAGTCTGTGACTTCCTCATCCTGCCTTCAGACCAATTAGGGCTAAAGGTTTATTTCTAATCCGACACATTTGAGACGTGGAATTAGGACAAAAAATGGCGACTTCACAAAAGCGAGAGGAGCTGCTCTGCTCCTTGATCTTTTGGTCGTCATTTTAATTAGAAATAATGGTGCTTTTCCACTAGTGCCCACTCAGCCCGACTCGGCTCGCCTCCACTCGGTTCGGTTCTTCTCCACTAGGGGTCTACCCATGCAGAGTAGATACTTTTTCTGTATCTATTCTGCCGAGGTTCTAAGTGGCTGAGTCGGCTGTATCTGACGTCATCACACTACAGGCCACTGATTGGTCGGGGGGTTGGAGTCAGACGTCTGAGTCAGGAGGTGGAAATCAGCGAAAGAGCGACTGACGGCGGCTTCTTGTTCATTTCATTCTACCAGCAATGGCAGCGCAAAAATCTGTTTGGTGATCCAACTCTGAGGTGCAGATGTTCATAAACCTGGTGGATGAGGAGAGAATTAAAAAGGGATCTAGACGGGCGATAAGGAACGACCAGATCCACCAGGAGCCCTGTCACTTCATAGCTGCTCGCAGCTCCAGCTGACTTTTCAGCAGCGCTGAGACAAACAAAAAAATTAAAAAGCGTTGTCGCTTGAAGCTTCTCTCACTCTCATTTTTAACTTGGTATCGAACACAAGTCACAGACCCAGCAGCACATTTATCATCTCCTCCAGGTTCTACATCTTTAGTGTTGTCGTCTTCTTTGTTTAGATACACAATCAAATACGTCACAGCAGCTTCACTCCAACCTCCTACTTCTGCTCCAGGTGCTGAATTGTTATGGAAAAGAAACTTGGCCGAGTTGAGTCAAGCCGAGTAGGTACTAGTGGAAAAGCGGATGGACACAAGGTATGGATCAGTTCTGTCATTACAGTGTCAGAACGGTTTCTAACCTTCAGCACAGTTCAGTAAGAATGACATCATATAAAAGCAGAGATTAACCTGTAAATATTAAAGCAGAACAGACTCAAATATTAGCTAAATATTAGCCCATCGCAGGTCCCTGTTACACCCCCCCCCCCCCCCCCCCCCCCACTGGTGAACCCACATCCCTAAAACCTCAAATACACCATAACATTGGTGGAGGATAGAAGAACCTCCGTTTTACTATCTGTGACCATGTGGCGTACCTCGCCGGGTCTTATCTTGATGTAGAAGTTGCTCCTCTTGTAGGAGATCTTGAGGATCTTTGGCCAGGCGAAGCGGTTGATCCTCAGCCTGTCACGGTAAATCAGCAGGCCGTTGGCACAGACGCCCAGCATTATTTCAATCCCTTCAGAATCCTGCAGCAGGCATGGGCAGGCATTATTCATGAGCGGCACTGAATGCATCCTTGAAACAGTCTTTAATGAAAATAAGGAGAAAATATTGGAAACAGCCAACCTTAGCGTGGTGGAGATCTACGCCGTACATGGACAATTTCTTTGCATTCTCCAAGAAGTTAATTTCAGCTTCGGCTGGTGTCATCCCCCTAAGTCCAGAACAACAGCAACATCTGTGACCAACAGCTCTTAAGACACACACACACACACGCAGACACTTTCTTTGAGGGCAGTATGAACACAAAATATTTAATCTCTTTTCTAGTCAAGTTCATTTCATTAATTCATCTGTTTTGGCCTTTCAGGCCTGCAAAACATCAGATAAATAAATAATGAGTTAGGATGGTAACATGTCCTTCTCATAACACTTCAAAAGCATCTGGACGTTGATGACACAAAGTAATTTAGTTCCTACTAATCATTCTGCTTTTGTTTCCAAGATGTCTTCATGTGTGTGTTTTATTGGGGGTTGACAGTTGGCTGATCAATGGCTCCCTGGTTGCAGTATTTCTTCTGGGCCGGCTAGTTATTGTTTTCTGCAACACCTCATAGAGGACTGTTTTATGAAAATGTGTGTGTGTGACTGGAAACAAGTGATCTGGATCTGGATGTGAAGTCCCGGCTTTTCTGTTCGAAGCCAATAACTTTGTTGGGGGGGCTGCTATATACCATTATTATTATTGTCATTATTATTATTAGGTATGTAGGTAAGGGGAAATCTGCCCTAAATTTTATTTTATATCACATTGTTTTTGCAGCTGTCTAGTTATTTTATAGGTTTTAATTCTCTGCTGCTATATTAAGCACTTTATTTTTATTAACATTGTTATTATTGTTGTTGTTACTATTATTGAACTGAACCAACAATTATTTATATTTATTTATGAACTTTTGACAGATTTTTGTATTTTTTATTTTGACTTTAAAAGGAGCTTGAGGCCGGATTGTGGCAAGATTTATGAAAAAAATCCGTATACATTTTAAGTTTTCTAGTAATAATGTCAGATGAAGCGTTCCAAACCCAAAAGAATGATTCCTCTAGTGTATCTCTCCTTTGCCTTGAACAGGCTGTGTGCTGCAAAATGTGCTGCAATTCGGTCCCGAATTTCCCGCGCTGGGCTGTGGATGTGACGTCACATGACGCTGCATGTGCGTTCTCCCCGTTCTCCCGTGCCGGCTTCACTGTTGGCTGCAGTACCCCCGACGGCCGTCGTGGTGAAGGGTGGCGCTAGAGAGTCTCATTTCTTAAAAGGAGCCTCAAGCTCCTTTAACATTTGTTTTTTTAGACTGACATTTGTTTTAGTTTTTTTATTTTGACTTAAACATTTGTTGGTGATTTTATTTTGACTTTAATATTTTGTTTTATTTTCTATTATGACATTTGTTTCTTGTTATTTTATTTTGACATGTGGGCAACATTTTTGTTATAGGGCTGTGTTCTCAGAGTTAAAGTATACAAAAGACAGCAACAAACAATTTACTGACCATTTCTACAAAAAAAAGAATGTTTTTCCAAATTTTCATTATTAGATGAAGGTTTTTTTTACAAAAGCCTTTCCAGTAACTTCTACTACTGCAAACTAGTGGGTGCTGGAGTACAAATGTTTATCTTTATTTATATATTTTGGAAAACTTTTTCAGGTGCTCTTTTTACTTTTCCATGTCAGTGACAAGCTTGTGCTGGAGTTAACGTGCTTAACACAGAGAATCCAACATTTATGTCCAAGTGTAGACTCTGTTTCTAGTAGTCTTTACCAAAGTGTTCTTGTTTGTTCGAGTCGTATCATTTCTATCCAAGAAAGACCAGACGGAGATCAGAACACACTTCCCCCATGTGTATTTTAGATAGTTCTTGTTTTTGCGGAGTTCTGGTTTGTCCCACCTGAAGACATGTTCCCCTGAGAGAATCTACCCCAGATGCTTCAGAGACTAAATACTGCCCCTGGACAAGGTCAGAGAAAGGCCCTTTTTTTATACATCATGGCTTAAAGTTCCCTTCGTGATTGGAGCTCCACATGTTGTTGTGATCTCCTACTGATACATCAGCTGAAACTGTTTCATGATCACGTACTATAGAAGAACAGATAAGAAAAGCCCTGAAAACGTATCTCTGAAGAACATTATTTTTAAACACTGGAACGGTTTGCCATGCGTCTGTTGACAAAGTGAGATCGGCTGCCAATCGTAGCTCCTCAAAGACTGTATGGTAAGTGCTTTAATATAAAATCAATACAATACACCATCTCTTCTTCCCCCTCTTTTCTACCACTAATTTGCCCCTCCATTCTTTAGTAACGTGCGCCAGGCCTGACATGCATAAAAGGTTGTGCCCGTATTTTCTGCACTATAAGCTGCACCTGCATACAAGCCGCATCCAATCTATTAAAAAAAAAAGATATACAAGCCGCAGATATTTATGTTGTTAGATTAGATATTTACTACATGTACAGAACCATTTTGAACTGTAAATGATGTACATGTTTGTACCTAAATAGATCCTTTCTTGACAGTGTCTTTTAACACGGCAGCAACTTTGCTGATTAAAACGGGACAGAACCAAGAGAAAATAACCAGTATTTATTTATCTATTTATCTGTTTGAAATCTGCTTCTACCTACTTCTATCTGCTAAAGAAGAAGTAGCGTATTCTTCTTTGCATTTATTTTGTCTTAGTTTTGATTCTAATTCTGGTTAGAGAGCCCCGAGCAGTGGAAGAAAAATCCACAGAATAGCTGCACCTTTGTATAAGCTGCATGGTTGAAAACCTAAGAAAAAAGTAGCGGCTTATAGTCCAGAAATTACGGTATATTAACAAAAGGAATGAAGCTGACCAGAAAAAACCCCCCACAAATATCAACCTGATTTGAGATTTTACAGAAGCGGACCATCTTTTGACATTTGTGAACATATGAATGTTTCATTCAAACAACGCCGTGCCCAGTACTTGTAGTTTCGATGAAGTTCCATCACCCTGTCCTCCAGCTCGCGTGTCTGATTGGGAGCAAAACGGAAATCGCTGACATAATCAGAGCCGTGGTCGTCTTGGTCGTAGTCGCCGAGCTCCGCTTGGATTGTGTAGGAGCCCAGGAGGGCGTGAGTGACAAACGAGCACGGCAGTCGACCTGACAGGATATCATCTCTCAGCTGCAGACACAGGTAGTATCTGTCAGGTGAGACAAAAGCGGGAGAGGAGAAAGAGAGTTGGCAGTCAAACGAGCCAAAGCCATGCAAGCTCCAGCAAGTACTCAAGTGTTGTTAATCCACGGTGGTTAGTAACATTCCAGGACTAATCCACGGAGAGAAGAAAGGCTTTTCTGGTTATCTGACACTGAGGCTAATATGCTGCAAGAATCATTACAATACTTTTATGTAAACACACATGGGGGAAATAGAAAAGGGAACTGTCATGTGGAAGCTGTTTGTTCCTTGATTAAATGTGACAAGCATCTGACAGCATAAGTGCGGGAGTTTAGTTGCAGGAACGTGTGTTACCTGGTGATGTCCTCTATGAGCTGGGAGGGATCTGGAGGATAAAACTTGACAGCAAAGGCACACTGCCACGGAGAGCCTGAGGACACACGGAGGTTTACATACGCTGTAACAGAATATATGCTAACCACAAGTCAGTATTTAACAAACTATGAAACATTTATTCAAATGTAGTGCACTCACTACGCATCTGCTTCTTGATTTCTTTGGAGGGGTCCACCCAGTTCTGAAAAACAGAAGGCACATTCACACTGGGTGGGCTGGAAACAGGACTAATGCACACCCCAGCGCCATATCTGGCTCTAATTATCACCGTTTTTTCTAACGAAAGCCTCTCCATATGTTAAATGAAGAGAGTGAGACGATCTGATCTCATAACATCCGACTGCGCAGTGGAGCACTCAAATGATTTCCAATTTGGTCGTTGAAGCACTGACACAGTTAATGTGGTTTCACTTCCAACAGCAGGTGGAAACTGCGTTTAAAGTCACAGTAACATGCAGGTGGGAGTGAAGAGGAGCAACAGACATGACCTGCAATGGAAAAGTCTTTCTAAGAACTTGGGACAACATGGTTTGGAGAGTCAAATACAGTTTTGGATCCAGTTTATTATTTTTGAATCACATTTTACCAGCATGAATAAATGAACTAGCATCAGATGAGATGACATTGTGTAAATGCAAACTTATACATATCACAGGCCTTTATTCAGTTATTTTGAGTGTATTGAAGTGTTTCACCGGTATCCTTTACTTGTTGATATTAATTAATACAAATTAAGAAGATGAGGAGGAGGAAGAAGGGGAAAGGAAGGTAAGGGGAAGAAGAATGGAGCTTAGTAGAATGAGGAAGAGGAAGGAGGTAGACAGAAAGACATGAAGGAAGACAGAAGTGCAGAGAGGAAGGCGTACAATCAGACATGTATAAATGTAAAGGACAGATATGGCATTATAATAAGACAGTTTCCTCTGTCTCTTTGACGAATACTGATGAATACAGTTTGTTCTTCCTTTGTAACAAAGGTGGCGCCCCGACAAGTTTGTTAATGAAGTAGGATCGGTGCAGGTGTATGTGTTTGTGGATTAACAGCTGCTTTATTTTCATACAGTGATTGACCAACCCAGTCTCACATAAAAACCCTGCCTACGTTGGTCCAAAGTGCAAAAACGTAGAGGGCCCTTGAATTGTATAACTGTTACATTTTTCTACCTATTCGTTTTGCGTCCAAGTCATGTGACTTTCAAGATTCTGGCCGTGACACCAAAAACATGGCGGACATTTTTTTGTGAAAAAGTGCAAAAAAATATTTTGAGCTAGTTTCTGCATAAAAATGCGTTTTGATTACATTTCTAGCAAGAAATTATATGTTTTACTTTCATAATATTCACTCAGTGAATGTACATAATCACTCGCTTGCTCGTTGTTGCAAAGTTTTTTCAGATCTTGCCAGAATAATGTGAAACTGCAACTAAAAAATGAGAAATGTCCGCCATGTTTTTTGGTGTCACGGCCAGAATCTTGAAAGTCACATGACTTGGACGCAAAACGAATAGGTAGAAAAATGTAACAGTTATACAATTCAAGGGCTATTATTGTAGCCCCTCTACATTTCTGCACTTTGGACCAACGTAGGCAGGGTACGTTTTCATGTGAGACTGGGTTGGATTGACAGAACCAGTCAAGATGTACACGTGAGCAGAGACACAGAGAAGGGGGTTATGCCATCATAATCTGTCCATCCCTCCATCCACCCTTCTTCTGACATAACTCACTTCAAGTTAATTCAGTTAAATTGAGTTTTTATTACAAAAAGTTGATTTAAAATATGTATTTCCCCATAATCATTTTATTTTGTAATTTATAAGCCTTTAAAATACTTTATTTTATCATTATATGATGATTTAAAAGGTAATTTAGTCTCTTCTTATCTGTAAACCTGTAAATTAAATTAGTGTTAAATAAACGATTTTTTGAAATGTATAACAAAAGATAAAAGTCATGATTTACTGAGACAAAGTTGAAGAATATGAGCAGAAAAGAGAAACTATCAGGAGAATAGGGAGGATGAGCTGAAGAGACATTAAGGAGAAGAGAGGAATATTTGCTGAAAAGAATAAGCTGAAGTGGAAATGATGGGCTGAAGACAGGGAGATGAACTGAAGTAAAAAGATGACCTCAAGAGAAATAAATCAGCTGAAGAGAAAAAAAAATGAGCTACAGACAGGTAGAGAAGCTTGAGAAAAAAAGAATGACCTCCGGGTGGGAATATAAGCTGAAGAGAGGAGAATGTAAACATGCAGTTGAATTAGTGTGGAAATAACAGAATAAAGAAGATAAAAGTCATCATGATTTAATGAAGCACAACGTTGTAGAAGGAAGAGAAAGAAGACAAGAAGAAAGGGTTCAATCATTTCCTTTGAAAATGCAGGGTTGAATGCTGAATGAGAGCTAAACATTGCTGAAAAACAGCAGAACTGCTGAAAATGAAGACATGGCTGAAGTCAGGTGACAATGCGAAGAAAATGGTCAAACGTAGCTCAGACATTTGACACATTTGCTCAGATAACATTATCTGGAATGAAGAAAGAATGGATGAAGAGAAGAGATATAGATCTCAAAAGAGGAAGATGAGCTGAAGAAAACAAGTGGGCATTAAAATACGATGATAAAAGTAAAAGATAAGCTGAAGAGAAAAATAAGAGCTGAATACAATGAGATAAGCTGAAGAAGAGAAGAGCCAAGATCAGTTGAAGAGAGGAAGATGAGATGAGGAGAAGATGAGCTGAAGAGAGGAAGACTGGCTGAACAAAAAGATCAACTGAAGAGAAGAAGATGAGCTGAAGACGAGAAGATAAGCTAAATAAGAACAAACATGTCAAGAAATGGTAAAACGTAGCTCAGGCATTTGAAACTGTTTAAATCGTGGAAGAAAAGAAAAACAGGTTGATGATAGGACGTATTGAAATATCAGCTGAAGAGATTAAGGGATGAGGACAGGAATGAGATGAAGCAAAGCACTTGGCTACAACAGACCAAAATCAGCAAAAGAGAAGACGATTAGCTGAAAAGAAAAAGATCCACTGAAGAGAGAAATATGAGCTGTAGAGAGGAAGATAAGTTGAAGAAAAATGTATGGCCTCAAGACTGGGGTATCAACTATAAAGAAGATTAGTTAAAGAGAGCTGACGAGAGGAAGAGCAGATGAAAAGAAAAAGATGAGCTGAAGGGAAGAACTTAAGATAAAACGGGAAGATAAACTGAATAACAGCAGACATGTCATAGCTGGGTATGGCTATGGACAGACGACATACTGTATATATATATATATATATATATATATATATATATATATATATATATATATATATATATATATATATATATATATATATATATATATATATATATATATATATATATATATATATATATATATATATATATATATATATATATATATATATATATATATATATACATACATACACACACTAGGAATGGGCGGTATGGACTAAAATATTTATCACGATAATTTCTGGCATTTATCCCGATAACGATAAAAATGACGATAAAAAAAATACCAATTCAACTCCATCTTTTTAACTATAAATCTATCACCACATTCAGTCTTTGGAGCCCCCAAATCACTGCTCTAAAAGATACTAAATACTACTAAACTACACCAATTAAATTAAATTGATAAAAACCAAATACAGTAAATGAGTTACACCTGTACTGCAAAACTGGAATGACTCAGATCCGCCATGTTTGTTACACAAATTTAATTGGGAATTTCTTTCTTTCTTTCTTTCTTTCTTTCTTTCTTTCTTTCTTTCTTTCTTTCTTTCTTTCTTTCTTTCTTTCTTTCTTTCTTTCTTTCTTTCTTTCTTTCTTTCTTTCTTTCTTTCTTTCTGGCTCATTCCTTCCTTCCTTCCTTCCTTCCTTCCTTCCTTCCTTCCTTCCTTCCTTCCTTCCTTCCTTCCTTCCTTCCTTCCTTCCTTCCTTCCTTCCTTCCTTCCTTCCTTCGCCGTAGGCTCTGCGTCAATTTAACGCAGAACCATAAATCAGGGTTTACACAAAAACATCATCAACGGGACTTTATCGTTTTTACCGCGAGATGACAAATTCTTACAGTGGTTAATTTTTTTGACGGTATATCGTGAACGGTAAAATATCGCCCATTCCTAATACACACATCCATGCATACTTACAGAGAAAGACAGAGGGACAGAGACAGTACATTTATTATCATAAAATAGTATAATGAATGAGCTCCTGCAGTCAATCACAACACCTACATTGCCAGCTATAGAGTAGAGAAGGGAGGGGTTCCCGTTGCCCCCGGTAACCAGGGAGGAGTATGTGCATCGTTTCACAGCTCTCTGTATATCCTCCCTGTGTCACCTGCATGACTAGGCAATTTCGATGCTCCGAATAAGTGTCATATTTTCAAAAAGATAAGATGTATCAACAAAATGATTTCAGCATAAGCAAAGATTCCTCTCCTGAAGGCAGTGATGCAATCTTTACGATGGTAAGGGTTTTAAATCTGGAGTTAGAGCAATTTAGAGAAACCAAACTTTATCTGTGCTGAAGAGCCTATCTACTGTAATGTCGGCTCCCATTGTAAAACTTAGACCAAAAATGAGCACTCTCCGAGCTCTGGGCTGATTTGAAAGAAAAATCTAAGTCACACAGCCACAAAAGTCATACTTTCTGAAAGCCATCAAAAATATAATTGTGTTGATTTGTAATTTATGCAGTGAAAGGTGTGGAAAAGAGAGAGGTTTGAAAACTATTTCAACCCTAACCCTATTACTTCAGCTAGAGACACTATCCAAACTTTTAACTAGCCACAAGACTTGAAACTCTTAATGACTGATTCAGCTTTTTAAACTTTAAACGAGTTACTGTACAAGACTTCAGGGCTTTATTATAATCCACTGAGTGGAAGATGAAACATCTTCATGAACCAAGAAAAACAAAGTCCAGTTAAAACTTTTTTTCATCCCATGATCTGGGTGACTAATTCTCCACCAGCGTTGACACTCTGAACAGGCTGGAGAACTATCTCTGTCGCACCTTCACCAAAGCACTCAGCCGTTTCATTCACATTTCATAAAGTTGTGTCAAAAGGGCCATATTATATGATGCTTAAGTGAAATTGTGACATAACTAGGCTGTTGGGAGACTTCCCATGATGCACTGGGCCCTCCCCCTGCTCTACTCTCTCTCTCCAAGTATATATAGTTGCGTAACTAATGTCATCAAGTCTTTGTTTCTTGTTATTTTTATTTTTATTGTCGCAGGTATCCTTGGACTTTAGTGTTTGTATTTGTTGGGATCGTTCTTGTCTTCTCATCAGAAAAATAAATCCTTTACAACTCAACTTTCCTGCTTTCTGTTGCATCTTTTAAATGTTGTGTCTATTCTTTCAACAGCAACCGAGGTAACAAAAATGTGAACCTAAAATGCTGCCTAATGAAGATCTGCCTTTATCCTCTGTAGACAATGAACAACAGTAGACAAGTAACATAACAGAAACGTATCAACCCATTCGATATTTCAGTCTAGGCCTAAGTGGACCAAGTGTACAACATCGTCACTGTAGGAGTCGGAGGCTAAAATGAGTCAACCCGAACCAGTCCCTTGTACGAGTGTTTGTTTATTTATTCAGCACATATTCAAAAGTCACTAATACAATTACCATAAAAAACAATAGACAGCAAATATGCAAGGATGTCCAAAAAACCCTCTAGGGGCTTGACAAGAGGCCTTCCTTAAATGAGCATAAAAATGGGCATCATGGACATAAATGCATATCATATGCAGCACACACAAGCCACACACACACACCACAAGCACATACACACCTGCGCACAGCAGGCTCACACACTGCACACTCACACGCACACACAAAGAAAAAAAAAGACAAATGTGGGTAAGTAGAAGTTTACATCATATTATTAAGCTATTGATATAGCAAAATATGTTTGACAGATAAATAAATAATTCATGAGAAAGTTTGACAAGGTGGGGAGGAAGTGAATTCCATATCTTGGAACCTCTGGAAGAGATCTTAAATTGAGATGAGGCCGAAGCTTTGCGGGTTGAATAATTATGAAATTCATTGTTCGGGGAATTGAAATTGTGAAAAAAGTTAGGAAGAGTTTTATTTAAAGAACCATATACAAATTGAGCAATTTGGAGTTTATTAATCTGAGAGATATTAAGGATGCCAAATTTATGAACCAAAGGTAACGAGTGAATTCTTAGGGCCCGATTTACTAAGATCCTAAATAAAGAGTACTAAATTGCGTGTGCACTGAAAAAGTTTGCGCGTGCTGTTGTTGCGTGGTTTGCGGGTGATCAACTAAGATTGCGTGCGCAATTGATAACAGGTGCAAACCGCAGTATTTAAATGAGGTATTGCGCGTCTTACGTTTGCGCCATGGAGAGTCTGGATGGAAAGCACAGTCACAAGTCACAAGCGCAAAATGAAATTGAACGAGTTGGAGTTAGAGATATTAGTGGAAGAGGCAAATAAATGGTCCGTGTATCTTTTGGTCATTGGATTTTTCCGTCATGAGTGGGAATCAAAAAACAAAAAACGATTGGTTTATTTGATTTTCCTTTTTAAAACAAAAAACAAATATTGAATACACTGCATTTTTTCTTTTTCTGTGTTAATATGATTTAACAAAGATTCAAAATACGCTTTTATTTTCGTTTTCTATTTCATATAAGAAAAATGAAATCCCTAGTCAACAGGAAGGAAAAAACGAACCAAAAACAACCGTTTATTCATATTCGTGCACCGGAAGCTGGCATTTACAACCGAGTGAACTTAGTTCTGGATATTTAACAGGCATTCCTGTGACAATTCTCTCCAGGGGAAGTTTGATTTTAATATTTTATTGGTCGGGTTTACGTGACTCGGAAATGGCTCTGTATGCTGCAGTTCGGGTAACCATGGCAACCATAGCGGCGCTGAAACAACAGATTAAGGATTATTTTTTAAAGATTGATTAAGGACTTGTTCCACAGCGGTTTGACGCACAAACACATTTCCTGCACGTTGCAGCAGATGTGTCTCCTGCAATGCTCAGAAATGAGCGTCAGAAGATTCTGTGCTCGGCATGATCTGAGGAGAAAAAGGCTACGCAGAGCTGGAGAGCGCTTTGATTCAATCTATTTATGAGGTTTTTATTCAGATGTCCACAGTATATTGCAAATATACACACTGCATGCGACGCGAGCGAGAGTCAGCGTCAAAAACAGTTCCATTGCTTTATTTTTTATTGCACTGTCTATACTGGTTGCAGCGACGCGGCGTCGTTTTGAGCTGGACTTTTGTCGCACGCCCTGCTTCTATTTTCTTCCCGTCGCTCGCGTTGAAAGCCGGTTGAAAGTTGAAAAAAAAAGTGTAAAGCGCTGTAGGAAACAGTCATTTCAATACAAGAACTTCAATAAAGTGGCAGCTGCTGGAGGGAGATCGCCAGGCTGGAAGGTTCAGATAAGATAATAAGATATAATAAGAATCTTATCTTAATCTTATTAGGGCTTAATTTGTCCCGGATCCTGCCGGATTGATCGTGTCCTCTGCTTTTTCCCCACATCCCAGTAATGATCTGACATGCTGACATGTTTGCACCGCACGCCAGTCACTCCAGCTGTTCGCTGTTTGATTGCGTAATCACACGCCGTTATTAATTGTTCGGTTTTTTCCCCACTTATTCCACCGAATAATAAGCTTGTTTTCTGTTTAGAAAGTACAAACGTAGGGAGATTACAAGTAATCACCCATCTTTTACTTGTCCCTTTACTCTTTTAGGAGTCGGCTAATGTTAGGAGTTTCTTTCAGGAGCGCACGGGCGGGTGAATAAAGGCTGATTTATGGTTCCGCGTAAAATCGACGGCGTAGCCTACAGCGACGCGCACCGTTCGGTGACCGCGCCGCGTACCCTACGCTGTAAGGTCTGCGTTGGTGTAACGCGGAACCATAAATCAGCCTTCTAAAAGGCGAGTCTCAGCTGTCAATCAAAAGAACGTGGTAGAACGTGGGGCCGATAACGCGTTCAGAGCGGGTCCGATGCCACGCATTGCGGCGCGACAGTCGGACGCTCGCGTGCAGTTAGGACAGGCTGTTAGGGAGCCGTAGCCTAATTTTTGTTGACAGCTTTGTACTGAACACTGATCACCCCGATCACGTTTGCAGTGTACACGTTTAAAACCCATTAAGCATGTCGGAAGGCCGTTGTGGCTGAGTTTTGTCATTAAACGCCATAAAACTTCTGTCGGACTCAGCGTAGCCTACTTCTCTGTCAGCAGCGCGTCATGCAAATATACAGGACCTAACAATAAACTCTCAAGCGGCTCTAAAAGTACAGGAAAGCCGCAATACCGGCTATCTGTCTTCACTGGGGGTGCTTGCTGGAGAAGGTCGGGTTGGAAGAACCTGAGAGAGCTCCATCAGCCATACCATGAATTCCGGCGTCAGGTAAAGTTTGTGCTGCAGTGCAATTTATACATATAATGATAATCACGTGGATACCTCACGCGTGGGACTAAATTAATTCTTCCAACCCGACCTTCTCCAGCATGCACCCCCAGTGAACACAGATTGCCGGTCATTCGGCCATGATGAATCAAAGCGCTCTCCAGCTCTGCGTAGCCTTTTTCTCCTCAGATCATGCCGAGCACAGAATCTTCTGACGCTCATTTCTGAGCATTGCAGGAGACACATCTGCTGCAACGTGCAGGAAATGTGTTTGTGCGTCAAACCGCTGTGGAACAAGTCCTTAATCAATCTTTAAAAAATAATCCTTAATCTGTTGTTTCAGCGCCGCTATGGTTGCCATGGTTACCCGAACTGCAGCATACAGAGCCATTTCCGAGTCACGTAAACCCGACCAATAAAATATTAAAATCAAACTTCCCCTGGAGAGAATTGTCACAGGAATGCCTGTTAAATATCCAGAACTAAGTTCACTCGGTTGTAAATGCCAGCTTCCGGTGCACGAATATGAATAAACGGTTGTTTTTGGTTCGTTTTTTCCTTCCTGTTGACTAGGGATTTCATTTTTCTTATATGAAATAGAAAACGAAAATAAAAGCGTATTTTGAATCTTTGTTAAATCATATTAACACAGAAAAAGAAAAAATGCAGTGTAATTCAATATTTGTTTTTTGTTTTAAAAGGAAAATCAAATAAACCAATCGTTTTTTGTTTTTTGATTCCCACTCATGACGGAAAAATCCAATGACCAAAAGATACACGGACCATAAATACATTCATGAACTACAGCAAATAAATTTAAACATTACCAAAAGAAACGCAATATCGGTCCGTGTATCTTTTGGTCATTGGACTTTTCCGTCATGAGTGGGAATCAAAAAACAAAAAACGATTGGTTTATTTGATTTTCCTTTTAAAACAAAAAACAAATATTGAATACACTGCATTTTTTCTTTTTCTGTGTTAATATGATTTAACAAAGATTCAAAATACGCTTTTATTTTCGTTTTCTATTTCATATAAGAAAAATGAAATCCCTAGTCAACAGGAAGGAAAAAACGAACCAAAAACAACCGTTTATTCATATTCGTGCACCGGAAGCTGGCATTTACAACCGAGTGAACTTAGTTCTGGATATTTAACAGGCATTCCTGTGACAATTCTGTCCAGGGGAAGTTTGATTTTAATATTTTATTGGTCGGGTTTACGTAAAATGGCTCTGTATGCTGCAGTTCGGGTAACCATGGCAACCATAGCGGCGCTGAAACAACAGATTAAGGATTATTTTTTAAAGATTGATTAAGGACTTGTTCCACAGCGGTTTGACGCACAAACACATTTCCTGCACGTTGCAGCAGATGTGTCTCCTGCAATGCTCAGAAATGAGCGTCAGAAGATTCTGTGCTCGGCATGATCTGAGGAGAAAAAGGCTACGCAGAGCTGGAGAGCGCTTTGATTCAATCTATTTATGAGGTTTTTATTCAGATGTCCACAGTATATTGCAAATATACACACTGCATGCGACGCGAGCGAGAGTCAGCGTCAAAAACAGTTCCATTGCTTTATTTTTTATTGCACTGTCTACACTGGTTGCGAGCGACGCGGCGTCGTTTTGAGCTGGACTTTTGTCGCACGCCCTGCTTCTATTTTCTTCCCGTCGCTCGCGTTGAAAGCCGGTTGAAAGTTGAAAAAAAAGTGTAAAGCGCTGTAGGAAACAGTCATTTCAATACAAGAACTTCAATAAAGTGGCAGCTGCTGGAGGGAGATCGCCAGGCTGGAAGGTTCTGATAAGATAATAAGATATAATAAGAATCTTATCTTAATCTTATTAGGGCTTAATTTGTCCCGGATCCTGCCGGATTGATCGTGTCCTCTGCTTTTTCCCCACATCCCAGTAATGATCTGACATGCTGACATGTTTGCACCGCACGCCGGTCACTCCAGCTGTTCGCTGTTTGATTGCGTAATCACACGCCGTTATTAATTGTTCGGTTTTTTCCCCACTTATTCCACCGAATAATAAGCTTGTTTTCTGTTTAGAAAGTACAAACGTAGGGAGATTACAAGTAATCACCCATCTTTTACTTGTCCCTTTACTCTTTTAGGAGTCGGCTAATGTTAGGAGTTTCTTTCAGGAGCGCACGGGCGGGTGAATAAAGGCTGATTTATGGTTCCGCGTAAAATCGACGGCGTAGCCTACAGCGTAGGGTACGCGGCGACGCGCACCGTTCGGTGACCGCGCCGCGTACCCTACGCTGTAAGGTCTGCGTTGGTGTAACGCGGACCATAAATCAGCCTTCTAAAAGGCGAGTCTCAGCTGTCAATCAAAAGAACGTGGTAGAACGTGGGGCCGATAACGCGTTCAGAGCGGGTCCGATGCCACGCATTGCGGCGCGACAGTCGGACGCTCGCATGCAGTTAGGACAGGCTGTTAGGGAGCCGTAGCCTAATTTTTGTTGACAGCTTTGTACTGAACACTGATCACCCCGATCACGTTTGCAGTGTAGGCTACACGTTTAAAACCCATTAAGCATGTCGGAAGGCCGTTGTGGCTGAGTTTTGTCATTAAACGCCATAAAACCTCTGTCGGACTCAGCGTAGCCTATACTTCTCTGTCAGCAGCGCGTCATGCAAATATACAGGACCTAACAATAAACTCTCAAGCGGCTCTTAAAAGTACAGGAAAGCCGCAATACCGGCTATCTGTCTTCACTGGGGGTGCTTGATGGAGAAGGTCGGGTTGGAAGAACCTGAGAGAGCTCCATCAGCCATACCATGAATTCCGGCGTCAGGTAAAGTTTGTGCTGCAGTGCAATTTATACATATAATGATAATCACGTGGATACCTCACGCGTGGGACTAAATTAATTCTTCCAACCCGACCTTCTCCAGCATGCACCCCCAGTGAAGACAGATAGCCGGTCATTCGGCCATGATGAATCAAAGCGCTCTCCAGCTCTGCGTCTTTTTCTCCTCAGATGATGCCGAGCACAGAATCTTCTGACGCTCATTTCTGAGCATTGCAGGAGACACATCTGCTGCAACGTGCAGGAAATGTGTTTGTGCGTCAAACCGCTGTGGAACAAGTCCTTAATCAATCTTTAAAAAATAATCCTTAATCTGTTGTTTCAGCGCCGCTATGGTTGCCATGGTTACCCGAACTGCAGCATACAGAGCCATTTCCGAGTCACGTAAACCCGACCAATTAAATATTAAAATCAAACTTCCCCTGGAGAGAATTGTCACAGGAATGCCTGTTAAATATCCAGAACTAAGTTCATTCGGTTGTAAATGCCAGCTTCCGGTGCACGAATATGAATAAACGGTTGTTTTTGGTTCGTTTTTTCCTTCCTGTTGACTAGGGATTTCATTTTTCTTATATGAAATAGAAAACGAAAATAAAAGCGTATTTTGAATCTTTGTTAAATCATATTAACACAGAAAAAGAAAAAATGCAGTGTATTCAATATTTGTTTTTTGTTTTAAAAGGAAAATCAAATAAACCAATCGTTTTTTGTTTTTTGATTCCCACTCATGACGGAAAAATCCAATGACCAAAAGATACACGGACCAATATCGGAGAAAAGCTGCGATAGAATAAATGCAGTTGGTAACACAAAAAACAGAAAAACGTCTGGTTTTTCATATTTCAATTTTAGGCACAGATCAAAAATACGAAATAGAAAAACGGTCCACAGGACCGAATTTGATTTTAATATTGAATTGGTCGGGTTTGCGTGAGCCGGCGGTGCTCGGCATGATCTGAGGAGAAAAAGACAATTCAGACACAGAGCTGGAAAGCGCTTTGATTCATCTATTTATGAGTTAAGTTTTTATTCAGATGTCCACAGTATATTGCAAATATTGTATATTATATAGCAAACACTGACAGTAAATGTGTGACAGACGGGACCATCATATGACCGAAAGAAGAGAAGAGAAGTGTTCAGAACAGCGCACAGAGCGCACACTACAGGCTGATTTATGGTTCCGCGTCACACCAACGCAGAACCGACGGCGTAGGCTAAACGCGGCGACGCACCCCGCCCGCGACCCTACGCGTCGGCTACGCCGTCGATTTAACGCGGAACCATAATTCAGGCGAAGCTGCAGTCTCTGCGCTGATCCTGACACAGCGGGACGGAGCAGATTTGGTCATGATGTTTAACCTGTGTTTTGTGATTAATAAGCACGGGTTTTAATTAAATGTAATTTACGAAGGATGATTTCACGTTCAATAAGATAAGTAATCAATAAAATACAAAGTTTTGGCACAAAGGCTTGGCCTGCTTGTGGGCGAGTGGAGGGGGGCACAATAAAATAAGGTGGCAAAGATATAAGGCGAAGAACTAAAGAAAAAGTGGCCTTTAATAAAACTTGTGCAACCATTTTTAAAATAGCATGCAGCAGAATAAAGACTCTCTCTCTGCGTATTCTTTGATTTTGGATGTCGCCTCCTTGCCACAATAACGGCAGCAGCAGATTAGCACCTTCCTTTCAAACGTATTAAATACAGACGCAATCACAATACGCGCAATTACTTTCAGGCTTGGTAAATCTCATTGCGCGTGGTAAATGGAGCAATTTGCATTTTCCCCTCCCAGTATTTAGCGATTTCTGGCGGGTACGCCCCATATTGATTATTCATCAGGGCAAAAGTACTAACTGAATTGCGTGTGCAATTTTGCGCATTTCAGAGACGCAGTCCTCTTTGCACGCTGTTAGTAGATCAGCTGGCACTTTGGTTTGCGGGTGCTGTCAAGTTTGCACACGTTTTAACACACGCAAACCTTTAGTAAATCGGGCCCTTAGAGGCTGTGGCGGGTGCAGGATTGGGGCGTGGTAGTAGTGCGCAGTAGCGGCTGGAACAGCTGATGGTACACAGGTGTGTCTAATCACTCTCTGTGTATTTCAGTAGTGTGCGGGCCTTGGAGACAGAGAGGAATGACGCAGAGCGGAGCTCTGCTGGGAGGAAGGACAGAGCTACTGAAGGTGCTGGCACGTGTGTCTGGGTGAAACAATAAATCACAATCTCTGCACCAAACCCTGTGTCCTCTGTCCTGTCGGGTGACCCCAAGTAGCAAGCCCTTGCTACCGTGCCTCCCAGCAGAGCCCCATTGCTGGTGTGCAGCTGCTTTTTATGTAGCCAGGCAGGGTGGAGAGGTTGATTGGGCACACCTGTGCCCACTCAGCTGAGTGGCTGCTCCTCCACCCTGCCACACAGGCGAAGAGGCAATGATTCTCACCACTGGTTCTGTCTGGTTTTGTTTGGTGAGTACAGGCCCAAGCAATGTTGCAGTAACTAATAAAAGGTATAAATCATAGAGTAATAAAGGGTTAGTGAAACTTTTGTGTTGAGGAGATAACAGATTTTCCCAATTATTCCAATGTCTGGTTAAGAGAGCTGATGGTAATCTTCAGAAAACTGGAAACTGTAGAGCAGCTGCTTATTAATGATGACAGTCTTTTTGACAGCTGGTATCTCATCAGGATTAAATCAGGACACTGAACTGTAACGTCTGATCCACATGGCCATGATGAGAAAACCTGTGTGTGGTTTTGGCCAATACCTCCACACATGTGCACAGCCTCAGCTTCACACATCTCCAGCATTTAAACAGAAAGGTGCTTTCTATTGATTGAGTCAAAAGAGAAATTAATCAGATTGCTAAACAATTGCTGACTGTTACAGACTTCTATCTAGGTTTTAATAGATCTGTTCTTAAAGCATTCGCACCAAACAGTAAAAAATTACATTGTCGTTCATTGATCTCAGGAGGAAAAAGGGCTTCTATAAAGAATTTCAATTCTCTGGCTATTGAGCAAATCCAGACAGCAAACTGTAGTTGCTATCTGATAAGCCTGTCTTTTTGATCAAAGCTGAAGCCTTACTTACACACAGAAAACGGGGAAACCTGTGCTTTATGTTTGGTCCACGCAAGCTCTTGGTTTGATGTCAGCAATCAGTTCAAGGCATGTCAAATGTGATTTTTTCTGGTAATAGGCTTAGTTTGTGCACCGTTTCACAAAGCTATGGGGATCACAGAGAAAAATATCCAGACGTTCTGAAATGTCAAATGATTAGTGAGATGATTGGACTTTAATGTTAGGACACATTTATCAGAGGCAGAAATAATTAAACTGCAGATAACCGACCAAAGAGCGAGTCATTCAGACAAAGTCAGACTAAAGTCAGGAGATATGGGAGGTGAAAACATTAAGAAGATCATGTTATGAAGGTGAAAATGTCAGTCTAACCAAATAACAGGAACAAAGTCATCCTTACTAACCTACGTTTTACTGTTATATTTTACCATAGGAATGGTTCTGCTATGATTTTTAAGAAGAGCGTCTCTGAGATTTTCTACTTAACTGTTTGCATATACGTTTTTTATTCAACAGAAACAGGTTTCATTGAGCACTCGGGGCAACAGAACATCTGTACTAACCAGTCCTTACTCACACAAGGATGAAATACAATTTGCCAAATTTGCTGTCTAAAAGCCATGCTTATAGTAAAGAACTCAACAAAGCTAAAATATTGCAAAAATACATTTTTGTCCGTGTTACCCACAATTTCTCTGATCACCTTTAAAAAGAGCCATGTTCTTAATTAGATCATCTTTACCAATAAGAATCTGGTAAGTCCAACAGAGGCCTTGTGGCAACCAGAAAGGAGATGGAGAGTACGTTCTTAACCTTTTTTTGTTAACAGGAAGGAAATACTGCTCCAGATAAAGGTTTATAGATTGTTGTGCCATCCTAAAGTGCTAGAAAATTCTTTCAGAAATGAAATTCTTGATCATGTTGAGCACTACAAACAGATTTCTTTAACACAGACATCTAAAACCTGACTGAATGAATTCCTGCATGCTCACACCACTTGCACTAAGACATATTTCTTCTCTTTTCACTTGAAATCATTCTATTATAAAAGAAAGATGATGCATTGAAGTCATACTGAGGCTAATCTTTAGTTTCTTATCCTTAGTAACTAAAGTCATTTGACCTTATCGGACCTGAGCGTGGATGATGGAGTCTGCAGCAGGTAACCCTGTAAATTATTTCTACCACCAGATCAGCTCTGTCTCTGGAATATGATTATAACTAAATTTATGCGACCGTATTGCAGAGAGTACAAGAGACAAATCTCTTCGTGAACAGCACAAATGATTTCTGTCTAGACCAAGGCTGAAAGTTTCTATTTGAATATCCCTGGTCTTCTTTGAATGCTGAGAGAGCCAACAATCCCACAACTGAGAGAAATACAGATTGTTCTGCAAACAGGGGAGTGGAGGCAGTTACAGAGTATGGGCTTGGGTCTGAAGGACCTAAGTTCAAGTCCCCGGGATGGCAACTTTGGGTCCCTTAACTCTAATTGCTCCCCGGGCATTGGAAAAATGGCAGCCCACTGTTCTTAGTCTAACTAGCAATGGGTTAAAAGCAGATGACTCATTTCAGTGTGTTTCGTAAGATTTATACTGACAAATAAAGATTGTTTTTATTAAACAACTGGATTGTGTAATGTAAGATGGTTTGAGATTATTATTATTATTATTTATATTATTTACTATTAACACTTCACTGACCTTCTGGCTCTCTGTGTCAGCAAAGGTCAGACCAAAGTAGTCCTTCTCCAGCAGGTTAAGGTGTCCACACACCATGTCCACCATGATCTGTCCCTTGGAGTGTTTCTGCAAAAGAAATTACAAAAAAATACAATAAAATTACATAAATATATATATATATATATATATATAATATACATACACAAACACACACACACACACACACACACACACACACACACACCCTGGGAGCTTGAGGTTTCTGCGCAGTATTTTTCCGTATTTTTTCAGATCTCTGATGTTGTTCCTGGGATCTGCTGGAGCCTCTCACCAGCTTGAAGGACACAGCTCCAAGTCTTATGGGTTCTGGTGTGGTAGACCTGGGGCCTCATGTATAAAGGGTGCGGCGCACAAAAAAACGTGCGTACAACACTTTCTATGCTCACGGTCAGATGTTCAAAAAGTGATTTGAACGTGGAAAGTTGTGGTTCTTCACGCACACATCAAGTCTGGCGTATGCACTTTTCTGAGGTTTTGTCCGTTGGCGACGTGAAGTGCAGAACATGAGGATCGTTACGTCCACAATAAGTTCATGACCACACGTGAAGGACACGACAGGCCCCACATCACCAGATAAGTTACACAAGAGTGAAGCTGCAACAATCTCACAATTAAACACATGGTCTAAACATACAACTAAAGGCAGGAGCTCAATGATGGAACCCACAAATCCCGATGGCAGCCTTGGCTCCGTTAGAGGAACCTGCTGATGATCAGATCACACCGACCTGCTGGTCCAGGACTAAGACTGGACCATCAGCTGGTTTAGGTACCAAGAGGATCCTTCTGGATCTCTGCCCTGAACTGGACCAGCTGCTCCGGTTCAGACCAACATGATGCTTTCAGCTCCCGTATGGGACGACTACTCGAGATAAAATCCAGATCCTTAAAATATCCAATAACTGTGTCTGAACAGACAAACATTAAAACACAATTTACAGTGAAGAACCAGTTCTGTAAAGTTGTCTTTTAAAATAAAACTAAAATGTCACTGAAAGGTTGGTTGGTACGAACTGATGTGACTCAGCACTGAATGAATAAAGTTGTTATTGGATGTTTAGGCAACTTTCAGAGTCTGATATTAGTCAGCTGCAGGTGCTGCAGGATCCAGAACGTGTTTCTCCGGTGCTGGACCGGGACTGAGACCGGTCTCTCCTCTTGCGGTCGCAACACTCTTTACTCTTTATTTCTCATGTTTGCACCTCGATAATCACGTTGGAACAACTTCTCTTCATTTCTGCAGCGGAGGAATCAGAACGTCATTGTAGCACGGCGAGTGCTACGGGGGCCGACCGACAGGACAGAGGACACAGGTTTCAGTGCAGGAACTCCTTTTATTTCACCAGACACACCCAAGACACACGTGCGCAGCAGAACCTTCTCCCAGCAGCAGCAGCAGCCCCTCTCTGGAGTGCAGCTGCTCCTTATGAAGGGAGGCAGGGTGGAGAGGTTGATTGGATACACCTGTACCCAATCTCCTGAGTGGCTGCTCCTCCACCCTGCCACAGTCATGCTTCATGTTTTAAATATAAGTTTAAGTTGTTCACATTGTTATACTTATGAAAGAGGTGATCACGGACATCTACAATGCCGACTATAAAACTCAAAATAAACGTGTACATTGGGCTTAATCCGTTAGTACATAATACGCGTGACAGTAAAGCGGAACGAGGAACCGTTTTTCGTCCAACCAAGTTCTGGTGTTGCTTCTTAAAATACAGACAAGAGTGTAGTGATGTACTAACGCTAAATATTGACATTACAAACCCTTACGAACATACAGTAATAAACCCACGACTCTTCAAGGAACGCAACACAGAGCAGAGAACGATACCCATAATGCAATGCGGTCAACACAACTACAGCACATTACTCTGTTTATGTTTCCCATATATACGCTCAATTCCACGTTGATTGTGATGTTCAAAGAAACGTGCGTGGATTTGGGCGTACGCACAGTTTTGAACAACTTAATTTTATTTTGCGTACGCAAGAATTCCACGCACGGATTCACGTTGAAATCCACGCACTCTTAGTACATGAGGCCCCAGGTCTCTGTTGTTCCCGGGGTCGTGTCTGGTGTGGTAGACCCTGCCCTATATCACTCTTGTGCTCAGGGCCAGTTTGTGTGCTGCTTTTCCAGCCACTGGCAGGATTTTTCAATGTCAGCCACTTCTTCCATCGGCATCTCTTTCCGAGAAGGTTCTTCCTCCTCATCTTCTCCCTTACTAGATTTCTGGTGTTTGAGACATTCACTTAGCAGCTTATCCGTAGGGGCCATCTTCTTGATGTATTCAGGCATCTTTGTTGTTTCACCCTAGATAGCTGCTTTGATGCTCACTAATCTGCTTCTGTACAGTCTCACAGTGTTGGACTGGAATTAAATCCTCTGTGCATCGTGAGGAACTTCTTTGACTAGATATTATTGACTTCCACCTCTTCCTGTGGCCAGGTTACTATGCCAGCGGGGCTCCATGTTACTGGCAGGACATACGAGTTGATGGCCCGGACTTTGTTCTTCCCATTCAGCTGGCTCTTCAGGATCCGTCTTACTCTTTTCAGGTTTTTGTTATACTCTCATTCCTGAGTGCCCCATGAGTAAAAGCTATTTTAAAAATGTACAAAATTAATTACAGTGAATTATTGTATAAATAGTAAAAATGTAATACATTAAGTCATAGGGAGTGCAATAAGTGCAGTTGGTCCCCATACAATTACAATAAAGCTGAATTACAATGAAAAATGTGTTAGTTCAGTTCTTCTTTTCTTGGTAATAAGTATACAAGTCCAATTTTTTCACATTTTGTTTGTTTTAAAAAGATCATAATAAATCATTGGAGTACAAATGTTCAAAATTTGTAGCAAAAATATTCATAGTTATTACCATACTGTAATTGCCAGATACACCCATAATTTATTTTTAAATCTAAATTCTACTAAATGAATGTGGATTTGCAGCCAAAGAAAAAACATGAAACCTGAATTAATCATGTAATTTCTACATAATTCATTATACAATAAATTGATGTTCCAAAATTCACAAATTTTGTTCACAAATTTATTCGACAAATCAAGATCAATTGAAAGCTTATTTGGCTTCCATGGATGTTTATTTCAGACTCAATCTTTTCGAGTCTGCTGAAATAAAATACAGTGCAGTAGTTTTTGAGCTAAATACTAGTTAATCACTGAGATTTAAATGACTTCCTCTGTATTTTGGCTCACTGTCACTTAAATCACCTAAATGTTTAGATGCTGGTCTTGTGAAAAATTCTACAAATTTGGAATTTATTGGAAGCTGAAGTGTCCAGGTACAAATGGCCGACGGTGCGGCCTCTTACTGGTTTGCATTGACTGTAGGGATTAAATATTCAGATTTATTTGGATTATAAGGCTTTTACTGTTAAAAAAATATATTTTTTTTACAATATTCACATTATTCCCTTTATACCATATATGATTTTGTGTTGTTTCTGTCTCTGTTGATATGGGAGGAAAAAAAGCAGTCAGTTTTAAATGAGTACAATTATATTAATTTAGTCAGTGAAGAGTTATACAAGCATATGTAACATTAACCGACCAACCAGTACCACGCAGTTCTATCTCTTTCACCTACTTTGTGCAGTGACAGGAAGAATCAGCAAGTAGTTGCCAGGGAAACAGATGCAGCATTATTCCTCCGCTGCCTTTTTTTTTTTCAATATCTCAGGGATAGGGCTTGAAAAAAGTATTTTTACTTTTCATCACAGTGTTAACGGAGGGTGGAGCAACACTTCATGTGAGTCTCTAGATGCAACATGGTTTATAAGCAGCATCATGTCAACGTATTGTGTCAGAAGCAGCTGAGAGAATTGAATAAAACAAATGAGCATTTGGAGTCTTAAAAGGGCATACAGGGTCATTCACACATTCATACAAAAATTAAAACATTGAATTGTAGCTTGAAAAACTTTGTTCTACCCCCGAACTGCCCTGTGCAACTCATCAGCTTAGCCAGGCGTCACCACACAGGTGCATGTGGTGTCTTCTCTCTGCTCAGCGACTGCATAAAAGCCCAACAATGCACCCATGACAAGAGACTTAATTAAGCCATGAATATGCCGCCTCTGCCAGGGAGAACAAGTATTACCCGCCTTCTAGCAACGCTGTTATTACAACCCTGGAAGCACGAGGAAGGCTGAGATGTGAGACACAGAAGATTCAGCCCCCTGCACATACAGACAATAAGAAGGAAAAATCCTGTTGTTAATTAAAGTAGCAGGCTGTCAGCATCCTAGAAAAGATTAAATGAATTAAACCGAAAAATAGCATTTGCTGTTAGAAAGGTGTTGCTGTTCATGCTGACTGATGACTGTTATTACTGTGACTGCTGGTAAATAATGTAAACCACTGACGCCATGTAGAAAAGGCCCGAGTGTATTTCCCAATGTTCTGGCCGAGCTGAAGGAGATGTTGGTGCATGTGCAGCATTCCTCATCGTCTTACCTCACACTGCTCCCTCCCCCGCCATAACACACACAAACTTTCATGCACTTGTGCAAAAGTATCCTGGGGGTGGGCTCATACTGAAATAACATTGCTCTTCTATTTTCTCCTTGGCTGCGCCTGGCTTGCAATCATGTAACAGTAATGGATTTCTCAGCAGCCAGTTAGCGGCATGAGCTAGGAGCTTTTATGAGGGGACACACACCAATCGGCAGTACATACTTTGAATACTTATGTTAATAAATATTCTATGAAAAACAAATTGATACTGAAATAATCATTCTAATATCCTACGGTAAGAAATGTGCGTGTATTTCACCTCTTATTTTCATTTAACAGATTACAATACTGTATAATTAACTATTTCACACATCAATTTTTAAAGGGAACTGAGCCAGTTTCTCGTGAGGGCTACAGATATACAGCATACTGTCTGTACAGCATATTAAATTAAAGTTCAGTCTAGTAAAAGTGATCTTCCCAGGCTGCATTAAACAGACATCTTGTTTAAAAGGCTCACCCAGAGAGCTGCAAAATGACACAATCCACTCAGACCAGAAAGCTCTCCTCTCTGCAGTCGCTGGGTCCTGGCACATATCTGTCCTTAATCTGCAGTTTCCACACACATTCTGAGGAAAACGAAAACACTGCCACATAGTCATCCCAACAGTTGAGTAATTAGATATAAAAATCTTTCCGCCACAATCGAGCCGATATTTGAGAAGAAAAACATAAAGTGGAAGCGGTGCTGCACGCTGCTGTGAGTACGGAGCCTTCACCACTTCACTGTGGACTGTTTCACAGCCTGTCCTAACTGCATGCGAGCGTCCGACTGTCGCGCCGCACTGCGTGGCATCGGACGCGCTCTGTCCACACTGAACGCGTTATCGGCCCCACGTTCTACCACGTTGTTTTGATTGACAGCGGAGACTCGCCTTTTAAAATGCTGATTTATGGTTCCGCGTTACACTAACGCAGACCTTATGGCGTAGGGTACGCGGCGCACTCACCGAACGGTGCGCGTCGCCGCGTACCCTACGCCGTCGATTTTACGCGGAACCATAAATCTCCCTTTATTCACCCGCCCCAGACTCGCCTTTTATTCGCCCCACCAACCGCCCGTGCGCTCCCTTTGCAGCTCCCTGTCCATCTCCCTCCAGCCAGCTGCCACTTTATTGAGGTTTTTGTAGTGAAATGAGGAGGAATCATAGAGATAACTTCTCATTTCAACTAACTGGATCAGCCGTTCCTCATCATGACTGTTTCCTGCAGCGCTTTCAACCGACTTTTAACGCAGGCGGCAGGAAGAAAATAGAAGCAGGTCTACCGTCCGACCAAAGTGGGGAAAAAAACGAACAAAATAACGGAGTGTGGTGACGCAATCACACAGCGAACAGCTGGAGTGACCGGCGTGTTCGTGGTGTTAAATGCAGCAAACATGTCAGATCATTACTGGGATGTGGGAAAAAAGCAGAGGACACGAGAAATGACCAAATAGGTACCAGATCTTGTTGGATCCGGCACAAATTAAGCCCTAATAAGATTAAGATAAGATTCTTATTATATCTTATTATTTTATCAGAATCTTCCAGCTCCTTGGCGATCTCCCTCCAGCCAGCTGCCACTTTATTGAGGTTCTTGTATTGAAATCACTGTTTCCTACAGCGCTTTCAACTTTTTTTTTCAACTTTCAACCGGCTTTCAAAGCGAGCGACGGGAAGAAAATAGAAGCAGGGCGTGCGACAAAAGTCCAGCTCAAAACGGCGCGCCGCGTCGCGCCGCATCGCGCCGCGTCGCTCGCAACCAGTGTAGACAAAAAATAAAAAATAAAGCAATGGAACTGTTTTTGACGCTGACGCTCGCTCGCGTCGCATGCAGTGTGGACACGGTGTCACCCTTTCAAATTCAAGAGTCAGCGGGTTTAGTTCCAGCTTGGTCACCAGATGCACACGTAAGGGTGTGGATATATCTGTCCAGGTGTGGATCGCAGTGGGTTCAGGTTTGCTATGTGGTTGTCGACACTGACTGCGTTTCCATGCAGTAAATAACCCTTTTAAAACTGGAATATTAGCAATAATCCGGTTTTGCACGGCCATGTAAACACCAATAACCCCTTTGAATAACTGGAATTTGCTCATATTCCGGTTTTTAAAAACCTGAATATGAGCCCTGGGTTACTCCTTTTAAAACCCGAATATTCAGTCATGTAAACGCCTAACGGAATATCCCCATCAAACGGAACAGGAATTTGTTTTCTGCGCATGCTCTTTTCGCAAGGAATCTTGGTCTTTTGAGTCCAGGAAGTTCTTATAAACATGGAGAAACCAAGACCACGCCACACTTTTGGAGTGAGGAGGAGACTAATCACTTCATAAATGTAATGAAGGATATGAACATTTTGGCATTTGTAGACGGTATAAAGTACCGGGATAGCCAGATTTACAAGAAGGTGAGCAAAAAGTTGCGCGAAGCAGCATTTGTTTTGAATTTGGATACAGGAAGAAGAAGCGGAAATGACGGTAATTGTGTCATCACGTTCTCCGTGCGTCGCTGGTTTGATCCAGATATCCCAAATGATTAATTACCATGTAAACAGGGATAACCCTGTTAGCGCACGCATGGAAACAGATTATTCCCAATGTTTCAGTAACCGGAATATTAGCAATAACCCAAATTTTGACTGCATGTAAACGTAGTCACTGTTTTTTTTCCTTCAAAACTCTTGGTGTACATTTTTAAAACTAAAACCTTTCCTTTCCTTATTTGTGTGTTTGGTCTCCATTTCCTGTTTCAGCCCAACGAGCCGAGTGATCACAACTGATTCAAGGAAGTGACTCGCAGTTTTACCTTCTACACTCTCTTATGCGTCCCCTTGTTTCTCTTCTAGCTAGTGAGGAATCCACTGTTGCAGAGAGCAGAAGCAGAGACACCAATCATCGGAAGTAAGCTGAAGGCTGCCACACTACATTAATACTGGGTATTAGTAAAAAAAAAGGCTTTTTCCTCCCGGTGAGCTCCCAGCATGCCGTTCTCCGTCATTATTTTTCTCTCTTCTGACCATGAAGGAAAATATTAACAAAGGGGGAACAAAAGTCGTTTGCTCAAAACAGGCAAAACCTAATTTCAGAAAATGTGAAAAATGCTAATTCTTTTTGGTTGTGCTTACCTCAATTTCTCCTTCAAAATCAGAGGAATCCAGCAGGGTGACTTTAAAATGAATGGTTTTAAGCCGCTTTGAGCCTTTCTGGGGAGAGTTGAGGTTCTTCTTCGAGGAGGTCTTTTCGGACATGTCGTCTGTTTCTCTGTGGTCGTCCAGATGTTTGGAGTTCTGTTCCTTTACATGTTAAAAAAAACAACAAAAAACAGAGAAAATTGACAGGTGGAATGACTGACTTGAAGTTTAGGTTCGATGTCCAGTTCATGCTGGCTGAAATACTTAAAACACACACTATGAAGTACTTTTGTTGCCAACATCGTTGAGTTTAATAACTAAACATTGAAATCAGAAGTAAAGAGCAGTCTCTTGGTGGGTTTGATTTACACAACACAGAACTTTTTATTAACCAATCTAAATGAGCTACAAGCGTGTTAAACAGCAGTGGAGATGGTGAACTTATTGCTACATAATCAAACAATAGAAGAATTTCAACTGCTTAAAGGAGCTTGAGGCAGGATTTATGAAAAAAATGTGTATACATTTTAAGTTTTCTAGTAATAATGTCAGATGAAGCGTTCCAAACCAAAAAGAATGAGTCCTCTAGTGTATCTCTCTGTTGCCTTGAACAGGCTGTGTGCTGCAAAATGTGCTGCAATTGTGACCGGAATTTCCCGCGCTGTCCTGCGGATGTGACGTCAAATGACGCTGCATGCACGTTCTCCCCGTTCTCCCGTGTCGGCTTCGCTGTTGGCTGCAGTACCCCCGACGGCCGTCGTGGCGCTAATGAGTTTCATTTCTTATTCTTGCCTCAAGCTCCTTTAAAACACTTCCTAATGCATGAAATTAAACTATTTTGATTTACATTTGCAATTATATTGCAGTCCCTTTCTTTGATGGGTAATTGTGATTGCTTAAATATCATTAGTGGATTGCCCGGCTTGAAGGGGACTGTATCTGGTTTAATTTTTATTGAAATGACATACTTTCTATGTAGCGTTTTGCTGTGAAGTTATATTAAATTATATAAAATAAATGAATGGAATAAAATGTTTCCTTGACACAGGCATTAGGAAGGGTATTGGCTTAATAGTTATCTTAAGTGAAACTAGCTCCACCTGTTTGGCCATCTTGCCGTCAGAAGCCGACTCCTGCATGCCCACTGCTGCCACCTGCTGGACCGGAGGACTCCCCACGTGCTGGCTTTGCCTCCAACTTCTCTTCTGTTGCCTCAGTAGGGTAACAACAACCTGAAAGAAGGGTGAAATATAGCAAATACATAAACATTCCAGATAAAAATGTCAAAATCATTATAGGATATTTTCTTTCGTGAAAATATTAGACCCAAATTTGAAACATTACTGGCACTAGCACAGGAATTTGACTTGCATTTGCAGGCATTTATTTTAATTATAACATCTCTCAGTGAGCTAGATAATGATAATTAATTCAAACGTATTCGCTGGAGGTTAGTTTGCTGTATATGATTATACAGTTGTGGTCAACAGCAACAAATTCTGTTTTTGCAAACTCCCCTGCGTCGGGTATCTTAGACCATGTTTTTCACATTTTTTCATGGTATACTAAAAACAGTTCAGCGTTGACCCCAATTCAGAGCGTCTGTTGTTTCATTTGACATACTGTGCATCAGTTTCTGGACTAAATCCTCTCTGGAGGTCCATTCTTGCTGTGCTACGTGGTGTACTCCCAGAAATGATCACATTTTGTAGTTTTATACTTTCCCACAGACTGTTTTAAGAAATGATCACAGGTTCCTAATGAGATTGAGATCTGGGGGGTTTCTGTCAACGGAACTTGCCATCTTGTTATCACTTTTGTTGTAAATGCTTGTCTCAATATTTGTAGCAGATGTGACCAATTTAATGCTGCACATATTTGTTTGGAGGAAAACGTCTCTTAACACCAATTACCACAAAACCGGGACTTGCCTCAATAAAAAAAAAGCACAAAGGACCATAAAAAATTAAATCTATGTCTCCACTGCGCTAAAATGTATGTCTTAGATTAATGAATTTATAACATTTTTTTTTTTTTAAACTCATCACTGATGCCGTTTATGGAGTCTACAAAGATCCCTTCTGTATGGTAAATACAGCGTTCAGTTTGATCGTGATCGTGATAACTTTATATTATAACGTTCACCTGCTGAAAGAGTTAACTTTATTGCCCATTCTTGGTACATCCTGTCAAGGTTTGACACTTCCCCCCAGTTTTTGAGTTTCAGTTCTGTCCCTCCTGTTTCCAATCTGCCCTGATTGTCTGCACCTGTGTCTCGTTATCCCCTGTGTATATCTGGTCTTGTCATTCCCCTTCTCCCTGTCGGTCCGTACAGTTTCTACCTTTTGCTTCAGTTTTTTGAATCCCTGTTTTGTGTTTTTTGGTCCTGCTAAGCAGCACTTTGGTTTTTGGTTTCTTTAAAATAAACCCTGCTTTTTTGCAACTCCTGCCTCCTGCTCTCCTGCGTTTGGGCCCTCAACAAACACCAACCGTGACACATCCTTATAGACCCACAGTCGGTCAACAGTGAGCAGGTACCCGGACACGTTGGTTACCAGGCAGTCAGTACACACATGAGTAAACTGATCCTCTCACTGGAGCGCTGGTCCAGGACACAGATGCAGAACAACCCCGAGGAGGCGTGGTGGGTGCTGGTCCAGACAACCCTGAGAGGGGGCCCGTCCAGGGCAGTTTTTATTGTTCCTATCCGGCCCTGTTCAGAACTATCGACTAGATTCAGGTGAATTGTAACAGTTACTCGTGAGCTGATCTTTGGTTTGTTGGTTGGTCATGTTGTGCCAAAATAAAGTTAAAGGAGATTGAGGCAGGATTTATGAAAAAAATTCGTATACGTTTTAAGTTTTTCTAGTAATAATGTCAGATGAAACGTTCCAAACCAAAAAGAATAAGCCCTCTAGCGTATCTCTCTGTTGCCTTGAACAGGCTGTGTGCTGCAAAATGTGCTGCAATTGTGACCGGAATTTCCCGCGCTGGGCTGCGGATGTGACGTCACATGACGCTGCATGCGCGTTCTCCCCGTTCTCCCGTGCCGGCTTCGCTGTTGGCTGCAGTACCCCCAACGGCCGTCATGGCGAAGGGTGGCGCTAATGAGTCTCATTTCTTAAAAGGAGCCTCAAGCTCCTTTAAATGTGTGTTTTTGTAATTAAGCACGTTTTTTATGCCAAAGCTTTTTGCATCATGTTTAAGTACATGTTTGTTAAACAGAAAAATGGTGTCACTGAGAAAGCGTTTCAGCATGACTGTAAACATTTACAACTAAACTGTGAGACTTTTATCAAATGAATAATAGAGTATTTATGTCAGAAGTGTAGCACAGAGGTCAGATATATGTTATACTGATGAAGCAGTAATGAGCTGGACGTGGGATTAATTTATGGACTTTGATGATGTGACGTCACATTGCAACTCACCAGATAGAACATGTGGTTGAATCTTGATGTGATTTTTGTTTGTTCCCAGCAACACCACTTACAATGGTAATTGTATTTGTGCTCAAGTGCATTTGTGATGTCAAGTATCTCTGTAAATGTATAAATGTAGTCTTTCACGCTGTGCCACTGTGAGATTAATAAACATAAATAACAATCACCTTTGTTCAGTTGTTTGCTTGCAATTTGACTCAAGTTTTCAAGTTTCACATGAATGCTTTTTTTTTTTAACTGTGACACGGTTGAAGTAAAAAAAATGTTGGCGTTTCCATTGAACTGTGTTTTTTGAATAAGCGTAATTCTCGTCACGCTCCGTATCTCGTCCTGCCAGACTTCTCTTCATAACAACCGAAAGGAAAATCTCAACATTGAAGAAGATGGACTAAAACATATTTAGTCTTTGATGAATTAATACAATTCGCTACCGCTGTTAAGAAAATAGTCGGATGATGAAGGCAGCAGATGAGCATTCAGATGATCATTCAGTCAGAGGCAAAGCCTTGTTGTGATGCATAATGAATAGCTTTGCAGCACAACTACATGGTATTAATGAGGTCAAAAACAGCTGGAAACCAGATGTTAATGACTTTAGATCAACCGGCTACATCACATCCAGTGTTGCCAGAGACGTGCAAATGTGAAAAAAGTGTTTCCATGACACTTTTGTGATAAACTAGATTATCAAAACGCCTAAAATATCCACCTTGTGAAAGCGTGAAAAGGTGTATTTCGATGCTCTGGAGTTTTTCAGAATTAGAGCCATTTCTATTACAGGAGTTCTTTGGTTTTGTGCAGATCTAAGGGTACTGGAAACGTGACTATTTTCATGGATAAATATACTGTATATAAACTGTGCTTACAATGTCATTGTCTATAAAGGTTATTAAAAAATATTAATGCTTTTATGCCTCTTATTCAAGTAAGATAAGGTTACAAGGGTTTTCTCATCCTGAGTCAGAATAGATGGGTTGAAGGTTGTGTACCGAGGGGCATCCAACCTAAAAGCCTAACCCTAACCCAATAAAAGTGAATAGTTGAAAGAAATTACTTTTTTATTCATCTAACAAGAACCTAACTGTCCATCATCACCCTAACTATAATTCCCCCTTGGATACATTTTGGGATCAAAGATCCCTTAGTGCATAAAAGCACCAGAAAACCCTCATCCAATCCCCCAACGTTTTCATTGGTGACCCTTTACTGGAGGAGGTAAAGCAGATAATGTGAGCGTATCCTGATCATAGCATGACCCGTGGGTTATCACAGTCTTCTCAAACACTCATCTATCAGACCTCGGAGGTCTTTCTGCTCCATGAACTGCACATCCCACCAGCATCTCACCCTCTATGATTGTGAGCGATATCATCTGATGACCAGTGCGATATCACAGCTATCTCATACTGGTTGAGAAGACGACCCCCTCCTAGCTACCATCCAGAGAATGTCTTGACGTGCTGCAAGTGGTTAAATAACTGCCAGCGCCTCCCTCCTCCCTCCCACGCAGCCCTGCTGTGTTAACTGTCCCATTACACAGAATCACAGTGATTTGACAGAAATGAATTTCCCTCCTCAGAGACAAAAGTAAAATGTAGATTGGTGTGTCTGCTCAGGGACTCATTTCCCGCTTGTCGTCTAATCCAGCTGGGCACTCGGCTATAAGTTGCTAAATCAATTTTCTATCACCGGGTGATCTGTGGATTTGACTGCCTGATTAAAGTGGAAATCTTCTGCAAGATGCTTCTTCCGGAAGGAAAAGGAAGAACATAATAAGCGCCAGCATGCCTTTCTCTGATAGCCCATGTTTTCCCACTAGATCCAGTTATAAGTGTGTGCTACAGGCGCATCTGTCCCTCTTTACGCAGCATCCATCTGGGCTCACCTGCATTTGTTGTGAGTGTATGTCTCAGCTTCTCTAACATTCATTGATTGAAAATTATTGTATACAGATTATTTCGAACATAAGCACAAACAGTACTCGAGTTGTAAAAAAAAATCTGGGGGGATGGTGGATTTTATCATATGGGGGCAGATAATTTGTGCTGATTACAAATAATATAATACATTACAAATAATTGCAGTGACCAAAACAGCTGCAGAAATACTGCAGGAATGACATAGCAGCAGTTAAATGCAGCCTTCTGTAAGCTTTAAATATCCACTGGGCTTACATCAAATACATCAAAACACAACAATAGAAAACACTTTTCTGAACTTATCAATATGACTCTGTCCTTCACAGGATAAGTAAAATGGATCACTGCAAAAACTCACAATCTTAACAAGAATATTTGTCTTATTTCTAGTTAAAATGTCTCATTTTAGTAAAAAAAATCTCATTACACTTAAATCAAGACTCATCACTGGAAAAAACAACAATTTTCACCTGTTTCAAGTAAATAAGTAGGAAAATCTGCCAGTGGAACAAGATTTTTTTTGCTTGTAATGAGAAGATAAATCTTGTCCCACTGGCAGATTTTCCTACTTATTTCAAGTGAAAATTTACTTGAAACAGGTGAAAATTGTCAAATAAGTTATTTTTTCTGGTGATGACTCTAAATGTTGAAATAGCAGTAAAACCACATCCATTGATGACATTACATAAGGGATGGAAAAGGGGGGATGGCAGTTTTACAGGGGGGATGATTTTGACCGTTTTTATTTCAGGGGGGAGACCATCCCCCCTCATCCCCCCTCAACTCTAGTACTGAGCACAAACAAATACATGAATAAATAAAACAGCAGAACAATAAATCAATAACATAAAAAAGAACAATAATAATCACTAAATAAAAAATGTACCATCGTAAACAGAGTAGACGAGAATTAATAAATATAATAGCAAAAGTATTCTGCTCGAAAAAGGAGTAGGAAGAAGATGAAGGAATGACCTGAAAACCGCTCCAGCCTTTCCGTTTCTGATCCCCACTACGGGCATTTTCCCTTCTGTTCATTTTTCATCTCTGTTCTGAGCGAAGTTAACGAGCGCACAGCCGACCGTAACACACTTTATAATGACACCATAATCAATGGTCACTGTTGCTTTGAAGTGGTCACGACAGATATGTTGAATTCATGTCTGCCAATAATGAAGGAGCCCTGGTAGGGGTCCACACACGCACGAGCAGGCACGCATTTACAAATACAAATCACCTATCGCGTTGGCGTCTGGTTAAAGGGTGTCCCTTATGAAGACATCCCATCATGAAATCAGATTAATTGGCAAATTAGCACAGATTGATGTCATAGAGTAAGGCAGCAGACCCGCACGAATGCATTAATTTCCTGTAACAGGCCATTACCCACAATTGCCTCTATCAACCTACTGACGGGGACCTCTGCAGAGCAGGAGAAGGAACCTTAATGCTCAGCATGCTCTGCATGTTCCCTTTGTTGTATATTGCATGCTGCTTGCAGATGAGGCCTGCATTTGATATCTGCCATCAGTGCTAATCATTCATCAGAGGAAGAAAAAACTAAAATCTGATTGTTTTCTCAGAGGGTTATGATATACTGTACTTTTCTCCCCAAACTACTGCTACCTTTCCCTGGTTTCTTCTTCCTCTGTCTCTGTCTCTTCATCCTCATCAGAGCTAATCTTTAATCTAATGCAAGCAAAAGGAGGGAGCCTCAGAGAGGGAGCATGCACGTCTGCTGAAGAGAGCTGGCTAAGCTCTGAGATGCAGTTGCCATGGCAACAGTATAGAGTACTCTCTTTCTTTCACAATTGCTTCTCTTCCCCTCTCTCTTTCTCCCTTTATCTCTCAGAGGAGTAAGAAAGAAACCGAAAGACCAAATAATAAAGGAAGGAAGGTGTTAGGGTAAAAAAGGGGGGGGGGGGGGGTCAAGGATAATCAGAAAAGATAAGAAATGGCAGGAAGAGTGAATTAAGCGTATGTGGCAATGAAATATAAAATATATGTCAAACTGCTTAGCTGGTTAGCAGCAGCAGCGCTGGACACAGGGACAGTTTGAGAGGTCACAAGAGCTAACCTCTATTATCTACACACTACTATTTTTGCACAGTTAGCTACTAAAGTAAAAAAATGATATGAATATCACAGCTAAATATACTTCATATCCAACAAAGTGCTATACTCCATTACAATGATATTCTCCATAAGAAACTGAGAGCCTGAACCAGATTCAGCTCATCACAAATCAAATTAAGCTTCGTTGTGTTTTCTTCTCTAATATATAAAGCCTGAAACGCTCAATAATGGAGCGCAATAATCAGTAACATTTGTTAGGCATGCCTGCACACACACACACACACACACACACACACACACACACACACACACACACACACACACACACACACACACACACACTCACTAGGCAGAAGGGCTCACATCACCCCAATTTTCAAAACTCTTCACTGGCTCCCCATCCCTTTTCATTTTAACTTTAAAATCTTGGTCCTGACTTTTAGAGCTCTGCATGGTCAGGTCTCCTCCTATCCAGGACCTATTAAGCCCCTACACTCCATCGCGGAGTCTGAGATCATGTGACCAGAGCTCATGGTCCCTCGTACCCGCTTTAAGACGTGAGGACATCGCTCCTTCCAGGCCGTCGCACCGATGCTCAGGAACGATCTCCCGCCGTCTCTACGTTCTCTGGATTCCATCAATGCTTTTAAGAACCAACTTAAAAGCCACCTATTTCTCCAAGCTTTTAAACATCAGTAGTGAGAGTGTTGTTTTATGACCATCATGTTGATTTTATGTACTTTTATTCTAGGAGCTTTAATTGGTATTGTCTTGTTTTAATCGTATTTTTACTTTTATTGTAGTGTTTTATTCGTGTTATTATTGATGTTGTGACATTCCATTGTCTGTGAAAAGTGCTATATAAATACATTTTACTTACTTACTTACTAGGTAATCATCTTATCATGTCCTTATGAACTATGAACAGTATTTACAGCATGTATGACTGCAGCTTCATGGAAGATGCTGGATGGTGGCTGCATGTATAAGAGGGGAATTAATCCAGACAAAACGACAGAAAAACTGGGAACAATTTAACTTTCATGGCCATTTAACTTGCCTAAGTGATGGTTGGACTCATTTTTCCCAGTGACAGGTCAGTAGTATGTGTCTGATGGAAAACCCAAAATGCTTTGAGAAAAGAAAAGATTTACTCAGAGCTAAATTTAAACCACAAACCCAACAGTAATACTGTGGGAGGAAATATATAACACTATCATGCCTGACAAAAGCTTAAAAGGCAGCTGCCCTTAACCCGAACCCTCCGCTGTTACAACAAGGTGCAACACTGTGAACCATCAGGAAAAACCAAAGCACCACAGGCCAATCCATGAATTTTGAACTATGAATGTAGGTAAATGAAACAGACCACAATTTTAGAGTTGTTTGTGATGTAACATTGTCTGATAAAGAAGAGAAGAAGAACAAGTTGTCATTTAGAAAAAGCTCCAACAGAAACATTTTATTTTCAACAGAGTAACAAATGTTGTTTTCACAAAATTATAAAATGTTCACATTTGAACTAATCCCCTTTTAACCAGCAAAACGGGTGAGCTGAGTCCTGTGTCATGTGGTCTCCTGGGGTTGAAGGACTGTCACCAGAAATTAATGTTTCTGTCATAGAGAGGGATGGACAACAGCTGGATGGATGAAAGTCAAGCATTTGAATGAAACTGCAGACAGCAGTACCAAATATCCAACATGGGAAACCATCTCAAACATATGTAATTGTTCTGGATCAATGAGTCACGACTTAAGCCACTCCACTGACACGCCAAGTTGTTTAAGCCAATAATAATACTTTGCGCCCTTCATTGACTATTTGTTCCTAATTTCATAAAGTTGGTCCAGTTTCATAATCTAGGTTATTTCCATGTATTCATCAGTCTTGTGCCATGCACTAAGCAACAGAGCCTTTAACTTGCAGCACAGCTCTGATTCATGCACCCAGCTGCTTCCAGCTGCATCCCAGGCTGAGACTCATTTCAATTATTTAGAGCCAAGCAACATTTAGGCACAATGGCGCTCAGAGCTAAATGCTAACAGCAACATCCTCACATGTTTAGTCTTTTATCGTTGACTTTATTATTATGAAAGCTCTGCTCCACATTTACTGCCACTACACGAGTGGATGTGGAAACATTTCACTCAAAAGGCAAAATCAGGTGCTGGACAAAGGACTTCAATATTAGCAGGACAAAGCAACAGCTGCTCAAACTTCAGAACTATGTCCGGTGATCTTGGCCTTACATTTCCATCTTTACGCTAAGGTTGCTGCACATCATGCCATCACTGTGCCACTTATGTCTGGAAGGCAGCAGCGCTTCTGCATGGCCCCGGCATGACCTGGCGTTTCCACAGCACAGTTCTACTTAGCAGTGAGTCCTGTAGTCGTGTGGAGAGAGGGATGGGAGGCTGAAGGACTCTTCTCTCGTTCAGCCAGATCACACAAGAACACTATCACTGACACTCAACTAGCATCAACAGTGATGAGAGCCACTCGGGCCACTTGGGCAGGGTTGTGAGCACTCTTCTTTCCTTTTTTACACAATCTCTTTGAGTAAAGAAAACAAATCCTGGTGTTCCACTTCAGCTGTTTTCTGGAGACAACAATGAATCTTTTGCATATCTGTTAAGTTTCAGTGTGTGGCTTGAGTGCAAGGCAAGTTTATTTGTATTGCAAAATTCAACACAAGGTAATTCAAAGTGCTTTACATCAACATTAAAAGTGGCAAGACACAATTAAACAGTAAATAACAAATAAAATGAAATAAAATGATAAGAAAAGAGGTAAAATAATAAAAAGCACAAGTTGTTAAAAAGTAAGGGCAGTAGAGTACAGCAGGTAAGTATTTAATTTAAGAGTACGCTTCAGTAAACAGTAATGTTTTTAGGCCTGATTTAAAGGATCTACAGTTGGAGCAGACCTCAGGTCTACAGGAAGTTTGTTCCACCGGTGAGGAGCAGAATAACTGAACGCTGCCTCACTAGCTTGGTTCTGGTTCTCGGGAAACACAACAAACCAGATCCAGATGAACCTCAGGGGTCTGGGAGCTTCATAGGAACTAACAGATCAACTATGTATTTTGGTCCAAGACCATTTAAACTCTATCCTTTGACTCACTGGAAGCCAGTGTAGTGATTTCATGACCGGTGTAATGTGGTCCAGTTTCCTGGTGTTTGTAACACCAGGAACTTCCTGGTGTTTGTTTGTACTCTGGCGGCAGCGTTCTGGGTCAGCTGCAGCGTGATGGAGGCAGAGCTTTGCCGTGCTGCAGTGGACATCATTTGTGCGGTCACAGACACCTTACCTCCGACTAATCTGTCTCTGTCAATACCAGACACCGTGTGACCCAAAGTTGTTTGTAACCCTCCCCTCTCTCTCTCTCTTCACATTTCGAACACTCATAATTACTATGCATTAATGCACTCATTTATTTGGAAAGCATGCAAACAAGACGACAAGTTAGAGCAAGAAAATTAGGACGTGGGTGTGGGAGCACATGGGCAGCTGAGGAGGCAGCACCGAGTACCTGGAGGGCAGGGAGACACATGCTGGCATGACAAAGCTTGTTGGCTGGAACTGTGCTGAAGCTGTCACAAATCTGAGCTGCAGATCTGTGCTGCTGCAGATCTGTGCTGCTTAAGGCCCTTCAAGTGCTTGTAGACTTAGGCCTTTGTCTGTTCTCCTCAAAGCTACTTACAAAATAATTCATGAAATGATTTGAACTAAAAGTAAACTATTGTTTCTGCCAGCTTTCTCCTGTTAGATACATACAACACATGCAGAGCATAAGTGAATCCATCGACGTAGGATGCTCCAGCGTTATCAGTTTATATGACAATGCTGCCACTTCCTCAAAGTTCAGGGTGGAATCGTCTCAGCAAGAACCTCCAGTGTCTCAGTTCATGAAAGACAGTCACAATCACCTCCAAAACCAGATTCTCCACAACTGCAATCTGCAGTCAGACCACCGTTCCAGCTGTCTTCTGCCAACACGCTGGTCAATAATGTTGACTCTAGTTGGTTGGTTGGAGCCGTGTTTGCCAGCATTTTCACATTTAGTTGTTGCTGAGTTAAAGGTGATGGATAAAAATCTCCACAAAGCTTTCAGTATTAATGCATGGCTCCGCAGGGTAGACTCTGCCAGCAGGCTGCTATCTGAAGTGAGGTTTATCAGTTTATACAACTGTCGTTCATTTACAGCTCGTTTGTGTTGCAGCTCCACAACCAGTGCAAATAAATCCACACCTATCAACACATTCAGACAAGCTTAAGTTCCGCCTCGGCACAACGCCGCCACATAGTTGCACTCTCATCTTGCCACACACAAACACGCACACTCCATTCTTCTTTGTTTTCTGCAGTGGACTTCTGTTCATTTATTATTTTTGTTCTCATGTATTAAACTCATTTATCATGTTGATTTTTAATTTTTGCTCATCTGCTCTTAGGTGAATCTTTAATCAAGTTTATTGATGATCTCATCATGCGGGCATCCGTCGGTATGTCCTGCACTGATGGGTCTCCATTAGTTCCAGAGTTGTTTGACCAGGACTCACTGAGTCTAATATAAAGTTAGGACGTCATTTCCAATCATCTACCAACCACCAGGAAATGGTTACAGCCCTTCACTGTTCCTCTCTGTGCGTTATCTTGTTGGTACGTTGTCTAGCGATAGCTCTTTATTTGCCATGAACCCCAAACAATAGTCTGGTCCAAATGCACCAATGATTGAAATGATTCCCACATCCAGTATTCATGTGACTCCGGGACACCAACAACAAATAATCCAAGTCCAGCATTCTTGTTTTCACTCTACTAAAAAAAATTAATTCATACAAAAAATCTGGTACTTAATTGGCTAAAATGTATCACCATATTCAAGCATCACTTGTCCGGAGAATACACAGAAAGTTGGGACTGCGGTTCATGTTAACCCTTGTACTGTCTTTGGGTCAAAATGACCTAATTCTCCTGTCCTTCTTTCCTCCTCTCTCCTTCCTTCTCCCTTCCTCTTTTCTCCCTTCCTTCTTTCTTTCCTCCCTTCCTTCCTTCCTTCCTTCTTTTGTCCCTTATTTCCTTCCTTCCTTCTTTTCTCCATTCCTTCCTTCTTTTCTCCATTCCTTCCTTCTTTTCTCCCTTCCTTCCTTCTTTCCTTCCTTCCTTCTTTCCTCCCTTCCTTCCTTCTTTCCTTCCTTCCTTCCTTCTTTCCTTCCTTCCTTCCTTCTTTTCTCCCTTCCTTCCTTCTTTTCTCCCTTCCTTCCTTCTTTCCTCCCTTCCTTCCTTCTTTCCTTCCTTCCTTCCTTCTTTCCTTCCTTCCTTCCTTCTTTCCTTCCTTCCTTCCTTCTTTTCTCCATTCCTTCCTTCTTTCCTTCCTTCCTTCCTTCTTTCCTCCCTTCCTTCCTTCTTTTCTCCATTCCTTCCTTCTTTCCTTCCTTCCTTCTTTCCTTCCTTCCTTCCTTCTTTCCTTCCTTCCTTCTTTCCTCCCTTCCTTCCTTCTTTCCTTCCTTCCTTCCTTCCTTCTTTCCTCCCTTCCTTCCTTCTTTCCTTCCTTCCTTCCTTCTTTTCTCCCTTCCATCCTTCTTTTCTCCCTTCCTTCCTTCTTTCCTCAATTCCTTCCTTCTTTTCTCCCTTCCTTCCTTCTTTTATTTCTTTCTTCCTTCTTTCCTTCTTTCCTCCCTTCTTTCCCTCCTTCCTTCCTTCTTTTCTCCATTCCTTCCTTCTTTTCTCCCTTCCTTCCTTCTTTCCTTCCTTCCTTCCTTCTTTCCTTCCTTCCTTCCTTCTTTCCTCCCTTCCTTCCTTCTTTCCTCCCTTCCTTCCTTCTTTCCTTCCTTCCTTCCTTCTTTTCTCCCTTCCTTCCTTCTTTCCTCCCTTCCTTCCTTCTTTCCTTCCTTCCTTCCTTCTTTCCTCCCTTCCTTCCTTCTTTCCTTCCTTCCTTCCTTCTTTTCTCCCTTCCATCCTTCTTTTCTCAATTCCTTCCTTCTTTTCTCCCTTCCATCCTTCTTTTCTCCCTTCCTTCCTTCTTTTATTTCTTTCTTCATTCCTTCCTTCTTTCCTCCCTTCTTCCCTTCCTCCTTCCTTCACCTGAAGACAGCACAAGAGTTCACACACACGCTTCACAGAGGGAAATTATTTGCTGTAAATGCAGGAAATATTCCCAACCATTACATCCTGTGTAAAAGTGCCTTGATATTACTTTTTACTGTCAACTGACACAATACAAATGAAGTGAACTGAATTGAAAAGTGAACCCACAACACACCAGAAGAAGAGAGACTGAAAGCACAGATGAGCGATCACTCGCTGTAAATGATCGGGACTACCTGCTGGACTCACTTAATCGCCTTCTGGATCCAGATAAACTCAAGAAAGTAGATATTTACACTCTCAGACACTCACCACTTTGGACGGATCAGGAAGATTCAAGACCGATGGTTATTTTTTTCACTGGAGATATCCTGATAAACGACTGTATTAAAGGAAAACATTATGTTGCGTGTGGGAAGGTTGACAGAATTCCTTCAAGGCGTTAGTTAAATGTATACTCTCTGCTTTAGTAAAAACACTACAGGAAAACAACAGAAAATCCTTTTCCAGCATGTCTTTTGTGTTCTGAGCAGCCAGCTTTTCGGGTTATTCTTCAACCTGCTCCTTTATACGAGATGTTTCTTTTTATGTCTCTGTTCCAGGTTGGTAAGGCCAACCTTCACACCGAAGCTACGTGGAGACACGTGGAAGTTGGATCTGGTTCTGTGAGTCACAGCAACCCGTAACTCCGGATGGCTCACTGATATTTTCAGGCATAGGAGATCCCAACAGAGTTTTTTTTTTTACACTATATGTTCCCTTTTGAGACCAGGGGCCACTGGCCCAAAATAGTCAGGATTAAGACATGAAAACAGTCCAAATGTGGATGAACTGAGTCATCATAAGAACAGTTCATCCATCCATCCCTCCTCAGGAACAGGGTCTGCCCTGCGTCTCTGCAGGGCCTGAAAACAGTTCATAATCATTCATGTACCAGCATTCGTCTCAGGTTTGATTATCATTGTAATTCAACACATGTAGGTTTTTCCTATTGCCTAAACTTTCTCCTTCTTGTATTACAGGAGGGCAAACAATCCTAGTGTATATATTGATCAGAATCCAGATTTCCATCTCAGGTAGAGGCAGGAGATTATAAACAGCAATTCCTCCTACTGTACAAGAGATACTGTTGATGTGAACGGTGAGATTAACAGTTAAGTGTGTTGTCAAATCGATCCCATCCCGCCAGAGACTTGCAAGTCTTGCCTCATGATCCTGTAGTAAGCACAGTAAACACAATAGCTTCTTTGTTTCCCACCGTAGTAGCTCAGCGGGCACAAGGCTCAGCTCAGTTTACTGTCTTTGGTGGGAAACCTATCTGCACAAAGTATTCCTTTAAATTGCACACTGGCTTAAATGAAAGCCCCATTTTTGTCGATTTCCTCTTTAAAGAGTTTGTTTCTAGGGAAAAAAAGGGCTCAGTTTCATCTTCTGTGAGGCATTTTTTTCACGTTTTGATTTTCATGTTGGACTGAGATCAGTCTATGCCTCCACTGCTCCAGTCAAAAATAAGACTCTTATTGAGTGAACAGTCCTTCCCACACAAAAATGAAACCTTGTATCCTCAGATATGTATTTTGTGATGACAATGGTCAAGCTGTGCTCCATTAGCGAACTGTATGTCCTTGAAACAGAGTTCATCAGAGAGCGTTTCCATGGGAACAACGCACCAACGAGCCTCAGTTATCTGCTGTAGGAAGGACGCACGCCACCGACCACCTCCCAACACCGGAGAGACTTTTACACACACAGGACCACAGAGGTGGTTTTGTTAAGTTTTCTCAACTTCCTTTCCCGTCTAAAAGTCGCAGAGAAGACCACATCAGCGGAAAACGGTGGATGTTAAGAGGCGCTCGCAGAAAGACTCGTACTTCTCCCCTATTTATCTCAAGGGATCAACTTGGATCAACGTGGATACGCAGGACCCATTTTCCCCCCGAGGATTGATGTAGCACTTTTTTAAAGGCCATTATATTATGAATCACTGAAGATTTCCTAGACTTTACTTCACATTGTAGAGTTCAAGATAGTTTCACTGGGTTTATTTTATGTCAGTCACTACGAGCTTTAGTGATTCATATGTCTATCACTGTCACATTACATCACCTTTGTTCCTTTCAATGGAAAGATAAAAGCTATTTAATAACCTCCAGCACTTAAGATCCTTTTCCCAAATGTTTATATCATCATTGAGTGTCATCGCATAATGGGAACAATTCTGGAAACTGAAACAGCCTTTGAATGTGTGCTATCTTGGCACAGATGGACTTCCTGCCAGCGCAGCGGCAGCCCTTCCCCAGCCGAGCACATCCTGCTGCTTGCTGCTGTTGACTCCAGTAGCCGGGCTACTGCCGGGCCTCTGCATCTGCAGGCCCAGGGCACACGGCTGTGACGGTGGCTGGAAAGCATGAGTCCATTTGTGAGTGTTTGCCTGCTTGCCCATGTTCCTCATACCTCTGCTTTTTCCCTCATCCGGCGAGAAAAGCAGCACATTCAGAAATATTTGGGCGGCAAGCCAGGTTAACATTTCCAAGCAAAGATGCAGGGAAATACTGTGGCTTGGCTACCTAAAGCTCTTCCACATGCATGCAAAATGTGGCAAGGCTTTGACAATTCGAGGCGAGGGAGACTGTGTGTGTGTGTGGTGATTCTGCAGCCCATTACTAAACTGAGCCAGTACTAAAAAACATTTTACACATCGCCTTAACGGAGCCAGCAGCATCACCACCACCCCCCACCCCTCCTTGTCATAGCCCGTGTCAAGCTCAGTCCTCACTGCCAAGGATGGAAGGTGGCACAACGCCACACCATATGGTGGCAAAGATGGCCAGCGCACAGCTCTGCAGGAGAGAGGAGCTGTGAGAGGAAGGATCCTGTCCACTGGTCATTAACGTCTGTTCTGGGAGGGCCAGGGACTCTTGACTTGAGATGAAGACGTAAGGTCTAATGGGAGAAATGTTGGGCTATTTCATGTCTCTTTTTCTCAAACCCTGTGTTTTCTCCTCCCCGTGTGATCTGATAGCTTAGAATAATAAGCAGCTAGCATGTTATCTGCTAACCGCTCAATTACAGCTCGCAGATAAAGCTGCAACAGAGCTTCAGAAGTGAAGTGCAGGAGCAACACTGTAATAACAGTGGAAGCTGTCGCAATAACAAGCAATTACCATGTAACACTGGCTCGGAGAAATCTCCAGAACATTAGGTCCTGAAATTAGTTTCAGCATGTTTAGCATTTAAATGAAGCCGGCGTTGACGCGGCGTCGGCGGGTGGTGTTTGTGATGCTGTCTGTTTTCCTAAAGTTTCCCTTGAGACACACAAACACCTGGACGTGTTTTCAGGAATCAAACCGGGACTGATGCTGTTAAGAAACGCCGTGTGTAATATTTCATAAAATAACCGGGCAAAACTGAATGTTAGTTATAATATTTAGAGTGAATAACAGGTTACGGCAGAGATGGTAGAAAAGTTTCCTGCAGCACAGAGCTCATAGATGTGACTGACGCATTTCACCTAAACCAGACACAACATGGCAGTTTTGTGACAGTTTCCTGAGGTGTTCATGTAACGTCACAGACATGCTGTCAGCTAAATACCACTAAGATTTAGTCCAACAGCTCCCTTTTTAAACCATGATTGCTCCAAAGTCACTTGAGGGAGTCAGGTGACTACCGAGCAAATATCATGTTTTAAAACCATATGTCCTCTTTAATAAAACCAGTCAAAAGTAAATAGCTTAGCAGTCACAGTTATAATTACAACAGAAGGTAGGGAAATGTGAGACTGTGAGACTGTGAGGTGATCATGACTGAGCTTTACCATCACCACCTGCTGCACTAGCAGCTGGGATACTTAGTTCTTTTTAACTTTTTCATCTCATATTATTATCCTTCATGATCAGTTATCAAGATATTTGATTCAGTGTTTGGTGTGTAACCTGTATTAATGGCTATTTAATTTATTTCTATTTAGCAATTAACCTGCGAGAAACCGTCATGTGAAAAAGCATGTGTGCCCTCAGTTCTGAAGTTTTACCTATTGAGACATTTAAAAACTGATCTTGTATTCCCCCGTCTGAATGTGTTGATGTTAAAGACACAGCTTTTGTTTTCTCTCTGTGGAGATTCGCTGCAGTACGCTCACTGCGGCCTTCGATCTGTTATCCTAAGCTCCAATATCTTTGTTTATTTTGCCATTTTAAGAACATTCAATTCTGTTTTATTTTTATATAATATCTATTACAACACAAGTTGTCTCTAGGATCATTCCAGAGACTCAGAACATGAGCCCTGAGCAATTATTACATAAACAACGGCAGGTAAAACTCCCCTTTAGGAGGGAGGATACCTGGACCAGGACCTGGATCATAAGGGGAACCCTCCTGCCGAGTTAACCGAGTTCTACACAGCATGGTCTGTTTGCACACAAATAAACCTTGTTAAAGCTTCCACATTAAAAATGTATTAAAACATCTACAACACAAGATGAGTCAAAGAGGAACATAAGGAAGAGAAAACAAGTCAAGTCAATTTTATTTATAAAGCACATTTCACATTACGAGCATGGACTCAATGTGCTCAAAGAAAAACAGGCAAAACCGATCTTCTTCAAGCTCCTGCAGTTTGTTCTTTTAACATATTTATATTCCAACTTTATCTCTTCAAACCTCACATTCAGCCTCACACATAACTTCACAAAGAGAAAATGCAGATTTGTATTCATATATTTAGTATCTATGGAAAAGGAAAGCAGTCATTTTAAAATTCTACATGTCACAGTAACTTTGAAGAAAGAGTTTTAAATCTAACCTTACTTAAGTAGCAGCTGACATTGGGAGTTGATATTGTTTAGACTGACAAGTTTGCTTTTCTTAAAGTTACAAACGATTAACCTGTAGTGCAACGAGACTCGTTGAAATACGTTTAAGGGGCTGATGAAGCAATTCCAGCCTCACAAATCATTTCAAACACTAGGCCCAAATTAATTTGAGTGTTTAATGAACCATAACTGTTTGGCTGGCACTTTAATTTATCCATCCAGGCATCCATCCATCATCTATTCCTCCTTCTTTCTATTCAGGGTCATGGGAGTCTGCTGGAGCCTCTCCCAGGCGGGGGCACAGCCTGGAAAGTCGCTGGTTCATCGCAGGGTCACATAAAGATTCATACTCACACTAACGTACATGTTTTGGACTGAGAGGAAGCCGAAGTATCAGGAAATAAAGCCCCTGGAAGCATGGGGAGGATGTACAGTACAAACCCCACATGGAAAGGCCAAAGCTGCCCGTCCAAGGTCAGGAAATGGGCAAAGAGCAATTCTGCAGACCCCTCACACCGACACACAAATCTACAGAGGCGCTTGTACTGTAGGTTTGGTCGCTACAGAGCTGTTTCACCAAAACCACCGTCAGAGAGACAGTTTCGCTCCTGGGTAACTCCGTTTTACCGCTGATGACTTTTGCTAAGAGGGTTGGATATTTTCATGACTGTAAATATGGGTTCTGTCTCAAATATATTATAGTGTACTGAGCAGGGAAACAAGTATGATAACACCTAGGGCTGGGCAATATATCGAGATTTTAAAATATATATATCGATATATTTTCAAACGTGATATGGTACGAGACAATATCGTTTATATCGATTTTTAAAAAAAACATTTTTTTTTGTTTTTTTATGATTTTGATATAGCTTATTTTGTGACAAATTGACTTGAATGTTTTATTTGAGATTTGCACAAATGTTTTGTTATTTGCACAAATGTCAACCTCAGTGGAAAAGTCTGCCTGTTACTGTCTACATTGTATTAATTGCACAGTGTATTTTAATGTAATTGTTATGCAGGAAAGGGATATTTGTTTTATTTTATTCAAGAAGCATTTTTATTCTATATATGCAGGCAGTTTATTTTTATTTCATTTGTTTTATACATTTAGATATTGTGCAGACCTCTATTAATAAAGGAACCTGTGTGACATTTGGCACGAGGCTTTGTATTAAAACTGACTGTTTTTTTAAGGGTTTGCCTCAGAAAAAAATGAAGCTAACAGAGATGCTATGCTATAATGCTTTGGGGGAAACCCCAATTATGGCACAGAAAAAATATCGATATATATCGAGTATCGCCATTTAACTAGAAAATATAGAGATATGACTTTTGGTCCATATCGCCCAGCCCTGATAACACCTTTAACTGGCTTTAATTAACTTTAGTGTTAGTTATCACAAACCAAATGTGACAGCCTAAAGATGGAATGAGCAGATTTTCCATGAATGCTCCCGATACGAAGGAGATAAGCCGAACGCATACTTTGCCAAAGTGCCAGCCAGTTTCCTTCCAGTAGGCCATTTTTGACCCAACCGCTGTCTGTCTTAAGCATTAGTGGTCTATTGCGTCGCAGTTTGTGGTCTCAGCATGGACGTAAACAACATACCAAGTGTAAACCAGGGAGGAGCAGCAGTCCATGTACTGACACAGTGATGTGAAGTTCCCGCTGGAACGCCCAGCAGACTCCCTGGTACCTCCATCAGTACACATTCCAACCAACAAATTACACGGGGGAGTTTCAAACACACACACTACACCCCCACCCTCATCCCCCACCCCACCATATACACACATATGCTCAGAAATCGACTAACGGTCAATCATTTCAGTTCAGTCTTGAGAGACAAGCACAAGCAGGAAGAGAAAAACAAACTGTGGCTTTGTTCCTGGTAATTATACGTACTAGCAAACACCACAGCACATCAGGCTCTGCCTGGTCTTCACATGACAGCACTAATGTTTGTCAAGGCTTTGCTATCCTCCCACTAAAGACACACTAGAGAACCACTGCAGCACATAAATCCTACTACATCAGTGTAATGCACATACGTGTAGGTGTGTTTCACGGAGGAGGGCTTGAGTAGTCGTCATGCAGCCCTCTCTTCTTTTCTTGCTGGCACAAGCAGGGCACACACAACCCAGTGACACAGATTTATCTTATTTCTACAGTGCATGAAAATAACAAACAAATATTGACAAGAATACTTGTGCAGTCATCCTGCTAAAGCCTCTTGGCTCAGAGGTATCAATCTAGGATGGATAATCACACAGTAGACAGGTATATTGTGGTCAGACAAAAGAGTATTCCAGATGTTTTTCTGGGGGAAAAAAATGTATGCTGTGTGCTCTGGACCAAAGACAAAAAGGAGCATCCAGTCTAAATGCTGGGATCTGTGATGATATGTGGTTCTATCGCAGGGCCGGATTTAGCGAGGCCCATTAAGGTGGGCAGACTGAAATGTAGGGTGGGCGACGCTGCCCGCGCCGAAAAAATTTTGGTGGGTCAAACCCCCGAAATGCATAGAAAACTATGCTATCATCATATCAGTTCATCTATCTTCTCCTTCTTTGACCAACAGTATGCTAACCCAATTGCCCTTCCTGACACGACCCTCTGCATTTACCCGGGCTTGGGACCGAGGCAGTGATTATAAACTTTATTTTCTTTTAGACAAAAAAACACTGAAACTTATTTTTTCATTTTCTGTGTTTGAGCATGTAGAACTTCTGATTGGTGGACCTGTTGCTGGAGGCGTGGTTATGTGTAGGGGGTTTTCCACACGGCTCATTCTCCCTCAAGGCTGATTTATGGTTCTGCATTAAATCGACGCAGACCCTACGGCATACCCTGCGTTGATTTAACGCAGAACCATAAATCAGCCTTTAGTGTGCGCTCTGTGTGTGCCGGGTCCCTCCGCCGAGACACAACCTTTGCGGTATGCGTTCATTGTTGTGTCTAAAAAATGTTGCGCAGTGCCCACCCAATCAGAAACGGTACAGATATTCTGTGATATTTGTTATATATATATATATATATATATATATATATATATATATATATATATATATATAAAAAAAAAATAATAATAATAATAAAAAAATAAAGGATCCCCATAACTTTGATTGGGTGGCAGGACGCAGGTTTGGGTGGGCCCAGCCCACCCCTGCCCCCCCCTAAAACCGGCCTCATTCTATCGGTGCCCTTATAGGGTCACTTACAATACCGAGATGTCAGCATTGTTTCAGAAATATATTTTTAAAGCATAATGCGCTGCTTTCAATACAACATGCCTTTTTTAACAGTATAACCATGCATAACCCTATTCTGCACACATACCAGGAGGCCTAGCTGAGGAAGAAGAGAGTACAGGGACAGGGCTTCCCTGCATGCAGCCCTGATCTCCAATAAATAATATACAAAACATTTTCAAACAAAAAAAGGCAACAACAATCCTATACTTTTGAAGAACTCAAGACTTGTGGGATACACAATGTAAACATCCATCTAGCCACCATCTTTATTGGCTTCTTCCTATCCAGGGTCATGGGGTTCTGCTGAGTTCTAGGAGATGTCTAACTTCTGATGTAGGACTTTAAACAGCAGTACAGTATGTGATAGTAAGTCTGCTTGAAGTTTGGCTTGCCTTGCACTGTAGACATCCTCTTATGCCCATAGCTACAAACACAAACATGCATAAAAAGGCTAGACAAACTCTGAAGTTTTGTGAGGTGAGGAATGCATCAATAAACCATGACCTTGGGATTTGCAGCTTTTGAACATGTACAGAAAGACTGAACAGATATCATCCCTCGACGTAAACATGCACATGCTGTACCATCCTGCTCCGGCTCTGCAGTCTCACAGGGTCTGTGTTCCTCTCCACCGACGCCTCTTCCAGTAGACTGATCTAAAGGTCGGCTGCAGATGGGAACCTTTGCCTCTAATTCACCTCAATCTGCACCTATAGCTTAAATCTGAGCCAAACATTTGTGTGTGTGTTTACCATCTCCCTCTCCCTCTATGTTTATCACCTCAAAGGCCCTTGCAGATCAACAGCAGAGGGGACTACTCATAACCGCCAGTTTAATATATTTGTCCCAAGCCTGGGTTTTCAGCAGAAGCTTTAGTAAATTATAAAAAATAAATAAATAAATAAATAAAACTGCCTGTTATAAAATCCACCAGAATGTGCTACACAAGGAGCTGAGGTCAAACCTAAGTTGATGAATAATGGAGGGAGCGGAGCTGAGTGCTGCAAGCATGCCAGCCCATTATTCACCTTGATCATTAAACCCTCTTAATTATATAAGAGAATACTCTGCGGCACAAGCTGCGTCTAAGCATGTGGTGTTACAAGTCGACATGAGTATCCCTGATACATGCAGGATGTCCTGCATTCCTTACAATGTTTTCCTCTGTTTATCAGAGGATATTCAGAGCAGCAATGTCTTTTCTGGTAATGATTCCCCTTTCTAATCCCAGCAGGCACCCTCTCGAATAATGTATTTTTCTTCTTGAAGGCATGTTCTGTACCATCCTCAGTCCATGAAAAGTCCTGTGTCCTGTGTATCCCCCACAAAGGAAGACTAGCTGGATGAGCTCAGTATATGCAGAGAAAGGGTCTTTTTTGACTATTCTGACCTAAAGCTTTCAGTCAAACTTTGAGACTCTTCAGACCAAAGCATGGGCATTTTAGGTCGTATCATTGTCATCATACAGTATATATCAAATACACGACAAAGCATTCATGAAGTAAAAGTGAAGCAAAACTAAGATGCATTTGTCTAGATGTGATAATAAATTACGTAAAATTAAATACGTAAGTGGTAGTGGAGTTTTCGTATTTTCATACTACTTTATGCTCCTATTCCAGGTAAAGAAAGTCAAAGTTATGCAGATGTGGAGCGGAATGTCCTCTCCCATCGATGAAAAAATAGATAGCTGTGCAGTCGATAATTCAGATACAAGGGCACCCTAAAGACAACTTCTTTGCCCTTCAAAGAGATTGGAAAAGCCAGACTTATGTGGCCAGAAATTAGCATTTAGGGACTCTATCTAATAAATTCAGATTTTCACAGACAAACCCGCCGTCACTCATTTTAAGGAGAAAAAAAATAGTTTTGGGCGAGGAGCATTCTTAGTTCTGATGGGTAACATTTGGAGAAAATTGGATTTTTAAAATATCAGTGCTACTCACCTGAAGGCCCCTCTCTGTGAATATTTTCCACAGTAATTAACTTTTAAAATGAAGACCTCAAACTGTTACCCTCCCCGTTCTCATACATAGTTCAGAGATTCTCATTAATATTGCACCTGGTGTAAAGTGGTGACTCAATGTCTGCATGAGCAATACTGAAGAGTTGGTTGGTTAAAAGGCAGAAACGCCAGTCCGTGTGCTTGTCCGTGTATCCTGATTAGGGGTCGATAATAAAAATAGTCGCCAATGAATTTAATTGAGTACAGCGCCAGGTAAAAAAACAATATGGTGGCGAACGATGCAAGACCACGGCTACTGGCAGCAAAGCGTACATCTTTCTTATCTTTTATTGGTGATTAGTACGTCATTTTAACAACCTAATGCAAAACTTTAAAACAGCTAAATAAGAGCCATTTAATAATTGAGATTGATAATCTTATTAGTCGACTAATCGTTTTAATAGTTGATGACCAAATCCACTATCAGAATAGTCGTTAGTTTCTAGTTACTAATCCTGATTGCATGCAAGTGATCAGGATAGATTTAGAATTCAACATCCACTTCAGGCTCATCAGGTGCCACAGACAAGACACCAGGGAGTAAAACGCCGAGTGTGTCACCAGCAGTGTTGGGACTAACGCGTTATTTAGTAACGCGTGACAGTAACGCCGTTAGTTTTGCGGTAACTAATACTCTAACGCATTACTTTTTAAATTCAGTAACGCAGTTACCGTTACCAAATGGTGCGTTACTCCGGTATTTCTGGCTACAGTGAAGTCTTTTTTCCCCGCACGCAGAGACCAGAGGAAACGTAGTGGGCGAGTGTGTGTGTGCTTTCAAAAACATGACGGTCATGAGCCAAGAGAAGGCGAGTTTCGCAACATGGAGATATTGTCATTACAGTAATCCTTCGTTTTTCGCAGCGGTTACGTTCCAAAAAGAACCTGTGGTAAGTGAAATTCTTTTTACAATTATTATAGAGGGCTTCAAATTGCGTAGATCAGCCCCGCCTCGCACGTATTCCACTGCTCTTCTGAGCCGCTGCATCCTGGCTCTGTAGCGTCTTTTTCTCCTAAAGCTCGCGGTGCAGGTGTCTTTTTTCAAGAGAAGAAAATAGTTATGGGTCGTTGTTGTCGCTCTTTTTTCTTCTGGGCAAAAAGATTCTTATAAAACGACATGGCACCATTGGTTATATTTGAGACTGTAATGAACGATTCATCAAAGAGTCCTGTTCCTGAGCTGCTGCTGAAGCTCATTGGCCGTTCTCATTTTGTTGCTAAGCAACCAGCGTTATTGATACAGGAAGTGAAGAAGCGGGGAGACTGTTTAGCCAATCAGAATGCAGAACACGATGCACAATGCAAATCCATACAGAACCTGCTGAAATGAAGGCTAGAGGGGCATTAATGGGAGCATTTAAAAAAAAAAATTATTTAAAGGAGCATGAGGCAGGATTGAGGCAGGATTTATGAAAAAAATTCGCCTCATGCTCCTTTAAAGTAACTCAATAGTTACTTTTCATAGTAACGCATTACTTTTTGGTCTAAGTAACTGAGTTACTAACTGAGTTACTTTTTTAATGAAGTAACTAGTAACGGTAACTAGTTACTATTTTTCAATAACTAGCACAACACTGATCACCAGACATCCTCAAACTTGGACAGCACACCAACACAAAAACACCTTTCAGTTGTCTCACTCTGCTTTTCATAAGACAGCTGAACACCCGCCACCATGAAATAGGAGCGGGTGAACGTGCTGAGCCAGCACCGCAGGTAAAAGACTGTCCCGTCAGCCTCGTTCACGTAGGGGCTGAACGTCACATGCTCACGTTCCCTCTCATAAGCTCCTGCACAGAGGACACAATGCTCAACTACTGAGAGTGGCTCGGAAAAATGCAAATACAACTGTGTTTTTTAACGAGACCTTTCTCCAGGCGCCGCCTGCCTGAGTGAGGAAAAAGAGTCTGAGATACCTGACCAGTGTATGAATTAGCGTGAGAACGTGCTACTGAAACACTGTTCTTATTTTAAAATAGTTATCTGTTTATCATGTCAGCTTTTTGTTTTCTTTCTATTGTTTTTTTTTTTGCTATAATTTTTTATATGAAGAACAAAACACATCATACCTTGATCCTAACAGTCCAAGCAATGTTAGAGTTTGTAGAGTACAAAGCGTGTCTATATATGCTGGAAAAGCAATGTACACACATACTATTAACTTCCATGTAAAAATGTCAGTGTATAATTTAATTAATATTATACATGTTCTCATTGTAAAATCTCAGACTCTCTCTGTTTGAAATTCAAACTCAAAAAATGTTCAGCATTTGGGGAGTCTGAGATTTTATCATAGATAGATAATGAGATAGATAATACTAATGTTACACTTATATATGATATGATTTCATCCATCTGTAGTTCAGGCAGAGCAACTTCTCTGGCTCCTTCATCAGTTGGCCAGTAAGTTTCATTTCTATAACTCTTACTGGATGCAGTTTGTGTAGGATCTAATAGAAAAGCTGCCCTGCAATTATCAATACCAAATCTATTTATTAGTAGTAGGCAGGGCCTCCTGTGTCATCAAAATGTCAAACAGATTTGTTTTTAATAATCTTGAATTTGAAGTTAGAAATTGCATGAATATTGTAAACACAAATATTGTCGAGGTTTTTGGGTTCATGTCATGGTTTTTCACAGTTTTCGTAATTAGGTTCCTGTTTTATTTTGAAACCCCATGTCCTTGTGTCCTTGTTCCCATCGACCCTGATCATGTACACATGTGAATATGTTGACTCGTCTTTCCCTTCCCCTGCTGGTCTGTACTGTTTCCACCCTCCACCTGTCATGCTTTTGGATTTTTTGGTAATGTTTCAGCTCTTGTTTTTCGCAATCCTGCTAAGCAGCGCTTTTCTTTGATTTAAATTAAATAAATCAAGACTAATCAGACCATGGAACATTTTTCCAATCTTCAATTGTCCAATTTTGGTGATCCTGTGCGAATTGTAGCCTCAATTTCCTGTTCTTAGCTGACAGTGTGGTCACCTGCTGCTGCCCATCCGCCTCAAGGTTTGACATGTTGTGCATTCAGAGATGCTCTTCATGAATATTGGAGACATGAATATGAATATTATAGACATGAATATGAATATTATAGACATGAATATGAATATTATAGACATGAATATTGTTGGCATGAAAATGAATATTGTATACATGAATATGAATGTTGTAAACATTAATATGAATATTATAAACATGCATATTGTAGACATGAATATTTTAGGCATGAATATGAATATGGTACACATGAATAGTGTAAACATGATTATGAATATTGTAGACATGAATATTGTAAACTAGTATTGTAAACAGGAATATTGTAGACATTATTGCGAATATTGTAGACATGAATATCGTAAACATGAATATCGTACACATGATTATAAATATTGTAAACAGGAATATTGCAGATATGAATTTTGTTAGGCATGAATATTGTAAACATGAAATATTGTAAACAGGAATATTGTACACATGATTATGAATATTGTACACATGAATATCGTAAACATGAACATTGTAAACATGAATATTGTAGACATGATTATTGTAGACATGATTATGAGTGTGGTAAACATGAATATTGTAAACACGAATAATGTAGACACAAATAACGTAGACATGATTATGAATAGTGTAAACATGAATATTGTAAGATGAAAATAACATGAATATAAACTCTGAGGGAAGAAGTATGACGAAAACAAGACACAACAATTATTTAAATTCCTCCCAGAGAAAGCTTTTCGAATGTTAATATTAGCTCTCGCTTATTTAGTGCAGCCGTAAAACGACTATATTTTGTTAAAATTATTAACAAGTGATTATACCCCTGTAAGGTTTTTCTTCCCAAGCAAATATCCTCACTCATCATTCAACTCACAGAACTCTCCTATCAATATTTAATGCTCACATGGTTTGTTCTGAGCAAATATATCTGAGCAAAGACGTGGTGCTCGGCTTTGTTTAAAGTTCCACTTCAACATGTCAGTCAGGCTCATGACAGGATTGCAAAAGAGAAGCCACAACACAAGAGTCACAACTTTCCTGCAGCATTAACTACAAATTAAATCGGGTTAACAAGTCACAAAATAAAGTACTTTTACAAAGCTCATCACTTTTACGTACTTTTACGCAGAATCATCAGAGGAATACAATGTGAAGCCAACAGCCAGATGCTGAAAAATCTGGCTGATAAATGTTAAGTTGTTTAATGTTTTTATGTTTTTTTTTTTTACATCCAATAAAAAAAATGCCAAGCAGCTGAACATGTCTCAACATTTAACATGATCGTATCTGTGCCCTTAAACAGATCTCTAGAACAAATAAATGTTCAAACCAATCATTGCTTTACGTTTAGCCGCAGTAATGAGGTTTATTGTGATAGAGATGTTTCTGCATCACAGTAAACCTCATCATTTTATCATTGACAGCATAGTGATGTAGTGGTATTTAAACAGCATATTAGTCAGGTTTGTAAAACGGAATTTTTCCATCTCTGTAATATCACAAAGATTAGGAGCATCCTCTCCAAGAGTGATGCGGAAAAACTAATTCACATGTCTGTATCTTCTAGGCTAGATTACTGTGATGTGTTATTAGTAGGATGTCTAAGTAATTCACTGAATAGGCTCCAGCTGATGCAAAATGCAGCAGCGAAAAAGCTGACAGGACTCAACGAGAGACACCACATCTCTCCAGTGTTGGCCTCACTCCATTGGCTCCCAGTACTCTATATATAACTCTATATATTGGATGTATAAAGCCCAAAATGGCCTTGATCCGCAATTATCTCCAAGACCAATGGTTTGACCCTAACAGAGCTCTCCGTTCCCAGAGTGCAGCTTTACTTGTAGTTCCTAGAGCAGTGTTTCCCATCCCTGGTCCTCGAGGCCCACTGTCCTGTATGTTTTAGATGTTACCCTGCTTCAGCACACCGTGATACGAGTGGCTGTGTCATCAACAGAATTGTGCAGACCTTGATGACAAGCTAATTAGGACCATTAATTAAAATCAGGTGTGCTGAAGCAGGTTAACATCTAAAACATGCAGGACAGTGGGCCTCGAGGGCCAGGGTTAGGACTGTCCTAGAGTATCCAAATGTAGATTTGGAGGGGGGGCCTTCTGCTATTAGGAACCATTAATATGGAACCAACTTCCAATCTGGGTTAAGGAGGCTGACACCACCTCCACTGTTAAAGGAGTTTGAGGCTCCTTTTAAGAAATGAGACTCTCTAGCGCCACCCTTCACCACGACGGCCGTTGGGGGTACTGCAGCCAACAGTGAAGCCGGCACGGGAGAACGGGGAGAACCTGCATGCAGCGTCATGTGACGTCACATCCGTAGCCCAGCGCGGGAAATTCCGGGCAGAATTGCAGCACATTTTGCAGCACACAGCCTGTTCAAGGCAAAGGAGAGATACGCTAGAGGGCTCATTCGTTTTGGTTTGGAACGCTTCATCTGACATTATTACTAGAAAACTTAAAACGTATATGCATTTTTTTCATAAATCCTGCCTCAATCCGGCCTCAAGCTCCTTTAAAAGCCTCTAGTTAGTGTAAACTCTAGTGTGTTAGGGCCAGTAGTCCTAGCTGTACTCATAGAGCAGCTGGTCTTAACCAGACCTTCATCCTAGATATGCTGCTATAGAGCTACGCTGCAGGGGGACACCAACATGATACACCCCTCCTTCTCTTTCCTTTCTCAGTTATTAATTAGAAGTATCTTATCACCACAATTGTTCTCCATTGTTCCTGTAGCTTGTTGTGCTGGTCTGCCCCTCCTTTTCTCTTCTGTACATGTTTGCAGGCCAGAGGTTTCTCAAGGTTTCTTCCCTCCTAAAGGGAAGTTTTTCTTGTCACTGTTTACGTAATAATTGCTCGGGTCATGTTCTGGGTCTCTGGAAAGATCCAAGAGACATCTTGTGTTGTAATAGACGCTATATAAATAAAACTGAATTGAATTGAATGCTGCTGCCAGAGTTCTCACTAGAACTAAGAAAGTGGACCACGTAACTCCAGTTCTTTACACTGGCTTCTTGTACATCAGAGAACAGACTTTAAAATAATGATGTTAATAAATTACTAAATGGTTTAGGACCAAAGTACATCAGGGACTTGTTGTCATATATTCTGGTTCAGGTCTCCGGGTCAACGGCATTCTTGACCAGCCTGTGCTAAATATCTAATATCAGCCTCACTCAAACTCTATATACTTGTGAAATCTGTTTTTAAACTTTGGACACTTTAACCCACATGATCTCTAAAACCTGTTACTGTTCAATATATTTTAGATGTTACTGACAAATTTTTATCGTCACCAAAATAACAAGTATCAATACAAACCAGCATCTCCTGAACACACGTAATAATTTACTGAACATTGAGTCATTGCTTTTGTGGTTCAACAGAATCAGTTAAGAAAACAAGTTATTGAAACTGGCTGGACCGAATTAGCAGTTCCCCAAGAAAAGATTGAAAACATTTAAACATCTCAAAGATTGCATTAGATTTTGACAAGAATGTTGCCTCTTAGATCCTGAAAAGGCTGTTGAAATAACCTTGACAAGTTGACTAAAAGGGGATTCTATTAATCATCTTTCTGGTCTCTGTCTTGTGCTTTTTTTACAAGTCATTTACTCATGCACAGAAACACTTTTTAAAGCACTTTCTTTTTCTACACAGATTTTTTTATTGACTATGTCTATTAGTCTATGAGTACTTCTTCTATCGTACTTGACTTCAACATGTGGACCAGACGGACAGGAATCAAACTTTCAGTCATAGTCCTAGCAACAGAGCAGGGTTGATGCATGATAAAGAAGCATAACTGCGTCCGTGCTCTGCTTCCTGCATTTGGGTTCAGACAACATCTGTTGAGAAACATTCAGGGGAATTGTTGCCCTGTTTAATCAATGCTGCGTCCAAGTCTGGCGAAGTTACCCAAGATACAAACGAGAGAGAATCACAGAAGGTTGACTGTGTGAGCGAAGTAGGATGTTAGCTAGAGAGGGGATCAGTGCACCGTACTGCAGTACTGACACTTTTACTAATTTACTCAATATGTCGTTTTGGAAGAAATATATATATTTTTTAAATATATGTTTATTTATTTTCAGAATTTCAAAAATACAGAACAGACAAATGAAAAACCCTAAATTAAGTAGTACACACAGCAAGGAGGTTCCCATTGATACATTAGTCTTTTCTTTGAAACACAAACACAAATCATATGTGGGTGCAGTGTCTGCCCTCCAAGTCCGGAGGATAAGATTTTTTGCAATCACAGTTCCAAATAGAACAGCCTTTTTCTGATATTTGTTGGCAAAAAAGGTTTGACATGTGCGTTCAGAGATGCTCTTCATGAATATTGTAGACATGAATATGAATATTATAGACATGAATATTGTTGGCATGAAAATGAATATTGTATACATGAATATGAATGTTGTAAACATTAATATGAATATTATAAACATGCATATTGTAGACATTAATATTTTAGGCATGAATATGAATATGGTACACATGAATAGTGTAAACATGATTATGAATATTGTAGACATGAATATTGTAAACTAGTATTGTAAACAGGAATATTGTAGACATTATTGCGAATATTGTAGACATGAATATCGTAAACATGAATATCGTACACATGATTATAAATATTGTAAACAGGAATATTGCAGATATGAATTTTGTTAGGCATGAATATTGTAAACATGAAATATTGTAAACAGGAATATTGTACACATGATTATGAATATTGTACACATGAATATCGTAAACATGAACATTGTAAACATGAATATTGTAGACATGATTGTGAATATTGTAGACATGATTATTGTAGACATGATTATGAGTGTGGTAAACATGAATATTGTAGACATGAATATTGTAGACATGATTGTGAGTGTGGTAAACATGAATATTGTAAACACGAATAATGTAGACACAAATAACGTAGACATGATTATGAATAGTGTAAACATGAATATTGTAAGATGAAAATAACACGAATATAAACTCTGAGGGAAGAAGTATGACGAAAACAAGACATAACAGTTATTTAAATTCCTCCCAGAGAAAGCTTTTCGAATGTTAATATTAGCTCTCGCTTATTTAGTGCAGCCGTAAAACGACTATATTTTGTTAAAATTATTAACAAGTGATTATACCCCGGTAAGGAGAATCACAGAAGGTTGACTGTGTGAGCGAAGTAGGATGTTAGCTAGAGAGGGGATCAGTGCACCGTACTGCAGTACTGACACTTTTACTAATTTACTCAATATGTCGTTTTGGAAGAAATATATATATTTTTTAAATATATGTTTATTTATTTTCAGAATTTCAAAAATACAGAACAGACAAATGAAAAACCCTAAATTAAGTAGTACACACAGCAAGGAGGTTCCCATTGATACATTAGTCTTTTCTTTGAAACACAAACACAAATCATATGTGGGTGCAGTGTCTGCCCTCCAAGTCCGGAGGATAAGATTTTTTGCAATCACAGTTCCAAATAGAACAGCCTTTTTCTGATATTTGTTGGCAAAAAACAAAGGGGTAGTTGCCCCGAGAATGGCTACAAGCGGATCCGACTCCCAACATCTCCCATAAACCATAGAAAAGCAATGGGAAATATCTTTCCAGTATGTATGAAGTTTACTGCATTACCAAAAATAATGTACTACATTACCAGTCGCAGATTTGCATCTGTTGCAAATGGGTGAAACGTCGGGAAAGAAACCGTGCAGCTTTTCTCTAGAATAATACAGTCTATATAACGTCTTAAACGGTATAAGACAGTCATGTATACTTTTCAAACATTCATCCCATACTTTTTCTTCCAAGTCTACATGCAGCTCATCTCCATCTCTGCTTAATACTTGCTGTGTTTGATGAAGTATTGCTGTGTAGAATCTGGTAAAAGAACGAAACCGCCCCTTTAGCAATAGGGTCGAATCGTTTATTGCCTCAGGGGCCTCATGCTTTACCAGAATTTCAAAATTGGGTCAATGCGTCCTGACATAGTCTCGGATTTGAAAGAATCGAAACAGGCCAGATTTGGGAATGTTGAATTTAGTTACAAGTTGTGAGTATGATCCAAAAGTGCCATTAATGTATAAGTCAAATATGTTGCAAATGCCTGACTGCATTTTATGATAACTACAAATTACATTTAAATGCACATTAAGATACAGTTAATCCAGACAGTTGACCAATGACAGTAAAAACTGCAATACATCATCATAAAACTAAAACCTGGGAATCCTTTAAAGATTGGAGAAAAATATCAATAGTCTATTGTACAGCCAGTTTTTGTTTGTTCGAACGTATCCATCTATTCACTTCTGCTGGATAATTACAGCGAATGCTGGTGTCAAACTACCAGCACCTTACTGTTTACAGTTAAGTCCTTGACCTGAGTACAGTTAACACACATTTCAGTCCACTGCTCTTCTGAAATCCAGAGACGGTAATGTTTGTCAACCATTCTGAAGCAAGAAAGGAAAAGAAATCCACATGATCCTGGAACTCCCCTGAAACAGCACATCACTGCATCCAGATACCCGGTGGTCCCGGCCCAGAAATAACAGGTCACATGTTAGTGGCAACGACAATGAGAGGCTCAGCAGATGAAAAAATGAATGACTACACTTTTTCTAAGGAAAATCATTGGAGTTTTAGAAGCAGAAACAGAAGTCCACTATATCCCGCTCATGCATGGAAAGATTTGTTTTGAGCGATTCTTGTTTATCAGACATTTTACGAGACTGCTGCATAAAACACAGTCCTCAGATCAAAAAAAAAACTAATTAAGCACATTCTCATGAGCACTGAGTTTACACGAGAGGTTTTAATGTTTATTTGGAGACGGTGAGGCTTCTTCTTCAGCCTCTCAAGTCAGCTGATGTTGCCGGCTACGTTTCTGACTGAAAATTACAATTTTTCCTCTAAGCTGTAACCCCATGATCTTCCTTACATGGTTGTTTAAAGTAAAACTGATAAAATCAGAGTTCAGGAAGCTCAGTGCCTCACAGCTGTGAAATTTAGTTTGAGTCTGCTCTCATTTTGTTTTTAACAAACTTCTTACAAACTGCAAAGTGTTTGACTTGTAGGCATAAAAAGGATTGTTAAACATAAAAAGCTGAAAAATATCAAATGACTTATTGTTTCGCTTTGCAGTTTTGCTCCCACAGAAACATATTCTGTTTACCACTTGACCTGTTTACTGAAAAGCTGATATGGAAAATTATTCAACTTAGAATCAACGACACATTTTTTACTGCTCTCGCTCTCAGTTTCAGACAGTTTTAGCTCTGCCAAAGTGAAAAAGAGACTATTCTGTATCATAATCTCTTAACTGCCCATGCTTGCAGCCACCCACACGCGCGCGCGCGCACACGCGCACACACACACACACACACACACACACACACACACACACACACTCCAACTTTCTGCAACACTTCTGAAACAAGAAATTCACAGAGAAAATTATTTGGATTTGATGAATAGCTCAACCTTAACTTTGCACAGGCCACAAACTCAGTACTCAGAGGCAGAAAAACAATATATCAGGATGCGCCTGATGCGTCATCATCAATCATCCTGGTGACTAGGGCTGAGGATCGATCCAAATGTCAAGTGTGAATCGATTCGATTCCAATTCTTAACATTCAAAATCGATTATCACGATTTGATTCGATTCCGATATTTGGGTTATTGTTATTAAAACAGTTTTTTGAGCTGTTACATGAATTCTATGACTGTGTAGTTATGCAACATGTTAATACTGGTATTTTATTGAGATTCAACAGCAAGTATTGGTATCTTATGATGGCTGTAAGGACCAATCGCCCTCCCAAAATGGTGAATGAATTGCTTTCAGAAACATTGTGTGGGGCAGAATTATCAAACAGATCCAGGGCAGCAAACAGAGGTAGGGCCCTATGAAATCGGTTTAATTTTTTCCATTTTCTGTGTTTTTCGGTTTTTGAAATATACACAATTTATGCAATTATAACTGAAAACTTGTGTTTTCATACTTTTAAACATATTTAGTCAAAAAGTCAAAAACATGGCACTAGTTATTCTGGTGTCCAACAAAACATTCCTTTTTTGGGCATAAACATACAAATTCAAAGTTATTTGTATGAAATAAATTACTCAAATAGGCCTTTTCAATATCCATTTAAAGTGCAAAAAAGAAGGAAATTGCAACAGCTCATGCAGTAAACAAATCATTTTAGCTTGTCTAATTTATTCTGTCACCAGACACACAGCTTGCCATGAAGCACCAGGCATTTTTCAGGTATTTCATGACAAACCGTGTGTCCGATAATAGAAGAAACCAAACAAGCCATAGTAAATATAGATAATATGAATTTCTATAACATTTTGAAATTTAAGCTGAAATATCCAAAGCGCTGAACACTGGTTGTGCACGGTTGGGCGTGTGTATGAGTGTGTCCGTGTGTAACGTGGCTGGCGATTCAATGATCTGCAAGTTTTCCCAGCACACGGTTGACTGGACACGGAAGGATACGTGCGAGAATCACTTACAGAGTGAAAAGCATAAACGTTACAACACAAAGAAGCTGACGATTATGTACTTTAACGGCGACGTTCCGTGAATTAAAGCATGTGTGAATTAAATGAGTGACTACTGGGATTAAAGTTCATTGGGCAAAAATGTAATGATGAAAAAAAAAAAGATCTTTAGACATACAAATCGGTTTTTAGGAATTAATATGAGAATCGATTAATAATCGGAAAATCGAACACAGGCCTACTGGTGACAACATCTAAAGTGTTGGAGTTGTTCACTTGCTGGCGTCATACATCAAATATTAACGTAAATAACACAGCTGCATTGGACAGTTTTTTTCAGAGTTTTTTTAAATCCATGAAATCCATCTATGAAATATGAGAAATCTGAGTGCATAATGGGCGTGAATTATGAATGGGGCTTGATAAAAAATAATATAGAGATAATTGATGCAAGTGAGGAAACATGCAGAGAGGTTGATGCCCTGCTGAGCCCTCTCATCTGCCATCTTCAAACGAAACACTTCACAGTCCTGTGGCTACGGCCTCTGATTATTTTATTTAAAAAAGCAAAGCTACAACGCAGAAACAGTGTACAGAGTTGCCGTTTCCACAGGAATTAAGAGATAACCACAGCCATAGCAACCACGTGATACTAATCAAGTAAACTTGATCATTAACCAGTGCAAACACCTCAGTAAAAGCAGAAATTCCCGTAGTTCATGGTCTAAAGCCGTGATTCCCAACCCCCGGTCCCCGGACCGGTACCGGTCCGTAGAGGCGTCACTACCGGGCCGTGGAATGGCTTGTGTTCCGATCATAATTAGGGCTGCAACGATTCGTTGACGTTGTCGACAAAAAGCGATTATCAAAATTGTCGGCAATTGTCACCAGACGTTTTTTTCCCAATGGAGTGAGGCATCTCACTTCACTTTAACTCATACAATCTCTGCGTACAGCCGCGCTGCACGACAGGGTCTCAGCAGCTTTTCTTTTTTTTGCGTCTCAGAGCAGCTGCGGGTAACAAAACTTGGCACTGGCGGTTCTAGGATTTTTCTGAAACAGGGGCCATTATGGGGCCAAATGTAACCTTCAGGGGCCAACAGTATTAAGCCCCTTTCAGGAGGGCGCAAAGCGGCGACCGCCGCCGGCTTTCCCATTCATCGTGTATGTGCTACCGCAGCGCAAGAGTGGACCGCTCTGCTGGCGAGCTTGGCGGCGCGCGAGAGGCCACCTGCCACGGGCGTTTCACCTGCCTGCGTCTGAATTGAACATTTTTTAATTTCATCGCGCTGTGAGGGCATCTCGGTGCGACCAATAGGAGAGAAGATGGTTGTCATCCTGCTGAGGACCCACTCCCCAACAGGCTGTCAAACTGCTCCCTGTTCAATCTGAAGTAGACCTGGTCATCATGGAGCTGTAGCTCCAACGAGCCTGGATTCCCCCAAATCTTCTCAAGTCTTCTCATGAGGATTTCATGGAGGGTCCATGAAATCCTCATGAGAAGACAGAATTTGGGGGAATCCTTGCTGCTGCTGCTCGTCTCCTCCTCAGAAGAACTAAAGCCAGGGCTTTTCTTTGAAGCAGGGACAGATACATTTTGCAAATTGAGCTGTAGCTATACTGTATGTCCAAACCAGTGGGAAAAGGGCGCCAGATCGGAAAAACTTTTTTCGGTCGCCTAGCAACAAACAGTACTGGAGTTGAGGGGGGGGTGGCATCCCCCCTGAAATAAAAACGGTCCAAATCATCCCCCCCTGAAATAAAAATGGTCCAAATCATCCCCCCCTGAAATAAAAATGGTCCAAATCATCCCCCCCTGAAATAAAAACGGTCCAAATCATCCCCCCCTGAAATAAAAACGGTCAAAATCATCCCCCCTGTAAAACTGCCATCCCTCCTTTCCATCTCTTATGTAATTTCATCAATGAATGTGGTTTTACTGCTATTTCAACATTTAGAGTCATCACCAGAAAAATAACTTATTTGACAATTTTCACCTGTTTCAAGTAAATTTTCACTTGAAATAAGTTGAAAAATCTGCTAGTGGGACAAGATTTATCTTCTCATTACAAGCAAAAAAATCTTGTCCCACTGGCAGATTTTCCTACTTATTTCAAGTGAAAATCTACTTGAAACAGGTGAAAATTGTTGTTTTTTATTTACTTTTTGTATGAACAGCAGCAAAGTTGAATAAAATATTTATTTTTCATTGAAGTAGCCACCTTTCTCGTGTTTATTATCATTTGCCACATAATTAAAGCAACCTCATACTAAATTTAAGAAAACAATTTTTGCATTTTTTTGTCATATAATCAGGTTAGGTTCAGTCAGCTGCAGAGATGAGCGGACCTCAGCAAACCTCCATGAGCCGTTTCTTTACTGATTGTTCGAGTAAAAGAAATAGTGATGAACAAGTGGAAAATCCTACCAAAAAGAAAAGCAAAAGCTTTAATCGCAAGTACGACATTATGTATATAAAATACGGATTTGTTGCAACGGGCGATTTGGAGGCGCCAAACCCACTATGTATTTTATGTGTAGAAACGCTCGGCAACGAAGCAAAGAAGCCATCCAAGCTTCAAAGACACTTAAATACAAAACATCCTTCTCTCAAAGACAAACCAGTGGATTTTTTCGAAAGGAAAAAACGTGAGTTAGATTTGCAGAAACAAGTTTTAAAGGCCACAACATCAGCTAACGTCGCTGATGATAGCCTGCATTTTAAAATGCATTGTTTTTTTCTGAAATGTTTATTAAAATTGACATAAATTGTCAACCGGTCCCTGAGCTTTTTGTTTATACTTCTGCTGGTCCTTGGCACAAAAAAGTTTGGGAACCCCTGGTCTAAAGCATTAATGCATCTGTTAGAACTATTCCAAGGCAAATACACCTTCGAGGAACAAATGTGTCTGTGAATCAGTTTGGGAAAGGTTATCAGGTCATTTCCACGCAGCATAGAGTCCATCACTCCAAAGATAGAAAGATTATTTAAAAAAGGACAGATAAAAATCCTGCTTGAGTACCAGCAAGTCAAACTGTACAACGTAGACAAATAACGAAACAAATAAAAACAAGAGCTACATCTCTGACTCTGCTAGCCTCGGTTAACATGCTGAATGTAAAAAGACGTTATAAGTTTGTCGTATTCAGAAGCGTAACCTGGAGAAAGTGTCATCTTTTCTTTCTAAAAAGAACCTGACAGGTTGATCTGAACAAACCACAAGTTAGAAAAACAAACTAACAAGCAGCATATTAGTACAAAGACCCAAACAAACTTTAAGGCATAATGGCGATCACTTGTTTTGATGCATTTTGTTTTTGTGCTTGTTTGTTTGTATACCAGTATACAGAGGAGTGTGTGTAGTATTTTAGGTATGCAGAGTGTGAGGCCTTCTGTCTGACAGCTTAGTGTCAAAAATAATTCAGCATCACAATAACCCCAAACACACCAGCATATCTACAGAACAGCTGAAATAAATCAAAGTGTTTCAATGTCCCGGCTCACAGACGTCGATGAACTGAATCACTACTGTGAGCGCGGTTAAATGGTGCAGACTGTTACCGTGATACAAACAGCTTACCTCCAGTTATTGATGCTGAAGTTTCCTACAAGATGTGAAATCTTAAAGCATCCTCAGCTGTGTGTGCATTTTAGCTTAGCGTTCAACTGGATTTCTGTTTCATAAGTAAAAGCATTATTTTAAGTTTCATATGTTGCTGCTCATCTTAGGTTTGAACAATCTTTATTTCAGCTTAATTCTACCATACTTGACTTTGGGGCTCTTGACTTTGAGCCCCTTTGAAAGGAAATATGATTTAATCCACGTTACAAACATGCACGCACAGCTTTTTCATGTTTCCCTCAATTAAAGCTGCATCCCGTCAATGTTATCTTTGCAGATATGTTTAGAATTTAATTTAAAAGCCTGTGAAGAAGAGGCTCAGAGTGAGTTGGGATCAGAGAGGAGACAGTCAAGACAGGAAGATGCTGAAGAATATTAGTGCATTAAAGCTTTAAAGTTAAGGCTATATATGATTTTGCCAATTTATGAATCTTTCCAGATATCACAAAAGCATGGAACGAGTGGCTTTGACCTTGAAGATGTTTAGCTGGCTCATACACAGTGAGGATTTGTAACATTACGCCAGAACCTGGGTGTGAGCTTTGTGAGTGAATGTTTATGACACACACACACACAGCTTTGATGCAGGCATCGGCTGGTCAAATTATGGCGACACACCTGATGCCAGTCAGTGATATTGAACATGGGGCCAGGACTGCATCAAAGCTGTTTATTGGTCTGATGACACCCACTATCAACCGTTGCCACACCGCAGTGAGTGACTGAAAAAAAGAAGCAAAGTAAAGAATAAACAAAGATGTGAAGCCATCCTGGCGCTACTGATTTAATTTAAATAACAATACACAAAAACATCATAAACTGGCAGGAAGTATGACACAAAGTACTGGTGCCCCCACCCCTCCCACGGTTACACACTCCTGGACACCAGGACTGTTATCCGATTACGTGGGACACACTAAATCCTATATGAACTAAGACATATCTACTACTACCACTACTACTACTACTGTCTTTAGTAGTAGTAGATGCTTTTATCCAAAGCGACTTACATCTGAGAGAACACAAGCAAAAAAATCCCATAGGAGGGTCCAGCATGAATAAGTGCTGGTCAGACTGCTGAGAGTCCAGTTGGACACAGGTGCTGCCATGCTAGTGCTAGGGTTTGGGTTTTTTTGTTGTTATTGAAGTGTTCCCTTCCCACCCCACCGAACAGTCCCTGATGACAAGAAAGCTATGTTTAAAATGACACCATCATACGATCATGTTGTCATAAGTGCATGCAGCTTTCTCAGCGGTGAGTCTTATAAAGAGCTCGACAAATCTTCTAACTAATTCTGATGAGCAGCGAAGTTTACTAAATGCGTAACTGCTCCTTGAAGAGCTGAGGCTTTAGCTTGCTCTTAAAAGTAGGTACTGACCCTGCAGATCGGACAGAGTTCGGTAGGTCATTCCACCATCAGGGAACAATGGAGGAGAATAATCTAGCTACTGATTTCACGCCATGTTGTGGTGGAAGCATCAGGCGTCTTTCACTGGCTGAGCGGAGCTGTCGAGAGTGTAGCTCTGGATGAAGGAGGAGTGAAGGTAGACAGGAGCCGTTTGGATAATTGTTTGGTAGCCAAAAGCAGAGCTTTGAACTTGATGCGCGCTGCAACTGGAAGCCAGTGCAGGGAGATTAGCAACAGAGTGACATGAGCTCTCTTGAGTTGGTTGAAGACCAGACGTGCTGCTGCATTCTGGATCATCTGCAGAGGTTTAACTGAGCACGCAGACCGACAAGGAATTACAGTAGTCAATGCGCGACATGATGAGAGCCTGAACCAAGAGCTGTGCCGTATGTTCTGTCAGGTAGGGTCTGATGTCTGTCTGAAACAGTCTGGCAATTCTTGTTTTATTATCTGCTGTTAGCGAAGTGAGAAATACAGGCACACAAATTCAAGTTAAATATTAAAAATCAACATGAAGTGGAAAAGGTGGCTATGGACTAAGGCAGGGGTGTCAAAAGTCGGTCCTCGAGGGCCGGTGTCCTGCAGGTTTTAGATGTTTCCCTGCTTCAGCACACCGTGATAAAAGTAGATGTGTCACCAACAGAGTTTGTCCAGACCTTGATGGCAAGCTGGTGACGACCGTTAATTTGAATCAGGTGTGTTGAAGCAAGGAGACATCTAAAACATGCTGGACACCGGCCCTCAAGGACCGACTTTCGACACTCCTGGACTAAGGTATCAGTGCTATGACACTGTAGTTTTGACCACTAAAGGAATAAAAGGAATAAATGACAGCAGTTTCATGATCAGGTGTGAATATGTATCAGGGTTACATAAACCCAGATATGTAAAGGATCATTCCCGGGTGAAAATGTTTTAACCACTTTAAAACTGCTTAATTTCTTGTTGCTTCAGGACACAGTGAAACTAAATTTGAACATTACAAAATAAGATGGATTTACTCAATGAATGAGCAATGTCCTTCCAAGCATGCAATATTAAAAATGTGAATGTAATGAATATGAATTATGAAAATGGACTTCAGGCAGACTGTTGAGGAATCATGACACAGTTGAGATAGCAACAATATAAATGACGGTCCTCTCCTTTAAAAAAAAAAAAACAAGTACACATGGAAATATCCCCTGAATTTTGACCATATGGATTTTCGTCCAGGGATAAACAACTTTTGGTGGTTCCTCTCCCCGACTCCCCTATGCTGCTGGAACCAGGGATAAAACAGCTTTCTCTCTTCATGGGCCTGTCAGGCAGCTTGTGAGATCTTCGTAGTATCTGAGATTATCCAGACTGAGATCTCCAGTTCATTCCAGTACCTGTTAGTGCCACTTTCCCAATTTGGAGGTTACAGCCAACAAGTACTTTTGCTATCACCGACAGCACTGTCATCTTTACCTTCCACTCTTTTATTTACTTCCTCTTTGAACCCTGAGGGAGGTGGTGCACATTGAATCTGAATGGAACATGTTGTGGCCAAAACTGTGGTTGTCCACCTTACCAAAGGAAGTACACAAGGTGCCTGGCGGGGCTGCAATCCTCAAACCTGATGATGGATACCACGGATGAAATAGGTTGTCAAACTGAGGAAGAAGTCCTACAAAGCTTGGCTAGCTGGTGGGAGTCCAGGACCTGAAAGGAATTGGCAGCTTGAGTCATTGCTGAGGCAAAAACTCAGGTGTGGGAGAAGTTCAGTGAGGCCATGAGAAGTGACTTTTGGTCGACTCCAAGAACAGCAGGTGTGGCCGCATATACAGGGATCACACTCCTCAGCCTCTTTGGTAAAGTCAATCTGGAGGTGCTAGGTCCAGTCAAACCTCACATTCACGAGGGGTATTGTGGGACATTGGACAAGCTCCATACCCTCGCTAGGGTCCTGGAGAGTGCATGGGACTTTGCCTAAACAATATAATACAAGATAGAGGAGGATGATGGGGAGAGAGAGAAGTTTACACATCTCTGCTTAGGCTGCTGCAAACTGGACCCAGAAAGGAAGTAGATGGCAGGATGGATTATTGGATGGATGGAAATTTGTCAACCCCACAATGTCCAGATGGATAGTCATCATAAGTTTATGTTGAACCAGTTTACCCAGTCTAGATGTGGAAATCCCACAAGATCTTTGCTCTGTAGTCTGCTATCCTGACTTCAGGACTTCCAAATCGTAGGCTACTGAATTTTCTCAAGGGCATCTTTAAGGTTGTGTCTGTTGTGATAGTGTTACGGTGTGGGGTCTGTTTTACAAAGGAAGTTCAACAAATTTCAAATCAAGATCAGAAAAATTGAGTTTTGGGTTTCAGGTGTTCCGAGTTGGTTCAGTCAACTCTAAGTATGTTGACTACCATGACAATAAAAAGCCATCATCAGTGGAGCTACAATATTGTGATTTAGCATGGCAGTGATCTTCATGTTTTAGTCTTCTGGAACTCAACATACTAGTGCAAGAAGGCACGCACGTATTCAGACAAAAGTACAACACGGCTGTTTCAGCGAAGGAAAGAGAGGTGATGTTGGAGGAAATTGCGGAGCGAGTGAATGTGCAGACAAATTTAAATATTTAACAACTGTTTTGTGTGAATACAAATGAATATAGTAGGTTATGCTACACAGTTCTCAATACTCACCGTCATGCAGATGCAATCCTGGTGGCGAAAATGTAAAAAATGAATGGAAAAATCAGAGGATAAAATCATTCAAGCTGGGAAACATGAGTTCATCCAGTCGTACTGACAAATGCTAACGGGAGGTTTATTGACTCACAAGTCTGAGCAAGAAACTAATTATTTTGAGAAATGAATGTAATCAACTCTTAAGTCGTGTTGATTAGGCTACTTGATGACTTTGTGGTTTCTGGAAAAACAATAAAATTCGATAAAAGTCAGTTACCATAGTAACCCTCCTGCTCGGGGTTAAGTAACCCCACTTTGTGAAACAGAGCCCTGACCCTTCTCCCCTCTGGGAAAGCTTGTGTATGTTTGTTTGGTCCCACAGGTGGGCTCCTCTCTGTAATTCAGCAGATCAGACACACCTGGTTCATCTAATCATCACTCCTGGTTTTTTACCTTCAGAATTTTTTAAAAGCCATTGTGACACTGAGTTGCAAGTGTTAATCAGCAACCTTTCTACGCAGATTTTCCACAATTCCTTCATTGGAGTTCAATGAGCGGTGTTTAACTGCTGTGTCTAGAAACCACAGAGCATCAGTGATGGTGAGGCGCCCATAGTCACCCGGAAGTCAGGTGTAGTTGCTGGAGCTGTAACGTACGCTTGTACCGTTGCACTAGTTTGCGGGGTGGGGGTGGTGCAGTAGCGCAGAAAGTTGAGAGTGGCAGAAATAACTGCTCTCGCCGACCACGTATTGCATTTCTAGGTTTGGTGGTCTGCATGTGCGAACCGAAGTGCATTAGCTCCCATCCACTTGATATTTAGGTTGTTTTCTTTTTTACAGACCGAACAATAAGCCTGTCAGTTATTGCCTCTTACAGGCCTGAGCCGGACCGTAAATGCTGGGTCTTCCACCCAGGTGTCAGAAAATCTGCATTTGCCCAAGGCAACAATGATGGTGGTTGCCTGGATGCTGAAGATATGTCTAAGCAAGTCAAAAAATGTAAGCCAGCCAGTTGACTCCCCAATTGAGCTGAACCCCCACCCCCGAACGACCACGAAATATGATGTAAGCATTATACGTAGCCTACAAGGTAGGGATGCAAATTATCGATTATTTCATTAATTGACAGTTGATAACCTTATCGATCGATCATCGATTAGTTGATAAGCGGCATTTTCCCCCCATCTGAGATACAAACATAATTTTTTTTGGCTTATATAACATACAAAGGACCTTTTAATGTATTCCTTAATCAAACATTTATTTGATACAAAAGTAACAAAAAGACATTTTTGTACCACAAGGAATATAATATAAAGTGCACTTCAAGGCTATTAGTAGTAGCAGCAGCCATAATAGTGTCATTTGTGTCAAGCAAATTTTAAGTTCTAGTTACGTTTTAAGTTAGAGTTTTGGCAGTGTTCAAAATAAAATGATGAGACCTGCTGTATTGGAGCACATTTTCTTTTAGTTAAAACTGTAGCGGGAACAGATGTTTAGAGAAACCTATGTATGTACCGGGTGAAGGCTGATTTATGGTTCCGCGTTACAACAACGCAGAGCCTACGCCGTAGGCTACGGCGGCGGCTCTGCGTCGATTTAAGGCGGAACCATAATTCAGGCTTTAGGGGAGCATATCGGAGAACAACCAGAAGAATATAGAGTGGATTAAAAATAAAAGTTAAGCACTGAGCTACATGTGTCTCCCGTCTGGGCCATTGCAGACTCATTGCCTGAGCATGATGTTACTAAAACCAAACATACCCGCCGTCTCTTTCTTCTAACTTTATGTGCGCGGCGGCACCGCGTTGTGTCGCATTAAATGTGGTCCGGGCGTAATACCAGCTGGTGAAATTAGACGAAAAAAATAAATAAATAAATAGATTAATTGTAATCGTTAATTTTAAATCGGGTAATTTCATAACGGCAATTAATCGAAAATCGATTAATTATTAACATCCCTACTACAAGGTTGGGACTTCAGGATTGAGTTGAGGATCTTTGATTATGTACCAAGATATGCTAAAGCCCGCATTTAAACTAACTAACACGAACTTTAGCAGCTAGAATTTCAATCAGAACAGGACACCTCATAGTCTGAAAAAAAATACCCATTACTCAAAAACCACATTTAACACTTTTAAAGGAGCATGAGGCAGGATTGAGGCAGGATTTATGAAAATAATTCGTATATGTTTTAAGTTTTCTAGTAATAATGTCAGATGAAGCGTTCCAAACCAAAACGAATGAGCCCTCTAGTGTATCTCTCCGTTGCCTTGAACAGGCTGTGTGCTGCAAAATGTGCTGCAATTCCGGGCCGGAATTTCCCGCGCTGGGCTGCGGATGTGACGTCACATGATGCTGCATGCGCGTTCTTCCCGTTCTCCCGTGCCGGCTTCGCTGTTGGCTGCAGTACCCCCAACGGCCGTCGTGGGGAAAGGGTGGCGCTATAGAGTCTCATTTCTTAAAAAGGAGCCTCATGCTCCTTTAAAGACCTTAAATTTGGCAATTTTAATGTATCACCTTTTAATACTCTTGAAAACCCAGCGGGGACCCTGTTGATTATTCACTTCTGTCTTTTTTTTTTTGTTCTAAGGATTCTAGTGCTGCCAGTCATCTCCAAGATCCATGCCCTCCAGACTCCCCCCAGCTGTTCACCTATCAGTAAACTCATTCACTTGCTACACTGGTCTGAGTCCTGCTCTTGAGTCCACTCTTGAACTGAAACATAACAGACCCTGACCTCTACTGCTCTTGTGCTCGTGGGCCTGTTGTGTTGCCATGATTAGTGCCTCAGTGCTGTCTTTCACACTTGCCTCTTCATGGTGTACAGCACTCAGGGTCTTCTCCTTCAGTGAGGATTCTTCTTCTCTTTCCTCTTTCTGGTGGGGTTTCTGCTGCCTAAAACATTCACTTAACAGTTTTTTTCTGGGGGTAATATTTTCAATTATAGTAATCTCTCTTTATTCATTTTTAGGGGTGAGGCTCACTGAACATTTTATACTTTAAGAACACTATCACCTTTGTCCAATAAAGGAGCGGTGGAAGCTGTCCCCTCTGTCCACCTTTGAACTGACCACTGACCACTGACCAGTTCAGCAGAGGACATCAAGCAGATCAGAGGAGACTGAAACAGGCATTTCATCCTGAATGCAATAAGAGAGAGGCAGTGGGCACAAGTCCAACCTGACTCTGCTGTTTGTATAGAGCTATTCATGCCCTTATTTGGATCAGTGCTGAGGCTGAATGGAAGCCACAGGATCTCTCTGTGTTGCTGGTGTCTGTGTCAGAGGATTTGTAAAGATGCTGAACAAGGAGCTCACTGCTGTTTGTTTAAGAATAGATGGGGACAAGCAAGGAAACTGAGTCTAAAACAGAATGTCAATAGCGCTCAAGAACATTTTTGACTTGTCTCTTAAACTTTTGTGAGCCCACTCCTCCATTTGTCGAGCATTTCTGAGGACAACAATGTGTGGTTTTCTTAATGGCAATTGAAAGCCAGAACCAATCATCTCAATCTGCAGACTGCAGTTCCTGGCAGTGCTGGTTGTGTAGTTGGCCGACGAGTGCCTAGTGAGAATGCAGCTTGAAAAGATATCAATCATGGCATGAATTATAAAGGAGTGTCTCATTATCACTGCCAGCATAAAAACATAAAAGAAAAAGTCAAATTGATGCATGGCAGAGAAGCCATGAATGGGAAGGATGTGCAATGTGAGGCACTTTATGTAGGGCAGTGAAAAAATGGACTAAAACCCGTGGAGCATCAGAGAGTGCCTGCAGTCCCCTCCAAAAAAAGCAATCACTGAGGGAGGTGCTGATGCCAAAAGAGTGTGTGGTTTCATTACTGAGACAACTTTAAAGTGCAGGTGGAGGAGAGAAGTGAGAGTGTTGTTCAGGGAGGGAGATAACACAAATGCATGAGGGATCAAAAACACAGTGGAGGGGACCACCCATAAATACAAAAACAAAGTGCTTGCTGAGGGAAATTAGGAAATGGTTTAGTAATAATTTAGTCTAATAATTTTTCAAAGAAATCTTGAATATTCTGTGAGCCAAGTGTGCTGCGAGTATTGATGCATGCTGATCAGTAGCTAGAGCAGTGGGCTTGGGTCTGGTGCACCCAGGTTAAAGTCCCCGGGTTGACAACCGAGGTGAACCACTATGGGCCCCCAAGCAAGGCCCTCAACCCCCCAACTAATCCCCGGGCGCTCCTAGAGATAGGTTAAACGTAACTATTTCCAATTCCATTAATTAGCTTTCACATACAAAATATTACACTGCAAAGTGGGCATTAATGAAGATGCCCACCATGAAGATTTTATCTGCATTGTGATCATACTAAAAATATGAATTAAAAACCAAAAAGCAGTAGAGAATGCAGCCTTTGGAGCTGTCCATCTTTCAACCGAAAAGAGTTGAGGACATGGACTCAGTTATTTTGACTTGACCTTTTTTTCCCATCCATCAAATTGCTCCAAAAGTGATACCAACAATTTTGTTTTCAACAAATATTTTCATTAAAGCTGTGGTGTGGGCTCCTTCCATCCATTAATTAATTTCTGTTTATTTGGATTCGGGTCGCAGTTGAAGCAGCCTAAGCACAAAGGCCTAGACATTCCTCTCCCCAGCGATCGGTGAGGACAGAAACAAGGATCGACCACTAAAAGTTTCCCCATGTGGTTCAACTCTCTCTTCATAAAAACAGACCATTTGCACCATTGCAAATGTTAGTCTCTGCATACCTGCCCAATCACTCTTCTATTCCATTTGCACAAGTTTGAAGACTACAGAAATCACCTCCGCTTTAATCTCAGATGACAAAAGCAAAAACTCTTCCCAACCTACGGCCTAGCTCTACCATCAAAGGTCACAGAGCAGAAAAGATCCTCCTGAAAGCCTAAAACCAAGTACAGAGCGAGAGAATAACACAGGTCCACTTCAGCATCAATGCTCTCACACTGATAATCGGTGACGGCAACATAGAACTATCTCCACATCTGTCCAATGTGATCACAGAACAGGGGCCTCATGTACAAAAAGTGCAGCGCACAAAAAATGTGCATACACCACTTTCTACGCTCACGATTGGATGTTCAAAAGTGACATGAATGAGAAAGGTTGCAGCCCTCCACGCACATATCAAGGCTGGCGTACGCACATTTCTATGGTTTTGTCCGTTGGCGACACTGACTGGCGATGCAGTGAAGTCCAGAATATGAGGAAACGTGACGTCAACAATAATTTCACTACCACATGTAAAGAACACAACAGTCCCCACATCACCAGATCAGTTATACACAACTGGAACTGCAAAAATTCCACAATCAACCACATGAACATATAAAAGGTAGGAGTACAACGATGGAACCTGTCAATCACAATGGCAGCCTTGGCTCCGTTGGAGGACCCTGCTGATGCAGGATCAGTAGCAAGTCTTCAGGGACCACACAGATCTGCTGGTCCAGTATGAAGACTGGACCATGAGCTGATTTAGGTCACCGGGAAGATCCTTCTGGATCGCTGCCCTGAACTGGTCCCAGCGACGCTCCAGTTCCAACCAACATGACCCTTTCCGCGCAATCTGCTTACAGGTCAAACATCTCTCAGTTGCCATGGCGACCATATGGGACGACTACGAGATAAAAGCCAGATCTTGTTGATGTAATAAAACGTGCTTGGATTTGGATGTGCGCACAGTTTTGAAAATCTGATTATTTTTTTTTTGCGTTGGCAAGATTTCTGCACAAGGATTCACGATGACATCCTCATCCTGGTTTCCAGTTTTGCAGAAAAAGCCAAACTATGTAAAACAAGATAAGCCAACTTTATACAGAGAATGAGATTTTATCTTACTTCCCAAGTTCCAAAATTGTTGACACCTGAAAGAAACAGCTGCCTTGGATACAACCATCGGGCCCTAACAAGCCTATTGATTCACAAATGGGCGGGTGGATCACCGAAACTCATATGACTAACAACTGTAACTTGATGACCAAAAACAGCTTATAAGCCTTGAACTCTCCGTGATTTACTTTAGAACTGAAGAAGCCTACTGGATGAGAGGCAAAACGTCTTCAACGTACAAACTAAGTCCAGTCTCCTTTGTTTCAAGCACTTTTGATTACCACATCCTGGATGACTGAGAATGTACACCAGCATACTCCTATTCCATTCCTCCCTCACTCATCAAGTTTTCTACTAAAATAACCACCTTATCTAGGTGGAGCGTTTGCATGCATGAAGTATCCCATGCTGTATATTTGGGGGAATTGACCGTGGTAGGGCATCCCAAGGCAAATTGGTTATGGGGGAGAGGCCAGACTTAGGGTGATTCCATAGATTCAAATGAAAACCACAAACTAAGACCTTGACATCTCTCATGGGGTACTAGGGTCACCAGTGTCCCACCATAGAACCAGGTACGCTATGATACGGTATTACTTAACAGTAAGAACATGGTTTTTAGGATTTACCCCATGGGGTCGGTCTGGCTGGACGCATCCCGAACAAGTAAAATGTGTTTGGCCTCCAGTGGGCTCACCACTTCCAGGAACGGTAATACGGATCAGGTGCGAAGTAGTCTTGGAAGCAACTAAAGTACTTGATGTGCTGACTCTCATCTACTGAAACTGGCTTGAGAAACATGGAATATAGACTTCCGCTTGAATTTAAACAATGTGTGATAATTTTTTGCTCAAATTTTTGACCATTCTCAACAATTAATGGAAAATTCATATCAATCAGAACACTGGGGATTTTCTTACATCTAGTTGTGCTTTCATAACCCCCAAACATTTCAGTGGTATCTGGGATTCAACACAGACATTTCAGAGCACGTTTCTTCTGATCGTTACTTCATGTATTTGATAAGATTCATTGATTTGATACTACTACTACTACTACTACTACTAATAATAATAATAATAATACATTTTTTTTATAAAAAGGTACCTTCCATAAAACTCAAGGTCACCATACAACATAACAAACCATTAGCTTAGGATAAAATACAAAAAATACAGGGATGAATACTTAAAAACAGGTAAAACAACAGGGTAAGCATTTTCAGATGGATAGCAATCCAAAGCCAGGGAGCAGAGCCATTGATAGTCCTGCTGGAATTGTTCATATAGATCATTTTTGGTCGAGTGAGAGTGGAGTTGATTGGCGACTGTTTTCTCCAGGATCTTTGAGGGGAATGCTAGGTTGAAGATTGGATTGGGTTTATTGTAGTCATTTGGATCAGCACCTGGTTTCTTTAGCATGGGGGTGATGGCTGCAGCTTTGAAAGGAGAGGGAATATAACCAGTAGCCAGTGAGTACTGAATGATGTTGTATAGGAGGTGAAGCAGTCCATGTAGGCTTCGACCAAGACTGTGGGGAAAGGTCTAGCTGACAGGTAGAGGGTTCGGCTTTGCGAATGAGGTTGGAAATATTTGATGAAGTGGGAAGCTGGAAAACAGAGATAATGTGTTTCTGTTAGTGATCTAAGGATCATTATCCTGCCAAAAGTCTACTTGAAATTCAGCTTTGAGATAGATACCCTCATGTTATCTTAAAGGAGGGATCGCCAAAAATGTATCCAATCAAATTCAAAATGCCCTACTATAAAATACAAACTAAAATAAAACAGACATCACTAAATTAAGCAAATATACTGTATTCTAAAAGATACTTGAAAATACTTTCCTAAGTGGGTTTATTATTATTTATTTATTATTAACTTGATTAATTGGATTATGCAAATTCTTTATGCAAAAATTAAGTTTTATGCAAAATGAAGGAAAACGTTAATTTTATGAATACATCCAAGAAATGTGAAATAGCAAATGGTTTCTAAGGAATTGACTGTTTTTTTTTTTAAGCAGTTTACTTTTAAGCAGTTTAGCTCTGAGCATCTCCACCAATACATCACTCTGAATATTATTAAAAGTGCGCAAGGGCTCTAATTCATCAAAAATTTTCAAGTGTAATATGTAGATTTTTATTAGCAGGATCCCGGATACATTTGCACAGCTCTTAGTGGATGTTTCCATTAGAAAGAACAGTGCTGCAGTGAGAATGTTCTGAATCCTTAACAGTCCCTGCCTTGGTTTAGGTACTTCACCAAGGCCTCAAAAAACTGCTGGGTCGGGAGTCCAGACAGCTCAGTTGGTAGAGCAAGCACACCATATTCAGAGGAGGCTTGAATCCCAGTCTGTCGCTCTTTACTGCGTGTCTTACCCCCTCTCTCTACCCGAGTTTCCGGTCTAGGCTCTTTCAAAATAAAGGCCACGAGAGCCACAAAGATTTAAAAATAAAAAAAAAACTGCTGGGTGGGAGTGGTGCTGACCCGTTGTTGATTGGATAAATTGTAGGCAGGAGATAACACTGTTCAGACCTCCCACATTTGAGTTTGAGGCTTCTCTTTTCGCTTATGTCCTCACTTTTAGGCAAACAAGTTTAGCCATCACAAGTTTTTCCACGTTAATCTGTTGTTGTCTTGTTCCTCACAATTTCCTTGAACATGTGGATGCTCAAGATTGTGAGATGGTCAAGTGGAAGCTTTGGATTAGGTGATCTTTAAAAGTCCAAAAGATCTAAAAGTTAAAAAGTCTTTCTCATTATAGGACCATCTGCAAAAACACCTCATGGGACTGCCACTACATGAACGATGTGGGGAAGTTAAGGATGATTGTGAAATTGATTTCTGAGAGAAAAGAGAATATATGTTAATATTTGCAGGGGATCTATAAATCATATCTTAGAGGAATGTATTTGATGGGAAAATGTTTGTGAAGCACTGCCCAGATTACAAGTCTGTTCATACAGGACAGTTGATCCTCCAAGAGGCAGCAAACACAGCAATGGTTGTGGTGGCACAATGAAAGCACAATCACACAAAAGTCTCACACACTGTGTGAGTCGAGTCAACTCACAGATTAGAACTGAGAACTGTAAACAGACACTCTAATCATGTGTGCTCAGAGTATGAAGCGGCGACTGCCCTACACCTGGATCTTCCTTCCAACCTGCTGGACCAGTTTAGAAACCACATAACCAACTGACAGGCACTGAACGGGGTTGTGTATCTACTGCTCTAGCACAGGCCCTCAACGAGAGCACAGCTCATCACAGAGAAACTCTCAGTATTATCCAGCAAACCAGCAGTCAGCCACAGCCTGCATGGAGACTACACCCCCTTGCTTCACTGGACATTTGGCTAACAACCATACCAATGAAGGAATGAGTGAAATTAATTCATTCATTAATGCGTTTTATTGTCACTATACAAGGTACCACGAAATTGTAGAGCTTCTCCTGTGCTCAGTGCAAAACAATTGAAGTAAAAACAAAAAGTAAGTAAAAGGTGCAGATATGCAAAATAATAATATAATAATAAAAAGTATAAAGTCTTTAAAAATGTATGGTAACTAATTGAATTTGTATTTGTTCAAGATGTTGATGGCTTTTGGAAACACATTTTTTCTGAGTCTGTTTGTCCTTTTTTTTCCCCTTTTCTGCATATATATTAATATTTAATACTCCTGGCAGCCTGCACATGTGGACTCCTCCACATGTTGATGAAGAGGGGAAGAGGGACAGTTCTGTTCCTCCTGAAGTCTATGATGATTTCCTTTGTTTTTGCAGTGTTCTGTGTCAGATTGTTGTCTGAACGCCAAGTCGAGAGCCTTTGCACTTTGTCTCTATAGGCTGACTCATCTCCCTTGGAAATCAGTCCAACCACGGTGATGTTGACAGCAAATTTGATGATGATGTTCATTTTGCGGCCTGGGCTGCAGTCGTGGGTGTAGAGACACCACGCACACCTGTGGTAACCTGGTGCTCCCACCTCACCTGTTGCTAGTGAGGTGTGACTCTATCCTCTTGTTGTGGTCCGCTTTAGTCCGCTTTGGCTTTTTGGCTTTTTTCAGCTCAGCTCGAGCTGCGCTGTAGAGAGTTTTGTCATCGGACCTGAATGCAGTGTTGCAGGCCTTGAGGAGTGAGCAGACTTAACTACTGTAGTCATCCAGGGTTTCTGGTTAGGAAAAACCCGGATGCATTTTCCATAGACACAGTACCCATATAGAACTTGAGGTAGTCCAGTACTGTCCCTTTATATGTTTCCAGGTCCTGGTGTTTATATAGATCTCAGTCTGTGCTTTGGAAACAGTCCTGCAGTCCACAAAAGGGCGTTTTAAAGCAAAGTTGTTAAAGACTTAGTGGTTGGTGTGGATCTTCATCTGAGAAGGGTGTATGACGGGATGAGCAACAAGGAGAGATGGTCTGACTCACCGAGTAGGGGAAAGGGCATGGTTCTGTAGCCATGTTTGATGTTTGAATACATATGGTCTAGACTCGAGTGTGTTTTCTCCTCTTGTCGGGCACGTGACATGGTGGCGCTTTGGGAGTACAGTCTTTAAATTGGTCTTATTAAAGTCTCCAGCGATGATGTGAACGCCATCATGGTGTGCCCGCTGCTGTTCATTTATAGCGTTCAGCAGGAGAGAGAGCGCAGCGTTACCATTAGCATCTGGTGGACTGTAAACAGCAGTAACCAGACTACCGTTAGCGCCCAGTAGGAATGGGAATCGAGAACTGGTTTTTGTTCAGAACCGGTTCCCAGTGTTACAATTCCTTGGAATTCAATTCCCTTTTTGATTCCAGTGGGCACGAATGAGGTCATCACGCACGTTGCTGGATACGCAATGTGCGTAAGCCGGCAGTCAATAGTAAACATGATGCCCAATCGATACAAACGAAAGTCTAGTTACATTTCAGTAAAAAAGACGACAACATGGCAACTTGCAAAATTTGCCAAGTGATTATTTCATCAAAGGGAGGAAATACTACCAACATTCAAAAACATTTGCGCACACAGCATGCAATAACAATCAATGAATGTTTGCATTTTCATTAATCATTTTCAACCCAGCAGCAGTAACGTTAGCATGTCCTTGTCTAATAATACTGCAGGTGACTAATTAACTAACAAACACTGCCTATCATATTAGCGCCATTTGCTTCATTGTTATCCTTTTTTTCCAAATGGGAATCGATAAGGGAATCGATAAAAAAACGAATCGTTGAGCAGAATCAAAAATGGAATTGGAATCGTAAAAATCTTACCAATTCCCATCCGTAGCGTCCGGTGGAATGTAAACAGCAGTAACCATTAGGGGTGTAACGGTACACAAAAATCATGGTTCGGTAGGTACCTCGGTTTTGAGGTCACAATTTCGGTTCGGTTCATTTTCTGTACAGTCAGGGAAAAAAAAAACATAAAACATAAGAATTGCTTTTCGTTTCATTTTCAACTTTTACAAACAATAGTTTATAGAGCTCCGGCGGGGAGTTTCTTTTAATCTCAATCGTTACGACCGTGGTGTATGTTTAAAAAAAAAAAAAAATTAGCAAGTAGCATTGGTTGCAACGTGTTTCTTCTTTTCAATCTTATGCTGGCCATTTTTGCGAACTGCAAAAATGTGCAATACGCTAGATCTGCGCATTAAACGCGGGGTATTCGGCAATGTAAAAGGGGCTAATGATTGCCAAGTGCAAAGTGGCTGAAAGAAAACAATGCCTAATGAAGACCAAAAGTCAAGCCATTGGAGAAAAGCATTTCCACAGCAGACCCCACCAAAGGCAAAAGAAACAACTAAAAAACTAAAAAAAGCAACTATTTGACTTTACTTTGTGCACATATTTTTTGAATAAAAATTCAGCTTCATGGGGAGGCAAAAATGAGCAGCATTTCAGGCATCGGTATCATAAATCAAAGCCTGACAAATGCATGATGAGTCTCATCCTTGAAAGTCAGGGGATTTATTCAAAGAAGGCAGCAGTGACGAGACAAGTGTAGGTATGCAAGCAAGAAAGAAAAAAGGGGGGAAAGAAAAACTTGCTGACTCACTGTAATCATGAGGCTGGGGCATGCTGAGCCACAGCTGCTCAGGGTAGAGCTCCCTGCCTCTCCTTCAGAAGGACAGTCATGCTTTTTATCAACACTCAGTGGCCACATGAGTGATGGTTGGAAATAAAATGATAAAATAAAAGCTCTCCTTTTTTACACTCAAGCACAAACAGAGTGATGCAAGGGAGGAATTAAAATAGCTTAAAGCTATATAAGCATCAACCAAAGCTATTTTTTTTAACTCTGAATCAGACAAACAATAACAGGTCACAGTAGTCAACAAAAACGATGCTGAAGACTTCCCTGTAACAAGAATTTGATAGAAGTACATTGGATGGTGAGTTATGATGAAACTTAATTAAATTGGCAAACAACAAAGGTTTCCAATTGTTGTGATTGTATTGTCAGACTGAAGGGCAGACTGAGTTTATCCTCTTTTGTTTATTCCAAAAGAAGCCTGCGAGCAAGGATGTAAAATGCATTTCCTTGTTAGGCAAACAAACACAGCTCAGTGCACTCATTACATCTCTGTAGTAGTGAGAATACAGCTGCGTCATCCAGGAATCATCGGCACAGAGCTAGTCATCTGAAATCAGATATCTGTGTCTTTGGATCTTTGTTTAAACAATAATTGAGCGTAAAATCTTTGGCACAAAGACAAAACCTCTCAATTTTCCCACCGCATCTGGTTGCAGAATAGGTCATAAACCCTGTACCCTGCATGTAAGCAGATGGGACATGAGCCAAACAGAGTAACAGTACCACCAAAATAGATCTATATTGACAAAGTGCCATTTAACCTCATCTTAGCGCTACAAAAGCGCAGTATAATGTGGTTCTAATTGCTCCTTTTACATAAACACTAATCTAGGGCATAAATATATGCACTTCATATACACTATACAGTACTGTTTTTCTATACAATCCCACTAACTAATCAAGGGCCATCTGGGGGTCAAACGTCTTGCCCAAGGACACCAAAATGATCTTTTTTCAACTTTAAAATAAGATGCTCTCCAATAAAGCATACACAATAATTTTCTGAGACGTTAATCTTACTATAATCAATATTAACTAATGAGCAATAATTTACTAATACAAATTATGTAGCAAGCACCTTATGAACATAATCAATGTAAGGAGAGAAGGTTGTGCCTCTCTGAATTACTGCTTTATCTGTTTTCATAGTTTTATCCAGCAGGGTACAGAAAGTAACTGTTGGTATAGGTCTGTGGATTTTCCAAGTTTTCCAAACTGCATTCCACTGTCATTCCACAATCTGCATGTCACCGTTTTTAAAATCTTCTGTCTGCTAAAAATGGGGGGTGACCTGTACAAAATACAATAAGTTTTGTCAAAGGCTTGTATAGTGCTGTAAGGTGCACCTGTTTGGTTGTTTCTGTCAATGGTTGGAAAGATCAAAAGCAAAAGCAAATGTCTACGTCATCAGCTGACTAACAGGGACTTCATGCATGTCTGCCTACCATTTCCACCAGAACAAGTTCCCCAAACATAATTTTGCTGTTTCTGGTGCGAAATCCCATGCAATCAAATTATAATTGTTTAGAAGAAATGCCAACAAGTCATATAGCATTTTGTGTCGACACCAGAGACATTGGCGAAGGAGCTGAGTCGAAAGGCGAAGCTCTCAATTTACCGGTCAATCTACACTCCCACCCTCACCTATGGTCATGAACTTTGGGTAATAAGCGAAAGGACAAGATCGTGGATACAAGGGGCGAAATTCGTTTTCTCCGCAGGGTGGCTGGACGCTCCCTTAGAGATGAGAAGCTCAGTCACTCGGGAGGAGCTCGGAGTCGAGCCGCTGCTCCTTCACATTGAGAGGAGTCAGCTGAGGTGGCTTGGGCCGGACTGTACCGGATCCTCCTGGATCCTCCCCAGGGAGGTGTTCCAGGCATGTCCTTCTGGGAGGAGACCCCGGGGAAGACCCAGGACACGCTGGAGAGACTATGTCTCTTGGCTGGCTTGGGAACGCCTTAGAACCCCCCCCCCCCCCCCCCCCCCCCCCAGGAGGAGCTGGAGGAAGTGCCTGTGGTGACGGACGTCTGCGCATCTCTGCTTAGACTACTGTCCCCACGACCCAGTTCCGGATAAGCGGATGTGGAAGGATGGATGAATGGATGGATGAATGGATGGATGGATGGATGGATGGATGGATGGATGGATGGATGGATGAAAAACATTTAGTGAAACCACTTCTCAGTACGGAAGATACATACAGCTTCATGGCACCTCTCAGTGTTAATTCTGCTGTCCATTTGTAGCTGAGGTTAACTTTACAAGCACTATTGCATCTGTACCGTACTTGTGGTCAAATGCTCAAAGACATTTTCTCTTTTGTTTACTTTTCAAAGCTATACAGTCGCCATGAACAAAATCACTGGTATTCATGCCGTCAGCAGGTTGCCATCATGTAGTAGTCTGCATATGGTGAATGTTACTGCACATTTATCCAGGGGTGCATGTGCAAGTCTCAAACCAAATCCATGAGAATGATGAAGCACAAAACAATAAAAATGTTCCACTTAGTATATTTCATATAAGCAAACCAATGAAAACGTATCCCTTAGCCATAGCGGCTGTCCATTAGAAAGTTTTCATACACTCTAGGTTTCTTTTGACATTAACCTCTCCAGTGAAATGTGTGGATACTGTAATAGACAACACAGAGGGTATGATACATTTTAATCCCATACTAGCCAGTCTCCAAGTATGAACAACTCAAAGTTCCTCATCAATACATCACCAAGCCATTGTTGACGGCCAAATATCTTACATACTAAATACAGGTATCTGGAGCTATCGGACAGCTCCCCATCAAAGCTGGTCAGAAAAAGAATCCAGATAGGCCGGAAAACATCTACAACAGACTGGACAATGGCCCGCAAAACCTGGGCTGAGGAAGATTGATATAGACCAAAGAAGACTGCCAGGTTGCTCATGTGGTACATTTACAATCATGTACATGTTATATAACTTCTTTCTACATCATGTCTTCTGCGTGACACACTGAGCCTTGTGTTCAGGTACAGTATGACACTTAAATTTACCTCCATTATCAAAGACAATAATACACAGTTATTGGTCAGAGGTGTTTGTACAATAAAAAATGTGTGTTAGATTTAAAAAAAAAAATGTTTTGAGAATTTAACTGTTATAGAAAAAAAGCGGTTTTGGAACATCCTCACAAGTTTAGGAAAGTAAAATGTGTGAGTTTTATTGTTTGACCACTTAGTGAAGTTCAGCAGACAGGAAGAGACGTGACCACACTGGCCAAGCAGCCATACATTACAGGTCAACAAATAGTATCCAGCTGAGCCAAAAGCAATGGCAGCCAAGTTAATGCGCTCTCACACACACACACACACACACACACACACACACACACACACACACACACACACACACACACACACACACACACACACACACACACACACACACACACACACACACACACACACACACACACACACACACACACACACACACACACACACACACACACACACACACACACACAACCTGTTGCATGCCTTGTCATCACTGAAGGTCACATCAGTGCAGCACCACACAATTCGGCAGCACTCCATGCACACACAAAATGCTACATTACATAAAAATGAGAGTACAAGTCAATAAATAAGGCCACTTGAAAATATCCCTCCTCTGAAACTCTGAAAAACAATAGTGCTGCTTCTTCAACAGAGCTGTAACAATGAAGTATAAAATGGTCGAGTTAACTTGCAAATGCAGAGAATGATTGCCTCCAAAGAGACACAAGAGAAGAGCAAGACTGTTTCAAATGCCTCATACATGTTCATTTGAATTGCAAATGTTGTTAGGCAGCATGCTGGGCTGTAAAACCCCGGCAGAAAACCCTCTGGCATCTGAACTCAAAACACAAACACTGACATCCACACACCAGTTTCAAGACTGTGTGCAAATATACATAACAGGAAGAAGAAATGGCTCCACATAAATTTTAGTTTTCACATGAACTTCAGATACTTTGAAAGAATCAAACTTAAACTGATCCGAGGAAAATAAAATAAATAAATAAACAAAAGCTGGGATGAAGTCATAGCTCCCAGCAGACATGGATGTGATGTAACAGCAGGCCTGCCAGCTGAGGGTGACAGTATTAGCAGGGTCTGCTCGACGACGGTGACCAAGTAAGATAGGTTCACCTGTGTGGCTGAAGGAAGCACCTCGAAACACCCCGAAAAAATACAGCCTGCCATCAGTCTGAACTGAATGACATCAGTGTCAAAGAAAATCGGACTGCTACATTAGCAGTCTGCCTCCCTGCATCCCTCGGCCCCCAGGCGCTGATCGATCAATCAACGGGACGTACTTACAAATTACCCAAGAGCTCAACCACAATCCTGCAGACGCTTGAACCTGCAGTAACTCCACATACAGTAGAGGTGAAAGCCAGGGGATCAAAGGTGAGGTTATTTACATACCCCGGTTTGTCTCAGCATTCAGGCAACAACACTACTGTACATCTCTGCACCCAGCTTTCTCCACTAAAGTTTGCCTTTATTATTTTACAGCTAGTTAAAAAAACCCATACAAAATTCTCCAAATCAAAATGTCATTCACTTTGTTTTGGAAGCAAAAATAACCACATTGTGTAGGTGTTGAAGAGAGGGTGTGACATGAGCAACATTGTGCAAGTCCTCAGAGTGTTTGTGCACAGTGTGCCTGCTGCATCATTAGGCATGGGCGTGTTTGAGAATATACTGCATAAGCCAATAGTAGAACCAGTTTGTCCTCACAGGGTGGGCCACAAGCCGAGCAGCTGATCTCACAAGCTTTCAGAGCAGCATTCTTGCAGAAGGACATGACACACTGAAAAAAATCGAGGATGGGCTTGAGACTTGGGAGCCTGACTGACTGTACAGTAACTGCATGTCTTTCTGCTCGCATGTACATGTAGACGACACATGGACAGGAGGGCCAGCGGGCACGAAACGACGCAACAACTTGCAGCTTTCATTCCCACGGTTCTGTTCATCCCCCACGCGGACAAAGTCCAGGCGCTTTAGTAAATGATGTGGTCGAGGGAGCAGCTGCAGCCCGAACTAATGTGCTTCTCACTGCAGCAGCACAGCGAGGCTGTCTCAGCAGCCGGATCACATGGCAAATGCAAAGGAAAAGAAACAGGAAAGCCTGTCATTCAGTAAAAGCCGACGCGACGAGGAAAGCGGCGTGGTAGATGAAACATGTCAACATACCTACCTGTCTGTCACAGCCACATCCGAGGGAGGACCATAGATGTCGGGGAGGTGGATCCTGCTCCTGCTGCTCTTCCCTGTTTATTCCCCGGCTTGAAGGAGAGGGAGCGTGCCGGTGTTTTTGCCCGCTGTCACGTCAAATGAGGGAGGGAGGAGAGAGAGAAAGAGGGAGGGAGGAAGAGAGAAGGAGGGAGGGAGGAGGAGGAGGAGAGAAGGAGGGAGGGACGCAGTCAGATGCTTGGAGGCGAGGCTGGAGGGGGGGGGGGGCTGTCTTTCCTGCAGAAACGTCCCTCTGTCAACAAGTAGGCTACTAATCAAATCTAATTCTGCTTCTTAACGAAGTCTGATACGTACGGAAGAGTATTAGGGCCAGGCAGGAGAAAAATAAAAATAATATTTTAGAGGAGGTAGATTTTTTTTCATTATGCATTGATTGATTGAAATCTTTATTTCGAGCATATTAAATAAAAAATAAAAACAATTACACAAAACATCAGAAAATAATATAAATAAACAGTCATTAAACAAATCAAAGGGAAATAAACCGAAAAGGAGTAGGAGGAAGTAAAAAAAACTTATGAGGTCCTACCCCTTGTTTCTTTTTCAATTTTGCTTGAATACAAAATAAAAATATATATAATAGCAAGCTTTACTTTCTCAAAAAATATACCTGTTATTACATTATAAAAATATTACAGCACTTCATTGGAATATTATACCTGAGCATTATAAATATTATACCTGAGCATTCTAAATAAATGATATAAATAAATGATATACCAGAGTAACTATAAATAAATAATATACATATAAAACACATATATATATACACATCTTATCACAAACAATATATATGCACTTCAAGAAAAAAGTCGAATTGTCGAGAAAAAAGTCGAAATGTCGAGATTAATGTCGAAGTACAATTTCGAGAAAAAAGTCGAAATGTTGAGAAAAAAGTTGAAATGTCGAGAATAATGTTGAAGTAAAATTTCGAAATGTAGTTCAACTTTATTCTCGAAATTTTGACTTTATTCTTAAAATTGTAGTTCAACATTAATCTCGACATTTCAACTTGTTTCTCGACATTTCAACTTTTTTTCTCGACATTTCGACTTTTTTTCTCGAAGTGCATAATGTAAAAAAAATCCTCCTCCTCTAAAATATTATTTTTATTTTTCTCCTACCTGGCCCTAATACTCTTCTGTAGATACGTCACGACAAATAAGCTGTCAAGGTTGACATTCCCCCCTGCCTTCAGTTTCTGTCTTGCCCCGCCTGTGTCCCATCTGCCCTGATTGTGTCTGCACCTGTGTCTCGTCATGTCTCGTTATCCCCTCAGTATATCTTGTCTTGTCATTCCTTTGTGCCCTGTCGGTCCGTACTGTTCTCTCCTCCATGTCTCCTCGTAGTTTTTGTCCTGATCCTGGTTTTTGTCAATCCTGCTCTGCAGCGCTTTGTTTTTGCCTTTTTTGTATTAAACCCCTTGTTTTTTGAGAACTCCAGCCTCCCTCTGTCTCCTGCACTTGGGTCCTCGACAAAACCTAACCATGACATAAGCATCACTATGGCACCCTATCTGGATTCTTAGTTACGTCTCACTTTTAGGCAGATTCCTTTATTTTGATGAAATATATATATTTTTTATTTTATTTATTTTTTATTGAAAATTCTTTAATTTACAAACAAGGCCATGTAGCCATGTAGCAAGCCCATTAGAAAAGGCCTGTACTGAGTGGACTAATTAATGAAATAGGAAATAGAAAATAAGGAACAAAAAAAAATTAAATAAATACATTTTCTAAACATCATAAATATTATGAAAAAATAATGACAAATAAAATAAATAAATGTAGCTTAAATTAAAAGAAAACGAGGATAAAATAAATTTTGCAGTTATAATTTCCTTCTGGTAGTGTTATACATAATTTCAATCAGAATGTATTAATTTATAACACTGAATGTAATTCAGCAGTTTGTTTGCAGATTTGAAGTTCATATACTTGAGGGATTTACAGTACAACTTAAATTCGTTATAAAACGCATTGAAGATAAGTGGGGTTTTCATGAATTTCGATTTGTGAATGTAGAATTTGGCCATTATGAGAATTGTGTTAGTCGGCAAATTATCTTGTCTCTTTTCCATCTCTACTCCATACATGTTATTTACATGTGATTTTAGTTCAGCAGATTCATTCTTTTGTCTATTCTTCCACTCGGTTCCAAGATGAAATATTTAAAGCCACTGTGTCTGAGGATGTGCATCATCAGGAAAGCTCGTCGTTTTGATTTTATCAACTGCTCCAAAAGCTACATGCGGCTTCAGTCCAAACTCACCTTTACATACAGAGTGTGGGATTTACATGCAAAAAGGGCAACAAATGCTGTAAACAACAGTACCCGGAGGTCGCCACCGAGTTATCTGTTCTCTATTGTGCCTGCTAAATTAACAAGGTGTTGTTCTTGAGAGGCAAGGTGAGTTTGGTATCATTAATCATCAAGAGTTTTCTCCTCCTAATTTTAATAGGAATTTTATTTTTGGAAAAGGGGGTTCCTGCATCAACATGTAAAACAAGACATCATTTTTAATGATAGATTAATGAACATTGCCCCGAGATTCTGTTTGCCAGATTCTGTTCTCATTTGGCAGATACAATGAGATTCAAGAGTACTTTATTTAACAAAAAAATTCAATGAAATGTTGTTGCTCTTCACTACAAGTAGGACAAAGAAGCATGAATAATACATAATGGATAAATGAGGTGGAGTAACAGACATTACTAAAGGCAGATATACTAATAAGAGATGCTAGGGCCAAATAACAATATGCTATGTCTGCAGAATGATATAAATACAGTAAATACAATAGATTTTTGGGTTTGTGGGTTTGCATGTGTGGATATATAAATAAAAGGTATGATAATTTTACAGTACAGTTTAGTAGATATATAAGAGTGGAAGAGTCTTAAAAAACATACAGTGAATATATTCATACTGAATAGTAAATTTGCAAATGATGCATTAAATATTTACATATTATCATGTGCAAATGATCTAAGAGAAATGTAAACAAGTACACAGTAAGGAGGGGGAGTAGTGCAAAAACCGGAGAAGAAGTGGGTGGAGAAGGGGGTTTACTATGAATTTAAGTGTCTTATTGCTGTACGGGGAAAGAGCCTGGAGGTTCTGTTCTGAAGGCCTCAATAACATCTGCCCGAGGACAGAAGGGTAAACAGTCTGTGGTTGGGATGTGTGGGGTCAGCAGTGATTTTTTTGGCCTTTGTCAGGGAGCGGCTGTGGGCAATGTCTTTGAGGGGAGTGCCAATCATTTTCTCAGCAACTCTCACCACTCTCTGCAGGGCTTTGCGGTCCGAGACAGAGCAGCTCTCGTGCCAGATGGTGATGCAGTTTGTTAGAATAGTCTCGACCTGCCCCTGTAGAAAGTGGTGAGGATATGTGTGGGAAGGTATGCTCTCCTTAGCCGTCCAAGGAAACGCAGCCGCCGGTGGGGTTACTTGGTCAGGAAAGATGTGTGTCTCGTCCAGATCAGGTGGAGATGTGCACCCCCAGGAACTTGTTGCTCTGGACGATATCTACAGCAGTACCTTTAATGGAGAGGGGTGTGTGGGTGGGCTGGTTCCTCTTAAAATCAACAATGACATCCTTTGTCTTGTTGACGTTCAAGTCCAGGTTGTTAGTGGTGCACCAGCCCACCAGATGTTCCACTTCCTCTCTGTATGCCAGTTCCTCATCGTTCTGAATCAACCCCTCCATTGTTGTGTCGTCCGCATACTTAATGATGTGGTTAGTAGCAGAGCGGGGACCACAGTCATGGATCATGATGGTGAAGAGCAGCGGGCTCAACACACAGCCTTGAGGGGAACCGGGGCTCAGCTGGATGGTTTCCAAAATCCAGTTGTACATGGGAGTGCTCAAACCTAGTGTGCCCAGTTTGTCCACTAGGTGTTGGGGGATTATGATGTTGAATGAGGAGCTGAAGTCTATAAACAACATTCGGACACAAGTGTTTCTCCAGGTGTTCCAGGCTGAGGTGAAGGACATAGGTTACAGTGTCCTCAGTGAAACGGTTGGTTCGGTAGGCGAACTGAAGTGGGTCAAAAGATGGGGGGAGTGCAGCAGTTATGTGTGCCCTAACCAGTCTCTCAAATCACAGGTGCCACGGGACAGTAGGCATTGAGGCAGGTGATGGTGGATGTTTTTGGTAGGGAGATGATTGTTGCTCTCTTGTAGCAGGAGGGAACAACTGCCTGGCTCAGTAATGTGTTGAACATGTCAGTGAAAACTCTTAGAGCACTCTGCCAGGTATGTTTTCTGGGTCCGTTGCTTTTCTTGGCTTGATCCTCCACAGGACCCGGTTTAACTCAGCTGGTTACAGACAAAGAACCTGATCATCATGGTGGTGAGTGTGTTTTGTTATGTAGCTGTTCAGTTGAGGAAATCTGTGTTGTCGTATCAATAACCTAAACACTCTTATTGAATAATCTTGTGGACCAGTTGATGGAGTAAGAACCCAAAGCAATCTAGAGAGTACTAGCTCCATAGCCCAGTGTTAATAATATGGCTGTGCTGATTTAAAATAAATGTTACTCTTATAAACACATAGTGCCATTAATTATGTGAAACAGTCTCTAGGTCAAACAAGACCAAGTTTGTTTATGGACCATTAAATACATCCATAGATTAACATTAGAGGTGGAAGGAAATCATAACTCAGTATGTGCAAACAGCCATAAACAGTGCTGTGAAAAAGTATTTGCTCGCTTAAAAATGTATTATGTCTTTGATATCTTACAGATCATCACACAAATTTTAATATGAGACACAGATATGCTCAGTAGGTATAAAATGCATTTTGTTAAAGCTATCCAAATCCACCTGCCTTTGGCATGCCTGTGGAGGACTTCTTTACAGAATTGCTGTCATTTAGCCACACTGGAGGGTTTTCAAGTATCAAGACTTGATACTGTTCTCCTTCAGTATTTCCTTATTTTGTTTGTACAAAACAAACAAAACAAGCAGACAAATAAAACAGTACAAAACAACAAAATCAATGTTTGTGACCATGTACAGAATGTGGGTGTGTGCATGCGTGTGTGAGTGCGTCTATGTATGCAAGCACGTGTGTGGTATGTATGAGTATGATGGCTTTCTAGAATGACAAAACGACAGGCCATTTTGGGCTTTATATGCAAGTAATAACATTTTGAATTGGATTGTAAGTTTTACGGGGAGCTAATGGAGTGAGGCTAACACTGGAGAGACGTGCTGCTGCATTTTGGATCAACTGGAGCCTATTCAGCGCATTACTTGGACATCCTGCTAATAATACACTACAGTTATCTAGCCTAGAAGATACAAATGCGTGAATTAGTTTTTCCACATCACTCAGCAAGAGAATGTTCCTAATCTTTGTGGTATTAGGGAGATGGAAAAAACGCAGTTTTACAAACCTGATTAATATGCTGTTTAAACCACAAATCCAGATAAAAATAACACCAAGGTTTCGTGCATTAGCATTGGAGGCCATCGCAACACCACCCTTCTTCAGATAATTGGGACCAAAAATAATAACTTGTTTTATCAAAATTTAGAAGCAAAAAATGAGCAGACATCCAGTCCTTGATGTTCCTAAGACATGCCTGAAGATTAGCTAACGGTTCTGTTTTCATCTGGCTTCATAGACAAATAGAGCTGCGTATCATCAGCATAGCAATGAAAATGTATGCTGTGGGTCTGGATCATACTTCCCAAGGGCTGCATATGATTTTACTCAGATATGTATGTATGTTCAAACTGAACAAGATTGAACACTGCAGATCTACACAACCCTACTCTTACCTGGTGATATACGCTGACGACACAATCCTCCTGTCCCTGCTGTCAGGCCTTTAACAACAACATAGATCAGCTCTCCAGGAGTTTGTGGATTGGTGTGACAGTTCTTGTCTGGAGCTGAACATCAACAACACCAAGGACATAGTGGTGACCTTTTCCAACCAGCAGAGGGTGTTGGCCACAGCAGTCTCAACCAATGTCCACGGAGAGCCTGTTGAGCTTGTGGAAGAGTATAAATACCTGGGTACCATTTTTGACACTTTGGTGACATTTTTTGAGGATCTCCTCCATGTAGGGGAATATTTCCATCAGAGACAGTATCTACTCAGGAAGCCCAACTCCTTTGGAGTAAGTAGGATCATTCTTTGGACATTTTACTATTCCTCCATTGAGAGCATCCTCACCTTCTCCGTAACCTGCTGGTTCCACTCCACCAGCCTTCAGAACAGAAGCCACCATCTGTTCCAAAATGATCGGTTTACCTTCAGCACTCTGTCTGCTGTTCTTGAACACTTAACATGCAGGCTAGCCAACTGGATCATACAGGACCCTTCACACGCCCTCTTCTCCTCATTTGAGTGGCTTCCATTAGGTCGCCGGCTGCCATGCCTGCAAGACACAGAGGAGATGGGCTGCCTTTGTGACCAGCTCCTACTAATAGCACCCCCCCCCCCCCCCCTGCCCCCCACACACACACACCCACACACACTCACTGACCCTCCCAACACAATATATATGCATTGACACCCCATACGCCCACCCCACACACACAGTCATACAGCCCCCCTTCCTTTTAACTTTCAGTCGCACATACCAACACGTTACAAATTCCCTTACTACTTACTGTATTTTCCGCACTATAAGGCACACTTATAATTCTACCTTCAAAAATCAGCAGTCCGCCCTATAATCAGGTGTGCCTTATGTATGAATTCTTGTTGTGCTTACTGGCCTTGAACCAATTTTATGTGGTACACTGCATTCAAAAATCTGTCAAAATGTTTTAGTGCAACTTTGGTAGCGACGAAGCCGCTCAGCTTGATGGATTGTAGGACCATTCCCAGCTGACATCAGGACATTGTATTAAAGTCAGACCTTGGTTGGATACGGGTTGCAACGTCAGACAACGTTAGATAACTAATTATGTAGTGCTGGCAAGCAGTGCCGCCTCTCCCTAAACGCAGAACACGCGCTGTGGGTAGGGCCTCATCTTCCAACGGGGGCCACATTTTGCGTGAGAGGACGCATTTGCTCGGCAATACATATGCGTAATTGATGCGCATATGCGCTACTGTGAGGAGGAGAGGATAAAGGAGATCTGAATGGTATGAGTAATCTGGCCGTGCAAGGATTGGCAGGACCGGAAATCTGACCAATCAGGCTCTTGCAGAGATTTTAACTTTTCATCCAAAAGACATCACAAATCAGGAGCGAGCAAGAGAGAAAAAAAGGCAAAACACGAGGAAACTCGTGCTGCCCTTGAAGGTGGGGATGTTGTTGAAATAAAACTTTGTAGCACAAACACCTGAGCTTCCACTCAGATAGGAATCTGTCTCCATCTCTGTCCAAACTCGAGATTTGTGTTTTTCCAGCGGCCCTGATGAACATTTATTGAATGCCTTGTCAAAGCCCTATGCATTCACCTCTGTTGAAAAAGAGTGGTAAAATGACCAGTTGGTTGTTGTAGCAAGGCTAGTGCTACGGGGGTCACCCGACAGGACAGAGGACACAGGGTTTAGTGCAGGAACTCCTTTATTTCACCCAGACACACGTGCACCAGCAGAAACTTCAGCAGAGCCCTCTCCCAGCAGACCTCTTGCTGGTGTGCAGCTGCTCTTTATGAAGACAGGCAGGGTGGAGAGGCTGATTGGGCACACCTGTGCCCAATCAGCTGAGTGGCTGCTCCTCCACCCTGCCACAGTCGTATATAAGCTACAAACTTTAGCCAGTATATAATGAATTGGTTGTAGTTGTATATCAATTTATATTGTTAAAAATTTTGACAATTTTTAATGCGATAAATGTGCATCTGTAAAAGGCACAGGTGCGTGTTTAGCTCTGATTTCTGACCTGTGAGACCTGCTTTCAGTTGTTTGTGGGGGATTGAGGTGGTAGAGGTAACTTTGTTTTGATGAGTAATTGATCGCTATTTGTGACTTGTTTATTTCAGTTTTAAGTTTTTTATTTAATATTTATTCATTATTTCAGGTTGATTTTTTTTTTAATTTCATTTGACTCATACAGTCAAACTACTTTATCTACCGTACATGTGTTATTATTGACGGGTTGTCAAGTTAAATGGTATGTTGTGATACGGTCCTTTTGTACCAATGATACATTTGGGATGGGGGAGGTTTGAGGATTCGGGGGGCCTCCAAATAACATTTCGCTTAGGGCCCCAATTAGGCCAGGGGCAGCCCTGCTGGCAAGCAACCATTATTCAACATGTTGTCAATGTTACCTTACTATAATTAGATGTCAAGCCAACGTTTTTAGCGTAAACCCAGTTTTCAAATCTACATCATAATCAATTATAATCAAATATTGAAATACAACGTTGTTCCAGCCTCACACTAACTTCATGCGATGATGAACCAATCAGAGAACAGGTATGATGCTACCTCCTCCACTTTTTATTTATGGATTTGTGGAAGACGAATAATTTAAAATGGGGTTATTTTTTCTGTATTAGTTACACCTGAATGATATTCTGAGTTATTGTGAATTAGTTGAATAGAGTTTGATTTACCAGACTGTTTTGTTTTGCTGTTCATTGATATTGCACTTTATAATGTAGTGCGCCTAATGGTCCGCAAAACACGGTATTTTACCATTTATTTTATTTCACCTTATTATTCTTATTTTACTTTCAGGTGTTGTCTTAAACTTTATTTTATCTATGCTATACATGCCTCCTTCAATTACCCCCTGGGGATAAATAACATTTTTTTTTTTAATTTTCTAAAGAAAGTAGAGGAAGAGGGGTCGCCACCCTGTTTCATGATTCACTGAGGTGTAAAAAGTTCTTCTCTGGAAAATTTAACTGTAATATCTGGCTGCTCAGCTAAAGAGTCCACCTCGAGGCATGTTTATGATTGTCCACAGGCCTCCAAAACACAATGCTAACTTTTTTAATGATTTCACTGACCTGCTGTCTGTAATATGTGTTGATTACAGCTGTTTTATCTTTGTGGGAGACTTTAACATCCATGTTGACAGCCCCCAAGATAGAGGGGCTAAAGAACCATGTGGTGTGCTAAAATGTTTTGGTTTGAGTCAACATGTGAAATAGCCAATGCTCAAATAACGGCATACTTTGGACTTGATCATCAGCAAGGGTCTTAACATTTCCAAGGTTTCTGTAATAATTTAACGGGGGGTCGTGTTCTGGTTCTCTGGAAAGCGCCTAGAGACAACTTCTGTTGTAATAGACACTATATCAATACAATTGAATTGACTTGATTTGGGTGGCATCAGTAGTCAACTTGTACAGATGTATGAGGAGATAGCACTGACGAGCGAGTGATACAAGCACAAACGGTCAGTTTTTTTTAGACAAACAAAGTTGAAATGGCCTGGGTTTGGTTGTAAGGACCTTATCCATACTAACTGAAGTGGAATAAAATGTTTGAGTCTTGCCAGAGGCTTGAAATAACTTATTTTGATGTAACCCTTTGTGTGAACATTAACTGTCATTAACACTGCAAACTTTTATCACGCTCTGTCTCAAAACCCCTTGATTTATGTCTTGTACACTCCTTACCATCTAATAGAAGACCACAACATTCCTTTAACCACAGATGTTTTCATTTGTGTTTCTGATGGGCCAAATGAAGCTTTGCTGCTGATCTCAAGCAGTGCCAGGATCTGACGTCACCAACCAAAACAACTTAACTCGGATCTCCTGCAGCAGTAGCCCATTTCACACAGGTGGGGTATTTTCACCAATATTTTACTCTGTTGTATGTGAATGTGGCCCCCAAGACCCGATGATGGGACTTTTTTTCTTTATGACTCTCTCAGGAGGGAGTAACGGAGACAAAAAATTATCTGTGTGCAAGTATGAGCTGGAATCCTGGAACAGACCACTCTCACTGATAGCTAGTCTGTCATTCAGACGAGTCCGTCATGCTTGCAGGCTGTGTGTGTTTCATTCAGCTTGTTTAATTTCCAAATGGGAACATCGGCGGTTTAATGTGGACAGTATTTTTGTGTAAATGTAGCGCGACTGCTGTGTTAAAGAGGCTAAATAATCAGAGTTCTTAAACCATCAAATGATACGCTCCCATCTCCCTGGTAGGACACGTGTAAAGCCTGTTGTCTGTCAGAAACCACTCTGAACGCACTGATTCACGTATGTTATAAACTGGAAAATATCAAATGTTTAGTTCATTTTTTTGTCTTAAAGCTTGTTCTCTGGCAAAAGAAATATGTCTTAACAAATCCTTTGTTGTTAAGACATATTACTTGGCTTGGTCAATAATAGAAAATAAAAAAACCCACAAAAACAAAAAAAAAGACTCATGAACTGATGTTTAACTAGGAATAGTTTCAAATGTCTTATTTATTCTCATTTATGTGTCCATTATTATGAAGTGTTTCTTTAAAATCACAACCCATTCCCTTCATAGATATTTTAGTGGCCTGTACCACAACACTTAGATCATTTGATTCACATTTTTTTCATGCTTATTTAATCTCACAGACTCTTTACTCTCTCCGCTGCTTTTCATGCTCCTGTTTAAGTCTGACCTGTCATTTCTTACCCGTCTGTGTGTTCATGTTCTTTCTCAGGGTTGCATCATTAAAACAGTTTCCCAGAGAAGACTGTGACGTGATCGCAACCGTGTCAGTCTATTAGCACATAAGACATACAAGTGATGTTGTGCTTTTGGTAACAAACATTTATGGAGGAAAACATCAGAGGCTGAGGTCGGTTGACGTTAATCCCAACTGTGTCCACGGTGAACCGTGGTACAAGCCAACAAAAATCCTTGAAGTATTTAGTTGTTGGTCTATTCTTTGACCCTTTTCTTAACACATCGAGGAAATTTCTTTTAAATCGCAGGTTCGACAAATCAATCAGAGCCTGTTCAAAGCCAGTCCTTTTTAATAATGTGCATCTCGCCTCTGCAGGAGGAACAGTTGCTCTTCAGACCGTTCACGACTGAGGTGCTGCGAGGTAGTCGAGATAATAACCAGAACGAGAAGGAAAACCAAACAAACACATTAAACTGCAAGAAGCACAGCAGCAGTGTCATTTAACTGGCATCGGCTGTCTAGATATAAATGAATGGAAGTTTCACGACGTAATTATCCAAACCAGTTGAGTAAGCACGGAGATGTGACGCCATGCTGCAGCTTTGAGTGAAACCAGAGACTGAAATTCCTATCTACCAGAAAGTATTCCAGATGCTCTTTAACATTTTATCATTCTTTTACATAATTTACATCCTGATGTCCTTTACATGAAAGTCTACAAACAGTATCAGATACTATCAGCAAAAGCCAGCAAAATATTTCGGGAATACAGCATAATGTTTCAAATATTCTTATAAAAAGGTAAATGACAATTTCGTCTTTTGTTAGAGTTCACTGCTGCATATATGTGGTCTGGAGTAGATGCCCCTGCATTCATGAACAGGTCAACAGCAGATGATCAGTTTATCTTGTCTATATTTGAATGAATGTGCTTGCATGACATTACGCAATATTTATATGTATTCCTTACAGTTTTCTAAAGTGTTTGCCAGCAGTGTCAAGTTAGCAAATATTTCTTAAAATGAAATTGATGGTGATATTTTTAAAATGGAAAATAAGTATTTGGTTCTGCAGTGAGGAGTGTAAGTAAGAAAAAAAAGAAGTAATCATGTCAGGAGTTGGTAGGTTATATGAGGACTCAAACGCAGGAGAGTCTTGCTTCTTAACTAACTTTGTTAAACAGATGATCTAATATTTACTTTACCTGTGGCAAGAGAGGGGAAGGGAACAACAATTTTGTTTACGTTCAAACTCTTTACAAAAAGAAAGATTAAAACTAAATTGAAACCCCAAGAAGGTCAACTCTTCACTGTATCACTGTATCTAAACTACTCTGTATTATATACTCTCTTTCCTTATTTTTTTATTAGTTCCTTATTTAAATTGCAAAACAGCTGATGTAGATCATGATCACACACCATTTAGGTACAACAACTTTAATCATCACAGCGTCGGTCACCTTGGACTTTTCCCAAAATTAAACCTCAAGGATAACTTCAAGGAGTTTCTTTAGATGAGAATCCAGGTTCCTGATCCATGACAAGCTGAGTACTCAGTGCTAATCAAGAGTAAGACTTGGTGTGTGTTGTTTAATTTATATTTTTAAATTAGAGCATAATTATTCATTATAATTATTTTATTCACTTAGTACGAGCAATTCTTTTCAATCCAAGGGCGAAATTCCTTCAAGTTAAGGAAACAGAGGTGTGTGTAAACGTAAATGATCTTTGTGAGTATATATCTCACGAGATGAGTCCTCTGCTTTTAACCCATCACTTGTTAGTGTAGGAGCAGTGGGCTTCAGGCTGGTTAAGGGTTAAGGGCCTTACTCAGGGGCCCAAAGTGGTTCAACTCAGTAACCATCCCGGCGACAGAAACCTCAAATAGCCATCAAACTAAAATATGACTAACACGTGTTTTGGCTGGCTTGGTATGTAACCTTTTCCAAAATTCAGTTGGATATATCTTTCAGACTTACCAAGTACTGTGTTAGGGCAGTAGGTTTTGCACAATTTGCTGACAATGACAGAAATAGTTTTATCCAGCTGTTAATATGACATCCACACAGTGTTTTTTCTACTCTCACTGCAATATTCATCTGAAACAGTAGATGAAACTGACTGTTGCAGAACTGGAATAGTGCTACGCAAGACCATACACTACTTTTATTTATAGACTTTTCATTAGCTTTTGACAATTTACCTTGATCAATTCCAAGTCAAAGTCAGTTCTTCATATGTATGGGACAAACAAAGAATTGAGGAGACATTTTTTCATTCACCGCGATTCACAACACAACAGATAACACAGACATTTCTGTTTTTTCATTTCGGGGGGGGGCTCTTTATATATTATAAATGGGATGGTGTACATAAGAATTGGACGTCCATTTGGAGCTACTGCATTTCTGCTGTTACGGATAATGTGGGTATTCCATAAATGCGCACCTTGCTGCAGCTCTTCCTGTAGAACAAAATACCAGTAAGAACAAAGATTAATGTAATGCTTCCTGTTATGAGTCAATATGATACATGCAGATATGTTCTCTTATGGACACACACACACACACACACACACACACACACACACACACACACACACACTGCTACCTTTAACAACTATACTGGGGTCTGAAGCTTAAATCGGTGCACTTTGTAATACTGTTTTAAAAGTGCTAAATAGTTGACATTACTTGGCAGATGTTGGAGTGTATGTAGGCTATGGGATAAACAGTTTATAAGTAGCCCAATAACTTGATTTTGTTGTAATGTTAGTAAATGTGGTTTCTTGTATAAATAGGGTCATTCTGGTTGAATATAGGTTCAGTTCGGTTCATACAGAGGACCTGAAGAACCAGCATCTCTTTCTCCTGGTAATTGTTGTAACTGCACCGGTGTTATGCCGAGTTTTGCATCCCTGCTAGAATTGCGTCATCGCGCGTTAACTCAACCCCTTAACACTCAGTAATGACACTTTAAAATCAAAGTTTGATAGAAATCACATGGTAATTCGGGGCAGGGATGCAAAACTGTGCATAGTACCGGTGTTACCCGGTAACCCTGGCTGGCTGACTAAGTTAACTAGGTTATACTAGCTGCATGACTGAGCCTTGACAGCAGTGAAATAAAGTTTTCACAAGAAGTTTTATACACTCACATGTTCTTGTTCCATGCGTGAGAGGAACTCTTCTGGTACACCGCGATTTCGTAGAAAGCTCAACAGTGGAGTAACTTTATCCATGTTTTGGGTCGTGTGGTGATGCCAGTTCACAACCGGAACACATGAGACTCAGCCCGGCCCGACTCCAGCCACAACACACTATCACGTGATTAATAGTACATAAACGTGAAACGTTTATTGTTCTAACAATAAACGTTTCATGTTATAACATGATACTGATATTTTTTTCTCTGGTTTCTGTGGCTAGATTGGAGCTGACTGGCTCATATTTTGCAGCAGCAGCAAATATGATGTCCAAGATGGCGTTAATGATGACGTCAGTCAAAGTTGAGTCAATATATATCAAAGTTGATTCAATATATATCAAAGTTGATTCAATATATATCAAAGTTGATTCAATATATATCAAAGTTGATTCAATATATATCAAAGTTGATTCAATATATATCAAAGTTGATTCAATATATATCAAAGTTGATTCAATATATTCAAGGTTCATTCAATATATTCAAGGTTCATTCAATATATTCAAGGTTCATTCAATATATTCGGGGTTTCATTCAATATATTCAAGGTTCAAGGTTCATTCAATATATTCGGGGTTTCATTCAATATATTCAAGGTTCATTCAATATATTCGGGGTTTCATTCAATATATTCGGAGTTTCATTCAATATATTCAAGGTTCATTCAATATATTCGGGGTTTCATTCAATATATTCAAGGTTCATTCAATATATTCAAGGTTCATTCAATATATTCGGGGTTTCATTCAATATATTCAAGGTTCATTCAATATATTCAAGGTTCATTCAATATATTCAAGGTTCATTCAATATATTCAAGGTTCATTCAATATATTCAAGGTTCATTCAATATATTCGGGGTTTCATTCAATATATTCAATGTTCATTCAATATATTCGGAGTTTCATTCAATATATTCAAATATTAATTTCCTGAAAGGCATGCCATATATATATATATATATATATATATATATATATATATATACATACACACACAAGCGGCAACTGTTATCACACACTGTTTTAGGCATTTACAACATAATAATGACAATATTGCAATACTGGCCAGATTTTGAAAGTTATATTTCTTCTGATAAAAAGAGCAAAGTAATTTACAAATACAACATTTTCTGCCACAGTAATTACACAAAAAAGACAAAAAGGACCACGCAGCCTGTTATATTTATAGAAGGTAAAGGGTTAAGAACAACTTCTGTGATGGTTTTCCAAAAAGAGAGCTGAAATCTGTTATTACAAAGAGACTTTTGCTAACCCAAAAGAGACCGGATTATATGGAAAACAAACTACCTTTGCAGATTTTGTGTACCACTGTTAATCGAACTGATTTAATTATTCTTTTCAATTAGCACCAGTATTTTAGAGGAGGCAATAAATGTGATCAACACTTTCTGATGAAATATGCACATTTTTCAGTTAGTGATGTTACTAGACCATGCTCTTATTGTTATTTTGAGGGACAGGCCATGACATTTAAGGAAGTTTTAATAATATTCACCTGAGGTGATGTTGTTTATACCACTGACAGTTATTGTTTTGATAACCAAATGTGGAAAGATATTTTAAGCATCAGGATTTAACAGTAAGCTTCCCGTGCAGCTGCAAATGAGCTGTGATGTTGCTGCAATTTATTCAAAACTGTCCTGGCACACGTGTTTATTATAACAGAGAATGACAAGCAGCTTGTCCTGTGACCTGTGATGCGAGACACTTAGATGCAGGGCGATGCTACATTTTGCAAATGAATACAAATATTGTCAGGTTTCTACCCCAGTTACCAACATTTCAACACACCAAAGCCTTCTATTAATCTCAGCTTCACCAATATTCAAAACTACCTGCACAAACATACACTAGGGGAATTTTAATTGATCAAAAGAAAATTTGGTTGCAAGTAGTTCCAGTTTATTGTTGGTTTCTTGGCCACAGCACATGGTCACAAATGGAAAAGGTCATGTGGTGGAGGAAAATGAAACAGCCATGTCCTGGCCAACAGATATCAGGGGAGGATGGCAAGGGAAGGGGATCAGACGGGGAAGAGACAGGATGCTGTAGGCCTCCTCTGAGTCCTTTCAAAAACACTGCAAATCACTTAGGTCCACTTTATCTTTTCACACCAGACTTTGTCACATAGGGAGCAACATTTTTTGGGGATGTGACTTGTCTGCATAAACAGAAAGGGAAAACTGCTAAGCAAAGAGAACTGGGATATTTTCCAAGTCAGATCATAAAACACAGCCCTCACAAGCACATTAAAACTTCTTTCAGTGTATTTATTTTTTACTGTTTTTCTTTCAAGATCTACATAAGAGACAAATCTGGTCATAACACTATACTGAGAATTGGTTAAATATAAGATAAACAAGAAATTACATATTACACTGTTTTATAGTTTATATAACAAAACTTGGTCAAAATGCAGATGCAGTGTGTGACAAAATTAAGCGCAATCATACCATTGCCAGAAAAAAATTAACAGCATCCATTAAAGTAATAAAACAAGATAATGGTGTTAGTTTTTGACTTTTGTACAAAGTTTAGAGCCTAATTTTCCCAGAACAAGTCCTTTACAATAGCCAAAAGGTACCCAAAGTGTTTTACATGAAAGTCCTAAAACAATAGCTTACATTGTAAGCTACTGTAAATAAAATGGATAATTAAAACCAAAGCGTAACAATAGTTAATAAAACAGTACATAAAATGGCACATAAAACCAACACAAAACATAAAACCAATATAAGCAAGCGTATTAAACAACCTGAGGAAATGACTTCTCCAGTTGCAGTCAAAAGCTAGACTAAAAAAGTGGGTCTTCAGTTTTGACTGAAGGTTGAAGTCTGAGGCAGTGCTTATGTTGGAGGGCAGTTTATTCTATAATCTGGGGCCAGCAACGGCGAAGGAGCGGTCACCCCACTGTTTAAATTTGGATCTGTGAACATCCAGTGAAAGCTGGCCTGAGGGGTGTAGGGCCCTGCTGTGGTCCTGGATGGTTAAAGGGGACCTATTATGAAAAACATGTTTTCTCTTGCTTTAACATATATAAGGTGGTCTCCCCTCAGCCTGCCAACTCAGAGAAGGAGGAAAGCAACCAAATTCTGCAGTGTCTGTACAGCCGCCCGGATGAGCCGTCCAGTGTGATGTGGATCTACGAGCCGTTCAGATTCTGCTCCCTTTCGTTACGTAACCAAAATGCGATTTACAGGATGGCCTCCGATGCGTGAAACCACGCCCACAACTAACTCAGCCGGCCGGAGCTTCCGCCGTTTTTCGTAGCGGTGTATCAGCACAGTGCCTCATTATAAAGGGGACCTATTATGGCATCTAATACCTATTTTAAACAGGCTTTGAATGTCTTAAAAACAAGCTTTTGATTGTTTTTGCTAAATAAATTAGAAATTCAGCCTCTGAGCCATTTCTGCAGCTTCCAAGTCTCTAACTTCATAATCTATGCAGGATTCTGAGTGGGCGGGGCTATGATAATGAGGCTCTGTGCTGATTGGCTGCCTGAATGACGCGATACACCGCTATGAAAAAATGGCGGAAGCTCCGGCCGGCGGAGTTAGTTGTGGGTAGGTATTAGATGCCATAATAGGTCTCCTTTAAGATCTCAAGCCAGTGGAGAGACAATAGGACAGGGGGAGATATGCTCGCGTGGGGACGTGCTGGTTACAAAACAGGGAGCAGCGTTTTGTACCAGTTGAAGACCAATAGATGACTGGCAGAGGCTAACATACAGGGCATTACAATGGTCTAGTCCAGTACACATACAGAAAGAACTGATCCACAGAAGAGGCCATATCTTCTATTTACCACACAACCCTCACCCACTTAGAGAACAAAGATTTTTATGTTCGCTTGCTTTTTGTGGATTTCCCATCTGCTTTTAACACTTTCATGCTCTTCACAATTGACTGAGCTACACCCTTTGCAACTGGATCCTGGACTTTCTAATAGACAGCCGGCAGTCCACAATGTCTCACTCAAACATTTGGCTGCCTCATCGGGAAGTTTGCAAATATATAGCTGTGGTTGGACCCATCAACAACAATGACCTCAGTTGATTAAGATTTAAGCTCTTTACTAGGAAAATAAATGTGTAAATGTGTCTCCTTCATGCCTGAAATCTCCTTCATTTTGCTCAGAGATTTAATATAACCTTTGCCGAACAGAATTACAGAGTGAAAGCAAAACAGATGCTGTTGTAATTCTCTGGCCAGTGTGCTCTGAAGTTAAATTTGTCAAGTCAAGGTGAGCAAACATGTCTACTGGCAATTGAAATTCTAGTCCTGCCTCATTTTAGAGTTTTAAAAATGTCTAAATGCAGCATTGGCATTGGTCCCGGCAAATGGATGTGCTCTCAGAGTGCTTTTTCTAGTTGTGCTTACATTCACCAGCAGCCTATTAATGCAGGGGAGGCTTACAAAGGCCTAATCAGCATGCATTTCCCCTAAACAGCACCCAGTTACAGTAGAGATGGTGTGTCAGATTGAGAGCAGAGCTCAAACAGTGAGCTTTTTCTTGCCTTTTCGGTACCTACAAAATAAAGTACAGTAATCCCTGGTTTTTCGCGGGGGTTACGTTCCAAAAAGAACCCGTGATAGGTGAAATCCGTGAAGTAGTAACCTTTATTCTTTTTACAATTATTATACAAGGCTTCAAATTGCGGAGATCAGCACCGCCCCACCACGACCCGAGTAACTGGATCTTAACGGGAGAATCGGTGCAGAATGTTTTGTCGACATTATGGGTTTTGGAGAAAATTTGCAAACTTAAATTTGGCAAGCTGTTTTATGTACATGTACATGTACAGTACATATTAAACCGTAACGTTATTGACACACAGGAAGTGCAGAAGCGGGGAGACTATTTAGCCAATCAGAATGCAGAACACGATGCACAATGCAAATCAGTGAAGCAGCGAGACGTGAAAGGTGAACCGCGTTATAGCGAGGGATTACTGTATATGTAAGTTTCACAGCACTCCAATAGTTTCCATGAGCAACTGATGGATGTTTACACATTTGAAAAACAATTCAAATATCATAGAAGCATGGCTTTGCTCATTAATGTATTCTCTTTTATGACAGATATGCATCCAATAGGTGATTAACTCAACTGTAGATGCTCACATTATTCTTAACACCTAAATGATAGTAGTAGTGGTATTCCTGAAACATTTTGGGAAACTAAATTGATTGACATTTGGCAAACACACCCCCTGGCTGTGATTGGAGGAGCTGGAGCAGGAGTGACAGAGACGTAAACGGTATTGCGAGTTGCAGCTGGTGAAGAAGAAAGAAGACCTAGTTTATGCAATATCAGAAAATAGTGGTAATTTCAGCAAATATGACAAAAATACACGTACAAACTGGAACTTCAGGATCCTGTAGAGTTCCCAGCATTATGTGCCGTGTGTGTGTTGAGTCATAGGCCATCCTGTATTTGATCCAGATGCTGCACAGATTCGTCTGATCTTCCCGTCTGGAGAAGCAGCTCGTTGGACCAGTGGCCGGTGCTTGGATCCTCTGCTGTTCCTTCCATTTCTCTCACTCACCTCTCTTTATCCTGGCCACTATAATGCCTGACAGGAGTTTTTATGTTATGCAGATGCAGGTTATGGGACATTTTTAGATGGAATTGCTACCTTTTGGGGATCCTTTATGCTCTGCTCTAACCTTGGGGTAACGTGTCATTTGGGAATTGAAGGAGTGCACTTAGTTTCTGTGGTTCTTCATATCTGAGCATCATTCTTGGATGTCTGCCATTGTGATGGCCACTGTTAATGGGGAACTGACTGACATGGTACACTAAGGGAGCAGAAGCCAGGAAATTAAGAAGGATGTTCCCCACCAAAGCTTCCAGAGTGCAGGTAATAAGATAAGAAAAGATGTCCCCCAAGGCTGAGCAGAACTGGAAAAGCATAATATCCAGGAAGATAGCATTACATGACACCTCAGTGGCCAGAGGATCCAGGAACCGACCAGCCAACGTTTAAAGAGAGAGCAGCCCTCCTTAATCTCACAAACATCGTCACATGGTTCACACAGCCCTTAGTGGTTCCACACATCTGCACGCTGACTGGCTGTTTTAATGGTTGAAGGTGGAATACACAGCGCAAGAGCCAAGTTCCTCTGCTGTTCCCAGTGAATAGTGTATCTGTATTTACTTATCCATAAGTGGGGTATGAGAGCATGTACACTCTTTAATCATTTTCCATTTATAATTCTTCACAGCCATTTTCTTTTAGTAAAACGGATCAATTTGATCAATTGGATTTTAACGTCCATGAAACTATTAGACAGAGAAACTGACAAATGGTTCATCAATATTAGGCTCTTTTATATTTATCTTTTTGAAGCCATAGCTTGAAAGGCTTAAAAATGTGTGGATGTCTTGAGTACAGCTTTGAAGACCTGATGAAGTAAGATGTGACAACAGTGTCAAGTTTTGCTTGCATTTTCTCCATTTGGGTAAATAAGAAGGCCTTTGTTCACATCCAAGTCATTTTATTACAGTAAAAAAAAAGAAACAGGGTATATCCGAGAAGGACCAGTGAGACATTAATGCGTTGCTCTTGAACGTGAGGCACTGTGGTTACAGGAAGACCCCAGCTCTGCCTCTCATTCTGCAAAAATAAAAAATTAGAGACAAGTGAACTTCAAAATCATAAACAGATGAGCAATAGTAAAACACCAGGTGCTAAAGGCACTCTTAAGCCTGAATTATGGTTCTGCGTCGAACCAACGCAGAGCACACGCCGTCAGCGTGACGCCGTCGTGAACCCTTCGGACTTCTCCGTCACTCCATTTCGTCGCAGTGCAGTACCCCCCGTGACCGCTAATTCGCAATCTTTTCCTGAATGGTTTATCCGACTTTTTCCAGTCACAGTCGATCAAAGAGATAAGGACAACTATTGTGCATAAAAAAACAAAAACAAAAAAATCACACATACACGAATAAAAGAGCGCTGAAAGTTCACAACTGCTTCAAACCGGAAACCGGAAACTGGAAATGCGTTGCTACCAAGCGAACCAATCACAGCCCTCTCCGTCTGCGTGTGGTCTGCGTCGCCTCGACGCGTAGTTACAATTTTTGTGAGGTGCGCGTCAGTGACGGCGTCAGTGACGGCGTGTGGTCTGCATCGACGCGTAGCACACGCCGTAGGCACGGCATCGTTTTGACGCAGAACCATAACTCAGCCTTTACCCTCCTTGTCATGCGTCGGTGGGCTCTAGTGGTGGCTTTTGTTGAAGCAGAGAGCCGTCAGTCAAATACAAGTTGGAAAGTTACAGACTCCTCACTTGACACATGGCCTTTCCTTTCTTTGGTTCACCTCTTGCAGAAAAAGTTAAAACAGAGGAAATCCTATTTAAACATGCACCACAGTGAGAGTTATTCCTCCAGTGTTGTCGTCTTTGGTGATGTTTTTCATAGTTTCAAGCCTTTGGCCCAGAAGGGGACTAACAGTGTCTGGAGCAGAGGACATGGACGGGTGCCCGGGTCCCACAGCTGCGTGGTGCGAGGGCACAAGCAGCCCTTCTCTCTTAGGCACATCGCTCCTTTTATGGCCCGCACACTGAACCATTGATCTTGAGGCTCCCTCATCTCCGCTGCACTGACAGCTCAGATCAACGCAGACTCCAGCGGGGTTGAAAGGACTCCATATCTGTTGCCATCTCTCATAAAATGATTTCTTTGCTTACTAATCCTGTAGAGAAAATGAGTGATGATATCACTGTAGTTTCCACATTTCTAGTAAAGGAGTGTTAGCTGGCTGAAATAAAAAGTAGGGGGAAGTAGGGAACACTAAACTCACAGCCACAATTAAAGGACAGATAACTTGCGATGTACAAAATTCTAACATAAATAAGAAAATGTTGAATCCGATAATAAATACATTTCTAAATACCACAAAAAGCATGTTAAAATTCACGGTGAACTTATTTAGCATGTTGCACACCCACGATATCTACAATTTAAGTACATTTAAATGGTCTTTCTCAGATAATTTGACTATATTAGATAGATGTTGAAGAATAGAGTTAAAAGCAGCTTATGTTTGTTTGGTTTTACAAAATAATTGCATTATACTCAGTTAACATGAATTTGAATATTCATGTTTGCATCTTTGTCATATGTTTGCGGTGGCTACAAATGGCAAAAAAAAATAAACACCAATGCAGAGACACTTGATTTTGTGGTTAAAGTAGAATAATAAAGGTGCCAGAAGGGGACATGTGGTTTAAAAAAAAGGGAAAAAAAGAGTGTGCAAACCCTTTGGACTTCACTGGTTCTCCATATTAATTGGCCATTTCACAATAACAGACATGTCCTTAAACAGATAACATACAAAAAATTATCATTCCTTTTGTCTTTATAGAACACACACATTTGCAGGGCTAAAAAAGCAAGTGAAAACGTCATTAAAAGGTCTCTGGCAGCAAGAAAGCATTCAGGAACGCACCATCAGCACCTCCAGGTCAGATTTGAACAACATTCAGGAGGAAGTTTTTGCCATTTCTGTTTTAAAAATGGTTTCAGAACAGATAATCTTGTAGGATGTCAGATGTGAACAGCCCTCTCAAGGCTATTCTGAAGCATCTTTTTGGGGTTAAGGTCTGGCCTCTGACTGGTGCCCCTTCAAAAGGTAGATTTAGTCCAACGTAAAGCCATCTTGTACTGATTTACTTTTATGCTTGGGTTCGTTGCTCTGCTGCTTCACTCGAGTTCTACTAAGCTTCTGTTGGAGGACAGCTACCATGACTTTATCCTGTCAGGCTCTGGGTGAACATGAGAATTAATTTTCTCTTATGTGACAGGAAGTGGTCCTGGGCCTAAGGCAGTGAATCTTTTTTTTTCAAAGGGCCGTGACTCAAACCTGCGACCGATGCAGGACTGTAGTACATGTAAGTACAGTAAGGCAGTGAATCCTGATGCTCCCTCCACCGTGCTTTACTGTTGAGTTGTTTTTTTTAATTTATGGTCAGGATTAAAAGGTGTTCTTTTGTATAGCTGTGTTTGTTTGTTGTTTCTTGGGGGGTTTCTTTGTGCGTGTGTGTGTGCGTAATGAAAGATAATCTTATCAGCAGGTGTGCAGACCTCTACGAGAGCAGATGATGCAGAGATCATTCATTCCAGACTTTAATAATCATACAAAACATAGTACATCATGCAGCACATCACACAAAAGGGAAAGCCTCAACTTTAAGACAATTGTCACCTAAACAAAAGACAATTCCAACACCAAGCAGCTAAGTGAACACAACATTTATATATATATATATATATATATATATATATATATATATATATATATATACATACATACATACATACATACATACATACATACATATATATATATATATATATATATATATATATATATATATATACTAGTGATTAGTGATTAGTTGCTGTTTGCTAAAAATGGTAGCCTGTTATCAGTTCAAATAGATTGCAAGGATGTAGAGATGACCAATCTTTTACAAAAAGCTAGCCTTACCTTTGATGTCTTACCTTTCTGATGCAGAAGTCCTCTAGATTTATTCTTGAGCCCAAGATTCTGGGTGAAATCAAATCCAGTAAATCAGAGTATTCAAATGCTTATTTTATTTTTTATATCGTTATGTTTGTTGTTGTTTTTGTCTCCATATATATTAATGGCTTGATGTTATTTTTATTTTTATTGAGGTATGTGTGTGTGTTCTGTCAGCAGAAGAGGGAGAAGAACCCAAATCCACGATAAAGACATTCATGGCAACAACCACCACAGAGCCAATAATAATATCAGCAATCATAGTGTCATTATTGCTGGCAGGCCAGCTGACAGTCTTGCCGGGGCCCCGGACAAAATAATCTAAGATGGGCCCCCCTGCGCCCGGATCTCTCCTTCTCCCTCTTCCTCTCCTCTCCCTCTGCTCTTCAGGTTTTTATACAAGCTAATGGACGTTAACATTAGAGCTAGCCAGTTAGGTTAAGTTACAAAGTTGGTAAACGTTGGCTGCTGTTTCTTACCTTGCTCTACGCTGACTTTATTAATTCCAGCTTCACCGTCACCACCATTTTTAAAATATTTGTGTAGAGAATCTATGAGGCCTCTATTTTCTTCTTCTCTTCTTCTCTTTTCTCTTCTTTTCTGAGCACCAGACTTGTGCTGACCGGACATTTTGACCATTCTAATGTTTGAATTAAATGACATCAAATTTTGATCAGGGGCCGAACCATTTTTGTGTTGGGTGTTCTTGACCACAAGGACAATTAGGAAGAAAACAAATAACAAGCTTTTATGTAACTCAAATACTACATATTTTTTCCACAAATAGGCATAATTTGAAACGTTTTGAAAAATGATTCCATAATTTAATGAGAATTAAAAAAAATATATATATTTTTTTTTCTTTTTTTTTTTTTCAGTTCTGGGGCCCCCCCCCCCTACCCTGGGCCTGGGACAACAGACCCGTTTGTCCCTCCCTATCGGCGGGCGTAGTTCTACCAACCAAGGGTAGTTATTATCATCACCACCACCACCAGATCCCCACCGGACGTGCAACCGCTGGCGCTGCCTCATGACAGGGAGACCAGCCCCAGGGCCCTCACCGCCACAATGTCTGTAAATACATCACATTACAGAATAAAAACATACAATACCGTGTGTAAGACCTATCCATAAAAAATTGAAATAAAGTAAGTGTGCATAACGTGTACTGGTTGAGGCTAATCGTTACTTAGCAAGTCAAAAAGTCTGTCCTCTACAAGCCAGGCTTAGGAGTTATTGTTCCCTGCAAAAGAAAAAAAATACCAATCGACCCACACAAGGCTTGTTTATGTGTGTTATTCTGTGTGTGTTCCTCTGTCACTCATCTGGCCTGATTGATATTCACTGCGCTTCTCCACCTGCTAATACATAGAGCGGTTTACAACCTCAGTCGGAGAGAGTCTGTCAATATGAGCCGAGGCTCTTTTATGATTCTGGTTCCTTGTGCCTCGATGTCCCTCAGTGCTGTCTGACAGTCTCACAATTAATGACTTAGTGAGCTCAACAAGAAGCAAACACTGATGTTTTAAACCTAATAAACTGACAAGATGAAAATATGTTTAAAAAAATAATATGTCTTCATGAACGTATTAAGTGCAGATGTGTCAAAACATGACCTGACAAACAGAGTCTAAGAGAGAGCAACATACATAATGAATGTATAATTAATCAGCACATGAGAAAAATCCAATAGCCTGTATTAGCTCTGTTAAAGTTTATTATACTGGACCTATTAAATGCCATAATTTTATATGTGACAAAAACAAAAACTTATTAGAGGATCATCTACACATCATAGTATCGCTGGGCAAATTTAACCTGAAAGTGTGATATGAAAATGAGTCAACAGTTAAGAGGGAGCCTGCAGCTGTAGATTTGAAGTGACTCTGGTGGACGGTATAGGGACATTTATGCAGCCCATTAAAAAAACACATCCGCTATTTTCTGATAATACAATAATATAATAAGTACTGATAATAAGTAACGATTATCATAAGGAGAAAATATGACTGATCTATTTGATCACAGCTAATTTAAGCTTTCAAGATTGCAGTGATGACTGTTGGGGAGGATTCATGACTGAATTCAAGGCATTTTGATTTCTCTAGTAAAGTCATCAGACCAGGCCACATGTTTTCATCATTTGCAAAGATCGGAGCATAATCAATTCCCAACCAGTTTCACTGCTGAAGACATGAAGACATTGTTCTGGGCTTTAAGGCCACTGAGGATAATGGGGATGTGCGATGTGCAAAGATGAACAAGTAGGATCTAACCAAATTGGGGTCCTAAGCAAAATGCAATTTTTTAAAATACAACCTGAAATACATATTATATATATACATATATAAATGTCAACTTTAATTAAATAGAAATAAATAAATATAAAATTAAAAAAATCAACCTGAAATAAATAAAGAAATTAATAAATATTAAATTAAAAAAGCAATTAATGCAAATACTATGACAACAACTACTGCTAATAATAATAATAATAATCATACTGTTACTTCTACTATCTATTTTTATAGACTATGATACAAGTACTACTACTACTACTTCTACTACTACTATTAGTACTGCCAGTGACAGATTTGGGGGGTGGCCAAGGGTGGCCGGACACAATGACTTTTTAACAGCTCGCTGGCTACTAATTCTTCTAATAACTACTCCTATTGCTATCAATTATTATTGTTATTCAAAAAATTTTTAATTCTCTGTTTGCATTATAGTTAGGTTAACAATGTTTTGATTTGTTGTTGCAGAGTTATTAGTGTTATCTGATGTAGACTGTGTTCCCAATGACTAAATATCCTGTACCAGAACATTTCTGGAATGTCGCAGTTCTTTCAGTGCTGCTTGGAGCATATGGGATTCCTTCCTTAATTCTGCAATGTGGGCCCTCATCTTGGGATAATACTGCTTTTGCATTGCCATTCGGGAAGCTGTTTGTATAGAAAAACATCCTTCCTCTGAAAGTTGGCCACCGAGATCCATATATCTTCATGTAGTTAGAGTTTCAATCTCTGCCCCAATCTGCTGTTCAGTAAGGTTGTGTCAGTGGTTGCTCTAGATATGTTAACAAGATCTGCACGTCAGCAGGAGTAAGGCTGTAGGTTTATGTAATCCCTCGGTGTCATGAAGTCGGTGTGGCTATCTCTGGTTTTATCATCTGCAGGGGAATGGTTCTCCAGGGAGCTCCCAAGGGGTCAAGTCATAGTGGTGCAGACTGTAACTCTGATCATTCACCTTCCTCACTCGTGTTGGTCCCCTGGTTTGGTGTAGATTGAGATTGATAGAGACAACGGCCCAAACTGCAAACCACAGTGCAAGGCTGCAGATAGAGTTTATTCTCCTTTCAAACTTTCAAAGAGTAATTCAGACTTGTGGGTTATGCATTCCTAAAGTGACTTTATAGGTGCTACTTGTGGTCCCAGGTAGATGTTATCATATCAGATGGGAAATTACTTGATTTACCACGTCATCCCAACATTTCTGTTATTCTTCCTGACTTGGATCAGTCATATAGCATTGTGCAATGCAGTGGGAGTGTGGGTTCATGAGCAGCCTTCATTTTTTCCTTTATCTACAGCTTCAGATTCAAACTTGAGGATTCATTCTGATTAGAGTATTTTCAGCTAATACACCTGTGCTTCAATCATGTAATCATATATTGTTTGTGGTAATGCTGCCATCATTGTAAATGCTGGCTTCTACAAGTTCTCTGGGAAGTCCAAATACAGGATTTCCTGTGTGTACATGATTTTGGCCTGTAGTAGGCAGATTAATTTAAATATGTTCAAGTACAATACAGGTGCATAAGCTGTCTTTCCCACAATCTTCATTGGATCCAGTTCTGTTAAAGGTATTATTTGAGTTTTGCCAGAAAAGCCTATTGTTTTTATCGATGTTGTTGAGAGGGGGAGAGACCAGAACATCATCCCAGAGCAATTATTACATAAACAATGCCGGTAAAAACTCCGCTCATGGGAGAAAGACCTTAAGCCAACCAGTGGCTAGAAAATGTCCCCTATAGGAGGGAAGAAACCTTGAGCAGGACCTGGATCAAAGGGGGGACCCTCCTGCCGGAGACCAGCTGGGCAGAGCAGGGAAAGAGAGTTAGGAAAGAGATAATGAAGAACAGAGAAAGCAGAGACACGGACACAATAGCTAACTGGTCATCTACACTATATAAACAGATGTAGACAGCAGACACTGAGGTGTTCACCTGGGGTTCAGAGACAGAAGATGTTTATTAAAGCTGGTCTGATATGCAAACACACATGTTTATTTCCTTTTTACCTCCATACATGATGTCCAAAGACAGAGGTGATGGGTGCTTCAGTGTGACTCAAGGAGGATCTGATCTTGAATCATTTCATTAGAAATTAAGAAACTGAGCAGGGGCCTCATTTAAAATGGACTGCGTAGGAGTCATACTAAAAGTGCACGTATGCTCAAAAGCCGAAAATGCCGGGCGCAAAAAAAAATCCGGATCAATAAAACCATGTGCACGCAGATTTGCACGCAACGTTCCTTTATGAACCACAGACCTGCGCAGCTGAATCCGCCTCTAATCCCGCCCTCTACACGCCCATAAATGCATATGGATGAGCCTACTGAGCATGCGCAGTGGCTTCCTGCAGCCTGTTAGGCGTCAGAATGAATTAGAAGTAGCAGCCACCGTGACACTGACTTTCACGGAGACAGAGATGTTGTACATGGTGTGGAGGATAGGAAAACCACATTATTTGGTGGTCACAGTAAAAGTTAGAATAAGTATATAAATAGTATACAATAAAATAAAGCGAGTGAGTGGCAGCACGCCGTTGCTGCGCTAAACGCTGTGAGTTCCCCGGCGCAACAGGGGGACACACGTCCCCCCGTCTTTTCAAAATCATGTTTTTTTTCCCCTTACTTTTTACAGTTTAAAAACTAACGGTAGGCTCAGCCTTAAATTGCAAATTATCAAGACACTGTATGAAAGCGATACGAAAACGGCCCCGCAGCCCCGCTTCACCCCCCGCTCCCCCTCCTCCTCTCCCGTCTCCCCTCAGAGCTGCTCAGGGCGGGTTTATGGTTCTGCGTTCCTTTAACGCAGAGCCTACGGCGCAGGTGCGCGTCGCCGCGTACCCTACGCCGTAGGCTCTGCATCGTTTTAACGCGGAGCCCTGATTTAGGCACCATACACCTGCACGTAAAGGTTTCACGCGCGCGTAAAACTCATATGAAAAAAAATCTGAGTCCCTTTAGGGGCTCCGTGGGGCTCCCTAAAAGCAGCCCCTCATTTGTTCTGTCCTAAAGCGGGTGAAGAAGAGGCTGCAGCTCCAGCAGCACCAGAGTCCTGACTGACTGAGCTTCACACAGAGGAACACGATCAGCGCTATTTTATTTTATTTTATTATTTTATTATTTTAAGTCTGATATATGTTGTGATGTGTGATGACATTATTAAGAGTATGACATGAATCTGGCTTCATTTCACCACCTCAATCCCTGCGTCGCCAGTTCCCCGTGTCTTAAGTAAATTCTTACGGGAGGGTCCTGGTTGCCGTAAAGATACGCAGATTTTTCGGTTAGTTTTTTCTTTTTAGATCCGAGGATTTGCGTAGAAGGTGGCTTCCGCAACTTTCAGGCGCTTTTTCTGCGCAAGCAAGCTTTATAGATGAGGCCCCAGGTGATTGTTGTGGAAAAAACCCATCAAATGCTTTTTAATGTGTTCTTTGCAACTAGGTGAATAACTGGGCCGAAACTGAGTGTCTAAATGACCAAGAATAAGACTTCAGAAATGACCTAGATTTCAGGAGATTTAATTAAACAATGTGTGTAAATCTATATTCAGAGCAAAACAATGTTCAGCACCTCCGACGTCAGCAGGAATCCTTAGGAAAAGTGGGAATCCCCCTGTTGCAGCGTTACTGAAGTAAGCTTTCAATCTAATGTCTAAGGCTTCAATTCGCTATTTCAGGGATTATTTGTATCCGGGATTCAGGAGCCTTCTTACGGTGGGTCGCGTGGATCCAGGATGCTCACTCAGCTATTTTCACAGCAGTAAAGGTTACTAGAAGCACCTGGAAAGGACCGTTCCACCTCACCAACCTTCGTGTTTTCGACGAAGATTCTTTATTAGAACCCAGTCTCCTGGTTGGATGGAAGTTATGGACCAGTGGCTGGACAGGGCTGAGCCGCTTTCACCTGTAACATGATCTGAGACAACACAGATTGCAGATTTCAGCAATATCCTAAAACAGAGTTCAGCTGATGGGGGGGATGCCGCATCCAAGGACGTCCACACACATCGGAGGAGGTCTGCCAAAAAGAATCTCAAATGGGTTAACTATCACACAAACGATTTTCTTTTTTTTTTAACTGAAGAAATCCTCTCTTCCATCGTTGCTGTAAATATCAAAAGAGTAGTTAATCGCTGCGCATTTCCTGCAGGAGCTGGATCAGTACTGTTAGTGTGGGTAGAACAACCTTGTCAGCCCTTTCACTACTCATGACTCATTCCAGCACTTTAAAACCAACATGTTGTACATTTTTTCTTTTAATATTATTTGCTCTTTTGTATTGCACCAATCACCACAACAAATTCCTTGTGTGTGTTAAACTACCTGGCAATAAACTCTTTCTGATTCTGCTTCTAATTCTGACGTGATCTTCTTCTCAAGAAGATCCACTAAAAGGTGATGCTATTATGGGTCGACCCAGAACCATTCATGCAGAGTTAGAAGAGTTAGTTAGCAACAGTCCATTAGTGTTAGCAGCAAATCAGCCACCACTCAGTCCAACCATCACCACCACACATCATTAAAAACAAAAGTAGTGGTGTACAAAAGAAATAATAAAATGTAACTTACTGAAAAAATCTGTGGCATGTCATATTTCAGGCATCAAGGGGTTAACTCATCTCAAAGCCTTCCTACCTTTTAAACATTTGATTTAAGTATCTCCAAAATCACAACTACGCATCTTATTCAGCTGCTGGAACAGCATCAAGACAATGAGGTAACCCAGCCACCACCGGGTCCAACTTACTGACAACAGGATTCATCACCCCCCCATGTCCCTCCAGAAACTGAGGTCATGCATCCATCCCTCTCATCCACTGTTTGGGTGAAATGACAAGCACAGTCAGAGGTGTCAAAAGTATAGATACTAGAGTTTAAAAATACTCCTGTAGAAGTTGAATTATCAACTCAAGTTTTTTACTCAAGTAAAAGTATAAAAGTACTGGTTTCAAAACTACTTAAAGCATAAAAGTAAAAGTAATGTAAGGGGGAAAAAGCCATTGAAAATGAATGCCTCTTAGTATAATGCAAATATATTAAAGAACCATATATGTGTACTATTGAGAACTAACATGTGTTTCAGAGAGCAGGAGATATGATGACTAGTTGCCTATAAGTATTGTTATGGTGCAAAAAGTCAAACTTCAGAGGCATGTTATCATTTATCCTAACCTTTATTGGAATGTACATCCAAGTTTAGTTGCAGGAATCTGAGGGAACGGATGTAAGAACAAAACTGGACAAGAACATCTGAAACAACCACAACCAAATTCACTCTATCTGGATGGAGCAATTTAACTGGATAGTTTTTATTAAAGGCCAAAATGAAATAGAGTAACAAGGCTGTTTTTAAAATGTAAGGAGTAAAAAGTACAGGGGCCTCATCTATAAAGCTTGCTTGCGCAGAAAAAGCGCCTGAAAGTTGCGGAAGCCACCATCTACGCAAAGTCTCGGATCTAAAAAGAAAAAACTAACCGAAAAATCTGCGTATCTTTACGGCAACCCTCACCCTCCCGTAAGAGTTTACTTAAGACACGGGGAACTGGCGACGCAGGCTGAAAGGTGGTGAAATGAAGCCAGATTCATGTATTGGGGGGGGGGGCATGGCTGCCGCTCCGAGCCCACTACTCCACGCTGAAGAGGAAAAAAGAAAGTGTTCTGATTAAAATAAGGAAAGTTGGACTATATAACAATTGCATTCATAAGGATAAAGTTTTAAAAAAAATAAAAATTAAAGAAATATTCCCTTCTCCCCGTGTGTGTCTGCCTGTCATGCACGGGTACGTGCGCTCATGTTGTTACAGCCGGAATTATGGTTCTGTGTCACACCAACGCAGAGCCTACGCCGTAGGGTCCGGCGTACGGTGCGCGTCGCCGCGTACCCTACGCCGTAGGCTCTGCGTTGGTGTAACGCGGAACCATAAATCAGCCTAGAGCAGCTCTGAGGGGAGACGGGAGGGAGGAGGGGGAGCTGGGGCTGCCGGGCCGCCGTCCCGCCGTCCCGCCGTCCCGGGTGTCTTGATGATTTGCTGATCCTACCGTTAGTTTTTAAACTGTAAAAAGTGGGGGGGACAAAAACATGATTTTTAAAAGACGGGGGGACATGTCCCCCCTGTTGCGCCGGGGAACTCACGGCGTTTAGCGCAGCAACGGCGTGCTGCCACTCACTCGCTTTATTTTATTGTATAGCCTACTATTTATATACTTATTCTAACTTTTACTGTGACCACCAAATAATGTGGTTTTCCTGTCCTCCACATCATATCTAGGTCTCCGTGAAAGTCAGTGTCACGGTGGCTGCTACTTCTCATTCATTCTGACGCCAAACCATGGATCTGCGCCAAACAGGCTGCAGAAAGCCACTGCGCATGCTCAGCAGGCTCATCCATATGCATTTCTGGGCGTGATAGGAGGCGGATTCAGCTACGCAACCTTCCAGCTGGACTGCGTGGAAGTCTGCGTGCACATGGTTTTATTGATCCGGATTTTTTTTTGCGCACGGCATTTTCGGCTTTTGAGAGTACGTGCACTTTTAGTATGAATCCTACGCAGTCCATTTTAAATGAGGCCCCAGATAATTGCGTGAAAATGTAAGGAGTAAAAGTAAAAAGTCGTCTGAAAAATAATTACTCCAGTGAAGTATAGATAACCAAAATTTCTACTTAAGTAAGGTAACAAAGTATTTGTACTTCGTTACTTGACACCTCTGAGCACAGTCAGACCTCCCTAAAGCACGACCAGGTTTTAGAGCTAGTTTCAGCTCATAGAACGCCTCGACAGCTTCAGGAGTCCAGAGCACCTTATCATGAGCCTGCAAGCCCTCCCCGTGAATGTGAGGGCTCAGAGGAGCCTGCACTGCAGCAAAGCATGGTATGAAAATTCCACAGTAAGAACAGGTTCCCAGAAATGACATCATCTGTCTTTGTAACAGGCAGTAATCGTCTGCCTTCAGCAGAGATAACACGTGCCAAAATGTGACTTGTTGCTGCACAAACTGGAGTTTTGACAAACTCGCTTCATGGCCTTCCGCAGCCAAGTGTTTTAACAGTGTTATTGTGTCTGCTTCACACAGACACACACACGTGAGCGCCAGAACAGCTATTCAGCCAAGCAAATCTTGGATGAATCTCCACTCTGTCTGATACAACAAAACAGTCACTTTTCATTCAGAAAAAATCATCCTCCCAAACGTACAACTACAGAGACAACAACTAATCAATATTTGCTCCCAGCCAAGCATTAAATGATCAAAACAACAAATCAAACCCCTTTAAAATAACACAAAGGTTCAGCTTCTGCCTTGCCAAAGGTTTGAGGCTTCACTTCACGTATGATGCAAACACTTGAAAATGCAGACAATCAGATTAATGACGTCTCGTTTTTAGTCTGAACATTTTATTTTAACAACATCCTGACATTTTACAATCTAAATATAGTCCTTTTTTGACTGAACTTTCTCTCTTGGTCATACATGATCAAATCTGTATCAATAGATTTGAATGAATGTAATACTTTAAGTAAATCTGATTCCTATTTAGTTCAGAATTATAATCTAGTTTACAATTTTGCCAGTTTGTGAGTAATCCTAATCTGGTTGTATACTGGACATACAACGACAATAAAAGATTTACTTGCTTATTTACGTCAGATAATTGTGTTTTTAGTGTCAATTGAAGAGTTTTATGGCCCTAATGACTCAAAAACTTAAACGCATTTACATTTCTTTCAACCTGAATTTAGGTTTATGTAGTTTATTCAACTCGCATTAAATAATTCAAATTAACTTTACCTTAATGTTTATAAGCAAAGAAAGATCCCTTTCTTCTAGAACCTAAAATAGTGGTTTTCCACCAGTTATGAAGACTACGGTTCTCTAAATTTAGTCATGCCCAGGGATTTGCCAGGTCTTAACTCCACGTTGCAGGGACAGGTCAGGTGATCTTGGACAGATCAGGTGATAAGATACATTTTTGTCTCCACACTGATTTAACTATGACCAGTTTTCCAAATGACCAAGGATAATTTGTTTAATCTGATGATTTAAGTATAATTTTACAATTGTAGCTCATGTGCCACAAACACATCATTAATTAGTACACAATTATGTTTGGAAAAATATGTTCTCTAATCCAATCGTCTCTAAATCTCAAATGTTCCCGTCTGCTGGTTTAAACAGCTGCTTATCAGACAGATAAACGTCCACTAACTCAAATTGAGACAGACGGAGACAGAACATTAGAGATTTCGACCAGCTCCAACCATCCTTTTGAACCAGCCTTTGGTAAAAGGACAGGACTAGTCAAGCCCTCCCAACGCTTGCGCAAATCTCAGCCCATGAAAATGCCTCAACTGAATCAGGAGGTTGGACTCATGTAGTTGAGTGACAGGCAGCTCAGCCAATGACCTGCATGCATCATTCTCCCAACAGCAAAGTAACCAGCAGTGTTGCCGACCCGGCGTCGGATCAACACAGCAGCAATCTGCAACTTTTAACATTGAAAACAACTTTTCTTCCATGTCACCCTTCAGGTTGGTGGGACAAGGATCGGCTTGATCAGTTTCATGCGTCGCTCTCGTGCACCAGCAGCACAACATGTCGGCTGTTCTTGGCCGCTCTTTCTTTTTTTTTTTCTCTCCAGGAGGAAAACAGGATTTGAGTCAATGAAGGAGGCCTTCGTTGTTTAGTCTAACAGGTGTTCAGTTCGTAAAGCTTTTTGGGAAGGAGGCTCAAACAAGTGTTCAAATAAAGCACAACAAAATCCACACACTGTCAACATGAAACAACCCACAATATTCAACACAAAACTGCACAGAAATGCTTTACACAGCTAATATGACAGCAACACATGAAGCACTATTTTCTTAGTTTGAAGTCTCAAAAACCCAGTTTAAAAAGCTCCACAGTCTCCTCCCTGGACTTTTTAAACAGTCAAACAGTCAAAGTAACAGTCAGTCATTAAATCTACTCGACCCTCCATCACCTCAGTCATGAAATAATTTAAATTACATAAATGAAACCAGAAATCACCCAGAAATCACCCGGCTCTCCAGGACACAGGCCGTGCACCCCACGCGCAGAGCGGTACGTCAGGTCCACATCCCGCAATGCCTACGCCGGGTAATGATGAAAAAAAAACATCAAATGGTCTTTAATGTGTTCTTTCCAACTAGGGGAATAACTGGACTGAAACTGAGTCTCTAAATTACCGAGAATAAGACTTGGGAAATGAGGCAGATTTCAGTAGATTTGATTAAACAATTGCATGCAAAAGGGTCAGAACATACATCAGGCGTCTCGATGCAGAATGATGATGAAGCAAAGGAAGCATACTGGTTATATAGGCACAAAAGATGATTCATTCTTACGATTCAAGTACACAAAATCATCTTTAATGTCAGTGTTAATCTTTTTTTGAGCAGACTCCCAGTCTGTACATTCGGGTGTTGTTTTGCTTCTCTCAGCAGCTTGGGTTTGATCAAGTAGCCAAGACTGAATTTTCTATCACAATAATTTAGAACCACTTATTGTGGGGAAATGCAGGAGTCCTGTATATCACTTTACTATTTACTTACGTGAGCACAACTTTGACAATAATATTTGTGATTACAGGGATTTACCAAAGATGTCTTTATTCAGTTCAGTTCAAAGTACTTTATTAATCCCCGAAGGGGAATTAACTCTGGTCACTGACGGCTGATGTTCCAGCTTTGTCCCGACCACATCAATGCGCAGTCATGTCACAGTTTTCAACTTTGAAGTGATAATAATCATCTTAGTCTGTTGATCTCAGGATCTGAAACCAGTGGGAGAAGGTGAGTATCAAAATAAAACAGGAAGTGCATGAAATAAACACAGACATGACATGAAACACTAAACTTGAACATGACTGACACTAACACCTTTGACGAGACACAACAAGCAACACTTAAGCACATCTAAGTGAGATGCAAAACCAGTCTCACCCAAGGTCGCTACACCTGGTGGCACAACCAGGTGTTAAAGTGTCTTGCAGCAGTGCTGGAAAGTCGCCGGACAAGTGTGAACTCCCTTCCTCCCCCATCTTCCCGTTGGAAGCCAACACCATTTGTTCGAGAGGGCAAGAGGCAAGCCAGCCTCATCGCCAGCAAGCAGACTTTAGGCAGCTGGGCAGAGCACGGGACTGGAAGATGCTGGCAGACATGGACACCGAACTCTGCTTCCCCACTGAGATCGCATCCACCAACCTGCGACCAGACCTCGTACCGTGGTCAGCTTCGATCAAGCACATCTACATCATCAAGCTCAGTGTGCCCTGGAGGGTGCGGTGGAGGAGGCCTACGAGCGGAAGAAGATGAGAACACAGAACTCGCAGCAGATGCTCAACAAGGCTGGAAAGCGAAAGTCTGCCCAGTGGAAGTAGGTTGCAGAGGATTCGTAGCCACCTCAACAACGAGGCTACTCAGAGAGATGGGAGTGCAAGGGAAGGCCAATCGGCAGGCAGTCAAGGACCTCTCTAGGGCTGCGGAACAGGGGAGTCAGTGGGTATGGATGAAGAGAAAGGACTCCACGTGGGCCTTCAGGAGAGGTGATGGCAGCTAGGTGGCGAACCTGAAGCGCTGGGTTAGCTGCTGAACCCTCCTGAGGTGTCGTGGGCCAAAAAATCAGCGAAACACTATGAGGGAGGGAAGCCCACATGATGATCCTAGAGAGCCATTGCTTGCCTCGCCTCAACACCCTACAGTGGTGATTCGAGTACCAACATCCCACTCTGGTAAGGTATGCGGTCACGCGCAAGCTTGGCTAAGGGAGGAGGGCGCCCCTGCCATGCAGAGTCCTCGGCACTTTGGATAACAACATCATAGCCCGTGTTTTATGAATCTGAATCTGACTGAAACGGTGATATCAGCATTAATGTTACTGATTTTCTTAAAAACAATAAGAGTCTGTTTAAAATATGAAATACATTTCTTTTACCAAATGAGGATATGAATAAGAAATAAATAAATAAATTCCACATTTTAAGACATCAAACCTTTATTTAAATCAGGTCAAACATGTCCAGCAGTGATGAATCCTCAGAGTATCAGAGTCAGCGACAGCGAGGAAAGGTTTTCTTTCAGCGGTTTGATTTCATTTGAACAGTTTTAGCAGAAACTGAGGCATGACAATGCTCTGCTACATTTATTTAGTCGTTTTTTGATGTCTTATGTTACAGGTTTAGATCTTGTCAGCGAACTCGCAGAGTTTGAGAGGTCGAGCCCTAGGTCACAGCAGGCTGAGAGGATCGGTGATGTCCCATGGAACCTCCAGGAGCCGGCGTGATGGACGCAGGCCCTCAGACGGCCTCCAGTGACACCACATGGCAGATTTCTGTGTGTATGTTGCTACAGAAGTTACTCAAATCCTGTTTGGATGACCTAAAAGTGTAGAAATGATTAAAGAAATATAGACTTGGCTGCTCTTTTTTTTCTTCAAAGATTGCAATGTTTGATTGATGTAATTTCATCTTTTTGGATTCTTTTGGAGTCTGCAAATTGTCGCGTCACTCCATAAAGTCAGACATTTTGAGAGGATTTAACCAGTCAGCAGACTAAAGGTCTGCGATCTGCTTTAGACAAACCCTTCTGCTAACCTCATCCCACAAAACATCAACTTTTACAACAGAACGAGAGTAACTCGAGTCGTGTACAAAAATAATGACTTTAAGGATACAATACACCAACTCAAAAGAAGTTGGGACAATATTGAAGTCCCAGACTCTGATGGAGCCTAACACCAACCCCAACGCCAACCCTAACAATTTTGGGGCAAAAGAAAGACGATACAAAGAAAGCAAAATGAAAAATCTCTGACATGATGTCCAGAAGGAAACTGATAATCGATCGCTCTCAAGTCTCTTTTGGTCGTACGAGTCCATTTCAGCCTTTGAACTGAACATCAGTCCCGATCATCATGAAGTCCTGCAGAAAACATCACAAGCTTTATTAATATAGTGATACTTGCAAAATTTGATCTTTTGAAAAATCCATCACAGCTTCATCAGACTTGTTGCATCTCTAACCTTCAGGACTTGAAGCTCAGTGTTCTGGAGACTCATCTTTCCAAGTGCAGGAAGTGGGTAACCCTTAGCAAGTTGAACTGTGATGAGAAATGGATCATTTTAGATAATTTTAGATCAATCAGTCACAGAAATCTCATGCAGGAACACAGTGACATCAGGGCTTGTCTGAGATAAGTTTATGGAAAGAATGCAGTTTAAAAATATACATAAACATGAAAAATAAACAAGTGTAAATTAAAACTCAAAGAAGCCAGTCACTGACTTCATAACAGTTACAACAAAATGTGGATCATAAAGAATCAGAACAGAGCATCTCTGAACCTGGGCCCTCATTTATCAACCGTGCGTACGCACAGATCTGTGCGTAAAGCGTGCGTACGAGCATTCCCACGCAAAGTATGGTATTTATCAACATGTATTTGTGCGCAGAAACACGTGTAAATATACGCACAGCTCCGACCATGCGTACGCACAAAACCTAGTGGTAGAACAGTGAAACTACAAATAGAACCCATTAAAAGAGTCTCAAACTTTACACGTGAAGTTTGAGATCGCTGAACTGTGACTGAACGGGGAACATGTGCACATGTTCCCCGTTTCCTCCAATTAATAAAAATTATCCATAAGACATCAGACATTTTGAATAATTGGTGTGAAAAGCTATAAAAGACAGCTTTGGCAGGACGACCTGAAAAGAAAATACAAGTACCATGGCTTATCTTGCACTGTTGGAGGATTTAGAGACCGTGCGCTCCGCAAAAACACGCTCCGCAGAGAGCGCTTTTTCAAAGAGCGCGCTGATCTGTTGATCAGTGAGAGCACGGAGCGGCTTCAGCAGGTACCGCTTCCCCAAAAAAGTTCTGATGGATCTATGCTGTGATTTACAACTCCATCCCAGTCACATCCAGCTCCTGTCCACCCTGGGATGTTTGTCCACCGGAACATTTCAGAGAGAGATTGAAGACATGCGGCATTTCGCAGCAGAATCATGCCGGCAGTGTTGGATGCAATAATTTTTCTGGCCCTAATTTACACCCAGTTTCTATACACACATCACCAACAAGCCCAAATTAAACGAGGATTTCACGCCATCGCCGGATTCCCAAACATAATTGGAGCTATATTTCACCCAAATCACAATAAGCACCATCACATAATGAATTTAGTTACGTGAACATGAAAGGATTTCATTCAATCAATGCACAAATAATCTGCGATGCAACTATGTCTCTGTTGCCCGTCGTTGCCCGGTGGCCTGCAGGAATGCAACACTCATTTATTCTGCAGAACAGCTCTATTGGTGTTTGCACCTCCAAGCAGGAGCTTTTGACTCCAACCAAATCTTAATTTATGGATAATCTTCCAAGAAATATATCAAACATGGTCAACATAATTATTTTACAAGCTAAATATCACATACATAAATGCAAATGGAATAACAGCAAACCCTCCATTGTACATCTGAAAAATGAATGTAAACTGTAGTGTTTCTCAATCCTGTTCCTCATGGGCCCCTGTCCTGCATGTTTTAGATGCTACCCTGCTTCAGCGCACCGTGATAAAAGTACCTGTGTCATCTACAGAGCTGTGCAGACCTTGGTGACAAGCTAATTAGGACCATTAATTAGAATCAGGTGTGTTGGTGCAGGGAAACATCTAAAACATGCTGGATAGGCGCCCACGAGGACCAGGGTTGAGAAACACTGTCTTAAACTGATGCGTGAAAAAAACGATATTGCCAAAAGCTTATATGAAACAATGGGGTAAATCCACAAAGAACAGATTGCGCCCGCAAATAGCGCTGTGAATTGCGCTGCTTTAGCGCCCGCAATTTGCCCCGCTTTAAGGTCCTATTCACAAAAGATTTTGCTCTAATGATATACCGGAGCAAACACGCCCATAAAGTTTTGCGGCTGAGTGCAATTTGCACTTGTCTGAGTGAGCGGAGCTGTTTCCAGTGTTCTCCATATTTCAGCACACAGATTGGTCCATAATGAAAACTGCAGAAATAAAAGATAAAGTCGAGCCACAGTGCCACTGAATTTCACTGAGATCTGGGATCGAGATGTTGTGGATGAGGTGGAGGACAGGAAAACGACATTATTTGGTGGTCACAGTAAAAGTAGAAAAATAAATAATATAAAATAAAGCGAGTGAGTAGCAGAACGCCGTTGCTGCGCGGAACGCCGTGAGTGCCCCGGCGCAACAGGGGGGGGCATGTCCCCCCTCTTTTCAAAATCATGTTTTTGTCCCCCCCACTTTTTACAGTTTAAAAACTAACGGTAGGATCAGCCATTAACTGCAAATCACACCCTGTGAGAAGGGCCCGGCAGACCCGCTTCACCCCCCGCTCCCCCTCCTCCTCTCCCGTCTCCCCTCAGAGCTGCTCAGGGCGGGTTTATGGTTCTGCGTCACCAACGCAGAGCCTACGGCGTAGGTGCGCGTCGCCGTGTACCCTACGCCGTAGGCTCTGCGTTGGTGACGCGGAGCCATAATTTAGGCTTACACCCGCACATAAAGGTTTCACGCGCGCGTAAAACTCATTATATATATAAAAAAATCTGTGTCCCTTTAGGGAAGAAATGAGGGGCTCCGTGGAGCCCCTAAACGCTCTAGGAAGCCCCTCATTTGTTCTGTCCTAAAGCAGTGGAGGAGGTTCCCAGCGTGTCACCGCAGGTGCAGCAGCACCAGCAGAGTCCTGACTGACGCTTCAAACACAGAGGGACACGATCAGCGCTATTTTTATTATAAGTCTGATATATGTTGTGATATGTGATAAATCCTGACAAAAGGATTGCGCGGCTTTTGCGGCCGCTAAACCGGTGCAAATGAGACAAAAAGAGAGCGTCTAATTAAAGCACCCGCAAAGGGTGAATTGCTCCACAAACTGCGCTGCCAAGCAAATAGTGGCAGTCTGCGCCGGTGCCATTTGCATGCATGCAAATTAGGTAATATTCATACATTCGGCGCAAAATCTCCCCCTTTCTATGCAAATAAGCCTCATTGCAAAAAGCGCATAATTCAGAAAGGCCAGAGCTATTTGCCACACGCAAAAATAGTGGAGCAAATACCGTGTTTCAGAAGCGTGTATTAAACTGCGCGCAAACTCCTCACTCCCCGCCTGTCTCTGTTTCTCTCTCTCTCTCCAATGTCATTCAAGCCTGTGTGATACTGAATGATATTAAGGGTGAAATCTACATTCAGACATGACTGTAGACAGTCAGATCAAGTGGGGTTGTGGACTTATCGGATTTAAAAATAAAAGTAACAGGACGGAGTTCAGGATTCATCCATACATAAGGGGCTGCTTTATTACAAACAATTCCACCATATAAACATATAAATCTAGAATGTGTGTGTTTAACAGCTGACCTGTAGGTGTGTGTAGCAAAACAAAAAGAACATGAATTACCATTAGATCCTGATCTGATCCCGATCCGGTGTTAATGAAGTTACTGGTGCTGTGCCTTGTGCGTAAATGCGCACAGCCTCTTAACATTTGAAATTTCATTAGCTTATGTCATACACACACTGAGGTCTTTTGATGTGTGTGTGGAAATGATGGCTATGTTCTACCACACGATGGTGGCCAGTGCACTCTTTTTTTTAAACCTTATATGTTTATTTTAATATTATGAATGTGCTTTTATTGTCTGAATGGAAGTGTGGTTGATTGTTATGTTTATGTTTTGATGAGCTGCTGGACGATTGAATTTCCCTTTGGGGATGAATAAAGTTCTATCTATCTATCTAGCTACATGCGAAATACTAGAGAAGTACAAATACGTGAAAGTTGAGGCTGTTGTGCTCTCTGAAGTTTTCATTAGGGACCAATCTGTGTGCTGAATTACGGAGAACACTGGAAACAGCTCCGCTCACCTACTCAGAAAAGGGCAAATTGCACTCAGGTGCAGAGATTTATGGGCGTGTTTGCGCCGGTATATCATTAGAGCAAAATCTTTTGTGAATAGGACCTAAAAGCGGGGCAAATTGCGGGCGCAAATGCAGCGCAATTCACAGCGCTATTTGCGGGCGCAATCTGATCTTTGTGGATTTACGTGCGAAGAGCCCCGCTCCCCCTCCTCCCTCCTCCCTCAGTGCTGTTCAAGGCTGATTTATGGTTCCGCGTTAAATCGACGCAGAGCAACGCGCACCGTACAGTGGGCGTCGCCGCATCTTTCAGGCCCCTTTTGTGCGCAAGCAAGCTTTATAGATGAGGTCCCAGATCAGGATCTGACGGTAATTCATGTTCTGTGTTTTGCTACACACACCTACAGGTCAGCTGTTAAACACACACATTCTAGATTTATATGTTTATATGGTGGAATTGTTTGTAATAAAGCAGCCCCAATTATGTATGGATGAATCCTGAACTCCGTCCTGTTACTTTTATTTTTAAATCCGATAAGTCCACAACCCCACTTGATCTGATTGTCTACAGTCATGTCTGAATGTAGATTTCACCCTTAATATCATTCAGTATCACACAGGCTTGAATCACATTGAAGAGAGAGAGAAAAAGAGCTGCAGGGGGAGTGAAGAGTGATTTTGCGCGCAGTTAATACACGCTTGAAAGACGGTATTTGCTCCACTATTTTTGCGTGTGGTAAATAGCGCTGGCCTTTCTGAATTAGGCGCTTTTTGCAATGAGGCTTATTTGCATAGAAAGGGGGCAATTTTGAGCCAAATTTATGAATATTACCTAATTTGCATGCATGCAAATGGCACCGGCGCACAATGCCACTATTTGCTTGGCAGCGCAGTTTGTGGAGCAATTCGCCCTTTGCGGGTGCTTTGTGAATTAGACGCTCTCTTTTTGTCTCATTTGCACCGGTTTAGCGGCCGCAAAAGCCGCGCAATCCTTTTGTGGATTTGGCCCATTGTCTTTGTTTCTTAATTTTTATTAATACACTTCCCATAGCTTGTCAGTAAATGTATCTTTTTTTTTTTTTGCTCTCAACCCCCCCAAATGTTGAATATTTGTAGATAATTGATTTTTTTGTTTCATTTGCCTTTTGTTGTAAACCTTACAGAATTTTGTTCAATAAAGTTTGTAAACCTCCAAGCGGGAGCTGTTGTTGCTCCATATATGGTGAATTGGAGGCGTTTCTGTATGCAAATTACGGTAACCATGCACGAGCACGGCAGTTAAGAACAGGTGGGATTTATCATCACTGATGTGCGTACGACCAGCGTCCGCACGTTTGATAAATCCGGATTTTTTTGTACTTACACACATTCTAAATTTCACTCCTACGACAGAATTTAGAACCTTTTCTACGCACTGTTGATAAATGAGGGCCCTGGTCATGTAAAATATTGATGCTAGAGAGTTCAAGGTCTGACACCGTTGGCTTTGGTTGGATGTTGGATGCTCCACTGAGGTCTGGCTGCAGATCTTTACTGACATTTAAGTTAGGAGACCGTGAGGACCGTGGCAAAGTCTTCAACATGAACTTCTTTATGCCTGAATCCACCCTTCTGTCCAGCGGTCAAAGGCTGAGACACAAACCTGAGTCATGGTCATTCCACCCACTTAGCAGTTAGACACATGAGGGAGATGTATTTCTTGGCTGTAAAAGAGGTTCATTTAGCTAAATCTATCCACGTGATTTGCAGATTGCACCAGAAATTGTCATCCGGAGAGATCTGGGCTTTAAGGATTAGTCATTAGACCTTGAAATTTATGTCAGACGTTACCAAGGTAATCAGTCTGACTTCTAAAGTTTCTAATTGTGAGTTTTTCTTTTGTTATTTGCAAAAAATAACTTATTTCCTAATGTTTGAAAGCAGATTTTATTTTTTGCTTTTAATGTGTTGTTGGGCCACAGTCCTATGTGAACATGGGAGGTCTTAATTTGAACTTTAAGGCCCAGGGGCCTCATTTAAAATGGAGTGCGTAGAATTCATACTAAAAGTGCACGTACACCCAAAAGCCGAAAATGGCGGGCGCAAAAATAAATCCGGATCTATAAAACCGCGTGCACGCACACTTGCACGTAAGGTTCTCTTTATAAATCACAGTCCAGCTGGAAGGATGCGCAGGTGAATCCGCCTCATATCCCGCCCTCTACACGCCCACTTCATATCAAAAATTGTATGTTTTTGCATATGAATGAGCCTGCTGAGCATGCGCAGTGGCGCATGAGATGAGACTGTCCAGCCACCGTAATGAATTTCACTGAGATCTGAGATCGAGATGTTGTGGATGAGGTGGAGGACAGTAAAACGACATTATTTTGTGGTCACAGTAAAAGTAGAAAAATAAATAGTATAAAATACAGCGAGTGAGTGGCAGCACGCCGTTGCTGCGCGGAACGCCGTGAGTGCCCCGGCGCAACAGGGGGGGGCATGTCCCCCCGTCTTTTCAAACTCATGTTTTTGTCCCCCCCACTTTTTATAGTTTAAAAATTAACTGTAGGATCAGCCATTAACTGCAAATCACACCCTGTGCGAAGGGCCCGGCAGCCGCGCTTCACCCCCCGCTCCCCTTCCTCCTCTCCCGTCTCCCCTCAGAGCTGCTCAGGGAAGGTTTATGGTTCCGCGTCACCAACGCAGAGCCTACGGCGTAGGTGCGCGTCACCGCGTACCCTACGCCGTAGGCTCTGCGTCGTTTTAACGCAGGACCATAATTTAGGCTTACACCCGCACCTAAAGGTTTCACGTGCGCGTAAAACTCATTATATATAAAAATATCTGTGTCCCTTTAGGGAAGAAATGAGGGGCTCCGTGGATCCCCTAAACGCTATACGAAGCCCCTCATTTGTTCTGTCCTAAAGCGGTGGAGGAGGTTCCCGGCGTGTCACCGCGGCTGCAGCAGCACCAGAGTCCTGACTGACGCTGAGGTTCAAACACAGAGGAACACGATCAGCGCTATTTTATTATAAGTCTGATATATGTTGTGATATGTGATGACATTATTAAGAGTATGACATGAATCTGGCTTCATTTCACCACCTCACAGCCTACGTCGCCAGTTCCCCGTGTCTTAAGTAAATTCTTACGGGAGGGTCCGAGTTGCCGTAAAGATAAGCAGATTTTTCGGTGGAGAGAGAGAGAGAAGCTCTTTATCAGGATCACCTGCGGAGCGCAACCACCCTGCTGTTCACCAAGGGACACTGGCCTGCCAGACCAAACCACCCTTTTCTTCAACTACAAAGATCCACGTAAGAGACTGTTTTGTGTCTGGGCAGAGAAACATAGTTAACACATTTAACTAGCGTAGTTTCAGGGGCACGGTGGCGCAGCTGGTAGTGCAGCCGTCTCACAGCAAGAAGGTCCTGGGTTCGATGCCCGCCGGGGACGCTGTGGGCGCTGAAGTGCGTGTTAGTTCCCCCATGACTTCAGTGCCCACACCCTGGGTGGGGTTGGCGAAAGGGCCTTTCTGTGTGGAGTTTGCATGTTCTCCCCGTGTTCCCTTGGGTAGCAATGTGAGCTACCCTCACAAAAACATGCACACAGTCCTGGGTTATACATGCCCCCTCTGGCCAACCGGGGCGCCAGATGGGGTGGGGAGGATCCGGCCGGAATAACGTGATCCTTCCACGCGCTACGTCTGGTCGGAGAATCCCCACCTTGTTTGGTGAAAAGAAGCGGCCTGCTCACTCCTCAGGTTAAGGAGGAGACCTGAGCTCAGTGCGGGGCCCTCCCGGGGTTGGTAGAGGATGGCAATGCCCAGGACTGTCAGGTAGGAGCACTGGGTGATAAAATGGGGGAAAAAACCGGGATAAAAAAAAAAAAAAAAAACTAGCGTAGTTTCGCTGATCCCGTCACAACTGTGTTTATTAGTTTAAGTGTGTTTGTTTATTTTATCGTTTGACAACTGTCTACTGCTGCATTCACGTTGCTGGATCTTGATGAAATGTTCCTCCAAAACAGAAAACAAAGCCCTTCCTCATTTCCCAGTTGAATGACCAGAGCGCACATGTGAAGTTAGTTTCACATTGGTGCGTCTCTGTGTGGGAAACATCAGAAGAACTTGGTTTTCCGGTATGTAAGTTATTCTAGTGTCTTGGGTTTTACTTTTCTCCTCTCATCCTCTCCTTCTAACCCCCCTCCCCCCGACACACATACACACTTATCTTGGTCATAAAGCCCAAGAGTTTGTTTTTCACTGGATGAGACGAAATCTCGTCCGCCATTTTGAATCACGCGAGACTCAGTCACCACGTGACTTTGTCAGACATCTTTTCTTTTGCATCACCACGTGTATGAACACACACACACTCTGTGAAGATGATCTGTGTAATGATGCTCTGACAGCTCACTCACTCATCTTGAACTGTTCTGTCAGGAAGGTGGAGCCCTTGGAAAGTTGCAGGGTATTTACATTTTTTGAATTATGGTTGAAAACCAAAAACAACAATCTCACCATTTACTCTGGGTATCACTACCATCTTCATGAGCAGCTGGAGGATGTTGTCGAGGGATCTGACCTGCAATTAAGCGTAATGTTGGTTTAAGTAACTGAAGATATTCACAGTTTTGTGTATTAAATGCAGCTCTCACCTGAAACTGGCCCACGTAGCTTGTGCCCAGGGTGACCGTCATTCTGCAAAAATTGACAATATTATAATGTTATGATCACATCCTTTCAAGGACCTCCAGGTCAAAGTCATCTGTTTACAGTATCTCACTTGTTCAGGCTGACACTCCCAGCAAGTTTCATTCCACTGACGACCATGTTGGTGGTCACGCTGGTGTCCTGCAAAAACAGCGATGGGACATTTTAGGTGTTTTTCCAACCATCACAATGGCTTTTCAGAATATTGCCTTCAAACTTACCACATTTAGCACAAAAAGAGGGGAAAGTGTGCCGTTGGGTTGGATGGCGTAGGCTGTCACACCAGCGGTGGCCTGAACCGTCATGTTGTTGGGTTCAAAAGTGGTGATGGGATTCTTCTCTGCCTTAACGAGGAGCTTCATCATCAGACCCGGGTATCGCTTGGCAATCTTAAAAAACAAAAAAAAGCTGTGATGCATTACTGCCAACACAGGCATTTCTGCATCTCTAAATAAATATATAACAAATACATCTATAAATCACAAATTTAAGGTCACCTCTGGGACGAAGACTCCAAATGTTCTCGTGCTGAGTCGTAAAGGAGAGCCCTTTGGGATCTGTTGTGACAGAGCAAGAAAAGTCTTAGATCAGAGTGATCTCATGGACATGGGTGTGCTAGAGAAGCAGAAGGATGGTGCGGACCATGTCGTCTGTGATGTACAGGCTGAGGATGCCGGCTTTGTTGTACACATATGCTGCCGAGTTGGCGGTGAAGGCAGAAATGCCAATGTACAACATCTTGTTGTTCTGTTGTGGCAGGGAAAAGGCTGCTGCTGCGAACGGAGGCTCCTGGTGCTTCCCAATGTTGTAGAATTCACCCTAACGACAAGAAGATGCGATGGAAGATTAAGTTAGATCTATAGACTATAAGAATGTGCAGTTATTTCCAACTCCTCACCTTTAAGTTGAGCTCTATCGCAGGTTTTGAAATGTTTGGTGATGACACCAGGGAATATTCAATTTCTGCATACTGGTCAACCTTGGCAACAACTGGAAAAAGGTAGAAGATTATTATTTCATCCTCTCATTAGAGAAAAAGGGTTAGGTTATTGAAAAAAACGTAAAGTTATACCGTTGAGAGTTTTCAGATGAGGGTTTAAATCAGAGACTGCTTTGGAGACCAGAGGGCATATCTGTAAAGAACCGAGGAGAAACATCATAACAGAGAACTAAAACAAGTGCTTAGATGGTGATTTATAAATCTAAAAGGCTCCTCAAAACTAACATGAATTACAAGGGGAACTATTTTTCTTTAAAAAATGTTATTCACCCATAACTTTCTTTTCTTTAATAAGATCAAACTTGTACAAAAGAACAATTTGAGAGTTATTCCTCTGATGTGTAATATCACAGTTTTATTTCTACATCATTTGATTTGACTCGTGTCAATTGGGCAGTTTTAGGAAATTTTTAAGCTGCTTTGTGTTTTTGCGCATTAAAAAATATTATATACAATAGTCGTCTTGGTATTGATTGTAAAAGCCAGCAGATGCAAGGAAGGTGTATTTAGATTAGGGATGCCCCGATACCGATACTGGTATTGGTATCGGGGCCGATACTGCCCTCATATACTCGTACTCGTACTCGCAAAAATTCTCTGATACCATGCACCGATACTTCATTGTTGTTGTAGTTACTGGTTAGCGCCGCTAGGGGGAGACGTTGAGCCGCCCCGCGGCTCCCCGGGTCAGTCTGCAGCCTGGCTGAGCAGCAGCAGCAGAGCTGCTGCTCTGTGGCTGTAGCCAGCTGTTCCATGTTTCAGTAAATTCTATCTTCCTTAATTATACAAACTGGACAGTTGAGTATTACCCTTACTTACAGGGAACTTTATTAAACACTCACGTAACTCACAGTACAACATAAACAATCCCATTGTTACATTCCGGTTAGCCGCGTTAGCCGGTTAGCCGCATTAGCCGGTTAGCCGCGTTAGCCGCGCCGGCAGCCCGCAATCTGTCTTGCTTTTGTCATCGTCCCTTATTTTGAAATATGTCCACACTGCTGACATCCCGCTTACATTAATTGTCACTATCTTGCCTGAAACGGCACTGCCAGTCTCACTAACGGGCACCACTCTATATAACCGGACTGTAACAATGGGACTGTTTATATTCTTCTTCTTATTCTCTGTTTTATTGGTGGATCGCAACCAACTTTAAGGTGCATACCGCCACCTACTGTACAAGAGTGTGTAACAATTTCATTTAGCCTGTTTTTTAAATTCTATTTGATTGTTTATGTTGTTTCACATGGACGGCTTCAGGTAAAGCACCGCACATGCGAAGTTGATGTACCTGCGATGAGACTAAAGCGCGGAGGAAAGCCCCGCTGGCCGAGTTTTGTTTAAAATTGAATTTCTGTTGCAAATAAAACCTGTCTTCCAATTCATTGCATTTTTCATAGAATTTTTAGCCTAGTTATTTTTGTGGTAGAAGTATCGGATTGGTACACGAGTACACAAATTAAAATAGTCGTACTCGTACTCGTACTCAGTGTGAAAAAAATGGTATCGGGACATCCCTAATTTAGATAAACATTTAAACTAAGAGGGAGCTCGTTTGGCCCGACATACTTGTGTGGGAAGACATTTTCGGTTATGAACATTAACAAGAACAGCGTGAGGACAAGGGTAAGTGACTCTCACCTGCGTGACAACTTGCACATCAAAACTCGTTTGAGCCAGGCCTGTTTACTGCAGTCGAGATCTCAGTATCACCCTTCAAATTAGTGCAGGCAATTTGTTTAGTTTTCTGAGGTGAATAAATTGACTTCAGCACCCACACCCTGGGTGGGGTTGGCGAAAAGGCCTTTCTGTGTGGAGTTTGCATGTTCTGCCAATGTCAGCTACCCTCACAAAAACATGCAACAGTCCTGGGCTCCACACTGCCCCCTCTGGCCAGACGGGTGCCAGATGGGGTGGGGAGGATCTGGCCGGAATAACATGATCCTTCCAAGCGATATGTCCGGCCGGAGTAGGGTGGGCCCAGACAGGGTGGGGCCCTGTCTGGTGAAAAGATGCGGCCTGCTCACTCCTCAGGTTAAGAAGGAGACCTGAGCTCAGTGTAGGGCCTCCCAGGGTTGGTAGAGGGGGAGCAATGCCCAGGACTTACTTAGGTAGGAGCACTGGGTGATAAAAAATGGGAAAAAATCCGGGATAAAAAAAAAAATAGAAACATTTATATTAAGGTGTTATGGTATTATATTGTGGGATGGTTCATATTTCTGTAAATCTTTAATGCGTCTTTCTATCACCAAATGTAAACCTCCAACCAGCTTATTTCATATAATGTTTGTTTAATGAACTTGTTTATTCTGTGGATCTGCTGCTTCTCATGTGCTCTGATGGGTCTCTGCTCGTCTTGCTGAGACTTCCCAACCACAAACCCCTAACAGATGACACGTCCTTTCAGGTTTATAAAGTTTTCTAAAAAAGTTTACAAGAGGTTTTTTTTTTGCTTACAAGTCAGCAGATTTAGATTAAGAGACCACAAACACTCATAACTGTTCATGGGTCATGACAAAAAGAGGATATAGGATATTTAAAGAATAGGCTGCTTTAGTACTGATATAACTTAATGAAGGACCTTCTGACGGTCTCAGACTCTCCTAACGATCTGCTTGTTCTGTTAGGAACATTAAACTATGAATTGCCATGTGTGTGCATGACCCCAGAAAGTGGTTTTAGTTACTTTATTGTCTGGTTATTCCTCACCTGTTGCTCCATTGCGTTACGCAAAGCCTTGTCAATGAATTGGCTAAAGAGATTGTACAGCCAGCTGAAAGAAAGATCAACCACAGACACCGTAAGTAAAAAGTGTAAAAACATTCACGCTCCCTCCTGCAGGTTCAACCCTGCTGCAGCAGGCTTCTCTTACCTGGCTCCACCATGGAACTTGACTCTGGCGCTGCCAACACTGGCAGCACAGTTGCCGCTACTGACCTCCGGTCGGCCCATCGCATCACTCTTGATTCCAATGCTTGTGCTGATTGTAAGCCCATTGACGTTCAAGTCAAAAGTGCCACTGTCCTTTCTGTTGAGAGACACAAGTCAGTGCTGCAGAAGAAGGTGCAGTTGCATTGTGTTTTAAAAAAAAATCTTTTACACTCACATCACTTGAAGGAACTTGACCCCCCAGTTTCCATGCAGACTGATTAAGGCATTAGCGACGCTCATTCCAACTCCGGTTCCTGGCACAAGAGCCACTGAAGACTGCGGTAATCCCACGTTCACTATTTGAATACTACAAGAATCCCAGTTACGGTACGTTAGGATAGTCAGGTCTCCAGTTTCAACAGAAGTTATAAAAGCATCAAATAAACTGCTGCCTTACTTTGTCAAGCTGTACTCGACCTTGCCAATGGGAGACACCTTCTGTTTCCCAGAAAAATCTGGGATTTTGATGGATTTGAGTTTCTGCTGTAAGGCAGCGATGCCCAGTACCCTGCCTATCAGAAGGGAGGAACATTTGATAACGAGGATTAAACTGTGTGGAGATCCTATGAATGAAAGAGGAAGTTTCAGCTGCGAGGCTTACCATACTCAAGGCCTTTTTCTGTCAGCCTGACCTTTACTCCGGGGTTGATGCTTGAGGACGTGGGTATAAGAGCCACCAGGGTCAGAAAGCAGATCAACATCTCGACTTCTGGGGGAATAAACAACAAAATCATTGGCAAACCTTCCTTATTTTAATAAGATAGCAGGGTAAACCAGGTGAAGCTTCTGCTTTGTGAAGAATTCTCAGAAAAATGTCAGTAAAACCCAAATAAACACATGGTCAAATATACATGTAAATGAAGAGCTCCATCACATACAACAGTATCACACTCAGCGCCTTACTGAAGTAAAAATAAAGAATGATTGTGACTTTTGAACATTAAATACCAAAACGTGATTTTCTGTGTTTTATGTTTCTAACTACATGGAAATGTGGTAAACTCCAGGTTTTAAGTTGCCGGTGTCCCAAAAGGAGACTTTGGTTGAGCATGTTTGGTATTTTTGGATGGGGGAGGCCTATGAAAGAGCTAACTGTCAAAACTCAGATGAAACCACATGACTTTTATTAAATTAGGCTGATTTTCAAGGTCTAACCCACAACTTTTGTCTGCTCCATGCATGCTCATTGAGTAAGGGCAGAAACCTTCCAGGTTGTGCAAACAGAACGCAAACATTAGGATTAAAACGATGTACAAACTACTGCTAACTTAAAAATACCTTAAACCAATGGCATCATCATTTGTTTATATTTGTCCCCTGATATGTTTTTCTATGTGAATGCAAATTCCCAAACACATCCACCCATGACATTGTGTAATGCGATTTGTATTGAAGTCACGTAATACTGATCCAGATTTTTCCTTTGCACAACATTAAGAAAACAAATAGAACGGTAAAAACACATTTTCCAGATTGTTATCAGCTGATTAGAATCAACAGTAACCTGACGCTGAACCCCGCTGCAGTTTTCAGATTTTACAGTTACTTAACTTTTTTTGGAGGTGTGTATTATAAATAGAGTGACTATCTTTAGAGAGATACACCATTTGAATTTATGGAAACTTGTCTAAACACATACTCTAAGTCTTACCTGAAGCAGCAGATTCTCAACAACAGATGATCCGTTTGTTTCTGCAAGTCTGACCTCCGACAAGGCGCAGTGAAGGAGGAAGTGAGAGACATGGCTTTTAATTTACTCTCTAAATGAGGAAGTGATGTCAGTGAGGGGCATAACCTACAACTCATAAGCAAACTTAGAATCTGTCACTTTTCTTCATTTATGTAACAGTGGAAACTTCAGACTCAGGGTGTTGTTTGAAAAAACTAAACTCAGAAAAACTAAATGACACAACATTGTGTGTGGAACCTTATTTATTAGGGCCCGAGCACTGACAGTGCGAAGGCCCTATTGTATCTGTAGGAATAGTTTTTTTTTTTCTCATTTTTCTTCCGGCAAAAGGAGGGCCTTTTTGCCCCCCTAAACGTGCCCCAAAAGTCACCAAATTTTGCACGCAAAAAATTTGATATTTAATGGTTTGCATTAATGGGCGTGGCCTAATGGCTCAACAGCGCCCCCTAGAAAACTTTGTGCCTCAAGCCCCACAATACGGTTTGACGTACATGCACGAAAATCGGTACACACCTGTATCATGTCGCAACTTAAGGAAAAGTCTCTTGGCGCCATGGCCGAAACCAAACAGGAAGTCGGACATTTTGAATGAATCGTGTAATTTTGGCGCAATTTATGCCATTTCTTCGGACGTTTCTTCGCCTGAACCGTAACGTGCACCCAGGTGTGTTATACATCAAAATGTGCGTCTCCATCCTGCGACGACGGCATTACTTTTCTCAGTCAAAAGCGTTACCGTGGTGACGATAGACGCCAAAAATCGTGCCCCCCTTTTATCTGATTGGTCCATATTTGATAGTTCCTACTTTCTGACATAACTTTTGAATGGTTTGATATAAAGAGTCGTGGGTGGTGTCATCTGACTCGGTTTTGAGTCCTTGACCTTCATTGGCATGAATTAGCCCCGCCCCTTTTTCTGATTGGTCGGTATTGGATAGATCCTATTTTCTGCAATAACTTTTGAATGGTTTGACATAAAGACTCGTGGGTGGTGTCATCAGACATGGTTTTGAGTCCTTGAACATAATTGCTGCAGATTATCCCTCCCCCCTTCATCTGATTGGTCGATATCTGATAGTTCCTATTTTCTTCCATAACTTTTGAATGGTTTTATATAGAGAGTCGTGGGTGGTGTCATCCGCTAAATGTCCAGGCCTGAAGAATCTACATGCAAGTCATACAAGCGCTTCCACTGTAGCACGCCTGAACATGCACAAGGGTGCGAGGGCCCGTTCATCGCTGCTTGCAGCTTTAATTAAATTTATTTTGGTTTTTGTTTGCTTTTGTGTTGTTGCTGCTGTTACTGCTTTTGTAGTTCCTCACGTACATTTCCATTGACCACAAACAATGAGACCAGGTTCCTCAAACCGTTTCTAAAATATAAAACATTTCGGCCATGTCAGTCTCTCTACGGCTGTTTTAATTAAATGTGGTTACAGCAGCTTTTGTTGCCAAATGTTTTGTTCTTTGGATGTTTTGTAATTAACTATTATTGTGTCATCACAACAGCAGATCTCCAATTAAACCACGTAGGTCACTTCTTTTACCTTGCAGCTTTAACCCCTTACGTCATTAGATCTGAGCCAGCTATAATAGCAGATGATGGCCACGCCCCCACGGTGTTAATTTGTGACAATTAAATTAATTTGCTTGTCAGGAAAAAGGCATTGAGCTTTTCTCTCATGTTTGGTCTTGGACAAGGAAACCAGCAGCTCCTCTTGTAAACACGAGCAGGAAAAGCTTTGCTCTTGTTCACCGATAGTTAATGTCATCATGGTTGGAGTTCACGTTCATGTGCCAGCGTGCTTGTGTCAGTGTTTCCCAGAAACATTGTGTTTGTTTTATTTTTCTATTTTCTTCTGATCATTGCGCATTTGTTTGTCTCTTCTTTTTTTTAATTTCAGTAATATGGGTGAACTCATTAGATTTCATGGTAAATGGGCTCCTCTATGTAAAAATAAATTTCTAAACACAAACCCCCCCCCATTATTATTATTATTATTATTATTATTATTATTATTATTATTATTATTATTATTATTATTTTTAATTGTTGTTGTTATTATGCACAAACTACAGTCCTAAGAAAACATAGTTCAGGGTCAAATAGACTTACATTTCAAACTTTACATTGAAGTTTATTTCCTTCACTCACTCACTCATTTCAATCAGTATTTCTCTGTAACATCTCCTCAAAAGACGACTGTTGAGAATTAAATTCACCAACAGATGGTGACATTTATCTCCTACTAAATAGTCAAAAACTTCTTAACAACATAAATTGATATAAAACTACAGCCAATTTATAATATATCGGCTAAATTTTAACATATGATTTAACATATCATATGAGCACCAACTGGTCATTTTACCAATCTTTTTCAGGTGAATCACCGGGCGATAATGCATTCAATAAATGTTGATCAGGGCCGCTAGAAAAAAGGTCTCCAGTCTAGACAGAGACTGGAGACAGAGATTCCTATCTAATGAGCTTTGTTGTTTGTGCCACAAAGTTTTATTTCAACAACATACTCACCTTCAAGTGAAGCATGAGTTTCCTCATGTTTTACCTTTTTTTTCTCTTGCTCGCTCCTGATTCTTGACGTCTTTTTGACGACATGTTGAACCTGCAAGAGCCTGTATTTAAAGATGAATAGACTACTGTACTTACATTTTACTTATTTATTTTTTCATTTAAATTTTTTTTAATATCTTATTTATTCACTCGTTTATGTGTCATTCTCACTACTCCTGTTAATTTCACTGGAATTTTATATTTATATTTATTTTTTTGTTACATATATATTGGAGATCTTGTCTGATGTACTTTGTGTATAACTTCTTCTCAATAAAAAAAAAACACAAAAAAAAAACAGCCTGCCATGGAGAACCACAAAAAAAAAAAGCTGTGCACCCATCTGATTGGTCAGGTGTCGAGTGTTGTCAATCATTGCCATCATTGTCAGATTACAGGTCTATTTTCTTTTACAGTCCTGAAAGATCCTAGTGTTCATTTGTCTGGTGCACCATAAGAAAACAAGTGAACAGAATCAAGTTATTACAAACTTTATTATATAATGCGGGCAGCATGGTGGTTTAGTGGTTAGCACTGTTGCCTCACAGCAAGAAGGTTCCCAGTTCGACTCCCAGGCCCGGCAGGGTCTTTCTGTGTGGAGTTTGCATGTTCTCCACGTGCTTGTGTGTGTTCCCTCCGGTTACTCCGGTTTCCTCCCACAGTCATGCGTACTAGGTTCGTGGATGATTCTAAATTTCCCGTATGTGTGAGTGTTTGTATGTCTGGTTGTTTGTATATATGTGCCCCTGCAATGGACTTCTCTTGATTGTCTTCACTTATCGAAGAGTAAATATCTGAACTATTTTAAAAGCCTAGTCATAAAACAGGAGTTGACCCTGTAAATATAGAAAAACCACCAGTGTAGAATCTTATACAAAAACCCTTCAAACTCTTAAACTATTTTATAAAATCCTAACAGTCCCTTAAGAAACGTGGTTTTGGAGGGTATTTTTCCTAAGCTATATAAATTCTATACAACCAAAGTAATAGCTCAATTAGATTAACAGGTGGTATGTCTCCTAGATCAGTGGTCCCCAACCCCCGGGCCGCGGCCCGGTACCGGGCCGCCGTGGGTCATTTGGTACCGGGCCGCACAGAGAGAAATTTTTTTTTTTTTTTTTTTTTCCTGGCAAAATCTTTTTTTTTTTTTTTTTTTTTTTAAATTAAAAAATAATTTCTGTAGAATCCCCGACTGATGATGGATGACCCTCAAACTGATGGTTCACAATGTTTTTATTCCTTGGATGTAAATACACTGCAAACACACCGTAAGAGCTATAAAGGAAGAAAATAAAATAAAATAGTTAGTCTTTCTACATTCATATAAGTTTAACTTAAATACAGACCGACGCAGCTGCTCGCTCGGTTGGCAATAAAGCTACCACAATTACATGAGCGACCAAACTCAAGCTGGACATAAATACGGTATAAAATTTGCACAAATCCTCATCAGCAGGTGCTGTTTGTGTCAGTTAGGCTCCACTTTAGCATTCCCGACACTAGTTTAGTCTTGCAGTCACACTTTCTACTGCCGTTAAACTTTTACCGTTAAAGCGCCGGATGTTTACGAGGTCTCGGTGAGACGCCTTCAAAATAAAAGCACTAAATATCGGTCTACTTAATATATAACAATAAAATAAAAGCCTGGCTTTAAATAACGTTAATGAGAAAACAAACATAAAAACACATTACTGAAACACTGATATTATAGGTAATTTACAATTTCCATTATTTCACTTTATTTCTTCAAAAATTATGTTTTTATTATTATTATTATTATTACTACTACTATAGCGAAAATACCACAGTTTTTAATGCCAGTCATTTTATTTAGTTTTTATCAGCTACACCTTTAGATTGGGCCGTGAAAATATTGTCAGACATTAAACCAGTCCGCGGTACAGAAAAGGTTGGGGACCACTGTCCTAGATGCAACATTTCTAGAGGTATCAGACAAGGTTCCCCAGCTTCACCATACCTCTTCCTACTGGTGGCTCAGATGTTGGCTGATCATATCAAATCAAGTCAGATAAACGCTATCAATATTTTAGGTGGAGAGCTTGCCATTACTCATCTGCGGATGATACAACACTCTTTCCTAGAGATGAAAACCAGGTTCATATTGCAATAAGTAGGCCTACTATAAATGAATTCTCCAAAAGTGTGAAATTATGTACATTAAGAACGGTTTGAGATCATCCATCTCTGTAGTATTCCAGTCAGGAATTAACTTGTTTACCTGGGTATCACAATTACCAAGGACCAACAGAAAAGAACTTAATTGAACTTCAATCCAAAGAACCAAAAAAAAGTTGAACCAGTGGGATATCTCTCTCAGAGGTAGAGTTCTACTCTCTAAGGCAGAAGGTTTATCACGCTTAACGTGTTCATCTTTGTCTTTGTATGTGGAGAACAAACGTATTACTAAGATCGACAAGCTACTTCTCAACACTTTTAAAATAACCTGGTTCATAACGTTTCTTTAAAAATCCCAATTCTTTATGGGATGTCATACCCTTCCATACGTTGTTAAAACTGGGAGGGTTAAACTTTTTCTTAACCTGTAACTACAACATTGATAAAATCCTGATAAAAATGTCAATACAGTATTTCTCCCCCAGGCTTTCCTCTCTTGGTCTCTTATTTTCAAACATCATTTTTCACTCAATAAATATTACATATGGAACAACAAAGACATACTGTTTAAACATAAATCTCTATTTATTGAATACTTGTTTAATGATAATATTACATTCGTTGCTCAATTATTTAACGGGGCCGGTTTTCTTTACTCGTATACTGAGTTTCTAGAAGAATACAATATCCCAGTTTCTTCTGGAGATTATGCAAAAGTCTTTGGAATGATTTCTTCTTGTGTTTGTATGCTATTAGAGCTCAAACAATAGTGGAAACCCAACAACCACCCTGGTTATCTCTGACTGACATTTCACTTGGTAAGATCTGTATATCCTGCAACGATGGTAAGAACAATAAACTGATCAGACCCCTGTTTAAATCAGATGTCATGACAGTGCCATATGTGGAACACATTAACGGGAAAAACGTCCGGCTCTTATCAACAGATACCTGCTGACCAACAAGCTTAGGGAAATCTCATTTAAAATAATTCATAAGTTATACCTATCTAACGGTCATATTGCTGAACCATTCAAAAGAGCCATTGATGTGAATTGCACTTTCTGTTCTGTGAATGCTGAAAAGGTAACAAATTTGTTTTGTCACTGTCCTGTTGTCTGAAATTTTTGATGATCGATGCTTGCAATTTTATTATTAGAAACATTGAATAAGAATTTTGTTTGTTTTGGAGCAATGTGCTTTTTGGCCTCTGAAAGTAATAAGACAAACAGTAATAAGACCTACGGAAACATTCATAATGTAAGTTCACACATAAAAAAAAATCTTAATGACAAGGCAATAAAAACTTTGAATGTCTGTAATCTTTTTGGCATTTTCCTGTATCTTCTCATCCTCCTGGTAAGGTATATCATGTGATGTTTGCACATATGCATGGTCATGGATGTATTCTACCTCTATGTTGAAGCTATATATTTCTGTAAACTGTGCACATGTTAAAGTTTTGTGAAAACAAAAAAAACACCAAAAAAAAGTCTCTATTCTCTCTTCTATGTCACGGTAACACATACAGTATGTGCATTCATTGTGCATATGTGTTACCGCGCAAATGCGTCCCCTCGTGCAAAATATGGCCCATTGGAAGATGAGGCCCTACGCAGAGAGCATGTTCTGCCTTCAGGGAGGGGCGGCCCTGAGTAGGATTCAGAACACAATTTTAACTTTAAAGACATCATCACAGAGATGTAGAGACCACTGCATCAATTTAAATGGCAGTCAATTGAGGTATTGTGTAGAGTCAGTGCATGAGATTCAGAGTGGGTCTGACGCCAGAACTAGTGAGTCTGCACATCAGCTGCTCATCATCAGCTGCTCATCTGCACTGCAGGCCCACATCTTAGATACTTTTTTTTTCTTTTTTTTATATATATACTGCTGTTTTCATGAGAATGACTCAAAAATAACAGATGTATTTATTTATGAACACCTTTATAAAAATTGTTACAACTATCTCAGATGAATGATGAATGAATGACAGCAACTGTGCTACTGGAACTACCAAAAGCTGATGCCTTTCCCAAGATGGCGGACTGATTACTGCTGTGTTTACTTTGATGTAGTGGATTTCTATTTTTAAAAAACTGTGTCATTCCGTCTTCGGCCTAAAGGGGGCAGTAGAGCACTTCCTCTCTAAAAAGCCAGTTGAATAATCTGTTTAACATTCACATGTTGAATTTAAGCCTACATGACTTTAATAAACTTGTTTAAAATAAAATAGTTATAGCTTCAGGCTAGTGAGCTGTGTATCCACGTATTTCATTTAAGTATTTTCTTCAAAATCAAGGCATTTCAAGGAAATCATTACATTGTTTTAAAACAGTTTGCCTTGTTGGAAAAGCATTATGCCATTTCAATGACTGAAAAATTGTGAGCCCATTAATTAGATATCACCAGCTAAAACACACTAGACAGTAATGCAACATTTCTTCACAGCAGGGATTTGCAAGCTGACAGGATTAGTTCCAGCCACTGGAGAGAACAAAACGAAGAGAGCTCACAGTTGTAGGTCTGAGAGTGGACAGCCCGGAGGCAGGAGCAGAAGGGGGCACAGCAACCAACCTGAACTGTGTTCTCACTGCTCCTCCAGATGCACCTCCTCTGTAGCTGCACAGATTCCTCACTGTGCATTTCATCCCCCCCTTTGAGACTGTCTGCAGACATTAGGCTTCTAATATACCGTGTTCCTGTCCCCGACAAGCAAGAGGGATGTCAGGTTAAATGTCTGTGTGAATTTATTTATCATTTTCTCTGATCTTACTGTGAACACCATCTTCTGAGTCACACAAATATAATGTGCAAAATGCTTGATGCAGCACATCTTGTTCTATTTCGACATATCAGTTTGATGAAAAAAAGCATGTTTACTTTGTGTACTTTCATATCCTTTAGTATGATGTTAGACCTGTTCATGTACATCAGTTTTTTTTTTCTCTGCGTTTTCACACTACAATCTGTGTCACTACTGGTTTTACATAAATCTAATTTTTTTTTAATACAATACATTTTTTTTAAACAGATATTCTCAAAATAGTGGGAGTGAGAGTGTGTAATTGTTAGTCAACATGTGGGCCTGCGATGGACCGACGGCTTGTCCAAGGTGAACCCCTGTATTTTACCTGAAGGGAGCTGGAATAGAGTCCAGCAGAACACCGATGAATCCCAAGTAGGAATAAGCGGTAAATTATGCTTATTATATTTAAGCAAACATTATTACTTAAGGGAGACTGTATCAGTTGTTGCATAATATAACTAATGTTATCTTGGTGTTAATTTGAATGGAGCTCATTCCCTCTTGGTGGAAAAATGGTTCAGCCATCTTTTAAATACAGAGTGAGGAACAGGGTTTTCATATCATCTCCATGCCCTTCATACAGAAGTGATGTTTTCCATGTTTCTATGTTTTCTATGTTCATTTTCACTTTTCATTCATTTCCCATAAAAACAGAGAACAAGATTCTGTCTTAATTAACACTTGAGGATCCCTTAAATGTACCACCTGGTGATCTTGAGCCAAAAATGCATGAATGTCTTACACCACCCTAATTCTACTCAAAACTACCAAATATACAATCATTTTTCTTCAATTCCCCATTTGAATTAATGATGCAACTATTGTTACCAAAAAAGTAATTATTTTTTAATAAATAATTAATATAGGGGGTTGGGGAGTATTGCTTGTGATCACAGTCTTGGATAAAATTGTAATGCACATCCGGAAGTGTGTGTGTATGGGGGGGGGGGGGGGGTCTCTTGTGTCCAAGAGACACAGGGAGAAAGAGGACAAGGGAGCTGCTCACAGCTGAATCACCGGTGGAGCATAAAACCAGCAACGTGTGGACCGAGACCAGAACCACGAGTTCCACAACCACCAGGAAGCTGCCGACTACCTCCAGAACAGCTCAAAGTAAGAGGCTTGTGTCATGGCAGAATTAGTTAAAGCGATAAGCGTTCAGTGTGTTTGCTGTTGTTTTGTTTTGTTTATTACTGTGTAACGCACCGACAGTCTCCCAAGCGGACCGACGGTCGTTACGTTGTATTGTTATATTGCTACGGGCCCGTGTAAGTGGACCCATATAATGTGTCCCCTAACTACCGAAGCGGTTCGCGCTCCTGTTTCCCCGTCAAAAGCTTAGAGCGAGTGCCATCTTTCTTCACACACGCACGTACATAATCGGAAGTTTGTGTTTTAATGTTTAGTTAGTTGTTGTTCATGTGTAGTTTCGGCATCAGAATTTAGAAGTGTTGTTTCATTATCTTTTAACACTTGTGTAAATAAATTCTGATTCATTTGAATGAGAGAAGTTGTTTGTGTTTATTTTGCACATATTTGTAACATTTGCTGGTTGTGAAGGCCTGTGCTCGGGCTCCTTCCGTCACTGTTGCTCTATAGAGCCTCCCTGGAAACAGGCTGATGATGAACTAGTGAAGTGGTGTATAGTGACAAGAGAAGAGGGCCAAGCACTGATCCCTGTGGCACCCCTGTTGCCAGCTCATGCGATCTGTACGCTCGTCCTTGCCATGATACTCTGAAGGATTTTTCTGAGAGGTAAGACATGAACCACAGGAGGACAGATCCTGAAATGCCAAGCTTTGAGAGTGTGGAGGATGTGGTGGTTGACCGTGTCAAAGGCAGCAGACAGGTCGAGCAGTATGAGGACTGAGGATAGACCAGCAGATCTGGCAGCCCGTACTGTCTCAGTAACTGACAGAAGGGCAGTTTCAGTTGAGTGGCTCTGCCTAAAGCCAGACTGATGTGGATCATACAGGCAGTTGTCGTGAAGGAACTGTGAAATCTGACTGAAGACGGCACGTTTGAGAAGTTTAGACATGTATGGGAGAAGTGAGAACAGCCGGTAGTTTTCAACCTGGGCAGGGTTGGGTGTGGGTTTTTTCAGCAGTGGGGTGACCCGAGCTTGTTTGAAGGCAGAGGGAAAGATGCCAGATTTAAGAGAGGAGTTGATAATGTGGGTTATTGCCGGTTCGACGGTAGGTAAAATGCTCTGCAGGATGTCAGGATCAAGAGGACAGGTTGTTGGTTTTGAGCCGACTAGAAGTTTAGAGACTTCATCCTCGTTTAGAGACCAGAAGGAGCAGAGAGAGGCACCAGTGGCCGGTTGGAGTGGGCTGAGATGGACAGGCTCAGAGAATTGGTTACTGATAGTAGCAACCTTTTCAGTGAAGTAGGACGCAAACTTTTCTGCAGAAAACCCAGTAGGTTGTTGAGCAGGTCGTGGAGAGAGAAGAGAGTTAAACGCCATGAATAGTTGTAGGGAGTTGGGAGCATTTTGGATTTTGTTCTGGTAAAAGTATACCATAGCAGCCTTTAAGCTGGATGTGAAAAATGTACATCTTTGTTTGTACTACTATACAAGCGGCCGAGATGAGTTTCCTCCGCAGGGTGGCTGGACGCTCCCTTAGAGATAGGGTGAGGAGTTCGGTCACCCGGGAGGAGCTCGGAGTCGAGCCGCTACTCCTCCACATTGAGAGGAGTCAGCTGAGGTGGCTTGGGCATCTGTACCGGATGCCTCCTGGACGCCTCCCTAGGGAGGTGTTCCAGGCATGTCCCACCGGGAGGAGACCCCGGGGAAGACCCAGGACACGCTGGAGAGACTATGTCTCTCGGCTGGCCTGGGAACGCCTCGGACTCCCCCCGGAAGAGCTGGAGGAAGTGTCTGGGGTGAGGGAAGTCTGGGCATCCCTGCTGAGGCTGCTGCCCCCGCGACCCGGTAACGGATGAAGCGGGAGAAGATGAGTGATGATGAGTGAGTGTTTGTACTCAGACAAGTCAGTATGCTCTTTGGATTTGCGCCACTTTCTTTCTGCTGCCCTAAGTTCAGCTCTGTGGTCCCTCAGAACCTCTGTGAGCCATGGATTGCGAGGTTTCTGTCTATCTGGTTTGAACACCAGAGGACAGAGTTTATCCAAAGGGAGGCAAGTGAGGAGCAGAGTGTTTCTGTAGCCTCATCAACAGATAGTGTGGGAAAGTCCTAGAGGGAAGGGAGGTTAGAGCAGACCTCATCAGACAGCTGTGTAGGGCTGAGAGATCATACGTTTCTGCGCTAGAAAACCATCTTTGGAGTCAGGTGAGTGACATGAGGAAGGGAGATGGAAAATTTAACAAGGAAGTGGTCTGAGAGGTGCAGTGGTGTGACACACACGTCAGCTGTAGTGCAGTTTCTGGTCAGGACCAGGTCAAGGATGTCACCAGCTTTGTGTGTTGGAGGAGTCTGGACCAGTGTAAGATTGAAAGAGTGGATGAGAGCCAGAAACTCATTTGTCTGTGCCAATGTGAATGTTCATGTCTCCCAGTACAATTAGTGGACAGCCATCATCAGGAATGTCAGAGAGAATCATGTCCAGTTCAGAGATGGACTCATCCATGTGGCCTCCCGGAGGGCAGAATGTAAGCAGTGAAGGGCTTAGAGATTTTTAATTCGTGATATTCAAGTGATGAGCAGTTAGCAATGGTACAGATGGATGTGAAAATCCACTTTTTGGACATAAGAATGCCTGTACCGCCACCTCGTCCAGCGAGCCAGGTGTTTGAGTGAATTCTGTATCTACGGATAGAGCAGCGGGTGTAGCTGTGTTTTCTGGGCGGATCCAAGTCTCTGTCAGGGCTAGGACCTGAATGTCTGAGAGATGTAACAATGAACTGATGAACTCTGTTTTGTTAACTGCGGACTGACAGTTCCAGAGATCGAAGGTAACAGAGGATGTGACAGACAGGTATACCATGGAACAACACAGGTTTTGCGGATTGCGCTGCCTATCGGAGGTGCGACTTGGTCTGTACCCATATCTGACTGGGATGGTTTTGAGACACATTTTGCACTACTTTGGTTGCTCTGCTCGGTGGACTCGCGCAGGCAGACTTGCAGGTCTTTACCCTATGTGGTCTTAACATGTTGTGTCCTGAAATAAGACAACTTCGTATGTCTTTACTTTACTTTATTCAAGGAACAGCAAATGTAACATATCCCCAAACATGTACCAAACTATGAAATGTACTTCAACTCTTCAGATAGGGAAATTTCCTTACTGTTCCTTACCTTACTTTTATTACCTCCATATAATAAAATATGTGCTTCCCTGCTGAGGCTGCTGCCCCCGCGACCCGGGAACGGACAAGCGGGAGAAGATGAGTGAGTGAGTGAGTGAGATGTGCTTAAAAAACAACAACATAAAATTACCCTTACATTTTTAAATTGTTTTTCTTTGAAGACTTAATTAACTTATAATTTCAGTATAATTTCTTATAAATTCAACTCCTGAAAATAAAATCAACAGTTAACAATTCACTCCTGCATTTGTACATTTAGACAGAATATCCCTTTATGTAAGAACAAAATCTAGTCCACTCGGGTGCTCTTTTGAGCCTGACTGGTCTGGCATGTGGTATGCGTTGCATTGGTTTTGGTACAGCTGGTATAGCTGACGTAGCTTCAAAGTCCAGGTTGTCACTCTCCTTCTCCTGAAGATAGGCAGGTGCGAGGTGAGATGCATTCCAGCACCGTCCATCTGACAGCAGGTAGGTGTACTGTCCCTTTTTCCCCACCACTTTCAGTGGTTTGGAAAACCTGCGCTGTGTTTTGGGAAGAATACTAGGCTTTTTTACCCGCACATATGACCCACATGCAAAGGATACAGCAGTTGCACCACGTTTCCGATCAGTGTATGGTTTGCTCTTATTCTGTTTTTCTCCCACTCTGGTGGCAACCTACTGTGATGACAGTGGTGCACCGTGTGGAAGTGGACGTCCAGCCACATGAAGTTTAGTGCGCATAGGTCGACCATGCAACAGTTCCGCTGGTGAGCACTGAGTTGTGGAGTGAGGTGTTGCACGATATATGTGTAAGAAATCCCGTGTGAACTCCTTCCAGGGTTTCCCTTCCAGCGAAGCAGTTTGCAGACTGTCCTTCAGGCTGCGATTCAAGCGTTCGATTTCTCCATTTGCCCTCGGATAATAGACAGAAGATTTTCTGTGCACGATGCCCCTGTCTTGGAGAAATGTTTCAAACTCATGTGACACAAATTGCGAGCCGTTGTCTGAAACCAGCTCTGTAGGATCACCCTCTCTGCTGAAAACTGCAGATAAAAACTGTATGACAGTTCCTGAGGTGACATGTGGAACAAAGGCTAGCTCGGGCCATTTGCTGTAGTGGAACATCACATAACCCCAAGTAGGCAGTAACAATGCTGATGCCTCGCTGACAGTTCAGCGCCCCGAGTGTGGTGAAATACCAGAAGTTGACTCAGCTGCAATCGCTAGGCTAATTGCATCTGGCTGACCACTCAACCACGGGAGTGGCAAAGTCTAAACCATGCCATCTCCACCTATAGTATAAATGTTTACATAAGCCATGCGCTCAGGGTCTTTTTTATTGCATCTGTGGACAGTCAGTGTTTTATTACTTGGACTTGTTGGTGTAGGACCCTTGAGCTCACAATTCTGTATAATAAACACTTCTGGTGAATTTTGATCGGATCAGTTCCTTCTTTCAATAAAAAAGAACTCTGACAAAACATACTAGCTAAACAGTGATAGCTTAGACTCTACACTAGACTCTATCATGGCATCGATTTAGATTGTGTTTGACTGTGTTGTGAACAGCAGTATATTTAGGGCCCGAGCACTGACAGTGCGAAGGCCCTATTGTATCTCTAGGAAATTTTCTCGTTTTTCTCGTTTTTCTTTTTCCGACGAAATGAGGGCCTTTTTGCCCCACTAAACGTGCCCCAAAAGTCACCAAATTTTGCACGCAAGCCAAGCCTGATGAAAAATTTGATATTTAATGGTTTTCATTAATGGGCGTGGCCTAATGGCTCAACAGCGCCCCCTAGAAAACTTTATGCCTCAAGCCCCACAATACGGTTTGACGTACATGCACGGAAATCGGTACACACCTGTATCATGTCGCAACTCAAAGAAAAGTCTCTTGACGCCATGGCCAAAACTGAACAGGAAGTCGGCCAGGGCGCAAGAGCCCGTTCATTGCTTTAATTTTATTATTAGTATCGTATTTTCGATCCTTCTTGACTTCTATCAGAAGTGAAAACACTGACTGATGACAGCGGGCTCTGTTCAGAACTCTAGACTAGAGCGATCCGCCATTTCCAGTTGTTCTTCTTTCTTTCTTTCTAGGCAACATCACATATTAGCGCCACCTGCAGTTATCGGGACGTATTACGTATTAGCATCCAACATTATGCCTGTTGAGCTAGAAAAATAAAAGTTTCTCGCTCTGCTGAGCGAGAAAAATAAAATAAAAATTACATTCCACACATCACACAACTCCTTTCTGTACATGATAATGAAAAAGAGATTAAAACAATAAATCAATACATAAATTAAAGGGGTCCTACAGCATCTGGCACCTATCCATCATTCTAATTTACAACTTAATCAAATTAATCGATCAAAAGGTGGAAATCCCCCAACAACCCTAGTTCCATAGGTCAAAAGGTTACTGGTGAAATGTCACTTTTCAAACTCAATTGGGCAGTTAGTCTGACGCAAGGGGGCACATTTTCGTTTTTTCTTGCTTAATCAAATTTACCACAATTTTGCAAGAGGATGCGTTTGAAATAAGAATTTGAAGAAATTTCTGAATTACAAAGTTTGATTGAGCCACAACATTTACCGTACAAATATTGACACAGCTCAGTAACGTTTGCATGAAACCTTTTCAGACATCTTAACAAAGGTTTTGACAGTTGGTTCAAAGCATCTGCAGGTTATGTTACTCCAGGTTTCTTATGTCACTATGAAGTTTTGCATCTTAACAAATTACCTTTTTCTAGCTTTTTACAGCTAGCTGTAAGTCTGCTTTGTGGGTCCAATTTTATTGTTGTAGTAATTGTAAATATCTTTTTCCTTCAACTTCATTTTGTTTAGGTCAAATTTTACATTCCCCTCAAAAGTCTTTCGTGAATTTAAGAGAGTGGGGTGAAACATTTCAGATATTCTGATATTTTGTCTCTTTCTTCTTGTGAACAGGTCTCGAACTGGTGCAACAGTCATCTCTCAATATGATCCACATGTTCTGTTAAGGGAGGTCAGGAGGCAGGCCGGTACCTGCACCTTCGTCTACCTCAGCCCTTTGTAAAATGTCTGCACTGTTGTTGCAGACATTTTGACGGAAAAATGTGCTAATATCCTGATATTTTTCCTCACAGAACATTGTAAACATTTCAATTGATGACAAAGTGGGTCTCCTCTACTTATATTTATTTGTTCAGAAGCTTTAGATACTGCTTTGTATCAATCATCTGTCTAAAATCACCTGAAATGCAGACATTTATTTTTACATTGAAGAGCCCATTCATCATGAAATCTAATGAGTTCATCTGTGTTACTGAAATTTCAAAAAAGAAGAAAAAACTTCAAGAGATGTCACTTTGAAGAGAAAAACAAACGGGCAAATGATCAGAAGAAAATAAAACAAGAAAAATAAAACAAATACAATGTTTCTGGGAACCACTGACACAAGCACGCTGGCACAAGAACGTGAACTCCAGCCATGATGACATTAACCGTCGCTGAACAACAGCAAAGCTTTTCCTGCTCGTGTTTACAAGAGGAGCTGCTGGTTTCTTTGTCCAAGACCAAACATGAGAGAAAAGCTCAATGCCTTTTTCCTGACAAGCAAATTAATTAATTTAATTGTCACAAACTAACACCGTGGGGGGGTGACCATCATCTGCTATTATAACTGGCTCAGATCTAATGACATAAGGGGTTAAAACTGCAAGGTAAAAAAAAGTGGCCTATGTGGTTTAATTGGAGATCTGCTGTTGTGATGACACAATAATAGTTAATGAAAAAACATCCCACAGTTGGCAACAAAAGCTGCTGTAACCACATTTAATTAAAACAGCCGTAGAGAGACTGACATGGCTGAATGTGTTTAAATATTTTATATTTTAGAAACGGTGCGACAAACTGCTTTCAGCCTGCTTTCATTGTTTGTGCTCAGTGGAAATGTGAACGTGAGGAACTAGAAAGCATAAACAGCAGCAACAACACAAAAGCAAAATAACACCAAAATAAAATTAATACATTTGTTTCCACACAGAATGTGGTGTTGTTTAGTTTTTTCAAACAGTCAGTTGAGCCGTTACATAAATGAAGAAACATAAATGAAGAAACGTGACAGTGAAAGTTTGCTTCAATTGTAGGTTGTTCCCCTCACTGACATCACTTCCTAATTGAGAGAGTAAATTAAAAGCCATGTCTCTCTCTTCCACCTTCACTGCACCTTGTCGAAGAAACTGATCATCTGTTCCTGACAATCTGCTGCTTCAGGTAAGACTGAGAGTATGTTTTTAGACAAGTTTCAAGAAATCCAAATGCTTTATCACTTTAAAGATAGTCACTCTATTTATAATACACACCTCCAAAAAAAGTAACTGTAAACTCAGAAAACTGGAGCAGGGTTCAGTGTCAGGTTTACTGTTGATTCTAATCCGCTAATAAATATCTGCCAAACAGTGGCGGCTGGTGATAAAAATTTTTGGGGGGGTGCACTGGTGAGTGGGGATTAGGGTTAGGATCAGTGTTGTGCTAGTTACTGAAAAATAGTAACTAGTTACCGTTATTAGTTACTTCATTAAAAAGTAACTCAGTTAGTAACTCAGTTACTTAGACCAAAAAGTAATGCGTTACTATGAAAAGTAACTTTTTACTTACTTTAAATAAAAACATTATTTTAAATGCTCCCCTTTAATGCCCCTCTAGCCTTCATACAGGTACTGTATGGATTTGCATTGTGAATCGTGTTCTGCATTCTAAACAGTCTCCCCGCTTCTTCACTTCCTGTGTCAATAACATTTGTTGCTTAGCAACAAGCTGAGAACGGCCAATGAGCTTCAGCAGCAGCTAAAGAACGGAACCCTTTGATGAATCGTTCATTACAGTCTCAGATATAATCCATGGTGGCATGTCGGTTTATAAGAATCTTTTTTGCCCAGAATGAAAAAAGAGCGTCAACAGCGACCCATAACTATTTTCTTCTCTCGAAAAAACACAGCTGCACCACGGGCTTTAGGAGAAAAAGACGCTACAGCGCGAGTCGGGATGCAGCGGCTCAGAAGAGCGGCAGAATACGTGTGAGGCGGTGCTGATCTCCGCAATTTGAAGCCTTGTATAATAATTGTAAAAAGAATTTCACTTCTTTTTGTAACGTAACCCCTGCGAAAAACCAGGGATTGCTGTAATGACAATATCTCCACGTTGCGAAACTCGCCTTTTCTTGGCTCGCCATGACCGTCATGTTTTTGAAAGCACACACACCACTGCTGAATCCCAATCTCCACCCTAAACCCTCCAGCCCTGAACCCTCACATACTTTCAGTGACGTCAGCGGCACGTGATCAAGTGTGAGAGGGTGTGAGGGCTCCAAATGGTCCACCTTATTCCTAGCCCCCATGAGGCTTTGCGTGAATTATGGGTGCGATTTCCGGCGCGTGCCTGAACCGGTGTTTGTTTACATGCTAAGTGAACGCGTTAACCCTCTTTCTCTGCGCGTTGGGGATATAAAACATGTGGAAACACCACCTGTCACAGCTCAAACGGGACAATATCATCATACCTCTGCCTACTGCTATCGAGGGATGGGAGGACGACCTGAAGAAGTGAAGAAATGCTTAGAAGATGGGAAGTATCTCATTCTTCCCAATGGGCAAAGTGGATACTACCTCCAGGTGGGTAAATATTGTTACTTATAATCAGTACTCGAGATGAGGGGGGATGGCATCCCCCCTGAAATAAAAACGGTCAAAATCATCCCCCTTTCCATCCCTTATGTCATTTCATCAATGAATGTGGTTTTACTGCTATTTCAACATTTAGAGTCATCACCAGAAAAATAACTCCAGAAAAATAACATTTGACAATTTTCACCTGTTTCAAGTAAATTTTCACCTGAAATAAGTAGAAAAATCTGCCAGTGGGACAAGATTTATCTTCCCATTACAAGCAATAACATCTTGTTCCACTGGCAGATTTTTTTTACTTATTTCAAGCGAAAATCTACTTGAAACAGGTGAAAATTGTTGTTTTTTCCAGTGATGAGTCTTGTTTTAAGTGTAATGAGATTTTTTTTACTAAAATGAGACATTTTGAATAGAAATAAGACAAATATTCTTGTTAAGATTTTGAGTTTTTGCAGTGATCCATTTTACTTATCCTGTGAAGGATTAGATGTAAGCCCAGTGGATATTTAAACCTTACAGAAGGCTGCATTTAACTGCTGCTATGTCATTCCTGCAGTATTTCTGCAGGTGTTTTGGTCACTGCTATTATTTGTAATATATTATATTATTTGTAATCAGCACAAATTATCTGTCCCCATATGATAAAATCCACCATCCCCCTGATTGAACTCGAGTACTGCTTATAATCTATGAACTAATGTGACAGGTAGGCTACTTGTGAACCTTCATTAAGACAAACTGTAAGCCATCTTTTATATTTATTCTTTCGGGTCCAGCTGACAGTGATGTGCATGGGGCTGCAAGCTGGTTATCTGGACACCAACTGAGCACCTGGAGTTCCAAATTTCATTTGACAAAGACTTCAGATACACACATGAAATACCTCCAGAACTTTTCACACATGCTTCCAACATTTGTAGATGAATTTGTTGCAAAGAAGATTCAGCTCTGCCTCAAATATCTGAATCTCTTGAAAATACAGTAAGCAAATAACAGGTGTTATGTGTAATACACACACAAAACACCAAGAGCCCTGTATAAAGCTAGGGGGGAAACAGTACAACAGACTTCATTTTTGTTTTTAGTTTTATTAAAAACACAACCTGAAAGATCCCCTCCTGACACATTAGGACATACAATATAGGGGACATGAATCAAAACATTTTAACACAAAAATATTGTTTAACAAAAGCACATTACATTTGTGTCTTAAGTGAGAGAGATTCAGTTTACTGTCGGAGGACTTAAGAAACCAGAAAACATTCACACCTGACAAGCTGAAATCACACTATTTGGAATGTATTTCCTCAAAAAAATAACAATTGCAGCTGGACCTCAGTTGTTTTCAGAAAATGTTAAATGAATGAAATATGTAAGTGCAGCTCTGAAAAACTACATACAGCACTTAACCTGTTGAGAGTTATGTGTTAAAGATACTGTAAGTGTAACTGTACCTCAATTGTTTTCAGAAAATGTTAAATGAATGAAATATGTAAGTATGTTTAAATGCAATATTAAATGTCTTCTAATTTTTTTTTCAACCTGGGACTTGCTGATTGGGCCGGAGCTTCGGGAGCTGCGTGCTGGCCTGCGGTCCCCACCCCTGGTCATCCCGTTGCTGGCCCCCCTTCTCCTCCCTTTTCTCTCTCTGCAGGTGGTCGTGGGTGGCTTGTAGCTTGCATTACGGAGCACAAGTCTTTCCCTGACCCTGCACCCCAACCTGGGACTTGCTGATTGGGCCGGAGCTTCGGGAGCTGCGTGCTGGCCGGCGGTCCCCACCCCTGGTCATCCCGTTGCTGCTTCCACCTGCCTGCTGTGCTGTTGCCGTCCCTGACCCACCAGTCTGGCCCTCGGCAGGAGGGTCCCCCCTTATGAGCCTGGTCCTGCTCAAGGTTTCTTCCCTCCTAAAGGGGAGTTTTTCCTTGACACTGTTTGGCTTAAGGATTTTCTCCCACTAGGGGAGTTTTTACCTGCCATTGTTTATGTAATAACTGCTCGGGGGTCATGTTCATGTTCTGGGTATGGGTCTCTGGAAAGCGTCTAGAGACAACTCTGTTGTATTAGACGCTATATAAATAAAATTGAATTGAATTGAATTTTTCACTTGAAATAAACTCAGCTCTTAAATTCACTAAACCAGCACAAATCTTGAGCATTTTGTACATTTTGGGCACAAAGTTAGTTGGCCCTGTTTGAGAAAGAATCTTGTACACCTTCAGGTGCCTTATTCAACATGAATGCGGGCATGAGCAATGCGGCGTGTGCGAGTGACCTTCTCACTGGTCAGCTGGCATTGTTGGCGTGTGAATGCTGGAATGATTAGCTTTACCCTACGCTCCTCCAGCAAGTCTCTAACTGTGAAACCACGGTCACCCATCGCCTCATCTCCAGCACATAAATAATAGAATAGGTGTGGTCCTCCATCCCTGGATCTAACCACTGTGTTTGGGCATCACAGGATGGCTTTGGTGTTGATCACAGCTCCTCCTTCTGATCCATCTGGTCAGGCTCATCTGAGGGAGCAATACAGTACACAATTATTAAAGGTATGATACATTAGGGTTTTCCCTACCATTATAACACCCCCAGCCCCCTCATCAAATGTACCTGGGGGAAGACCCACAACCCCCATATCACCTAAGCCGTCCAGAAGTTTAGGAAAAACCCGGTACATTATCACAGCTACGATTTAAAATTTAATTAACAAAAAACATTTTTCTTATCAACACGTCTGTAGTGAAACTATTGTATTTTCAACCTGATCTCACAAAAATCTGTGAAATGCCCACGACCTCTCACCACTATTTTCCGTGGTACCAACACGGAAAGTGCTATAATTACGTGTGAGCACCACGGATATTGTACCATGCAAAGTCAAGGGGATCCGTGGTCGTGATATATACACGGATTATGACATTATTATTATTTATATATTATTCTTTGTTATAGTGGCTAAATTATGCTTTTTTGTCGCGCAAGGTACTGTTTGTTACTGTCAGTTTGTAAAAACATGTTTTTAACGCTGTTTTAGCAGTGTTTTATTGAGGTTTTAATGGGAGCACCATGGATATAATACTATGCAAAGTCAATGGGATCTGTGGTTGTGATATATACACGAATTATGACATTATTATCATTTATACATTATTCTTTGTTATAGTGGCTGAATTATGCATTTTTGTCGCGCAAGGTACTGTTTGTTACTGTCAGTTTGTATGACCATGTTTTTAACGCTGTTTTAGCAGTGTTTTATTGAGGTTTTAATGGGAGAACCATGGATATAATACTATGCAAAGTCAATGGGATCCGTGGTTGTGATATATACACGGATTATGACATTATTATTATTTATATATTATTCTTTGTTATAGTGGCTAAATTATGCGTTTTTGTCGCGCAAGGTACTGTTTTTTACTGTCAGTTTGTAAAAACATGTTTTTAACGCTGTTTTAGCAGTGTTTTATTGAGGTTTTAATGGGAGCACCACAGATATAGTACTATGCTAAGTCAATGGGATCCGTCACCTGATTTGACTGCTGTCATACCATTGAATGAAGGACAAAACGATAACAATCATCCCATAGATATGGGCCAGTAGGGCCCTACTCTACCTACTAGTAGGTGCAGGAGGCTGTTATCGCCCCTTTCTATGGCTAACCCCATGTTATTAATGCTTGCTATGGAGCTCACACCTCATTATCGCCCCTTTCTATGGCTAACCCCATGTTAATAATGCTCAGTAGGCACAGAAGTTTTGTTATGAAGCTCACACCTCATCTCCCTTTTTTATGTATTTAGCTAGAATTTTAAAACCTGAACAATAGAATTCAACGTAAAATGCTGGATCTTGTCCATTAAAAACAATACTTTTTGGAACATAGTGTAACGACCACAGATAAGATAAGGCCTTGCCCGCCTGGGCAACACATCAGCATTTGGCCGACTGGTTATTGCAGTTGACTGTGGTCTGGGAGACTGTGGTTCGAGACACGCTCTGGGCACGACTTGTTCGCCACGGTATTTTCCTCATTGTGTTATGGTTTTGTTTTAATATCTTTAACATTTCTAAACACAAAAACACGAAAGTGTCCTTGATAATTCAATAATACAATAGGTTCATGTTAAGGACATCCATTTTAATTAGTTCTCCTTCGATTATGACATGTTATTAATGCTCAGTAGGCACAGGAGGTTTGTTATGTATTGTTATGAGGCCTATTTCGTGTCTATTTTTGCACAGTTCACTAACGCTTTGAGCTAGGAGGCTGGAATTCTAGACTCTGTATCAGGAGGTGACTTTCATCCACTGTGCGGAGTTTCAGATCTGTGTGACCTTCGGAAGTGTCAAAGGTCACCGCGTCTGTTGCTTTTCGGGCCTGCAAAGACTATTTTGTGTCTTTTTTTGCATAGTTCACTAACGCCTTGAGCTAGGAGGCTGAAATTCTAGACTCTGTATCAGGAGGGGACTCTCATCCACTGTGCCGAGTTTCAGATCTGTGTGCCCTTCGGAAGTGTCAAAGGTCACCGCGTGTGTTGCTTTTCGGGCCTGCGAAGACTATTTTGTGTCTTTTTTTGCATAGTTCACTAACGCTTTGAGCTAGGAAGCTGAAATTCTAGACTCTGTATCAGGAGGTGACTCTCATCCAATGGGCCGAGGTCCAGACCCGTGCGACCTTCGAAAGTGCCAAAGGTCACCGTGTGTGGTGCCTTTTTCGGGCCTTTTTTGTGTGTTTTTTCAATAATTCACTAACGCTTTGAGCTGGGAGGCTGATTTTTGACTATGTTGCAATGCAGAAGGCCCTTTGCTAGGATCTTTTGGTCCAGTGGCTGTACAATTTCCACAGAGCTAGTTGGCATTGCAGAGGGTTCACAGAGTTGAGACTTGGCAACCCCAATCTAGGCCCCATATGGAGGCCACAGGTCAAGTTTTACTTGGTTTGGTCAAATGTTGTGGCAACGGTGTCCGTTCGAATGTTGGAAAAGGTGACGTTTCAAAGCCCCGCCCATCGAAAAGTACAGGTCCGATCTGCACCAAACTAACGTCTGTCTGATCAGAGGATGCCCCCAAACAACATATAAAACATTCAGATTTCTATGACTTCTGCAACAGTGTTTCCTCCAAAACGTTCTGGCTGGTTAGGAGGGTGTAGAAACCTCTAGCTCTGAGAGCCTCCTGACTAATGGAACAGGGCCTATTTTGTGTCTTTTTTGCATAGTTCACTAACGCCTTTATCTAGGAGTCTGAATTTTCTCACACGTAATTATACCACTTTCCGTGTTGGTACCACGGAAAATAGTGGTGAGAGGTCGTGGGCATTTCACGGATTTTTGTGAGATCATGTTGTGTATTTTTATTATAATGCTGCCCTGCAGTCCGTGCCATAAACACACTTTGTATTTTAACTGCACAGAAAATAATAATAAATAATACTAAAGGTTGTCATTACCGGACAAATACTACAATGCTGTGTCCTCCATACACCTGAAATCATACCTGATGTTCTCATGACATTAACCTGAAATCATACCTGATGTTCTCATGACATTACACCTGAAATCAAACCTGATATTCTCATGACATTAACCTGAAATCATACCTGATATTCTCATGACATTAACCTGAAATCATAACTGATGTTCACATGACATTAACCTGAAATCATATCTGATGTTCTCATGACATTAACCTGAAATCATACCTGATATTCTCATGACATTCCTGTCAATCCTTCGGAGGATTCTGCGTTTGTTCTCCGGTGGTTTGTCGGATCCCAGCCACAAAGTAGGATGCGGGTTTCCTCCGCAACACGACGTACCCAAGCTCCACAAGGACATTTTAGTAAATTGGTGGGCCGGCAGTGGTGGCCAAATCACTGCCCATCTCCTCCTCGTAACCTAGACAAATAATCTAAATAAACAGTGAGGATGGCAGTTTCTCTAATTCCTAAATAATTCCTAAATACAAATTCCTAAATTAATTCCTAAATACAAAATTAGACTAATGAACTTAAATTATAATGAATATTTACACAAACAACCCATGATCCCCTAATAAAAGTCATGTGGTTTCATCTGAGGTTTTACAGTTAGTTCTTTCATAGGCCTACCCCGTCCAAAAATACCAAACATGCTCAACCAAAGTCTCCTTTTGGGACACCGGCATCTTCAAACCTGGAATTTACCACATTTCCATGTAGTTAAAAACATAAAACACAAAAAATCATATTTTGGTATTTAATGTTCAAAAGTCACAATATTTTTTTTATTTTTACTTCAGTAAGGCACTGAATGTGACACTGGTGTATGTGACATGTATATTTGACCTTGTCTTGATTTGGGTTTTACTGACATTTTTCTGAGAATTCTTCACAAAGTAGAAGCTTCACCTGGTTTACCCTGCTATCTTATTAAAATAAGGAAGGTTTGCTGATGAATTTGTTGTGTATTCTCCCAGAAGTCAAGATGTTGATCTGCTTTCTGACCCTGGTGGCTCTTATACCCACTTCCTCAAGCATCAACCCCGGAGTAAAGGTCAGGCTGACAGAAAAAGGCCTTGAGTATGGTAAGCCTCGCAGCTGAAACTTCCTCTTTCATTCATAGGATCTCCACACAGTTTAATCATCATTATCAAATGTTCCTCCCTTCTGATAGGCAGGGTACTGGGCATCGCTGCCTTACAGCAGAAACTCAAATCCATCAAAATCCCTAGTTTTTCTGGGAAAACGGGGGTGTTTCCCATTGGCAAGGTCAGGTACAGCTTCTCAAAGTAAGGCTGCAGTTTATTTGATGCTTTTATAACTTCTGTTGAAAACTGGGGACCTGACTATCCTAACGTACCGTAACTGGGATTCTTCTAGTGGTCGAATACTGAATGTGGGATTACCGCAGTCTTCAGTGACTCTTGTGCCAGGAACCGGAGTTAGAATGAGGATCACTAATGCCTTCATCAATCTACGTGGAAACTGGAGGGTCAAGTACCTTTTCTGGATGTGAGTGAAAAAGATTTTTTTTTTTAAAAACACAATGCAACTGCACCTTCTTCTGCAGCACTGACTTGTGTCTCTCAACAGAAGGGACAGTGGCTATTTTAATTTGAACGTCAATGGACTTACAATCAGCACAAGCATTGGAATCAGGAGTGATGCGATGGGCCGACCGGAGGTCAGTAGCGTCAACTGTGCTGCCAGAGTTGGCAGGGCCAGAGTCAAGTTCCATGGCGGAGCCAGGTAAGAGAAGCCTGCTGCAGCAGGGTTGAACCTGCAGGAGAGAGCGTGAATGTTTTTACACTTTTTACTTACGATGTCTGTGGTTGATTTTTCTTTCAGCTGGCTGTACAATCTCTTCAGAAAATCCATTGGCAAAGCTTTGCGTAGAGCAATGGAGAAAGAGGTGAGGAATAAACAGCCAATAAAGTGACTAAAACCCCTCTCTGGGGTCACGCACAGCCACATGGCAATTCATAGTTTAATGTTCCAAACAGAACAAGCAGATCGTTAGGAGAGTCTGAGACCGTCAGAAGGTCCTGCATTAAGTTATATCAGTACCAAATCAGCCTATTGTTTAAATATCCTCTACTGATATGTCCTCTTCAATTTTTATTGAGTTTTCACATATACGTATGTAGGCAAAACCAATACAACAAACAAGGTACAAGTTTATAAACTTACACTTACTGTCTGGAGATACTATTCTTCAGTACACTGTTCCACCTTGCATTTGTTCAGTTGGTGTCATGTATACATTTTACATTACATACATACATTTTTTTTTAGTCTCAACCGGTATGTCAATTTTTCCATAACAAGTATTTCCTGGACAATTTCCAACCACTGCTCCTGTTTTGGAGGTTTCACATTGAGCCAACTTCTTGTGACGACTTTCTTACTTGCTGCGAGTAATATTTTGGTAAAGTACAAATCTTCTTTCATTACAACCTTCTCAATATTATCTACATACATCAATGGACAAGTATTTGGGATTTCATATCCCAAGTCATTTTTTATAACTGAGTTCACATTTTGCCAGGATATCCTCATTTTTATACAATTCCAGAAGATCCGTATATGATCTGTCTTCACACTCCCACATAATCTCCAGCAGTCTTGTCGTATAGCGAGATGCCTAGATTTTATCTTGTGCGTCATAAAATAGCGAGTTAGGTTCTTCCAGCAGAACTCCCTCCATATTAATACATTCGTCTCACACATGTGGTACCACTCCTCCTCTTACATTTGGATTTTTAGTTCTGATTCCCATTTCTCTTTTATATAAAGTCTTGATTCCTTCCTGCTCTCACCCAAAGCCTGATAAGAAGCAGAAATGGCCCGAGATCCTTTCTGTTTGTACAAATCAGTAATAACACCAATCACTTTATTTATAGTTTAATTTGACCTCATCTCTTTTGTGAAATAATCTCTCAACTGCAAGTATCTAAAGAAGTCTTTGTTTTCAAGGCAATACTTTGTCTTTAGAACTTCTAATACTGTACATATTTCTGATGCACCTTTTGTTCTCATTCTTTGAATATTGGATCATACATCCCTGGCTTAAACTTTAAATCATACGTGAACTACCTCAGAGTGCATATATCCCTCTTATATCCCTGTTGATATTTTTAAAAGGAGGCTCAAGACACAACTTTTTAGTTTGGCTTTTATCTGATCTCATTTACCTAGTCTTTTTAGCTATTTATTGTGTCTACTTCTTTAGCTTTTTTTATTAGGGCCCGAGCACTTGCAGTGCGAAGGCCCTATTGTAATTGCAGGAATTATTCTTCTTCTTCTTATTGTTCTGACAAAAGGAAGGCCTTTTTGCCCCCCTAAACGTGCCCAAAAAGTCACCAAATTTTGCATGCAAGTCAGGCCTGGCGAAAAATTTGATATTTAAGGGTTTGCATTAATGGGCGTGGTAAAATGGCTCAACAGCGCCCCCTTGAAAACTTTGTGCCTCAAGCCCCACAATGCGGTTTGTCGTACATGCACGAAAATCGGTACACACCTGTATCATGGGACAACTTAAAGAAAAGTCTCTGGGCGTCATGTCGAGAAACCGAACAGGAAGTCGGCCATTTTGAATTAATCGTGTCACTTTGGCGCAATTTATGCCATTCCTTCGGCAGTTAATACGGCCCAAACCATAACGTGCCCCCAAGTGTGTTATACATCAAAATGTGCGTCTTCATCCTGCGACAACACGCATTACTTTTCTCTTTCAAAAGCGTTACCGTGGCGACGCTAGACGCCAAAAAGCGTGCCCACCCTTCATCTGGTTGGTTCAGACCGAAAAAACTTTGCGCCTCAAGCCCCAGAATACGGTGTGACGTACATGAACGAAAATCGGTACACTCCTGTATCATGTCTTAACTAAAAGAAAAGTCTCTTGGCGCCATGGCCGAAACCGTACAGGAAGTCGGCCATTTTGAACATTCTGAATTAATCACGTAATTTTGGAGCAATATATGCCATTCCTTCGAGAATTAATACGGCCCGAACCGTATCGTGAACCCAGATGTGTTATACATCAAAATGTGCGTCTCCATCCTGCGACTACACGCATTACTTTTCTCTTTCAAAAGTGTTACCGTGGCGACGCTAGACGCCAAAAAGCACGCCCCCCCTTCATCTGATTGGTCCATATTTGATAGTTCCCCAAAAGGCACCAAAATTGGCACGCAAGCCAGGCCTGGCGATAAATTTGATATTTCATGGTTTGCATTAATGGGCGTGGGAAAATGGCTCAACAGCGCCCCCCGGAAAACTTTGTGCCTCAAGCCCTACAATACGGTTTGACGTACATGCACGAAAATCGCTACACACCTGTATCATGGCACAACTTAAAGAAAAGTCTCTTGGAGCCATGGCCGAAACCGAACAGGAAGTCGGCCATTTTGAAATCTGATTGGTCCATATTTGATAGTTCTCCAAAAGTCACCAAATTTGGCATGCAAGACAGACTTGGCGATAAATTAGATATTTCATGGTTTGCATTAATGGGCGTGGCCTAACGGCTCAACAGCGCCCCCTAGAATACTTTTCTCTGCCATAACTTTTGAATGGTTTGACATAGGAAGTTGTGGGTGGTGTCATGGGACGCTGTATGGAGTCTTTGAGCTTCGTTGGCCTTAATTAGCCCCGCCCCTTCTTCTGATTGGTTGTCCCGATTTTCTGCTATAACTTTTGAATGGTTTGACATAGAGAGTCGTGGGTGGTGTCACCAGATTCTGTATGGAGTCCTTGAGCTTCGTTGGCCTTAATTAGCCCCGCCCCTTCTTCTGATTGGTTGTCCCTTTTTTCTGCTATAACTTTTGAATGGTTTGACATAGGAAGTCGTGGGTGGTGTCATTTCTGATATGCTTATGGGGGGCGGTGGCCGTGAGTGCGAGGGCCCGTTCATCGCTGCTTGCAGCTTTAATTATCTTTAAAACTTTAATCCATTTTAGTGACTTTTTATTTTATGTTATTTATTATTCATCTTAAGTTTTGTATAGATTTCTCTAAAACTTTACACTTTTAGGCATTTTTTACTTTCTTTTAAATCTTTTAGTTTTTAACTCCAGTGCTTCCTCAGGGGGGTCGTCCACACTGGGAGGTGTGCCTGCTCCGCCCATGGGGGTGTCGTCATGGGGATCCCTCAGGCCTGGGGGTGGGACTCCACCTTCTGTGTGGGGTCTGCCCCTGGCGATGCTCCCTGTGGTCGTGGTCGGTGGAGCCTCTCGGTGGGGACGGCCACCCATAGGTAGTGTTTTCCTCACCTGGATCGTTAGTGCTAAGCCATGTCACCAGTCCACTTACTGTGTGTGTGTGTGTGTGTGTGTGTGTGTGTGTGTGTGTGTGTGTGTGTGTGTGTGTGTGTGTGTGTGTGTGTGTGTGTGTGTGTGTGTGTGTGTGTGTGGGCGTGTGAGTGTGTGCAAATGTGTATGAGTGTGAGTTAGTGTGTGTGTACGCGTGGGGGGTGGGGGGTATGGGATGTTTTAAATTGTGTTTTTTATTGTTATTTTATTCTGCATGTAAAGCACCATGTGTTGCATTTATATTGTATGATTTGGCGCTATATAAATAAATAAAGTTTAAGTTTAAGTTTAAGTCTGTACTTTTTCACTACAGTGCTCTATATTTCAAATCTAAATGCTACTGTATGAGCCATATTCATTTTGTATTATTTCCTGTAATTTTGCTCCATGCCACTAGGGGGCTATATTTGCTTTGTGGCTCAGCTGGGTCAGCTGGGTCATGCCATTTAACCTGGGAAACCTGGGTTCATAGCATGTCTCAAAGTATCTATCAGATGTTTGTCCCCCACAAAATGTCTGGGCTTGAAAGCCCTGTAATTCCCTTTCCATTTTTTTCCATTTAGACTCATAGGGCCAAATCCACAAAAGGATTGCGCGGCTTTTGCGGCCGCTAAACCGGTGCAAATGACACAAAAAGAGAGCGTCTAATTCACAAAGCACCCGCAAAGGGCGAATTGCTCCACAAACTGCGCTGCCAAGCAAATAGTGGCAGTCTGCGCCGGTGCCATTTGCATGCATGCAAATTAGGTAATATTCATACATTCGGCGCAAAATTGCCCCCTTTCTATGCAAATAAGCCTCATTGCAAAAAGCGCCTAATTCACAAAGGCCAGCGCTATTTGCCACACGCAAAAATAGTGGAGCAAATACCGTCTGTCAGAAGCGTGTATTAACTGCACGCAAACTCACTCCTCACTCCCCATCTCTCTGTTTCTCTCTCTCTTCAATGTCATTCAAGCCTGTGTGATACTGAATGATATTAAGGGTGAAATCTATAGTCAGACATGACTGTACACACTCAGATCAAGTGGGGTTGTGGACTTCTCTCGGATTTAAAAATAAAAATAACAGGAGCTCAGGATTCATCCATACAGAAAGGGGCTGCTTATAACAATTCCACCATATAAACATATAAATCTAGAATGTGTGTGTTTAACAGCTTAATAATGTCATCACATATCACAACATATATCAGACTTATAATAAAATAGCGCTGATCGTGTCCCTGTGAAGCTCAGCGTCAGTCAGGACTCTCAGCTGCTGCTGGAGATGCAGCAGCTGGACGGGTGGGCTGCCACCCGTCCCTTGAAATACGGAATTGTTACGTAATTGGGAATTAGAATTCATATAAAACAGTTTATTCCGTATTTCACAATCGTCCCATGCACGTCTGTCACATACGCACACACTAGTTAAGTCTAATTATGCCTAAATAATGGTCCGCACTGCACGGTGCGCGTCGCTGCGTACCCTACGCCGTATGCTCTGCGTCGATTTAACGCAGAACCATAAATCATCCTTGAGCAGCACTGAGGGAGGAGGGAGGAGGGGGAGCGGGGCTCTTCGCACAGTGTCCTGATGATTTGTAATACAGGCTGAGCCTACCGTTAGTTCTTAAACTGTAAAAAAGCTGGGGGGGACTAAAGCATGAGTTTGAAAAGTAGGGGGGCATGTCCCCCCTGTTCCCAGTGGAAATTGCGCCCTTGCGCCTCACGGCGTTTTATTTTCACTCGCTTTACTTTTTATTTCTGCAGTTTTCATTATGGACCAATCTGTGTGCTGAAATATGGAGAACACTGGAAACAGCTCCGCTCACTTACTCAGACAAGTGCAAATTGCACTCAGCCGCAAAACTTTATGGGCGTGTTTGCGCTGGTATATCATTAGAGCAAAATCTTTTGTGAATAGGACCTTAAAGCGGGGGGGCAAATTGCGGGCGCAAATGCGGAGCAATTCACAGCGCTATTTGCGGGCGCAAACTATTCTTTGTGGATTTGGCCCATAGTCAGGTCTGCACCAACAGGCCAGATGTCTAAGTTGAGCTGCATAAAAATATTGTGTAAGGTTAGGGGTTTATATTTGGTGATAGAAAGTTGCATTAAAGATTTACAGAAACATGAACCATCCAACAATATTCTGCCATAACACCTTAATATATATGTCAAACACTATGCTAAACACACCTTCCCTCCATCCGCTGGCTTTTAAATGTATTGTTTGTTGTGTGGTTCACTGACGTCATGTCAGAAGTAAATGTTCCTACGGACCAAAACAAAGCTGATGTGACTCTTTCTCAAAGGTGAAAAAGCTGTGTGACTCTGGAGACAGACATGGAGTCATCTGCATAGAGCAGATGTCACCTTTCTGGCAGCAATTACAAAACAAAAACACGAAGCAGCCTAAAAATGTCCTAAAACTGCCCAATTGGCACAAGTCAGACATCACACATTAGAGGAATAACTCTCAAATTGTTCTTTTGTACAAGTTTGATCTTATTAAAGAAAAGAAAGTTATGGATGAATTAAATTCTTTAAAGAAAATAGTTCCCCTTGTAATTAGGGCCCGAGCACTGACAGTGTGAAGGCCCTATTGTGTCTGAAGGAATTTTGCTCGTTTTTCTCGTTTTTATTTTTCCGACTAAATAAGGGCCTTTTTGCCCCCCTAAACGTGCCCCAAAAGTCACCAAATTATGCACGCAAGCCAGGCCTGATGAAAAATGTGATATTTAATGGTTTGCATTAATGGGCTAATGCCTAATGGCTCAACAGCGCCCCCTAGAAAACTTTGTGCCTCAAGCCCCACAATACGGTTTGACGTACATGCACGAAAATCGGTACACACCTGTATCATGTCGCAACTTAAAGAAGTCTCTTTGCGCCATGGCCAAAACCGAACAGGAAGTCGGCCATTTTGAATTAATCGTGTAATTTTGGCGCAATTTATGCCATTTCTTCGGCCGTTTCTTCGCCCGAACCGTAACGTGCACCCAGGTGTGTTATACATCAAAATGTGCGTCTCGATCCTGCGACGGTGGGAATTACTTTTCTCAGGCAAAAGCGTTACCATGGTGATGATAGACGCCAAAAAGCGTGCCCCCCCTTCATATGATTGGTCCATATTTGATAGTCCCTATTTTCTGCCGTAACTTTTGAATGGTTTGACATAGAGTGTCGTGGGTGGTGTCATCTGACTCGGTTTTGACTCCTTCACCTTAATTGGTGCAAATGAGCCCTGCCCCTTCTTCTTATTGGTCGATATTTGATTGAATGGTTTGACATAGAGTTTCATGGGGGGTGTCATCGGACTTAGTTTGGAGTCCTTGACCTTTATAGGTAGAAATTGCACGCGCAAGGGCCCGTTCATCGCTGCTTGCAGCTTTAATTCGTGTTAGTTTTGAGGAGCCTTTTAAATTTATAAATCAACATCTAAGCGCTTGTTTTAGTTCTGTTATGATGTATCTCCTCGGTTCTTTACAGATATGCCCTCTGGTCTCCAAAGCAGTATCTGATTTAAATCCGGAGCTGAAAACTCTCAACGGTATAACTTTACATTTTTTAATAACCTAACCCTTTTTCTCTAATGAGAGGATGAAATAATAATCTTTTACCTTATTCCAGTTGTTGCCAAGGTTGACAAGCATGCAGAAATTGAATATTCCCTGGTGTCATCACCAACCATTTCAAAACCTGCGATAGAGCTCAACTTAAAGGTGAGGAGTTGGAAATAACTGCACATTCTCAGAGTCTGTAGATCTAACTTAATCTAACTAACTTAATCTTCTTGTCGTTAGGGTGAATTCTACAACATTAGGAATCACCAGGAGCCTCCGTTCACAGCAGCAGCCTTTTCCCTGCCACAACAGAACAACAAGATGTTGTACATTGGCATTTCTGCCTTCACCGCCAACTCGGCAGCATACGTGTACAACAGAGCTGGCCTCCTCACCCTCTACATCACAGACAACATGGTCCGCACCATCCTTCTGCTTCTCTAGCACATCCATGTCCATGAGATCACTTTGATCTAAGTCTTTTCTTGCTCCGTCACAACAGATCCCAAAGAGCTCTCCTGTACGACTCAGCACGAGAACATTCGGATTCTTCATCCCAGAGGTGACCTTAAATTTGTGATTTATACTGTAGATGTATTTGTTATATATTTATTTAGAGATGCAGAAATGCCTGTGTTGGCAGTAATGCATCACAGCTCTATTTGTTTTATAAGATTGCAAAGCGATTCCCGGGTCGGATGATGAAGCTGCTCGTTAAGGCAAAGAAGAGGCCCATCACCACTTTTGAACCCAACAACATGACGATTCAGGCCACCACCGCTGTGACGGCCTACGCCATCCAACCCAACCGCCGACTTTCCCCTCTTTTTGTGCTACACTTGGTAAGTTTGAGGGCAATATTCTGAAAAGCCATCGTGATGGTTGAAAAAACACCTAAAATGTCCCACCGCTGTTTTTGCAGGACACCAGTGTAACCACCAACATGGTCGTCAGGGGAATGAAACTTGTTGGGAAGGTCGGCCTGAACAAGTAAGAAAAACAGATGACTTTGACCTGGAGGTCCTTGAAAGGATGTGATCATAACATTATAATATTGTCCATTTTTGCAGAATGAGTCTCACCCTGGACAGAAGCTATGTGGGCCAGTTTCAGGTGAGAGCTGCATTTAATACACAAGACTATCTGTGAATATCTTCATTTACTTAAACCAACATTACGCTTAATTGCAGGTCAGATTACTCGACAACTTCCTCCAGCTGCTCACGAAGACGGTAGTGATACCCATAGTAAATGGTGAGATTGTTGTTTTTGGTTTTCAACCATAATTCAAAAATTTAAATACCCTGCAACTTTCCAAGGGCTCCACCTTCCTGACAGAACAGTTCAGGATGAGTGAGTTAAGCTGAGCTGTCAGAGCATCATTACACAGATCATCTTCACAGAGACATTCAATGTTTAAATCTGTATCAAAGTTTATGTTACGGGGTGAGGTTTTGAACCCAAATGCAGCACACAGTGGTAGTTTGTCTGGTTTGCTTTATTACCCTCAATCGGGACGAAGAGCAGGCAGAAATGCAAGACAAGGATCAGGCAGCAATCAGTGTCAAGTTCGGAAGACAAGGTCAGGCAACGGAGAGCAGGAGACAAGGCAGGATCGGCAACGGGAGGTCAAGACAGGGAATGCTGGAAGGTCTTACATCTACAAACAGAGTGACGATCTGGCAGTGAGAGGAGCTTTTATGCTGTCCTGAATGTTGAGGAGCTGCAGCTGGGAGACGGGTCAGAGGGACGGTCTCGGGACTGAGAGGACGGATCAGAGGGACGGTCTCGGGACGGTCTCGGGACTGAGCAGACGGACGGTCTCGGGACTGAGCAGACGGATCAGAGGGAATCCGAGGGGCTGGCTTCGGGGGACTAAGGATACGAGGGGCCGGCTGAGGGGGACACCACCAACGTGAGGTCAAGACAGGGAATGCTGGACGATCTGGCAGTGAGAGTACAGGAGTGAGGAGCTTTTATGCTGTCCTGATTGTTGAGGAGCTGCAGCTGGGAGAGAAGGTGAAAAGAGTGAGTGATGAGGTGAGCGTGGCTAACGAGGTGGGCGTGGCTGGCAGATGGAGTGAGCAGGAGAGAGGGGAGTGGAAAACCACTGAAGGCTGGAGGACCAACCATGACAGTTTAACATACTGCATATTCAACTGTTACCCACTTCTGGAGACTGGAGAGGTTATGGATAACGGATGTACTGATAGAGTAAAATAGTTGTTACTGTTGAGTTACATGTGGTAAAAATCTCCAGAACACATCAAAAGCAAAAAATAAAATCTGCTGTCAAACATAAGTAAATAAGTTATGTTTTGCAAATATGAAAAGAAAAACTCACAATTAGCAACTTTAGAAGTCAGGCTGATTACCTTGGTAACGTCTGATGTAAATTTCAAGGCCTAATGACTAATCCTCAAAGCCCAGGGGCCTCATTTAAAATGGACTGCGTAGGAGTCATACTAAAAGTGCACGTACACTCAAAAGCCGAAAATGCCGGGCGCAAAAAAAAATCCGGATCAATAAAACCATGTGCACGCAGACTTGCACGTAACGTTCCTTTATGAATCACAGACCTGCGCAGCTGAATCCGCCTCTAATCCCGCCCTCTACACGCCCATAAATGCATATGGATGAGCCTACTGAGCATGCGCAGTGGCTTCCTGCAGCCTGTTTGTGCGTCAGAATGAATTAGAAGTAGCAGCCACCGTGACACTGACTTTCACGGAGACAGATATGTTGTAGATGATGTGGAGGACAGGAAAACCACATTATTTGGTGGTCACAGTAAAAGTTAGAATAACTATATAAAAAGTATACAATAAAATAAAGCGAGTGAGTGGCAGCACGCCGTTGCTGCGCTAAACGCCGTGAGTTCCCCGGCGCAACAGGGGACACCCGTCCCCGTCTTTTCAAAATCATGTTTTTTTTCCCCTTTCTTTTTAAAGTTTAAAAACTAGCGGTAGGCTCAGCCTTAAATTGCAAATTATCAAGACACTGTATGAAAGCGATACGAAAACGGCCCCGCAGCCCCGCTTGCTTCACCCCCCGCTCCCCCTCCTCCTCTCCCGTCTCCCCTCAGAGCTGCTCAGGGCGGGTTTATGGTTCTGCGTTACACCAACGCAGAGCCTACGGCGTAGCTGCGCGTCGCCGCGTACCCTCCGCCGTAGGCTCTGCGTCGTTTTAACGCGGGACCCTAATTTAGGCACCATACACCTGCACGTAAAGGTTTCACGCACGTGTAAAACTCATATATATGAAAAAAAATCTGTGTCCCTTTAGGGGCTCCCTAAACACAGCCCCTCATTTGTTCTGTCCTAAAGCGGGTGAAGAAGAGGCTGCAGCTACAGCAGTCCTGACTGACAGCTTCACACACAGAGGACACGATCAGCGCTATTTTATTTTATTTTATTATTTTATTATTTTAAGTCTGATATATGTTGTGATATGTGATGACATTATTAAGAGTATGACATGAATCTGGCTTCATTTCACCACCTCACAGCCTGCGTCGCCAGTTCCCTGTGTCTTACGTAAATTCTTACGGGAGGGTCCGAGTTGCCGTAAAGATAAGCAGATTTTTCGGTTAGTTTTTTCTTTTTAGATCCGAGGATTTGCTTAGAAGGTGGCTTCCGCAACTTTCAGGCGCTTTTTCTGCGCAAGCAAGCTTTATAGATGAGGCCCCAGATCTCTCCAGATGACAATTTCTGGTGCAATCTGCAAATCACATGGATAGATTTAGCTAAATGAACCTCTTTTGCAGCCAAGGAATACATCTCTCTCATGTGTCTAACTGCTAAGTGGGTGGAATGACCATGACTCGGGTTTGTGTCACAGCCTCGCCACAGTCCACACGGTCCCCTAACTTAAATGTCAGTAAAGATCTGCAGACAGACTTCAGTGGAGCAGAACATGCAACCAAACCCAACAATGTCAGACCTTGAACTCTCTAGCATCAATATTTTACATGACCAGGTTCAGAGATGCTCTGTTCTGATTCTTTATGTCCTGATGTCACTGTGCCGCTTCCTGCATGAGATTTCTGTGACTGATTGATATAAAATTATCTAAAATTATCCATTCCTCATCACAGCTCAACTTGCTAAGGGTTACCCACTTCCTGCACTTGGAAAGATGAGGCTCCAGAACACTCAGCTTCGAATCATGAAGGTTAGAGACACATGTGATGAAGCTGTGATGGATTTTCAAAAGATCACATTTTGCAAGTATCACTATATTAATAAAGCTTGTTATATTTTCTGCAGGACTTCATGATGATCGGGACTGATGTTCAGTTCAAAATCTGAACTGGACTCGTACGACCAAAAGAGACTTCAGAGCGATCGATTATCAGTTTCCTTCTGGACATCATGTCAGAGATTTTTCATTTTGCTTTCTTTGTATTGTCTTGCTTTGCCAGTCTTTTATGTTTATACACGACTTGTGGATATGATGCCAGTTACTCTCGTTCTGTAGTAACAGTTGACGTTTTGTGGGATGAGGTTAGCAGAAGGGTTTGTCTAAAGCAGATCGCAGACCTTTAGTCTGCTGACTGGTTAAATCCTCTCAAAATGTCTGACTTTATGGAGTGACTTGACAAATTACAGACTCCAAAAGAATCCAAAAATATGAAATTACATTAATCAAACATTGCAATCTTTGAAGAAAAAAAAAGAGCAGCCAAGCCTATATTTCTTTAATCATTTCTACACTTTTAGGTCATCCAAACAGGATTTGAGTAACTTCTGTAGCAACATACACACAGAAATCTGCCATGTGGTGTCACTGGAGGCCGTCTGAGGGCCTGCGTCCATCACGCCGGCTCCTGGAGGTTCCATGGGACATCACCGATCCGCTCAGCCTGCTGTGACCTAGGGCTCGACCTCTCAAACTCTGCGAGTTCGCTGACAGGATCTAGACCAGTAACACAACACATCAACAAACGACTTACTAAATGTTGCTGAGCAGCGTCGCACCTCAGTTTCTGCTAAAACTGTTCAAATGAAATCAAACCGCTGAAAGAAAACCTTTCCTTGCTGTCGCTGACTCTGATGCTCTGAGGATTCATCACTGCTGGACATGTTTGACCTGATTTAAATAAAGGTTTGATGTCTTAAAATGTTTATTTATTTATTTCTTATTTATATGACCATTTGGTAAAAGAAATGTATTTCATATTTTAAACAGACTCTTGCTGTTTTTAAGAAAATCAGCAACATTAATGCTGATATCACCGTTGAGTCAGACACTAAATGTGTTTGTCTTTAATAAACGTTGTAAAAACATGACATAACCCCCCCAAAAAAAATTTCTATGACTTTAGGAGTAAATAACAATGAAACAATGAGAAAATTCATTATCTTCCCTAAAAGAATCGTAGATGAGTGATGCAACAGCCCTCATCAGATTTAGACGTTTCACAGTCCTGCATGCAAGTAAATTACTAAATATTTTATATTTTTCTTTCTACCATCCTAAAGAATTCAAACCAGTAAGAAGAAACATTTTTTTTTTTAAAGTGGACAAAAATCAGTAAATATGCACAACTCTACAAACTGTGTTTTCCTGTGTGATCAACAGACTAAGATGATTTATATCACTTCAAATTTGAAAACTGTGACATGACTGCATTGATGTGGTCGGGACAAAGCTGGCGCTTGAAGCGGCGCACGTCCAATCACTGGCCAGGCGCTTATTACGTCACGCAGCCCGTGTCTCCCCCAACTCTCTCTCTTCTCTTCAGCTCTTCAGCTCGTCAGCTCTTGGCTTCTTGCCAAAAGCTCATCGGGACCAGCCCGGCCTCCCCCCCGAGAGGGGAGGAGATTCCCCGGACCAACCTACCGGAGAAATCGGAGCGGGTTCCCGCGGCCCGGAGAGCTGCTCCGCTGCGGCATTATTAGCTCCCATCTCCCACTAACTCTCTTCCTCAGCTCTTCATTCTGTGCAGTTCGTCAGCTCTTGGCTCCTTGCCAGAAGCCCATCGGGATCACGTCTCCTTCCCCGATCCGAGGCGCGCCCGCATCGGGACTGGCCTGGAGATCCGTAGCGGCCCGGAGCGCTGCAGAGCTCTCGGCTCTCTCCCGCTCCTCCTAACTTTTTCTCTGTTGAGTTCTTTCGCCAGGAGGGTCCGATCCTCCGGCAGCGCATCCACATCAGCCCGAGAAGCCGATCCTCCTCATCCGTGAAGCCCGCGCCTCGGTGATGAAACGGGAGCGGCCCTAATTACGGTGGACTGTCCCGCACCTGGAGGCCGTGTCAAGAGGCTCCCTGATTGGAGAGATCGCCCCGGCTGTTGCATGCTGCAAGACTGTCTTTTCTTTTCAAAGTAGGAACAGGAGAGAGAGAGCCGAGCGGCTGCCCGCTCCCGGAGGACCCCTGCAGGAACGAACTGCCGGTGGGACCCCCGCCGGACAGAGGAACCGAGCCGCATGGTGGAGCCGAGCCGAAACGAAGCTCTCCCACACCGGGAAAACCCCAGCAGAAACCTGATCACCCCCGACAGAGCCCGCAGCTTCCCGATCCGGATCCAGAGGAGGCGTGAGGTTTATGGTTCTGGGGGATCAGTTTAATCTAGAGTGGTTCAGAGCTAAATTTGTGTTTAATGAAGTTACTGTACACATATTACCGGCATTATTGTTGTTCGTTTATTTTGTGGCGCCATTTTCTGCCAGTTATTCACGTTTTAAACGCTGTGTTTAGTCATCCCGTCTGTTTGCACATGGCGTGGCGAGGGCGCCGCCATCTTTAAAAACCACAGGGCCACGCGCAGCCAGTTGTCTGGAGACACAGATGATAGGGAGTTTTGGATCACATGTTTGTTTTGATTTATTCTCCTTATTGTTGATAGTTGATGGTTTTATGTTTTAACGTAGGGCGCCATCAGGATTTATTCAATGGTGTCGCTTTTACCATCCGCTTGACACTTGGATGTGAATAAACTCTGATTGATTTTAATGAGAAGTTGTTTGTGATGTTTTACACAAATTCTTGTCACAATGGCTGTTTGACAGATCTAGTGCCGAACTGGTAATTGCCTTCAACGGTTATTCTGTAGTGATGATAGTAAAATACTGAGAGTACTACTCTGCAGAATAATATCAATTTTTGAGACTGATTAGCTGTTAAAGTTATCATTTTTCCTGGTTAAGGCCCAGGTGGTGCCCCTGCAAGAATCAAGTCATTTTGATAATTCAATTTTATACGTAATCTACCTTATTTATTAATTGTTGAATAAAATGAATAGTTCTTGATAACTGAACAGCGCCCCCTATGTTGCACAATGAAGTCCTCCTATGTGCTCCTTCACCACACTGAAGGAGCACTGAGCACCCAAGCTCTCACCTCTATCTGTAGACATTGTGTATGGAAGTGAAAAGGAAATGAACACGTGTGTTTGCATATTAGAATGAGTCCTATCAGGCCGTATTGATCTGTGGGACTCCTGACGCAGTCGATAGGTACCGGCAGGCCAAGCAAGCCGCAGCTCGGGCAGTCCTGGAGGCAAAAACTCAGGTCTGGGAGGAGTTCGGTGAGGCCATGGAGAAGGACTTTCGGTTGACCTCGAGGAAACTCTGGCAAACTGCCCGGCGCCTCAGAAAGGGGAAACAGTCAGCCCCGCCCCTTCCTATACGCAGATTACGCACATTGCGTAAGGCCCCCGACGGCCAGGGGCCCCCAATTGCCTGAGCGAATTTGCGGAGTTTAGGCAAAGAACGTAGTGGATCCTCCCACTATCTGAGTACTACAGACAGACCCCTCGCCACAGCTGCTGCTACGGTATTTGCGCAGTGGTGCGTTGTGAATCCAAAAACGTAACTTGACGTTCAATCTCATGCGTGCACGGTGCAGCAGCCAGCAGCTGTTTGTTTACGTTTACGAGCCGGCGACCGAGCCGGCGCTAAAAAGAAAACCTAGTTCAGAGTTACAGTAGTAACAGTAACACCAACACTGCAGACTGCAAAATGAAAAGGATATATCCTTCAGGGTGCGAAAAAAAGAAAAATAAGCAACGGAATGATGAGCTGCGTCAACAACAGTCAGGTAACCAGCCAACGTGACTTCCATGCAACTTGCAGTGTTGCAGACTAGTAACGTCAATGTTGTGTTTTTGTTTTTAAAGAGGAATTCCACCATTTTTTTTATATTTTACTATGTCATCATGTAATTAAGATACGGTAGATATTGGCTTAGAGAATAATGTTGTGTGGTGGTGTGGAACTTTGGAAGTTGAATTGTGGAAATAATAATAAAACAGTGACATACCTCCAATCTGTGGGGGGACACCATGGAGGTATGAATGAAAATGGGTGGAATTCCCCATTGTTGTGGTGAACTTGCCACAGTGTTGTACACAAGAAAATCATGCACAATCTACAGCATGATTTTTTGTCGTTTTGCTGTAACTTTGTTAGTTGTATCTGTATGACTATGACCAGAGCCTTGGGGTACCTATCCCACTGGGCCATATACAGTTTTTATCCTAGGCGGATATTTTTATACTTGGATTAACCTAGCTAATATATAATAATATAATATATATATATATAATAATATTATTATATATTATATTATAAATTTCAAATTTGCATAAAATTAGCTTGCATTCTGTTACTATGCCAAGTGTGTGTGTGTGTGTGTGTGTGGGGTGGGCCCGGGGCAGAGGGGGTGGGGGTAGTGGATTTATAACAGTTCAGTTATCTTATTGTTTGTTTGTCGCTCTCTTTTTGTATCTATAATTTCCAGGAGCTATGCTTAAGTTTTTGACTAAAGCCACAAAACAGCCACAGCCAGATACAAGTGAGTCAGATGTGAGTGATGGTGAGGCAGAGCATGTGAGTGAAGAAGAGGCACAGTCTGTACAGCATGCATCTAACTTTTTAAGGTGAGAGAAACCCTGCAAAAACACTGGCCCAAATCGCCGCGGCCGCCGGCTTTCGCCGGCAGCCACAGGATGTGCTTCGCCGGCTGCCACAATTCCTGCTTAGGGCCCCCTGGGAGCCAGGATCGGCACTGGAAGCATTACTCTCCCAACGCTGTTTACAACAGGTGGAGAACTGCTGACCTCAGAGAAAATGTCCAGACAGCTGGAGGTGCGTTCTGGTTGGTGAAGGAGCACAGAAACATTTAAGGGAAATAAACAAAACATTTGTGATCGCTCCTCTTTCAAGCACAATGACGTGGTGCTCGCTGAATCGTCCGACTCGTAATCATTGATAATTCATCTAGTTTGATTTTAAATTGAGTGATTGTGAAAATAAAAAAAAAAAAATGGTATACAAGACCTAAGAAAAGTTGGTTTAGTGACTGTTCTGCAAACAGTGAATAATATCTATGTTTTTGTGGCACGAGACAAATGTAATTATAATCCGTGTGCTGAATAGATTATGTAACAGACAGCATCTGAGAGGATATTAAAACAGTCTGTAGTTATGACAACGCGGCCGGTGATCAGCTATGTTTTATATGTGCGGTAGCGATGATGCGACCATCAGAACCGACAGCTGCTGCAGCAGAGTCTGAAGGTTCATTCAGCTGATGAACTCGACATATTTCTCGACAAACAAATGCCTATCTAGTAACGAAGGACAACTGGAATAGATAAACACTGGGGAATGGATTCAGACAAAGCCATGGTTGGAGAAAGGAACGCTTCAGCAGCTGCGTTTACAAACCGATTGTTGGTAAAACTGTTGAGTTTGTCAGTGAAGGTCAACTTCTGAGTAGTTTGTCTAGAGCGGTACAAACTGTCAAAACTCGCAGTTGCTGCGTCGCTGTGCTTTTGATCCCTTTGTTTCAGGCCCGTTGTCATGGAAACCGGACTCTCTGCTACCACTGATGTCAATCGTTGACAGCAGTGACAGTCATCTCTGGGCTGCTGGTGCGCTGTTTGGACCAGAGTGAAAACTAAAGCTGCAAGCAGCGATGAACAGGCCCTCGCACCCTTGTGCACGGTCAGGCATGCTGCAGTGGAAGTGCTTGTATGACTTGCATGTAGATGTCTTCAGGCCTGGACATTTAGTGGATGACACCAGCCACGACTGTCAAACAATTCAAAAGTTATGGCAGAAAGTAGGAACTATCAGATAGCAACCAATCAGAAGCAGGGGCGGGGCTAATTTGCAGCAATTATGTTCAAGGACTCTAAACGGAGTCCGATAACACCACCCACGAGTCTTTATGTCGAACCAAAGGTCATGGCAGAAAGTAGGAACTGTCAAATATAGACCAACCAGATGAAGGGGGGGGGGCTTTTTGGCATCCATCGTCACCACAGCAACACTTTTGACTGAGAAAACTAATGCGCATCGCCGCAGGATCGAGACGCACATTTTGATGTATAACAGACCTGGGTGCACATTACGGTTCGGGCGAAGAAATTTCATAAATTGCACCAAAATTACACAATTAAAAATGACAGACTTCCTGTTCTGTTTCGGCCATGGTGCCAAGAGACTTTCCTTTAAGTTGCGACATGATACAGGTGTACAGTGGACGAATGTCAAACATTAAAGATGAAAGTTATCACAGCGTCATCTGGAAATTACAAGTTTATTATGGCAAACAGGTTGACAACTCCAAGGGTTCAATGTCGTGGTCAGACCTGCAGAGGAAAAACGCAACAGTCAATATAACCACTTGCATTACTGCATCCAATAGCGTCAATATTCAGATTGTTACCTCATTAGAAGGTCTGGTGCCCTTTAGATCCAGACCCTTTCTGCTCATCAATAGGAATGTGGTCAAAAATATCTGTAGTATATTTAGAATTAACCTGGACGTCCCTTGCTCTCTGGTAGCCATTGCTGGAGTGAACAGAGTGGGAAGAAGGGTACAGAGGGCGCTTCTCAACTATGCCAAGTGGACCGTGGTCACTGGTCCAGGCAAAGTCGGGGAAGGGACGGTTAGGCCTAAGGCTCAGCAGCTCCTCAATGATACTGGAGATCCCTTTATCCTGGTCACCCATAAGGCCACTTCCTGCACCGTACCCCACGGCGTAGCTGGTTCCCACGCCATAACCGGATCCTGCGCCGCCAGCGCCATAACCGGATCCTGCGCCGCCAGCGCCATAACCGGATCCTGCGCCGCCAGCGCCATAACCAGGTCCTTCACCATGACCGGATTCTGTGCCATAGCCGGATCCCACACCAGTTTGGCCTGAATACAGAATTATCAGCAAGTCTTTAGTGTGTGTTGCTGGCACCATGTAGCCGGCTAAAGACATCTGAAAAGAGTGTTCCTGAAGATGATCAAATATGATCTTATTGCAGAATGCTGAAAATGTGATCCTTTAACCACTTGCCAGTTTTACTCAATGCTTATTTGCCCACCCAATTACATCCTACTGATAAGGTCCATGGACATAGTTACCTACTTTTTTTAGTGGGGATACAGCCTCCAAAGCCATAGAGCAGGAAACAGAGCCAGGAAATCCTGTTCACATGGACAACATCAATCATTTGAAATACCAAAACACATACCAAACTTAAAAACTCACCTCAAAACACACTGAGACACCATATTTAAATGCAAACTAACAACAAGCTAAACACAAATTGTTCTGCAAAAGTCATAAGAAGAATGACCAAAGCCTTGTGCTTGAAGTATTTTGTCATACCAGATCCTTTTATATTGATGCTGCACCTGCTCTAATTTCAGTAATTAATCACACCTGGTGGGCCACATTTTCTCCCCTGCTAACCTTCTGCCCCACAGCTGAGTTAGTAAATGGTAAATGGCTTACACTTATATAGCGCTTTTCCAGCTGTACTCTTACAGCCCCAAAACTTTACACTGTTGACGTTTACCAACACACGCACACATTCACACAGCGGTTGTCGGTGGAGCTGCCATACAACCGCGCTGGCCTGACAACCGGGAACACCTGGGGATTCAGTGTCTTGCTCAATGACACTTTGGTGGACACAGGAGGAACTAAGACTTGAATCACTGACCTTCAGGTTCATGGGCGAACGCTCTACCAACTGAGCCACCTACCTCAGTTGGCCCACATGAAGCTGTCGTGTGGCCTCCTGGCCACCTAGAGACGATGTCTGTGATGAGGCCATCGTGGTCCACCGCCACCTGAGTCTTTATGGCAGCGTAATGTTTCCTCGCAATCCAGCCTGGATCCAGCAGGGAGGGATTGATCACCCGGGGGATCTCCGTCATGGCAGGAAATCCACGGTGGATCTGGCCTTGTCCCGTATGGCAGGCATTCTGATGTGTGTCCGGGCATGGCACAGGAGGATCGGTGTCACAGCCTCCACACTCCGTGTAATCGATGCCTTGCTGAGGCCGGTGCCGTCCCCCACCCCCTACAGGAATCTCCCCACTGTGTAAAAACGCAGTGCAGTCAGCTTCGCGCATGGTGACACTGTTGGTTAGCAGCGAGACTGTATTGCAGCCATGGTGTCTCACACGCGTGGACTTCAGCAACGCCAACTACACCTGTCAGTTTCCCTGATGTCTCTGAAGTGCCACAGGGTTCTTGATGTTTTATAGCTACTGTAAACTCAAGTGCAGGTCCCAAATGTGTTTTAAAACTTATTGAGTGATAGTAATGATTCATTTTATTTATGTAGCTACAGGAACACATGGGCAATTATTTTTATACTGTTATTAGCAGGGCTGCACATAATTGTTTTGGTCTGGTGCTCAGAGGAGCCCCTGGATATGTGACTTGGGGCTCCAGAAACGCGGTGACCCGTCTCGCCGGATCGATAAAAGAGGGATGCAGGAATAAGTTATAAACAAAACGATATTTATTCAATTATAAAGATGAATTAACAAGTTATGGTGCGTGTTAGTCTGTAGAATCAGTAGTGTAGGACTGTAGGTGAGTGGATGTGTATTAAGATGTGTGTGAGAGGGTGGTGGATGCAAAACAAAAAAACAAGAGCAAAATCAAATTACTGCTTTTCTCTTTAAGCCACTTTGAAGTCTGTTCCTTAAACACATGACCCCACTGCTCTTTAAGCTCAGTCCTAGGCTACACCTGTACATCATCATCATCATCACTGCTCTCCTGGCTACTGTCACTGTTCTCAATTTCAACCATGAGAGAAGATGCTGCAGGCTGACTCCTCTTCCCCTGGTTGAGCGTGCGATCAGCCGTTTGCATCCATAGTTCAACAGCTGGCTTTGGGTCAAAAGTCTCTGTTGTCTTCTTAGACAGGTGGATGTGCATCAGGGATGACAGGCGAGAATCTGACAGGCTTGATCTGTACTTGTTTTTTATTATATTGAGGTGTGAAAATCCTCTCTCACATGCAGCACTGCTCAAGGGCAGTGTAAGGGACAACTCAATGACTTTCTGAATGTTCGAGTACATCTCTGGATTGTTAGTTTTCACTATTTTGACCAAGTCATACACAGAGGAGGCTACTAAATGTTTTCCTGCTTGCTTTAAATGCATCCATTCTCTCAGAGTTAACTCTTTGTCAACAGACATGCTGCCCTCATAATTCTGTAGGATTCTACTGAGTGTTGTGTTGCCAAAACTGTGGAGGTCTTTCATTTCCTGAGGCCAAGTTGAAGGGTCAAAAATTAGAAATGGGTCACATGCCTTTAGGGATTCATATCTGGCTTCAAACTCCTGAATTAGACCATTCAGTACACCAAGCGTGTCCCTGTCAGCATCAGCATTGGCAACAACCAGATTTCTGTACTTGCCCTCATCACTGTCACGCATAAGTGTCAGCTGTCCAACAGCTACCATCAGCTCATCTTTGCATTCACCAATACACAGCTTATCCTGCTGGAACTTGAGGGAGAGGGACTGTAGGATCTCCCCAGTATCAAGCATGTTGGCAAGGAAACAGTGAAACCGCTCTGTGCATGCATGTTTTAGGTAACTGTCATCACTTGTAGCTAGTTGAATTTTAATTGCAGGCAACAGTCTCCATATTTTCAATAGAGTCTCCTGTCTCCATGCAGACCATCTAATATTGTGAAACTTTCCTAGTTTGACACAGGCAATGCCATTCTCACTACATATTTTCTGTAGTTCTGCTGTATGTTTTGCCGCCCCCTTCTGCAAATAAAAGCTTACCAGCCTGACAACAGAACGATTAAAAGTCTCACAGTACGGTACCATGCGATCAGCTGACTTGGCGCAGTTCTCCAGCGGTTGTGCTGTACACAGAACGTGCACAAGGGAATCCCAGACGACCACCTTCTGACGTAATTTAGGAATGACGCCGTTGTATACTCCCACGTTAACAGCTGCCCCGTCTGTGCACACGGAGACCAACTTTGTCTTCCACTCATCCGCTAAACCACATTGCTGGAATAGCTGCACAAGTCCATCCACAATGTGCTGTGCTGATCGATTTGTCCCCAGATTAATTAACCCAAGGAAATCCGAGTTAAACTCTCCATTGCTAGACACAGACACAATGTACACAATCTCTTGCTCCATTTTGTTTATGTCTTCTGATCCGTCAAACATCAGTCCCCAAAATTCAGCTGCTTTTAACTTTTCACACAGTTCGGAGCTGATTGTCTGCGCAATGGTCTGCATGATGCGGGACCCGCCTTTGCGTAAATGATACGCACTTCAAACTTCAACCCGAGTCTCTTGAACAGCGGAATGTCCTCTTCAAATGAACTCATAGGCCGTGCATGTTTCGCTTTATGAAAGGCCAACAGAAATAAATTACACAGTGCTTGGCGCTGCTCTTCATTTATTTTGTCCTGCCACCTGTCAAGTGGGCGACTCCGATCCTTATTTATTGTTTCAACTATGTTGACATGCTCTTTGCTTTTCTCGTGCTTATCAAAATGTGGGTGACTGAAATTCTTTGTCCCTGTATAAAAGTTGCAGTTTTTATCGGCCAGGTTGGGATGCTCAGGGCATATTTTGCACCACATCTCGCTGCGTTCATCATTGGTTTCGAGCCAACCAACCTAATGCAGCCACTTCTCGGCAAACACACATTTTCTTTCTGGCAGCGGTTCAGTTTGGAGTCTTTTTGGTGGTGGTGGAACGCCAAAATAATTACTGAGCGTCGCTTGCTTCTTGGACATTTTGACGAGACGTGTCGGGGTTTGTTCAGTAAAGCTGCTTGTGATGATAGATCCTAAAGCCTGAATTGTGGTTCTGCTTTAAATCGACGCAGAGCCTACGCCGTAGGGTACGCGGTGACGCGCAAATACGGTGTGTGTCATCGCGTACCCTACGCCGTAAGCTCTGCGTTGGTGTAACGCGGAACCATAAATCAGCCTTCACATCTCTTTCTGCCCAACCCACCGCTGCAACAAGCATGGAGGGGGAGTAAGGACGCGCTGTGATTGGCCAGTACCAACTTTGAGTGGCAATTCTGGGGAAAAGCTCTCGCAATAGATTTTTTAAAGGGGACCTATTATGAAAAACACGTTTTTTCTTGTTTTAACATATATAAAGTGGTCTCCCCTCACCCTGCCAACACAGGGGAGATGAAATCCCATGAATTTCTGCAAGGTCTGTGACCCCCGCCCGGCAGAATCCCACGTAACGACGGGAGCAGATTTCCATAGGTCGGCCTCCGCTGCTGAAACCACGCCCACAACTAACTCAGCCGGCTGGAGCTTCAGCCATTGTTTAGAAGCGGTGGCTGTTTGAACAGCGAGGGGACAGTAAAAATTAGGTTTTACATCAACACTTACCCTCATAAAAGGATCAGTTCCCACAGTACGGACCCGGCAACTGCACACGAGGCAGCAGTAAGTGACGTTATTTATTTTTTTTGTTATTTATATTTGTCTAAAGTATGATCTTTGCATGGGTTAAGTATTTAGCTTAACTCCGGAGCACCGGAGCTGCTGCCGGAGCTGCTCACGGACAGGACCGTCGAGGAGCCCCGGGCCCGGAGCTCCGGACTCGGGGCTCCGGCGGCTCTATTAGTACCGTAATACATTTTTCTTCTCTTTATGGTTTCAGATTTTCCAAGCAATGCACCTGAAGCTGTTCAACGACACATTCAGAAGACGCACGGTCCTTCCTTGAGCCAGCAATGTTATTTATATATTTTAACAATAAAGTTGCCATTTGTGAAAATTCAGTGTTGTGATTTCTTTACAGTTAACATGATTCATTTGTCTTGTAACATAAGAAGTGAAATGATGAGGAATTGGAGTAAATAACCGTGGTGTACCTGTTTAGAATTAAATGAAATCTTCCTGTGTGAAGACGAGGTGACTAAAGGCTGATTTATGGTTCCGCGTTACACCAACGCAGAGCCTACGGCGTAGGGTACGCGTCGATTTAACGCAGAACCGTGGACACGCTTTGCTACACAGCCGCTGCTCTTCTCTTCGCTTTGTTCCCTCCCCTCCTACACGTCATTCAGGCAGCCAATCAGCGCAGAGCCTCATTATCATAGCCTCCCCTCCCGTCAGAATGAAGCACAGAAAAAGGCTTTAGAAGCGGTAAAACTAGAGACATGGCCCACAGGCTGAATTTCTGATTTATGTAGAAAAAACAAGCTTTAGATTGTTTTTAAGACATTCAAGGCCTTTTTAAAATATACATTAAATGCCATAATATGTCCCCTTTAATATTAGTATTCTGCTCTGGCCACAACCAATAATATGAGCCCCAGCTGTTGGTACGCAAAAGCGCTTCGCAGCACAAGATTGACAGCACACTGGGGATTTTGACGGCGCATGCGTTCTGGCGGCCCACTTATGTGCAGCCCTGGTTATTAGGGCCCGAGCACTGACAGTGCGAATGCCCTATTGTATCTGTAGGAATACTTTTCGTTTTTCTCGTTTTTCTTTTTCCAACAAAATGAGGGCCTTTTTGCCCCCCTAAACGTGCCCCAAAAGTCACCAAATTTTGCACACAAGCCAGGCCTGACGAAAAATTCGATATTTAATGGTTTGCATTAATGGGCGTGGCCTAATGGCTCAACAGCGCCCCCTAGAAAACTTTGTGCCTCAAGCCCCACAATACGGTTTGACGTACATGCACGAAAATTGGTACACACCTGAATCATGTCACAACTTAAAGAAAAGTCTCTTGGCGCCATGGCTGAAACTGAACAGGAAGTCGGCCAGGGTGCGAGGGCCCGTTCATCGCTACTTGCAGCTTTAATTTTATTATTAGTATCGTATTTTCGATCCTTCTTGACTTCTATCAGAAGTGAAAACACTGACTGATGACAGCGGGCTCTGTTCAGAACTCTAGACTAGAGCAGTCCGCCATTTCCGGTTGTTCTTCTTTTCTTTCTGGGTAACATCACATATTAGCGCCACCTGCAGTTATCAGGATGTTTTACGTATTAGCATCCAACATTATGCCAGACTGTTGAGCAAGAAAAATAAAAGTTTCTTGTTCTGCTGAGCGAGAAAAATAAAATAAAAATTACATTCCACACATCACACAACTCTTTTCTGTACATGATAATGAAAAAGGGATTAAAACAATAAATCAATACATCAATTAAAGGGGTCCTACAGCATCTGGTACCTATCCATCATTCTAATTTACAACTTAACAAATTAATCGATCAAAGGGTGGAAATCCCCCAACAACCCTAGTTCCATAGGTCAAAAGGTCACTGGTGAAATGTCACTTTTCAAACTCAATTGGGCAGTTAGTCTGACGCAACAGGGCACATTTTCGTTTTTTCTTGCTTTATCAAATGTACCACAATTTTGCAAGAGGATGCTTTTGAAATAAGAATTTGAAGAAATTTCTGAATTACAAAGTTTGATTGAGCCACAACATTTACCGTACAAATATTGACACAGCTCAGTAACGTTTGCATGAAACCTTTTCAGACATCTTAACAAAGGTTTTGACAGTTGGTTCAAAGCTTCTGCAGGTTATGTTACTCCAGGTTTCTTATGTCACTAGTAAGTTTTTCATTTTAACAAATTCACTTTTTCTAGCTTTTAACAGCTAGCTGTAAGTTTGCCTTGTGGGTCCAATTTTATTGTTGTAGTAATTGTAAATATCTTTTTCCTTCAACTTCATTTTGTTTACGTCAAATTTTTACATTTCACTTAAAAGTCTTTCATGAATTTAAGAGAGTGGGGTGAAACATTTCAGCTGATATTTTGTCTCTTTCTTCTTGTGAACAGGTCTCGAGCTGGTGCAACAGTCATCTCTCAATATGATCCACATGTTCTGTTAAGGGAGGTCAGGAGGCAGGCCGATACCTGCACCTTCGTCTACCTCAGCCCTTTGTAAAATGTCTGCACTGTTGTTGCAGACATTTTGACGGGAAAATATGCTAATCTCCTGATATTTTTCCTTACAGAAATTTTTTTGTAAACATTTCAATTATGTTTCAATTGATGACAAAGTGGGTCTCCTCTACTTATATTTATTGCTCAGAAGCTTTCATAGATATTGCTTTGTATCAATCATCTGTCTAAAATCACCTGAAATGCAGAAATAGATTTTTACATTGAAGAGCCCATTCACCATAAAATCTAATGAGCTCATCTGTATTACTGAAATTTAAAAAAATAAGAAAAAACCTCAAGAGATAGCACTTTGAAGAGAAAATCAAACGGGCAAATGATCAGAAGAAAATAGAAGAATAAAACAAATACAATGTTTCTGGGAAACACTGACACAAGCACCCTGGCACAAGAACGTGAACTCCAGCCATGATGACATTAACCGTCGCATTAAAGCTGCAAGGTAAAAGAAGTGGCCTATGTGGTTTAATTGGAGATCTGCTTTTGTGATGACACAATAATAGTTAATGAAAAACCATCCCACAGTTGGCAACAAAAGCTGCTGTAACCACATTTAATTAAAACAGCCGTAGAGAGACGGACATGGCTGAATGTGTTTAAATGTTTTATATTTTAGAAACGGTTTGAGAAACCTGCTCTCATTGTTTGTGCTCGGTGGAAATGTGAACGTGAGGAACTACAAAAGCAGAAACAGCAGCAACAACACAAAAGCAAACAAACACCAAAATAAAATTAATAAATAAGGTTCCACACACAATGTTGTGTCATTTAGTTTTCAAACAGTCAGTTGAGCCGTTACGTAAATGAAGAAACGTAAATGAAGAAACGTGACAGTGAAAGTTTGCTTCAGAGTTGTAGGTTGTTCCCCTCACTGACATCACTTCCAGATGAGAGAATAAATTAAAAGCCATGCCTCTCACTTCCACCTTCACTGCACCTTGTCGGAGGTCAGACTTGCAGAAAGAAACAGATCATCTGTTCCTGACAATCTGCTGCTTCAGGTAAGACTGAGAGTATGTTTTTAGACAAGTTTCAAGAAATCCAAATGCTTTATCTCTCTAAAGATAGTCACTCTATTTATATTTATTATTATTATTTATTTAATACACACCTCCAAAAAAAGTAACTGTAAACTCAGAAAATTGGAGCAGGGTTCAGTGTCAAGTTTACTGTTGATTCTAATCCGCTGTTAAATATCTGCAAAATTTGTTTTACTCACAGTTGTCTTTGTTTTCGTAATGTTGTTGTGAGCGACAAAGCCTGTTAAGCATGAGGACACAAAGATTTTAAAGAAAAAGAGGGTTTTATTCCCAAAGGCAGCACGGTGGCTTAGTGGTTAGCACTAAGAAGGTCCCGGTTCGACTCCCAGGCCCAGCAGGGTCTTTCTGTGTGGAGTTTGCATGTTCTCCCCTTGCTTGCGTGGGTTTCCGCCGGGTACTCCGGCTTCCTCCCATAGTCCAAAAACATGCATACTAGGTCACTTGATCATTCTAAATTGCACGTAGGTGTAGGTGTGAGTATGTCTGGTTGTTTGTGGGGGACTGCGGGTGGAAACTAGCATCTCTGCTAAACCCGGTGTATTCACACTGCTTAATGTAGTGTGCATTAATATGCATTGTCCCGTCTAAATAAACTTTGAAAAAACTTTGAAATAAGGAACTTCTAACAAAATGGGCCCTTAAAAAGAGGTAAAAAAAGAAAGAAACTCAACAACAACCACCACACTGAAACAAAACCAAACTGACCTAACTGAACAAACACACACAAGGAGCTTAAATACTGGCTGATCAGACCAATGACACACAGGGTTAAGACACTAAATATTGCTACACAAATAATCTGAACAAACAGTGAGGATGGCAGTTTCTCTAACTTATTTCCTAAATACAAAATTAGACTAATGAACTTAAATTATAGTGAATATTTACACAAACAACCTATGATTTCCCCCAATGATATAGCTGCCTTTGGTACAGTCCCAATCGCCTTATTTTCCTGTAGCTGCATCCTGGAGTCTCCCAACATCCCCCTCAGCCATGGCTCGCCGCACCAATAAACCATAAACAAAAGTTGAATATACAAAGTAAACCAAATATGCGCGCTACAAATGGAACTTACGCATTTCAACATAATATGAATAAAAGGTGTGTACAAATTAAACCAAAGTATCAGTGGTTGATGTTACCGCCACTTATAGCTGTGGGGCTGCAGGTGCGGCTATCACAGTTGTCCAAAGAAAAAATGTGGATCAGTATTACGTGACTTTAATACAAATTGCATTACACAATGTCCCTGTCAGTGGTGGATGTGTTTGGGAACTTGCATTCACATATACACATATACATATAGAAAAAACATATACTCTCAGGGGACAAATATAAACAAATTGGTTTAAACCAATGGTTTGGTTTAAACCATTGGTTTAAGGTATCTTTGTTAGCAGTAGTTTGTACATCGTTTTAATCCTAATGTTTGTGTTCTGTTTGCACAACCTGGAAGGTTTCTGCCCTTACTCCAATGAGCATGCATGGAGCAGACAAAAGTTGTGGGTTAGACCTTGAACATCAGCCTAATTTAATAAATCATGTGGTTTCATCTGAGGTTTGACAGTTAGTTCTTTCATAGGCCTCCCCCATCCTAAAATACCAAACATGCTCAACCAAAGTCTCCTTTTGGGACACCGGCAACTTCAAACCTGGAGTTTACCACATTTCCATGTAGTTAAAAACATAAAACACAGAAAATCAGGTTTTGGTATTTAATGTTCAAAAGTCACAATCATTCTTTATTTTTACTTCAGTAAGGCACTGAATGTGACACTGGTGTATGTGACATGTATATTTGACCTTGTCTTGATTTGGGTTTTACTGACATTTTTCTGAGAATTCTTCACAAAGTAGAAGCTTCACCTGGTTTAGCCTGCTATCTTATTAAAATAAGGAAGGTTTGCTGATGATTTTGTTGTTTATTCTCCCAGAAGTCAAGATGTTGATCTGCTTTCTGACCCTGGTGGCTCTTATACCCACGTCCTCAAGCATCAACCCCGGAGTAAAGGTCAGGCTGACAGAAAAAGGCCTTGAGTATGGTAAGCCTCGCAGCTGAAACTTCCTCTTTCATTCATATGATCTCTACAGAGTTTAATCATCGTTATCAAATGTTCCTCCCTTCTGTTAGGCAGGGTACTGGGCATGGCTGCCTTACAGCAGAAACTCAAATCCATCGATATCCCTAATTTTTCTGGGAAAAAGAGGGTGCGTCCCGTTGGCAAGGTCAGGTACAGCTTCTCAAAGTAAGGCAGCAGTTTATTTGATGCTTTTATAACTTCTGTTAAAAACTGGGGGCCTAACTATCCTAACGTAACATAACTGGGATTCTTCTAGTATTCGAATACTGAATGTGGGATTACCGCGGTCTTCAGTGACTCTTGTGCCAGGAACCGGAGTTAGAATGAGGATCACTAATGCCTTCATCAATCTGCGTGGAAACTGGAGGGTCAAGTTCTTTCGATGGATGTGAGTGAAAAAGATAAATTCTTTTTAAAACACAATGCAACTCAAACTTCTTCTGCAGCACTGACTTGTGTCTCTCAACAGAAGGAAGAGTGGCTCTGTTTCTTTGAACGTCAATGGGCTTACAATCAGCACAAGCATTGGAATCAGGAGTGATGCGATGGGCCGACCGGAGGTCAGTAGCGTCAACTGTGCTGCCAGAGTTGGCAGCGCCAGAGTCAAGTTCCATGGTGGAGGCAGGTAAGAGAAGCCTGCTGCAGCAGGGTTGAACCTGCAGGAGGGATTGTGAATGTTTTTACACTTTTTACTTACGATGTCTGTGGTCATTTTTTCTTTTAGCTGGCTGTACAATCTCTTCAGAAAATTCATTAGCAGGGCTTTGCGTAAAGCAATGGAGAAAAAGGTGAGGAATAACCAGCCAATAAAGTGACTAAAACCCCTCTCTGGGGTCATGCACACACATGGCAATTCATAGTTTAAAGGGGACCTATTATGGCATGTAATGTATATTTTAAACAGGCCTTGAATGTCTTAAAAACAATCTAAAGCTTGTTTTTTTCTTCATTCACTATCAAAACAAATGCACGCGACGGGGACAGGATCTTTCCGGCAGTACGCGCTGGTGCTCATGGGAAATGTAGTGTTCTTTCTGGTAAAGCACTGCCGCTTTTGTCCAAAGGAGCCGCCAAACTCAACAAAAGCTGAAAGTTACATTGTGCTGCTTTAACTGTAAAGAAATCACAACACTGAATGTTCCCAAATGGCAACTTTATTGTTAAAAAAATAACATAACATATACAAATAACCATACACTGTTTATATACACCAAGTTGTATATAAATAACATTTACGCACTATTGCTGGCTCAAGGAAGGACCGTGCATCTTCTGAAGGTGTCGTTGAACAGCTTCAGGTGCATTGCTTGGAAAATCTGAAACCATAAACAGAAGAAAAATGTATTACTAATAGAGCTCTGGTGTTACCCGTTAGGTAACACCGGAGCTCTATTAGTAATACATACTGTCTACACTTACCGCTGACTCGTGTGCAGTTGTCGGGTCCGTACTGTTGGTACTGATCCTTTTATGATAAAACCTAATTTTTACTGTCCCTCGTTGTTGAAACAGCCACACGATAAGCCGCTTCGAAACAATGGCGGAAGCTCTGGCCGGCGGAGTTAGTTGTGGGCGTGGTTTCAGCAGCAGAGCCCGACCTATGGAAATTGCTCCCGTCGTTACGTAAGGACGGGAGCAGAATCTGAATGGCTCGTAAAAGTCACATGACACTGGAAGGATCATCCGGGTGGGCTGTACAGACACTGCAGAATTCGGTTGCTTTACTTCTCTGTGTTGGCAGGCTGAGGGGAGACCACTTTATATATGTTAAAGCAAGAAAAAACGTGTTTTTCATAATAGGTCCCCTTTAATGTTCCAAACAGAACAAGCAGATCGTTCAGATGAGTTCACATTTTGCCAGGATATCCTCATTTTTATACAATTCCAGAAGATCCGTATATGATCTGTCTTCACACCCCCACATAATCTCCAGCAGTCTTGTCGTATAGCGAGATGCCTAGATTTTATCTTTGGCGTCATAAAATAGCGAGTTAGGTTCTTCCAGCAGAACTCCCTCCATATTAATACATTTGTTGATGTACATTTTGTCTCACACATGTGGTACCACTCCTCCTCTTACATTTGGATTTTTAGTTCTGATTCCCATTTCTCTTTTATATAAAGTCTTGATTCCTTCCTGCTCTCACCCAAAGCTTGATATGAAGAAATGGCCTGAGGTCCTTTCTGTTTGTAGAACACCAATCACTTTATTTATAGTTTAATTTGACCTCATCTCTTTTGTGAAATAATCTCTCAACTGCAAGTATCTAAAGAAGTCAGTTTTCAAGGCAATACTTTGTCTTTAGAACTTCTAATACTGTACATATTGCTGAAGCACCTTTTGTTCTCATTCTTTGAATATTGGATCATACATCCCTGGCTTAAACTTTAAATGATACGTGAACTACCTCAGAGTGCATATATCCCTCTTAAGTCTGTACTTTTTCACTGCAGTGCTCTATATTCTAAATGCTACTGTATGAGCCATATTCATTTTGTATTATTTCCTGTAATTTTGCTCCATGCCACTAGGGGGCTATATTTGCTTTGTGGCTCAGCTGGGTCAGCTGGCTTATGCCATTTAACCTGGGAAACCCAAATACAGGTGCTGCTGATTTGAGAAGCAAACGTGTTCGACTAGTGCCTAGTGTTTGCATAGTATGTGGCTAGTTTGTGCATATGTTTTTGGGATGTGAGCAATTTGGTTTGTTGTTTTCGCTATGTATTATGAGTTAAAGTTAAGAAAATTAAACCTGCAAAGCAATTGTGAATCAAATACAACCTTTCGTTTGACATGTTCGGAGCGCACTAAACTAAATTCTCCATATTAGCAACCAGTACTAGACTTCGTTTAGGTTTTAGTCCGTAAAGCTACTATTGGGTTCATAGCATGTCTCAAAGTATCTATCAGATGTTTGTCCCCCACAAAATGTCTGTGTTTGAAAGCCCTGTAATTCCCTTTCCATTTTTTTCCATTTAGACTCATAGTCAGGTCTGCACCAACAGGCCAGATGTCTAAGTTGAGCTGCATAAAAATATTGTGTAAGGTTAGGGGTTTATATTTGGTGATAGAAAGATGCACTAAAGATTTACAGAAACATGACCCATCCCACAATATTCTGCCATAACACCTTAATATATATGTTAAATGAGCATGAGGCTCCTATTAAGAAATGAGACCCATTAGCGCCACCCTTCGCCACGACGGCCGTCGGGGGTACTGCAGCCAACAGCGAAGCCGGCACGGGAGAACGGGGAGAACGTGCATGCAGCGTCATGTGACGTCACATCCGCAGGACAGCGCGGGAAATTCCGGTCACCATTGCAGCACATTTTGCAGCACACAGCCTGTTCAAGGCAACGGAGAGATACACAAGAGGGCTCATTCGTTTTGGTTTGGAACGCTTCATCTGACATTATTACTAGAAAACTTAAAACGTATACAAATTTTTTTCATAAATCCTGCCTCAATCCTGCCTCATGCTCCTTTAAACACTATGCTAAACACACCTTCCCTCCATCCGCTGGCTTTTAAACGTATTACCCAGGCACATTAGTGAAACGATCGTTCACTTTGTGAGACAAGCGCCAAATTTTGCACAAAGTATGTTCTAGGTCTACTTTTTCAAAAAAGCCCGTTAGCCACGCAAAAAAAAAAAAAGAAATGGCTGCTGTTTTCCAAAATGGCTGCCACAAAAGCCGTTTTTATATGTTTTTTGACCTGGAATGTGATTGGAAAATCCAATTTTGATTATTCTGACATCAGACTATAATCTTGGGACCCCCCACCCCCTCCCCCATTAGCCATGCAAATAAAACAACAATATGGCTGCCATTTTCCAAAATGGCTGCAGGCAAAAGACAGTTTATATGGTTTTTGAACTGGATTGTGATTATATAATTAGATTTTGATTGTTTTGGCATCAAATTATATCCCATTTCTGTATCACATTTTTTCTAATCATCACAGTTGCAGGCACACAGCTGTGTGCACTGGAGGCCAAAACGGTAGCACTTGCATCTTCCGCAACATTCCTTTTTGCACTTGCACTTCGTGAGTTGTTCACAGCTCTGGGCAATTGGTGGGAGTGTCATCCAATTCAATTTTATTTGTATAGCGTCGAATACAACAGATGTTCTCTCTAGATGCTTTCCAGAGACCCAGAACATGACCCCCGAGCACTTATTACATAAACAATGGCAGGTAAAAACTCCCCTTTAGGAGGGAAGAAACCTTGAGCAGGACCAGGCTCATAAGGGGGGACCCTCCTGCCGAAGGCCAGACTGGGAGGGTCGGCAACGTCGGCAGCACACAGCAGGCATGTGGAAGCAGCAGAAGGATGCCCAGAGGGGGGGGGCGCAGGCAGGTGAAAGCAGCAGTGGGATGACCAGGGGGGGGGGTAGAGGAGATTCGCCCTGAGTACCTCAAGTCTCTGGATGTCGTAGGGCTGTCTGGTTGACATGCCTCTGCGACATCGCATGAAGGAAGGGGACAGTACCGCTGGAGTGGCAAACCGGGGTGATGGTCCCTCTCTTTAAAAAGGGGGACCGGAGAGTGTGTTCCACCTATAGGGGGATCACACTTCTCAGCCTCCCCGGGAAAGTCTACGCCAGGGTACTGGAGAGAAGAATACGGCCGATAGTTGAACCTCGGATTCAGGAGGAACAATGCGGTTTTCGTCCCGGTCGTGGAACACTGGACCAGCTCTATACCCTCCGCAGGGTGCTCGAGGGTTCATGGGAATTAGCCCAACCAGTCTACATGTGTTTTGTGGATCTGGAGAAGGCGTTTGACCGTGTCCCTCGTGCCATTCTGTGGGGGGCGCTCAGTGAGTATGGAGTCCGGGGCCCTCTACTAAGGGCTGTCCGGTCTCTATATGATCGGAGCAGGAGTCTGGTTCACATTGCCGGCAGTAGATCAGACTTGTTCCCAGTGCATGTTGGACTCCGGCAGGGCTGCCCTTTGTCACCGGTCCTGTTCATCATTTTTATGGACAGGATTTCTAGGCGCAGCCAGGGGCCGGAGGGGATCCGGTTTGGGAACCACAGGATTTCGTCTCTGCTTTTTGCGGATGATGTTGTCCTGTTGGCTTCATCAGACCGGGACCTTCAGCATGTGCTGGGGCGGTTTGAGGCCGAGTGCGACACGGCAGGGATGAGAATCAGCACCTCCAAGACCGAGGCCATGGTTCTCGACCGGAAAAGGGTGGCATGCCTTCTCCGGGTGGGTGGAGAAGTCCTGCCTCAGGTGGAGGAGTTCAAGTATCTCGGGATCTTGTTCACGAGTGAGGGAACGATGGAGCGGGAGATTGACAGACAGATCGGTGCAGCGTCCGCGGTCGATGTACCGGACCGTCGTGGTGAAGAAGGAGCTGAGTCGAAACGCGAACCTCTCGATTTACCGGTCAATCTACGCACCTACCCTCACCTATGGTAATGAGTAGTGACTGAAAGGATAAGATCGCGGATACAAGCGGGCGAGATGAAATTACTCCGCAGGGTGGCTGGACACTCCCTTAGAGATGAGTTTCCTCCGCAGGGTGGCTGGACGCTCCCTTAGAGATAGGGTGAGGAGTTCGGTCACCCGGGAGGAGCTCGGAGTCGAGCCGCTGCTCCTTCACATTGAGAGGAGTCAGCTGAGGTGGCTTGGACATCTGTATCTGATCCTCCTGGACGCCTCCCTAGGGAGGTGTTCCAGGCATGTCCCTCCTCCCTAGGGAGGTGTTCCAGGCATGCCCCTCCTCCCCAGGGAGGTGTCCCAGGCATGTCCCTCCGGGAGGAGACCCCGGGGAAGACCCAGGACACGCTGGAGAGACTATGTCTCTCGGCTGGCCTAGGAACGTCTCGGACTCCCGCCGGAAGAGCTGGAGGAAGTGTCTGGGGTGAGGGAAGTCTGGGCATCTCTGTTGAGACTGCTGCCCCCGCGACCCGGGAACGGATAAGCGGCGGACGATTAGGGCTGCAACGATTCATCGACGTTGTCGACAAAAATCGATAATCAAAATCGTCGACAATGAATTCCATTGTCGACAATTGTCGCCAGACGTGTTTTTCCAACGGAGTGAGGCTTCTCACTTCAATACAATCTCTGTCGAGTCGCGCATGCATGATAGCGTCTCAGCGCAGCTGCGCGTAATAAAACTTCAAAAGTTTGGGAGTCTTTTAGCCTCGTGAATAAAAGGTGAATAAAAAGATTACTTGCCAGGTTTGCAAAAGCCGACGTTGCTTTTCACGGGAGCACGTCGGTAATGCATTTGAAGAGAAAGCACGTCGGAGTGCTGAACGAAACGGACTCGCCTTGGTAAGATATTAAGCGTATTTTGGCTTTAAAAGCTTTAACGTTATGCCTGACAAAGTATTAAATTAAGTCAGATATTTGGAGAAACTGCGTTTAGTGTCTATGGCGCATTTTGGAAGGGAGACGCACGGGACCGCAGTCGGTCAGCAGTATTCTCTCCCTCCGCAATGTAATGGCCAAGCGATTCATTTGTTAAATTAATTCGTTTCATTCTAAACTTTGTTTATTTTATGTTATTTTTTAGTATTATTTGAGCCACTCACAGCTACTCTCGTTGATATAACCTCAATCCCATAATTGATGCAGCGCGAAAGGCGAAAAAAGGCTTGTGCGCTGATGACAATGATGGATTTGCATCTAACTTTCAGTCAGGTGCCTATGAAGTGTCAATTATCCATCAAGCTCCACAATGATCATGTTAACATTAAATCAGATAGATTTGTCTGGACTTTTCTCTTGCGGGTCGGGAGAAGACACTAAATCAATGCATCTTTATTGTGCGCCGTGCGGGCATGAATTCATGAGTTTTGCGGGAGGGGTGGGAGTGGAACACACACCTTGCGGGCAGTAATGGTCAGAAATTCAGCTGGAGCAGGATGAAGAAAACAGTCCCGCTATATCAGAGCTCTAGTACCATCTTTCTTGTGTTTATTATCATTTGCCACATAATTAATGCAACCTCATACTAAATTAAAAAAAAAAAAGACTAATTATCCGATTAGTCGACTAATCGTTTTAATAGTCGGTGACTAGTCGACTATTAAAATAGTCGTTAGTTGCAGCCCTACGGACGATGGATGGATGGATGGATAAAATATGTTCAGCAATTCAAGTTCTACACGGACAACCTTGTTTTAGCTTTCATAAGACAGCCATCTTGAAAAACGGCCGCCATCTTGGATTTTCAGGCGGCTAACGGGCTTTTCTGCATAAGTAGGTACTTGGCAATGTTCATGCAAAATTTGGTGCTTGTCTCACAAAGTGAACGATTCTCCTAAAAACCTGACTTAATTTCCCTCACTATATTGTTTGTTGTGTGGTTCACTGACGTCATGTCAGAAGTAAATGTTCCTACGGACCAAAACAAAGCTTATGTGACTCTTTCTCAAAGGTGAAAAAGCTGTGTGACTCTGGAGACAGACATGGAGTCATCTGCATAGAGCGGATGTCACCTTTCTGGCAGCAATTACAAAACAAAAACAAGTTTGATCTTATTAAAGAAAAGAAAGTTATGGATGAATCAAATTCTTTAAAGAAAATAGTTCCCCTTGTAATTAGGGCCCGAGCACTGACAGTGCGAAGGCCCTATTGTGTCTGTAGGAATTTTGCTCGTTATTTTTATTTTTCCGACTAAATGAGGGCCTTTTTGCACCCCTAAACGTGCCCCAAAAGTCACCAAATCTTGCACGCAAGCCAGGCCTGATGGAAAATATGTGATATTTAATGGTTTGCATTAATGAGCTAATGCCTAATGGCTCAACAGCGCCCCCTAGAAAACTTTGTGCCTCAAGCCCCACAATACGGTTTGACGTACATGCATTAAAATCGGTACACACCTGTATCATGTCGCAACTTAAAGAAGTCTCTTTGCACCATGGCCGAAACCGAACAGGAAGTCGGCCATTTTGAATTAATCGTGTAATTTTGGCTCAATTTATACCATTTCTTCGGCCGTTTCTTCGCCCGAACCGTAACGTGCACCCAGGTGTGTTATACATCAAAATGTGCGTCTCGATCCTGCGACGGTGGGCATTATTTTTCTCAGTCAAAAGCGTTACCGTGGCGACGATAGACGCCAAAAAGCGTGCCCCCCCTTCATCTGATTGGTCCATATTTCATAGTCCCTATTTTCTGCCATAACTTTTGAATGGTTTGACATAGAGTGTCGTGGGTGGTGTCTTCTGACTCGGTTTTGACTCCTTCACCTTAATCGGTGCAAATGAGCCCCGCCCCTTCTTCTGATTGGTCGATATTTGATTGAATGGTTTGACATAGAGTGTCATGGGTGGTGTCATCGGACTTAGTTTGGAGTCCTTGACCTTTATTGGTGGAAATTGCACGCGCAAGGGCCCATTCATCGCTGCTTGCAGCTTTAATTCGTGTTAGTTTTGAGGAGCCTTTTAACTTTATAAATCAACATCTAAGCGCTTGTTTTAGTTCTCTGTTATGATGTTTCTCCTTGGTTCTTTACAGATATGCCCTCTGGTCTCCAAAGCAGTATCTGGTTTAAATCCGGAGCTGAAAACTCTCAATGGTATAACTTTACATTTTTTAATAACCTAACCCTTTTTCTCTAATGAGAGGATGAAATAATAATCTTCTACCTTATTCCAGTTGTTGCCAAGGTTGACAAGCATGCAGAAATTGAATATTCCCTGGTGTCATCACCAACCATTTCAAAACCTGCGATAGAGCTCAACTTAAAGGTGAGGAGTTGGAAATCACTGCACATTCTCAGAGTCTGTAGATCTAACTTCATCTTCCATCGCATCTTCTTGTCGTTAGGGTGAATTCTACAACATTAGGAATCACCAGGAGCCTCCGTTCGCAGCAGCAGCCTTTTCCCTGCCACAACAGAACAACAAGATGTTGTACATTGGCATTTCTGCCTTCACCGCCAACTCGGCAGCATTCGTGTACAACAGAGCTGGCGTCCTCAGACTGTACATCACAGACGACATGGTCCGCACCATCCTTCTGCTTCTCTAGCACATCCATGTCCATGAGATCACTCTGATCTAAGACTTTTCTTGCTCTGTCACAACAGATCCCAAAGAGCTCTCCTGTACGACTCAGCACGAGAACATTCGGATTCTTCATCCCAGAGGTGACCTTAAATTTGTGATTTATAGATGTATTTGTTATATATTTATTTAGAGATGCAGAAATGCCTGTGTTGGCAGTAATGCATCACAGCTCTTTTTGTTTTATAAGATTGCCAAGAGATTCCCGGGTCTGATGATGAAGCTGCTCGTTAAGGCAGAGAAGAATCCCATCACCACTTTTGAACCCAACAACATGACGATTCAGGCCACCGCCGCTGTGACGGCCTACGCCATCCAACCCAACCGCCGACTTTCCCCTCTTTTTGTGCTACACTTGGTAAGTTTGAGGGCAATATTCTGAAAAGCTATTGTGATGGTTGGAAAAACACCTAAAACGTCCCACCGCTGTTTTTGCAGGACACCAGCGTGACAGCCAACATGGTCGTCAGTGGAATGAAACTTGTTGGGAAGGTCGGCCTGAACAAGTAAGAAAAACAGATGACTTTGACCTGGAGTTCCTTGAAAGGATGTGATCATAACATTATAATATTGTCCATTTTTGCAGAATGAGTCTCACCCTGGACAGAAGCTATGTGGGCCAGTTTCAGGTGAGAGCTGCATTTAATACACAAGACTATCTGTGAATATCTTCAGTTACTTAAACCAACATTACGCTTAATTGCAGGTCAGATTACTCGACAACATCCTCCCGCTGCTCACGAAGATGGTAGTGATACCCATAGTAAATGGTGAGATTGTTGTTTTTGGTTTTCAACCATAATTCAAAGATTTAACTACCCTGCAACTTTCCAAGGGCTCCACCTTCCTGACAGAACAGTTCAGGATGAGTGAGTTAAGCTGAGCTGTCAGAGCATCATTACACAGGTCATCGTCACAGAGACATTCAATGTTTAAATCTGTATCAAAGTTTATGTTACGGGGTGAGGTTTTGAACCCAAATGCAGCACACGGTGGTAGTTTGTCTGGTTTGCTTTATTACCTTCAACCGGGACGAAGAGCAGGCAGGAATGCAAGACAAGGATCAGGCAGCAATCGGTGTCAAGTTCGGAAGACAAGGTCAGGCAATGGAGAGCAGGAGACAATGCAGGATCGGCAACGGGAGGTCAAGACAGGGAATGCTGAAAGGTCTTACATCTACAAACAGAGTGACGATCTGGCAGTGAGGCCAACACACAGTCAAAGTTCAAGGGGCCGTCCTCGGGGCCGGGCAGACCGGCGAGACGGGTCGGGGGGCCGTCCTCAGGACTGAGCGGACGGCCATTCTCGGGACTGAGAGGACGGATCAGAGGGACGGTCTCGGGACTGAGCAGACGGGTCAGAGGGACGGTCTCGGGACTGAGAGGACGGATCAGAGGGACGGTCTCGGGACTGAGAGGACGGATCAGAGGGACGGTCTCGGGACTGAGCAGACGGGTCAGAGGGACGGTCTCGGGACTGAGCAGACGGATCAGAGGGAATCCGAGGGGCCGGCTTCGGGGGACTAAGGATACGAGGGGCCGGCTGAGGGGGACACCACCAACGTGAGGTCAAGACAGGGAATGCTGGACGATCTGGCAGTGAGAGTACAGGAGTGAGGAGCTTTTATGCTGTCCTGATTGCTGAGGAGCTGCAGCTGGGAGAGCAGGTGAAAGGAGTGAGTGATGAGGTGGGCGTGGCTAACGAGGTGGGCGTAGCTGGCAGATGGAGTGAGCAGGACAGAGGGGAGAGGAAAACCACTGAAGGCTGGAGAACCAACCATGACAGTTTAACATACTGCATATTCAACTGTTACCCACTTCTGGAGACTGAATGACTGAAATTACAGATGCATTGATGTGGGAAGAGCCCATCAGCGTCGGTGGACGTTCTTACTCCTTTCATTTAAAATCTAAAAGGACTTCAATGTTGCAAGCACGGTATTTTAATACATTTTGTTAACTGAATAAAATATCAGGCAGCCAGATATAGCGGGGCGGCAGTAGCTCAGGTGGTTGAGTGGGTCGTCCAATGATCGGAAGGTCGGCGGCTCGAATCCCGCCCGTCCCAGTTTGCTGTCGTAGTGTCCTTGGGCAAGACACCTTACCCACCTTGCCCCGTATGAATGTTGGTGTTGGGGCCGCTCGTGGCACAGTGGGTTAAGCAGCGGCTCATATACTGAGGCTACAGTCCTCCCCTGCAGCGGTCGCAGGTTCGAGTCCCGGCCTGCGCACCTTTGCTGCATGTTCTCCCCGTTCTCTCTCTCTACCCCTTTCATATCTGCACTCAATAAAGGGCCACTAGAGCCCAAAAAAATCTTTAAAAAAAAAAAAAAAAGAATGTTGGTGTTGGTCGGAGGGGCCGTTTGGCGCGATATGGCAGCCACGCTTCCGTCAGTCTGCCCCAGGGCAGCTGTGGCTACAAAACGTAGCTACCACCACCAGTGAGAATGTGTATGAATAATGATCTCTGTAAAGCGCTCTGGGTGCCTGGAAGGTAGAAGGGCGCTATATAAAACCAAGTCATTATTAGTGTTTCCAGGAGGAAGTGGTTATGGATAACGGATGTATTGATAGAGTAAAATAGTTGTTACTGTTGAGTTACATGTGGTAAAAATCTCCAAAACATATTAAAAAGCAAAAAAATGTCTGTCAAACATTAGTAAATAAGTTATGTTTTGCAAATATGAAAAGAAAAACTCACAATAAGCAACTTTAGAAGTCAAACTGATTACCTTGGTAACGTCTGATGTAAATTTCAAGGCCTAATGACTAATCCTCAAAGCCCAGATCTCTCCAGATGACAATTTCTGGTGCAATCTGCAAATTACGTTGATAGATTTAGCTAAATGAACCTCTTTTGCAGCCAAGAAATACATCTCCCTCATGTGTCTAACTGCTAAGTGGGTGGAATGACCATGACTTGGGTTTGTGTCACAGCCTTTGACCGCTGGACAGAAGGGTGGATTCAGGCATAAAGAAGTTCACGTTGAAGACTTCGCCACAGTCCTCACGGTCTCCTAACTTAAACTTCAGTAAAGATCTGCAGCCAGACCTCAGTGGAGCAGAACATCCAACCAAACCCAACGATGTCAGACCTTGAACTCTCTAGCATCAATATTTTACATGACCAAGTTCAGAGATGCTCTGTTCTGATTCATTATGATCCATTATGTTATTGTTGTAACTGTAATGAAGTCAGTGACTGGCTTCTTTGAGTTTAAATTTACACTTGTTTATTTTTCATGTTTATGTATATTTGCATTGCAAATTGCATTCTTTCCATAAACTTATCTCAGACAAGCACTGATGTCACTGTGCCGCTTCCTGCATGAGATTTCTGTGACTGATTGATCTAAAATTATCTAAAATGATCCATTTCTCATCACAGCTCAACTTGCTAAGGGTTTCCCACTTCCTGCACTTGGAAAGATGAGGCTCCAGAACACTCAGCTTCGAATCATGAAGGTTAGAGACACATGTGATGAAGCTGTGATGGATTTTCAAAAGATCAAATTTTGCAAGTATCACTATATTAATAAAGCTTGTGATGTTTTCTGCAGGACTTCCTGATGATCGGGACTGATGTTCAGTTCAAAATCTGAACTGGACTCGTACGACCAAAAGAGACTTCAGAGCGATCGATTATCACTTTCCTTCTGGACATCATGTCAGAGATTTTTCATTTTGCTTTCTTTGTATCGTCTTGCTTTGCCAGCCTTTTATGTTTATACACGACTTGTGGATATGACGCCAGAGTTACTCTCGTTCTGTTGTAAAAGTTAACGTTTTGTGGGATGAAGAAGGGTTTGTCTAAAGCAGATCGCAGACCAGATCAGCAGACCTTTAGTCTGATGACTGGTTAAATCCTCTCAAAATGTCTGACTTTATGGAGTGACTTGACAAATTACAGACTCCAAAAGAATCCAAAAATATGAAATTACATCAATCAAACATCGCAATCTTTGAAGAAAAAAAAAAGAGCAGCCAAGCTTATATTTCTTTAATCATTTCTACACTTTTAGCTCATCCAAACAGGATTTGAGTAACTTCTGTAGCAACATACACACAGAAATCTGCCATGTGGTGTCACTGGAGGCCGTCTGAGGGCCTGCGTCCATCACGCCGGCTCCTGGAGGTTCCATGGGACATCACCGATCCTCTCAGCCTGCTGTGACCTAGGGCTCGACCTCTCAAACTCTGCGAGTTCGCTGACAGGATCTAGACCAGTAACACAACACATCAACAAACCACTTACTAAATGTTGCTGAGCAGCGTCGCACCTCAGTTTCTGCTAAAACTGTTCAAATGAAATCAAACCGCTGAAAGAAAACCTTTCCTTGCTGTCGCTGACTCTGATGCTCTGAGGATTCATCACTGCTGGACATGTTTGACCTGATTTAAATAAAGGTTTGATGTCTTAAAATGTGGAATGTATTTATTTATTTCTTATTTATATCACCATTTGGTAAAATAAATGTATTTCATATTTTAAACATACTCTTACTGTTTTTAAGAAAATCAGCAACATTAATGCTGATATCACCATTTGAGTCAGACACTAAATGTGTTTGTCTTTAATAAACATTGTAAAAAGATGACACAACCCTCTTCCGAAAAAAATCTAATTGCTAAAAGAATTTTTCTATGATTTTAGGAGTAAATAACAATTAAACAATGAGAAACGTATCTTCCCTAAAAAAAAAAAAATCGTAGATGAGTGACGCAACAACCCTCATCAGATTTAGACGTTTCACAGTCCTACATGCAAGTAAATTACTAAATAGTTTATATTTTTCTTTGTACCATCCTAAAGAATTCAAACCAGTTTTTTTTAAAGTGGACAAAAATTGGTAAATATGCATAACTGTACAAACTCTGTGTTTTCCTGTGAGATCAACAGACTAAGATGATTATTATCACTTGAAAGTTGAAAACTGTGACATGACTGCGCACTGATGTGGTCGGGACAAAGCTGGAACATCAGCCGTCAGCGACCAGAGTTAATTCCCCTTCAGGGATTAATAATGTACTTTGAACTGAACTGAATACAGACATCTTTGGTAAATCCCTGTAATCACCAATAATATTCTCAAAGTCTCAAAGCATCCTCTTTGGGGAAAATCACTTTCGTATTGCCGTCGGTTCTGCCACACAGATCTGCAGCAGATCGTTTACTTTCCTGAATGCAGGTGGAGACCAGAGTTCAGCGGTTAAAGGTTAAAGTAATTGTGGCAGGGTGGCGGTGCAGCCACTCAGGTGATTGGGAACAGGTGTTCCCAATCAACCCCTCCACCCTGCCTGCCTTCATAAGAAGTGGCTGCACAGCAGCAAGAGGGTCGGCTGGCTGAAGGTGCTCGTGTATGGAGGATTTTTTGTGCCAAAATTAAATAAATAAATACATCATTAATGAATTAAAATGGGAATGAAATATATCATTAATTAATTAAATATGTCATGAATTAATTAAAATACAATTCATTTTAAGTAAAAATATATATTTATTATTTCAGCATTTAATTAATTAATGACACATTTAATTAATGATTTCATGTTGCGTGTGAATCATGAAATGTAAAACTGCATTTAATTAATTAATGACACATTTAATTAATGATTTCGTGTTGCTGAATCATGAAATGTAAATGTAAAACTGTCAGTTTCACTTGTCAAACTCAGTGGGCGGATTCCAAACACCTCATTGGTTCCCCTGCACCTCAAGTCAAGGCTAATCGAATCCACATAATGGATTGTTGCAGGGCTTTTGAACACATTCCGATACACTAGGTGGCGCTATTCACCTCTACGTTGGTTTGGATAATCCACTCCAAACTTTTTACTCTACTCCAAAATTTTTACTTTACTCCACTGAAGACTCGGTCCTCTAACCACAAATGTTGGTACAGCAAGGTGTACCAAAATGTCAAATTCCTGCCCAGAGCTGCTGAGAGAAGCAGCGAGTTTAATTGGAGAAGCTCTGAGCAGAACTCCTCCTCCTCCTCCAGGACCAGCGGCTCCGTCACAGCAGATACCTGCTGCTGCATCACGCAGCGTTACACCTGTCCAAGGTAAGCTCATTAGTTTAATTTTAGTCAGGTGTGCTACTAATCAGTGACTCGGGACACAAGTGTGTGTTAAATTAGATAACAATTAGGAGTTGGACTGAAAATGTACTTGCGGTAGGCTCATTACTGTGTGCTTCGTGTGTACATGTTCAGTGTAGCTAAATGGAGGGAGCATAAAACTACTTCTCTAATTGGTAAAATAGTGTTAGCTGGCAGTAACACGTCAAGATATAAGTTGAGGCTGTTTTATCTGACTGGTGACCAGTGAGCTGTGACATGTTTCTGTGTTTCAGCCGAGGTAGCGAGGCTCTTTGCGCCTTATAACGGTGGAGCCAGAAGGAATATGACCAGACGACGATCAGCACAAATCGAAGTTAACCGAACAAGCCGAACAAGCTACACACACACTGTCTGTTGTTTGGCTGACCACAAGGTGGATAAAGTTCCAAGTGTGGCACTTAAAGCAAACCTCATTGCTTCTGGACTTGGAGAGCAAAAAGTGACATTTTCAAGTCAGTATGAAAATAGGAATTTACGGGAAATGGGTTTGTATTTTCTGTAGGTCGTTATTCTCATATTTGACTCAAACTTGATTGATTTTCATACTGTGAATAAGAGTTGTCACAGGCTTTAGATGAGTCAATATGAATTATGTCTTTTTTTTTTTCTTTAACAGGGAATGACAACGATCCCATGGTTATAACCAATAAATTGATGGAGGTGTTTCCTAAGCTCAAAGGAGGAGGCTTTGAATTTCTTAAAAGGAACCCTGGCTATTAAGACATGTAGTCCCTAATTAGCCACAATTGTTCTCTTATACTAAAATATGTTGTTAGAAACACATAAAATAATCTAATTGCTTTAAAAATCTACAATGTTTATCACATATTTTGACCTGCGGGAGGGGCCATGTTTTACCTGCGCAATGCATTCTGGGGGCGATGACGTAGAGCGGTGGCTCTGGGAAGATAAGCCGCGTTAGTTTAACTGGGACAGGTATCTAAAACATAGATGAGCAGCTCTCTCCCGGCCGTGGAGGCTGACGAGGGAGCCCATAAGACGTCTCAGGCAAACTGGATCAAAGTTCTGTGATGCACGGGAGATCTGCAAAAATGATCAATGTCGTGCGCATCTTACCAGTGCATTAGGCTCCTGCGTAGACGCCGTAGGCTACGCCGTAGCCTGCGTAGCCTACGCCGTAGACGCCGTAGACGGGGCTTTAGAGCCTGCAGCGCACCGCCATCCGCTCTCCGCTCTCGCCGCCGGGATGAAGACGCCGGTGGGCAGGAGGCACGTTTGGGTGGGCATAGCCCACCCCTGCCCCCCCTAAAACCGGCTTTGGTGCTGGGTGATGACAGACCAGAGGCTGAGGGGACTGGCCCGGGACTTTGACGAAACGGGAGGCGCAGACTTCGCTTCAAATAGGCAAGAACATCTTTATTTAATTTAATGACACCAGATCTGGCTGGGGTTTTTATTGTAGCATCGGCTATCTGCTAGTTGAAACGTGTGGTCTGTTAGTCTATCTGAGTTTTATGGTGTTTTTATAGTTCATGCTTTATGGTGCGGCACTTTTTTTTTTTTTTTTTTTACTTTTTTTTAGGTGCGCCGTCACCTTAATGTTTAGCTGTGTTTTGATCTGTGTTTCTGGTGCGCCGTCACCTGTTTAGCTGTGTTTTCATCTGTTTCTGGGTGTCAAAACAGTGGACGGGGGTTAGCAGGAGCCACCGTCTGACGTCACTACCCAGAATGTAAACAACAATGGCGACCTACATGTTAAATTATATCACAAACTGCTCACAAACTGCCTCTGGTCCAGTCATCTCCTGCATCACCTGTCAGGAGGAAGTTCCCTTTTCGGAGATGAAACTGCACAGATTGAGCTGCAATGGGTATGTAATTCCTAAAGAAATGCAAGGGTAGCATATTCTGTTTTATTTTGTAAAATTCCTCTCTTAAGAGTGTTGTGCGCACAAATAAAGTATGACCATAATTGCAATTTTGTTGACTTCAAGGACACTCATGCAGGAATCAGAGAGAGAACAAGAGGAAGGCCAAAGTGAAGAAAATGCTAGAGAGACAGTCCCAGTCAGTGACAGTGTTCCAGTGAGGCCTGGAACATCAGCTGAGAGTGAGGAACACCAGCTGAGAGGGAGGCCTGGAACATCAGCTGAGAGTCTAGTTGTACCAGCAGTGATTGACGAGGACTTGGGTCACAAAGAGACAGACAATGGTTTGGTTTGTCTCTTTGTGGTTTGTGTCATCAATGGTTTGTGTCATCAATAGGGTTGCTGTAAGATTGTGTTTAACTTAAACTCACTCAATAGAAAAATGACACCTGCAAGATATAACTGAATAAGAGAATACAATAACACTCAACTTTGTTATATATTGTAACTGTTAAAATATTTAGTTTTTCTTCGGAATTCTGTTTTTACGACAACTCAGCTTTGTAAAAGATTCTGAAGATGTTTGGTCTCATGTTTGTAAGTGACATGGACAGAACTTTCCTCCCTTTCTGTAGACTGAGAGGATATCTGTATCTGCAAGTGACATGCCAACTCACAACATGTCTCTCTGGAATAGAATAACTTTATTATTGTTGTTGTCTAGAATGGAAACTTATTAAAGAACCAGCTCAAGCTGCCAAAGTTTTCAAAGAGAATCTGCTAAGCCAACATGCATCTGGGAAACCAATGAAAATGGATCAAAGGGACTCTGAAGAGGACAGGGAACGGGAGCTTCTTTCATTCTACAAACAGCCACAAGAATGGGCATGTCCACTTCAATGTCGTCTTCTTGGTAGGTAAAATAAATGTATCAGTAAAGTTGATACCACTCAAGTATCTTATATGGAATTGTTACATGGGAGAATGGGATCCGAAAAATTTTATAATTTGATGAACACTTGAAATGAAAAACACAATATTCTACTGTTATTTGGAATAGTCAATATTAAGGATGCTATTCTACAATTACAGCCAATAGTGATTTACCTTATCCAGTTAACTGCATTAGTCAGCCACTGTTGTTTTTTAAATATCAGAATTTTGTTTCAGGTGATGTTGCTGTCGGAGAGGGAGTGATGCGGTACTTTATGACAGCAATAATATCCAAACTTCAGTTTGGATTCAGTCTAGATCTTGGTAAGTCTCTTACTATTTTGAAGGTTAATATGATGCAATTTTTAAATGTATATCAGTCGTTAATTGTCACTTTATCCCCTGCTCCCTTGGTACTTTACAGGAGGAATGGGCCGAACACTGCTTTTTGAGGGTGAACGTGACCATCTGGTTCCAGCAGCATCAGAGGTGCTTATTGAAAGCGACCTGTTCTAGGTTGCAGGAAGAATGTTGGCCCACATCTTTCTGCATGACGGTCCCAATGTCACAGGATTAAGTCCTGCTGTAGTTCATGTACTTTGTAACGGGGACCCTGAAACGGCAACTGTTGTTGAAGAAGACTGTCCTGATCTGCACATCAGAAGTATCATAAAACTGGTATGTATCATAAAAAACTTTGCCTTGCAAAATTGTTTGGGCAAATGTACTAACTTGTGTGATCTTGATTTTAGCTTGAACATGAAGAACTTACACCAGAACAGAAGGACACCAGTTTCAGATCTTTCCCTGTCTTGGGATCTCCCGGCAGTCAACAAAACAAATCGGAGATGGCTCCATAACAAACTTCTGCTGCATGCAGCGAGTTCCTGCTGGTTAAGTGACAGAATTCATTTCTGTAGTTGTTGAAAGTATTATGAACCCTGGCTTGTTATGTTATATCAACACTGACAGAGATGGAAAACGTTTAACATAATCTTTATTCTTTGCCCATAGTCATGTTAAAGCGCTTGAAAACCAGCATTTATTTCATATACTACTTCAATATCTCAATCCTGAAAGTGTTGATAGAACAGTGGCATTTAAAAAAATAAAAAAACAATTTCACAAATGTTGACACAGTGGGAAAATTATTATAAAAAATTAAATGTAATCCTTTACAAAAATAAAATAACACTACAGTGAGAGCAGTGCAACACGCATCTGGTTTTGTGAGTTTGCCTTTAGATAATATACTTTAAAAAGGTGATACAGTAAAGTGTTCACTGCATTTGAGCACTAAAGACATCAGTTGCAGAAATGTATAAAATAGAATACATTCTAAAATGTGTTAGGGTCTTAAGGGTTGATATTCTGTACTATTTGAACAGATTTTATAAAGCACTTCATTATGCTTTTGTGAACATTTTCCCTGCTGTGCCAACTTTTGTAAAAGTTAGGTTGAGGATTTGATCAGTAATATGGGTCGGGCCTGTCTCTCCATGCGGGACCATGCGCCAAATTAAACAGCTGAGAAAGGGACTGAAAGATGTGATGGTATGGCCCCTGCTGACATCTAGGCCAGATGTTGTCTCACTTCTTTTCCCTAAAATGGCTGAAATGCAGTTCACACCCCAGGTATGTCAGTCATTTAACATGTCAATTTACATGTGTTTTCAATGATTGAGATGGTTGTTTTTTGCATTTACTAAGAATGTGATCTGCATATTCCTTCACCAAAATAAGTTCTCCCTTTAAAATAATAACACTGATGCGGTTTTTAAGATGCTCCTAGAAAAAAATCATATGGCCAGCTGAGGACAGTGATGATGAGGACTTTGACATAGAATCCACGTGCCGCATCACTGGGTTTCTAAGGGTGTTCATTGAAACAGGTATTAAGTTATTTGGCAAATGTATTGCTCTCTTTACAAATGCTTCTATGTCTCGTGGATAGATATGGTCAATTAAAGTTGAACTACATTTTGTCTTAAATCTATTTTACGACTTTCAGCTTCATCAGTTACACTGGTCCAACTGCTGACATTCTGGGTTGGCTGGGAGAAGCTTCCTCCTGAACTGAAAGTGGAGATCTCTGGGGGAACCTTTCCTACATCCTCCACATGCTTTGAAACACTAAAGCTGCCAGCTCATTTCACAACCTATGAGGACTTCAAGGAAGCACTTGTCTCTGCCATTAGTAGTTCAAAGACAGGATTTGGACTTATTTAAGTTTTCAGACAGATGTCATTGAATACACTGTTCAGTAGGTCAGATCTATTGACACAAGTTCAATGTCTTTTAAAAAAAAGATTGAGTAGTTCATGGTTTATTCAAAATATTTAATTTTAAGTGTTAATAGAACAGCATTCATGTTATTCATTCTGTGCATAAAGTGCATTTACAAGATCTAACAATCATTATGGTAGAGAACCATAGTACCATAGTAGAACCTTTTTTTTTTTTTTTTAAGGAAATCAAACTTTTTTGTTAATGTTTGCTTTTAATATCAGAAAGGAATCAGAAAGGGGGGGTTTATTGCCAAGTTTGTTAAACACACACAAGGAATTTGTTGTGGTGATTGGTGCAATACTATAAAAACAAACACATATATAGAGATAAAATAAAATGAATAAACAGAAATGTACAATATGAGGATTAAAAAGTGCCGGATATGAGTCTTTACAGAAAGTCACGTAGGATGACAGATGACAGATAAAATGTATAAACAGAAATGAACAATATAAACAGAGATGTATAATATGGGGTTTTTAAAGTGCCGGATGTGAGTCTGTGCAAACGTTACGGGGTTGGAATATTTACGTTAATGTAACGTAGAGTGGGATGGGGGGACAGTCCGTGGTAGACGGGGGAGAGGGGGGACCAGGGCCTTATTGACAAGGACAGCTGCAGACGGGAAAAAACTGTTCTTGTGGCGTGAGGTTTTGGTCCTGATGGACCGCAGCCTCCTGCCAGAGGGAAGAGTCTGAAACAGTTTGTGTCCGGGGTGGGAGGGATCTGCTGCAATCTTTCCTGCAAGCTTCAGGGTCCTGGAGGCGTGCAGGTCCTGGAGAGATGGGAGATTGCAGGCAATCACCTTCTCTGCAGAGCGGATGATACGCTGCAGCTGCTCCTGTCCTTTACAGTGGCAGCAGCGTACCAGATGGTGATGGAGGAGGTGAGGATGGACTCAATGATGGCCGTGTAGAACTGCACCATCATTGTCTTTGGCAGGTTGAATTTCTTAAGCTGCCGCAAGAAGTACTAGTAATATGCTAAATAAAAGCATGGGTTGGACATCAGTGTGCTATGATGCTTGATAAAACTTCTATAGTCTCTATATATGATCTCAGTGCATCAGTTACAGAAACTCCTGGAGCTGGTAACATGGCAGCCTCTTCCAGCGATGGTTCACGGGCCAGCTGAACCTCAGGGACTGACACAGTGCCTCCATGAAGACTGTGAGGTCCGTTCCAGTCGATCCCATAATCTTCATAAACCTGAATGGAGGACAAGCATAATCAATCTTGTACTTAAAACTAGTCTACACAAAATATTTAAGACTGTTATTTTTGGTCACCCAATTGGTGAGAAATTAAATGTTGCCTCTTCAGTTTTGTAAATTGCAGTTATGCATAGTATAAACAATAGAAACAACAGCTCAGAGGTTGATCTTTGAAAGCTGAGAAGACTTAAATGATGCTATAACCTCTGTGTCAGGTAAAATATTTTCTCCCATAATTCAATTGGAGGAACAGACATTTAAAAACTGTAGAAAATGTATCGTTCTTTAACCTCATTAGGATCCTCCATAGGGCCTTGCTCTCTGTATCTTGTCCAGAGTTGCTGTGGTGACTGATTCCTTTCAGTTCTAAGCCCATGAAAGTTCCAAGCATCCCTGAAGGAGTCGATGCTTTGCTGGATTAGTGGAAGGAAGCTCCGGTGCAGTGCAAAAAGGTGGACTTCATTGTCTGGATTCAGTGTTCCCTGATCTTCCAATGAAGTGAAGATCTGATAGAAGAGGTCCAGAGTATGTTCATACACATCTCTCCACATCCTTTCTATTCTGTGGTTAGGAAAAAAAATGACATGGTGTTAATATACAGGACTGTCTCAGAAAATTTGAATATTGGGATTTTCTGTAATGCAATTACAAAAACAAATGTCATACATTCTGGATTCATTACAAAACTGATATTGCAAGCCTTTTATTATTTTAATATTGCTGATCATGGCTTACAGCTTAAGAAAACTCAAATATCCTCTCTCAAAAAATTTGAATATTCTGGGAATCTTAATCTTAAACTGGCAATTCATAAACTGAAAACTCATGAATTTAGGGTAAATACCTTAAACCGTGTTGTTGCATGCGCCTCCTGATGGTCCTCTCTGACACTCCTAGTATCGTTTCAATTTGAGAGGCTGTTATTCCACAAAGAACGTGATGTGTCAGAACTTCTCTCGGAACGTCAAATGCCAAACGGCCAGGTCCCTCTGCATGCTCCTGTTGCGCCCTGGTACCAGAGAAGCGCCGGAGAACTTCTTCTAAATTTGCACCCACTCTATGGTCGACATCTTGGTGGGAAAGCGCAGAAATACCTCCAACAACTTCGAGCAGTTCCTCTGCTTTACACGCTACATGCTCGGGGTCAGCAGGTCCTGCTTCCACATACTCTGCAAGGTCGAAGATATCGCTCACCAACTCTCTACAAAGTTCCCGAAAATCCTCCAAACTCACAGCTGCCATGTTTAGAAAGTCTTCCTCTTCCACCTCCAGTTTCAGACCAAAGCAGTGGATTCCACTACATTTGCGTTATCCCCGCCCACTGAGTTTGACGAGTGAAACTGACAGTTTTACATTCACATTTCATGATTCAGCAACACGAAATCATTAATAAAATGTGTCATTAATTAATTAAATGCAGTTTTACATTTCATTATTCACACGCAACATGAAATCATTAATTAAATGTGTCATTAATTAATTAAATGCTGAAATAATAAATATATATTTTTCCTTGAAATGAATTGTATTTTAATTAATTAATGACATATTTCATTCTAATTTTAATTAATTAATGACACATTTAATTAATTAATGATATATTTAATTCCCATTTTAATTAATTAATGATGTATTTATTTATTTAATTTTGGCACAAAAAATCCTCCATACTTGTGCACGTGTGGGGGTGAATTGAAAATAAAACAGTTTGTGCACTAAAACCCCGTGTCCTCTCTGTTCTGTCGGTCGGGCCCCCGTAGCACTCGCCCTGCTACACTGGCGTCCAACGTGGGGCCCGACAGGATGGAAGAGGGAGGCACGGAGCGGGCCGCAGCTCGCAGCACTGGAGGCGCCAGCTCCGGAGGCGGACCAGCGGCTGGAGCAGTGCTGCGTCGGGGAGGGGGTGGTCCTGGACGCACCCCGGCCACGGCTGCGGATGCCGTCTGGCCCGAGGCCACCCTGGGCCCAGCCCCGAGAGCGGCCCTCTCGGCAGGGCCGTTCCTGACCCATTTGGCGCCCTAGGCAAAATATTTGCTTCCGCCCCCCCACCCCGTTCCCGTCCTGTCCCGTCCACTACCACCACACACACACACACACACACACACACACACACACACACACACACACACACACACACACACACACACACACACAAACGGAATGGCAATTTCTTAAGGATGTATTTGGTTGATTGGTGATGCAGCCTTTGTTAACTATGCCCCAAAGCTGTGGAATGCACTACCCTCAAATATCAGGGAAGCAAACACCTTAGAGATATTCAAAAGGCAGCTTAAAACATATCTGTACACCAAAGCATTTGATTGATCATCACCTTCATCACCACCTTGACCCACCTTCATCATTAAATACCCTAAATACTTGTTCCAGTTCTTACTGCACCGACTTGCACTTTTAACTTACTCTGCACTGTACGCACTACTGTTTAATTTTTTTGTAAACTTTTATATTTTTAAACTTTACATTTTTTAACTGTCACTATTTATACTCCGTAATGAGATTATGTTAATTCAGGTAACCTATTAGAACACTAGGATCTGATATGATGTTGATTGTTATTTATACCTTTCTCTTTATTTAAACTGCACTTGCTGTTTGCCTTATTATTGATGTAAAGCACTTTGAGCTACAATTCTTGTATGAAATGTGCTATACAAATAAAGTTTTATTATTATTATTATTATTAAATATATAATATGTAATAAATAAGTAATACAACAACTCAGAGCAGCAATTAAATAAAGAAACAAGTGCAAACACAAACAAAATTTCAAATAGTAAAATAGGTCAGGTAAAAGGTATTGCACACAAATAATAACTACTACCACTATATACAAAATACCCTGTAAAAACCTCAATTTAGCCCACAACATCTTACAATAACAATTTTAACAACAATTAAAGCTGCAAGCAGCGATGAACGGGCCCTCGCACTCACGGCCACCGCCCCCCATAAGCATATCAGAAATGACACCACCCACGACTTCCTATGTCAAACCATTCAAAAGTTATAGCAGAAAAAAGGGACAACCAATCAGAAGAAGGGGCGGGGCTAATTAAGGCCAACGAAGCTCAAGGACTCCATACAGAATCTGATGACACCACCCACGACTCTCTATGTCAAACCATTCAAAAGTTATAGCAGAAAATCGGGACAACCAATCAGAAGAAGGGGCGGGGCTAATTAAGGCCAACGAAGCTCAAAGACTCCATACAGAGTCCCATGACACCACCCACAACTTCCTATGTCAAACCATTCAAAAGTTATGGCAGAGAAAAGTATTCTAGGGGGCGCTGTTGAGCCGTTAGGCCACGCCCATTAATGCAAACCATGAAATATCTAATTTATCGCCAAGTCTGTCTTGCATGCCAAATTTGGTGACTTTTGGAGAACTATCAAATATGGACCAATCAGATTTCAAAATGGCCGACTTCCTGTTCGGTTTCGGCCATGGCTCCAAGAGACTTTTCTTTAAGTTGTGACATGATACAGGTGTGTAGCGATTTTCGTGCATGTACGTCAAACCGTATTGTAGGGCTTGAGGCACAAAGTTTTCCGGGGGGCGCTGTTGAGCCATTTTCCCACGCCCATTAATGCAAACCATGAAATATCAAATTTATCGCCAGGCCTGGCTTGCATGCCAATTTTGGTGCCTTTTGGGGAACTATCAAATATGGACCAATCAGATGAAGGGGGGGCGTGCTTTTTGGCGTCTAGCGTCGCCACGGTAACACTTTTGAAAGAGAAAAGTAATGCGTGTAGTCGCAGGATGGAGACGCACATTTTGATGTATAACACATCTGGGTTCACGATACGGTTCGGGCCGTATTAATTCTCGAAGGAATGGCATATATTGCTCCAAAATTACGTGATTAATTCAGAATGTTCAAAATGGCCGACTTCCTGTACGGTTTCGGCCATGGCGCCAAGAGACTTTTCTTTTAGTTAAGACATGATACAGGAGTGTACCGATTTTCGTTCATGTACGTCACACCGTATTCTGGGGCTTGAGGCGCAAAGTTTTTTCGGTCTGAACCAACCAGATGAAGGGTGGGCACGCTTTTTGGCGTCTAGCGTCGCCACGGTAACGCTTTTGAAAGAGAAAAGTAATGCGTGTTGTCGCAGGATGAAGACGCACATTTTGATGTATAACACACTTGGGGGCACGTTATGGTTTGGGCCGTATTAACTGCCGAAGGAATGGCATAAATTGCGCCAAAGTGACACGATTAATTCAAAATGGCCGACTTCCTGTTCGGTTTCTCGACATGACGCCCAGAGACTTTTCTTTAAGTTGTCCCATGATACAGGTGTGTACCGATTTTCGTGCATGTACGACAAACCGCATTGTGGGGCTTGAGGCACAAAGTTTTCAAGGGGGCGCTGTTGAGCCATTTTACCACGCCCATTAATGCAAACCCTTAAATATCAAATTTTTCGCCAGGCCTGACTTGCATGCAAAATTTGGTGACTTTTTGGGCACGTTTAGGGGGGCAAAAAGGCCTTCCTTTTGTCAGAACAATAAGAAGAAGAAGAATAATTCCTGCAATTACAATAGGGCCTTCGCACTGCAAGTGCTCGGGCCCTAATAACAACAGCATTATAGCCAGACAATCAGAAGTAAGTTTAACAATAAAACGTGAGGATTTCTTACAGGCACATGATTGTCAAGGTCAGGGGCGGAGCAGGGGTCCCAGCCTAGGGGGGGTGAAGCATTCTAGATGGGCCCTCGAGGCCTAAACATCTCCGTTAAAACATAATTGCTAAAAAAATGCCACAGATCAGCCCCTGACACACAACCACAGCAGCAGCAACACGGTCAGAACTATTCAAATGAGGTTTCACCACCATGGATTTACCAGTCATTATGTCAAACCTAACTATAACCCTAATGCAGACTTATGCAGACTGATTTATGGTTCTGCGTTACACCAACGCAGAGCTACGGCGTAGTGGGTGGGGGAGGGGGCGCCGCACGGGAGTGTGTTGAGGTGAGGGACCGCAGCAAAATTAATTGTGGCTGCCAGAGAGGCAGAAGGATGCAGCCAGGCAGAAATTAAAATTAGAAAAACGATTTCATTATTATTTTAAAGACTTTGGGCTATATATGTAGCCTACTGTTGTTGTTTTTTAGTGTATTCATTTCTAATTTTTCAAAAGTTTATTAAAAAAAAAAAAACAGCTGGTTGCATGGCGCCCCCTGGCATGCTGGCGCCCCTAGCATTTGCCTAACCTGCCCTATGGGCGGAACGGCCCTGCCTCTCGGCGGTCGGCCCGTCGCCGAGGGCGACCTCCCGACCGTTCCCGGTGGTCGGCCGAACCGGGAAGGCTCAGATCTCTCCCGACTTTTTTGTCTAAAACTTGTTTTCTGGTAAAATAGCACTATATCTGGTACATTACTGTCTTTATTTCAACACTCGCTCATTTTCTCTTCCGTAACTTTCAATTTCACCAATCACCGATACATTTTCTGTCCGTTAGCCTCTGTTAGCATCTTAGCATGGCCTCTCCGTCTTCCACCGTTTCACCTCTTTGCTGCTCAGTGTGTGAAATGTTTAGCTATTCCTCTGCCTCCTTTAGTGAAGACGGTAAGTGCTTAAAATGTAGTTTATTTGCAGGGCTGGAGGCGAGGCTCAGTCAGTTAGGGGCGACCTCCCGACCGTTCCCGGTGGTCGGCCGAACCGGGAAGGCTCAGATCTCTCCCGACTTTTTTGTCTAAAACTTGTTTTCTGGTAAAATAGCACTATATCTGGTACATTACTGTCTTTATTTCAACACTCGCTCATTTTCTCTTCCGTAACTTTCAATTTCACCAATCACCGATACATTTTCTGTCCGTTAGCCTCTGTTAGCATCTTAGCATGGCCTCTCCGTCTTCCACCGTTTCACCTCTTTGCTGCTCAGTGTGTGAAATGTTTAGCTATTCCTCTGCCTCCTTTAGTGAAGACGGTAAGTGCTTAAAATGTAGTTTATTTGCAGGGCTGGAGGCGAGGCTCAGTCAGTTAGGGGCGACCTCCCGACCGTTCCCGGTGGTCGGCCGAACCGGGAAGGCCCGGAGACGCAGACGGCGGTTCCTGGCTTCCTCTCCCACTCCGAGGGGGGTGGGGGGGGGAGTTGGCTAGGCCGGATGGACCCCGGCCTGAGCTTGGAGATGGGGGTGTGTGGCAGGGTGGAGGTGCAGCCACTCAGGTGATTGGGAACAGGTGTTCCCAATATCAACCTCTCCACCCTGCCTGCTTTGATAAGAAGTGGCTGCACAGCAGCAAGAGGGTCGGCTGGCTGAAGGTGCTTGTGCTACAGTTATCGAATACAGTGATACAGGACTCCTGCTTTTCCCCACAATAAGTGAATTGCCTGCTCAGTTTCTTAATTTCTAAAGAAATTATTCAAGATGAAGTCCTCCTATGTGCTCCTTCACCACACTGAAGGAGCACTGAGCACCCAAGCTCTCACCTCTATCTGTAGACATTGTGTTTGGAAGTGAAAAGGAAATGAACACGTGTGTTTACATATTAGAATGAGTCCTATCAGGCCGTATTGATCTGTGGGATTCCTGACGCAGTCGATAGGTATGGGGGTATCATTGTTCCAATATTATTTGTGTGTGCGTATCTCAATCTGTGTGTGTGTAATAAGATTTGTGTTCATTCACATTTGTCTGTATTCACATTTGTGTGTGCATAAAAAGATTTGTGTGTCTATATTTACATTTGTGTGTGCGTAAAAAGATTTGTGTGTCTTTATTCAAATTTATGTGTGCGTAAAAAAATGTGTACTGAGATCTGTAAATGTCTGTCTACAGTTAGAACTCAGGCAGGAGCTCTCGATTGGCTGTCTTTGTACACGTGGATTTTGACACACTTCTGCCGTGGCAAATCTGTAAATGCGATCTGTGTGTAAAAACGATTTGTCTGGAGCATCACGTTTCCTTTGCCCTGAGCTCGGGCTCACAGGTTCACGCCAGGCTACAGTAGCAATACAGCCTCCTTGTGAGGCGGCTCTGCTGTTGCGGCTCTGCAGTTGCTTGCTTGCTGATTGGGTAACGTACTGCGTCACGCATCGCGTCACTTCCTGGTCTGTTGCTGCTGCACGGCGTGCAGGCTCAGATCTCTCCTGACTTTTTTGTCTAAAACTTAGATTGTTTTCTGGTAAAATAGCACTATATCTGGTACATTACTGTCTTTATTTCAACACTCGCTCATTTTCTCTTCCGTATCTTTTAATTTCACCAATAACCGATACATTTTCTGTCCGTTAGCCTCTGTTAGCATCTTAGCATGGCCTCTCCATCTTCCACCGTTTCACCTCTTTGCTGCTCAGTGTGTGAAATGTTTAGCTATTCTGCCTCTGCCTCTGCCTCCTTTAGTGAAGACGGTAAGTGCTTAAAATGTAGTTTATTTGCAGGGCTGGAGGCGAGGCTCAGTCAGTTAGAGGTCCGGTTCTGCCAATTTGACCATAGTCCGATAGCCTCCTCAGCTAACCAGGCTAAGCTAGCGGCGGACCGGCCTGTAGCAGCTGAGGGTAGCCGCTCCCCTGCAGCTCCCGAGCAGCCAGCCAGGCAGGGCCGGTGGGTGACGGTTCGGAGGAAGCGTAGTCCTAAAGGGCGCACGGAACACCACCACCCGCTTCATGTGTCTAACCGATTTTCCCCACTCAGCGACACACTCGTTGAGAAGCCGACCCTGGTGATTGGCGACTCCATAGTCCAACATGTGAAGCCGACTCCAGTGACCATAGTTAGGTGTATCCCGGGGGCCAGAGCGGGCGACATTGAAGCAAATTTGAAGCTACTGGCAAAGGGTAATCGTAAATATGGTAAAGTTATAGTCCATGTCGGAGCTAATGACTCCCGTCTTCGCCAGTCGGAAGTGACCAAAATGAATATTGTCTCGGTGTGTAACTACGCCAAAACCATGTCGGACTCCGTAGGTTTCTCTGGTCTCCTCCCCAATCTGACCAGCGATGACATGTTTAGTCGCATACTCTCGCTCCGTCGCTGGTTGTATCGGTGGTGTTCAGAAAACGACGTGGCCTTTATTGACAATTGGGAAACGTTCTGGGGAAAGCCCGGTCTGATTAGAAGAGACGGCATTCATGCCACCCGGGTTGGTGCTGCTCTTGTCTTTAGTAATTTAGCCTGTTTTATTAGACCCTCTCCCTGACAACGCAGGGTCCAGGCCAGGATGCAGAGCTGTAGTTTAACACACTTCTCTGCTGCTTCTCGAGGACCAACGCCTGCCAATAAAACTGTAGGATTGCATTATGTAATTGGCGACTCTAAAACTATAGGATTACATAATGTAATTGGCAACTCTAACCAGGTGCCTAGCAAAATAGAAATGGTTGCAGTTCCCCGCCCTCCAAAAGTTCACCAGGTGCGGCGTTATAGAGGCGTTAACCAAAATAATCTTGTAAAAATTAAAACCAATGCACATTTGGTACCAATAACAGACCGAAAAATTAGATGCGGACTACAAAATATACGATCGTTAAGCTCCAAGTCTCTGTTAGTAAATTATGTAATTACAGAGAGTAGGAGTGATATTTTCTGCTTAACAGAAACATGGTTACAGGAGGAAGAGTATGTTAGTTTGAATGAATCGACTCCGCCCGGCTACTTTAATCATCATATTCCTAGAAGCACGGGCCGAGGCGGAGGAGTCGCAGCAATTTATAACTCCACTCTCCAAACAAAAATGGAACCTAAGTGCAATTATAATATATTTTAAAGCCTCACGCTTAGTCTGAAATTTCGAGCTGGAAATCAGAGAAGTCAGTTGTGTTAGTGGTAGTGTATTGGCCCCCCGCTGTTGCTTATCTAGAGTTTCTGTCTGAATTTTCAGATTTCCTATCTGGATTATTGATCAGTACAGATAAATTCATCATAGTGGGTGACTTTAATATTCATATGGATGTTGAAAGCGATAATCTTAAATTAGCTTTCAATTCTCTTCTAGAATCAATGGGTATCTCACAAAAAGTGGACAAACCGACGCATGTTTTAATCATGCTCTCGATCTCGTTCTCACCTACGGTGTTGAAACTGATGGTCTGTTGGTGTCACCTGTAAACTCCCTTTTATCCGACCATTATTTAATAACGTTTGAATTTAATATTGTCAATGTTGAAGTGCAAAATAGGAGGTATTATTTTAGCAGATGTTTGTCTGATGAAGCTATTGCTAAATTTAAGGAGGCCATTGCTCATCTTACGACAGTGGAAAATAGTGAAGTAGTAGAGGCCAGTGATCTGGGTTCTACCTCTGATGTTGATTTTCTTGTTAGTAACACTGCTGATTTCTTGCATTCACCTTTAGATGAAGTTGCTCCTTTGAAAAGGAGGGTTTCTAGCCACAGGAGCTTAACTCCCTGGTATAATTCAGATATCCGCATGTTGAAACAAAACGTGCGTAAAATGGAAAGGAAGTGGTACTCTTGTAAGTCTGTAGATTCCTATCGTGAATGGAAAGATATTCTAATAGTAAATAAAAAAGCCATTCGTAAAGCCAGAAGAGCTTATTATTCAACGTTGATAGAGGATAACAAAAGTAACCCACGTTTTCTGTTCAGCACTGTAGCCAGGCTGACAAAGAGTCACAACTCTGTTGAGCAGTCAATCCCTGCAGCTCTCAGTAGTGAAGACATTATGAGCTTCTTTAACAGTAAAATCACGAGAATTAGAGAAGAAATCAACCAGCCGGTTGTGGGCGTTTCTTCAGCTTTAGCGACTTCCCTAGGCTCTGACTTTACTCTAGACTGTTTTGATTCTATAGACCTCCCTGAGCTGACTTCACTCGTCAATAGAGCTAAGTCAACCACATGTATGTTAGACCCCATCCCGACTCGACTATTCACAAATGTTTTTTCTCTTATTCGTGCGATAATACTAGACCAAATCAACCTATCCCTAAACTTAGGATATGTACCACAGGTTTTCAAGGTTGCACTTTTTAAATTAAACCTTTACTTAAAAAACCTTCTCTTGACCCAGACACCTTAGCTAATTATAGACCAATTTCCAACCTTCCATTTGTATCTAAAATTCTGGAAAAGGCAGTTTCAAGCCAGTTTTGTGACTATTTGTATAGAAATTATCTGTTTGAAGTCTTTCAGTCAGGTTTCAGAATGCATCATGGCAAAGAGACGGCACTGGTTCGAGTCACGAATGACCTTCTTATGGCCTCAGATAAGAGATTAGTGTCCATACTGGTTCTACTGGACCTCAGTGCTGCTTTTGACACTGTAGATCATGGCATTTTACTGCACAGGTTAGAGCATGTTGTTGGGATTAAAGGGACAGCTCTACGTTGGTTTAAATCATATCTATCTGACAGGTTCCAGTTTGTTCATGTACATGAGGTTTTTTCAGAACAGTCAAAGGTCTGTTATGGTGTTCCGCAGGGTTCAGTGCTAGGGCCAATCTTGTTCAGTTTATACATGCAGCCATTGGGAAGTATAATCCAGAATCACGGCATACACTTTCATTGTTATGCTGATGATACGTAGCTCTATTTGTCTATGAAGCCGGATGAAACAGAACCGTTAGTTAAACTTCAGGCATGTCTTAGGGACATCAAGGACTGGATGTCCAGAAATTTCTTGCTCCTAAATTCAGATAAAACAGAGGTTATCATTCTTGGTCCAGAGCATTTTAGGAAGGGATTAGATGGTGTTGCGATGGCTTCTAGTGCAACTGTGAGAAACCTTGGTGTTGTTTTCGGATTTGTCGTTTAAACCATATGTTAATCAGGTTTGTAAAATAGCGTTTTTCCCTCTCCGTAATATTGCAAAAATTAGGAAAATCCTCTCGCAGAGTGATGCAGAAAAACTAGTTCATGCGTTTGTATCTTCTAGACTGGATTACTGTAATGTGTTATTAGCAGGATGTCCAAGTAATTTGCTGAATAGGCTCCAGCTGATCCAAAATGCAGCAGCACGAGTACTGACAGGAATCAGCAGGACAGACCACGTCTCTCCAGTGTTAGCGTCGCTCCATTGGCTACCTGTAAAATTCAGAATCCAATTTAAAATGTTATTACTTGCGTATAAAGCCCAAAACGGCTTAGCTCCGCATTATTTGCAAGACCTGATAGTGCCTTATGTTCCTGGCAGAGCTCTCCGTTCTCGGAGTGCAGGTTTACTCGTAGTTCCTATAGTATCCAAATGTAGATTTGGAGGGCGGGCGTTCTGCTATCAGGCACCATTACTATGGAATCAACTTCCAATCTGGGTTAAGGAGGCTGACACCACCTCCACCTTTAAAACTAAACTTAAAACCTTTCTATTTAGTAAAGCCTATAGTTAGTGATTAGTAAACCTCTAGCTGGTGTTGGTAAATCTCTAGGTAGTGTAAACTCTAGTGTGTTAGAGTCAGTAGTCATAGTTGCAGCTATAGAACAAGACTATAATAGTTAGTCTCAAATATAGCTTTGCGGTAGATATGCTGCTATAGGCCTATGCTGCAGGGGGGCACCGACATTATCCACTGGGCGGTGCCTCTCACCCTTCTTCTCCTCTCCTCTTCCCTTCCTCTCTTCTCCATTTCCATTTTTATTTATTATAAGTAGCTCATAGCTATCGTTTTTGTCCATCGCTCCTGCAGTCTCTTGTGCTGGCCCCCCTTTTTTCTCTTTTTTGCATGTTTGCAGGCCGGAGCTTCGGGAGCTGCGTTCTGGTCTTCGGGTCCCCCCCCCACCCCCGGTCACCTGCCTACCCTTTTCTAACAAAATGAGGGTCTTTTTGCCCCCCTAAATGTGCCCCAAAGGTACGCAAGCCAGGCCTGACGAAAAATTCGACATTTAATGGTTTACATTAATGGGCGTGGCCAGCGCCCCCTAGAAAACTTCGTGCCTCAAGCCCCACCATACGGTTTGACGTACATGCACGAAAATCGGTACACACCTGTATCATGTCGCAACTTAAAGAAAAGTCTCTTGGCGCCATGGCCGAAACTGAAGACAGGAAGTCAGCCAGGGTGCGAGGGCCCGTTCATCTCTGCTTGCAGCTTTAATTATGGGCATGCCAAGTAGTAGCATGACCATATTGCAATTGTCCAGAATGGCCCAAAGGGCAATGTTGCTAGCATTTTGCTAACAAGCTAAAGTCAGACAAGTCCCACTGCGCACCAGCAGGTGTACAGCAGGACCCCGCTCTGATGTGGCAAAAAGAAATCCCCAAAAAATAAAACACGGCCGGAAAAAGCTGAAAAATGAAGGCGATATATTAGTATACAGAAAAGGTTCTTTTCTTCCTTATTATTCTTATTCCGCACTCTTTTTTCGTCCGTTACTACAGCCCGAACCGCAACGTGCACCCATACATGCCATACATCGTTGGATGCGTCTCCATCGTGCCTTGATGGGCATTACTTTTCTCAGTCAAAAGTATTACCGTGGCAATGCTAGATGCCAAAAAGCAAAAAAAAAGGCAAAAATTCGGACGCTTATTGCTCGGCCGAACTTTATCGTAGAGACATCGTTCAAACTTTCAAACACTCGGCCCGATTGGCACTAACGGACCGTACAACCTCATTATGCCAATTATGACAGTTTTTGCGATATTGACTTTTCATTTTTTTTTTTTTTCCGTTTGACTTTGGACGCTTGTTGCTAGGCAACAGATTATCGTAGAGACATCGTACAAATGTTCCCCGACTTGGCACGCTGTGGACGTCAACATATTCAAATTTCATGAAGCTGTGATTTAAGGAAATTTTATGTCAAAATCCATGCCAAATGGATGGGGTTCGGATGGGGTTTTTTACCATGGTGGAAAAAAAAACCTATCCGTTAACATAGCCTGAACCGGAACGTGCACCCATGCATGGCATACATCGCTAGATGCGTCTCCATCGTGCCTCCATGGGCATTACTTTTCTCAGTCAAAAGCGTTACCGTGGGGACGCTAGACGCCAAAAAGCGCACCCCATTAATAACTATTGGGAGCACAGGAATGAAAGCAATACAACCGTAAACACCTCAAACTGACATAGAACCACCCCGAACACAACCACTACAGCCCCAAACCAAAGCAGCAAGAGGGGACGAATGGGCAGTAGGGCATGCCCATATCAAAATTTTCGATCCTTCTTGACTTCTATCAGAAGTGAAAACACTGGCTGATGACAGCGGTCTCTGTTCAGAACTCTAGACTAGAGCAGTCGGCCATTTCCCGGTTGTTCTTCTTTTCTTTCTAGGCAACATCACATATTAGCGCCACCTGCAGTTATCGGGACGTATTACGTATAAGCATCCAACATTATGCCAGACTGTTGTGCAAGAAAAATAAAAGTTTCTTGTTCTGCTGAGCGAAAAAAATAAAATAAAATTTACATTCCACACATCACACAACTCCTTTCTGTAAATGATAATGAAAAAGAGATTAAAACAATAAATCAATACATCAGTTAAAGGAGTCCTACAGCATCTGGTACCTATCCATCATTCTAATTTACAACTTAACAAATTAATCGATCAAAGGGTGGAAATCCCCCAACAACCCTAGTTCCATAGGTCAAAAGGTCACTGGTGAAATGTCACTTTTCAAACTCAATTGAGCAGTTAGTCTGACGCAACAGGGCACATTTTCGTTTTTTCTTGCTTAATCAAATGTACCATAATTTTGCAAGAGGATGCTTTTGAAATAAGAATTTGAAGAAATTTCTGAATCACAAAGTTTGATTGAGCCACAACATTTACCCTACAAATATTGACACAGCTCAGTAACGTTGGTGCCCATTAATAATGACGTGTGAACTTTGCATGAAAACTTTTCAGACATCTTAACAAATGTTTTGACAGTTGGTTCAAAGCTTCTCCAGGTTATGTTACTCCAGATTTCTTATGTCACTAGTAAGTTTTGCATTTTAACAAATTCACTTTTTCTAGCTTTTTACAGCTAGCTGTAAGTCTGTCTTGTGGGTACAATTTTATTGTTGTAGTAATTGTAAATATCTTTTTCCTTCAACTTCATTTTGTTTACGTCAAATTTTTAAGAGAGTGGGGTGAAACATTTCAGCTGATATTTTGTCTCTTTCTTCTTGTGAACAGGTCTCGAGCTGGTGCAACAGTCATCTCTCAATATGATCCACATGTTCTGTTAAGGGAGGTCAGGAGGCAGGCCGATACCTGCACCTTCGTCTACCTAAGCCCTTTGTGAAATGTCTGCACAACTTGACGGAAATTTCAATTGCATTTCAATTGTTTCAATTGATGACAAAGTGGGTCTCCTCTACTTATATTTATTGCTCAGAAGCTTTCATAGATACTGCTTTGTATCAATCATCTGTCTAAAATGACCTGAAATGCAGAAATTGATTTTTACATTGAAGAGCCATAAAATCTAATGAGTTCATCTGTATTACAGGAATTTAAAAAAAGAAGAAAAAACTTCAAGAGATAGCACTTTGAAGAGAAAAACAAACGGGCAAATGATCAGAAGAAAATAGAAAAATAAAACAAACACAATGTTTCTGGGAAACACTGACACAAGCACGCTGGCACATGAACGTGAACTCCAGCCATGATGACATTAACCGTCGCTGAACAACAGCAAAGCTTTTCCTGCTCGTGTTTACAAGAGGAGCTGCTGGTTTCTTTGTCCAAGACCAAACATGAGACAAAAGCTCAATGCCTTTTTCCTGACAAGCAAATTAATTTAATTGTCACAAATTAACACCGTGGGGGCGTGGCCATCATCTGCTATTATAGCTGGCTCAGATCTAATGACATAAGGGGTTAAAGCTGCAAGGTAAAAGAAGTGACTCACCTGGCTTAATTGGAGATCTGCTGTTGTGATGACACAATAATAGTTAATGAAAAACCATCCCACAGTTGGCAACAAAAGCTGCTGTAACCACATTTAATTAAAACAGCCGTAGAGAGACGGACATGGCTGAATATTTTATATTTTAGAAACGGTTTGAGGAACTTGCTCTCATTGTTTGTGCTCAGTGGAAATGTGAACGTGAGGAACTACAAAAGCAGAAACAGCAGCAACAACACAAAAGCAAACAAACACCAAAATAAAATTAATAAATAAGGTTCCACACACAATGTTGTGTCATTTCGTTTTTTCAAACAGTCAGTTGAGCCTGAAGTTTCCACTGTTACGTAAATGAAGAAACGTGACAGTGAAAGTTTGCTTCAGAGTTGTAAGTTGTTCCCCTCATTGACATCACTTCCAGATTGAGAGAATAAATTAAAAGCCATGCCTCTCACTTCCACCTTCACTGCACCTTGTCGGAGATCAGATTTGCAGAAAGAAACTGATCATCTGTTCCTGACAATCTGCTGCTTCAGGTAAGACTGAGAGTATGTTTTTAGACAAGTTTCAAGAAATCCAAATGCTGTATCTCTCTAAAGATAGTCACTCTATTTATATTTAGCAGGGTTCAGTGTGAGGTTTAAATAAAGAAACTAAACAATAACAACCACCACACTGAAACAAAACCAGACTTAACAAACACACACAAAGAACTTAAATACTGCCTGATCAGACCAGACACACCCAGGGGTAAAAGCACAAAACATTGTTAACATGATAATAATTACATCCGAAGATGCTTCTCCTTCACTCACTTTTGGTGAATGTAGCCTTGGCCAGGAGGACTTGATGTCATCAGGTGTTATCCAAGTTCATCAGATGTTTCGACCCTGGACCACAACACCCTCCCATTGGTGGGCCGGCAGTGGTGGCCAAATCACTGCCCATCTCCTCCTTGTAACCTAGACAAATAATCTAAACAAACAGTGAGGATGGCAGTTTCTCTAATTCCTAAATACAAATTCCTAAATTAATTCCTAAATACAAAATTAGACTAATGAACTTAAATTATAGTGAATATTTACACAAACAACCCATGATTTCCCCCAATGATATAGCTGCCTTTGGTACAGTCCCAATCGCCTTATTTTCCTGTAGCTGCATCCTGGAGTCTCCCAACATCCCCCTCAGCCATGGCTCGCTGCACCAATAAACCATAAACAAAAGTTGAATATACAAAGTAAACCAAATGTGCGCGCTACAAACGGAACTTACGCATTTCAACATAATATGAATAAAAGGTGTGTACAAAATAAACCAAAGTATCAGTGGTTGATGTTACCGCCACTTATAGCTGTGGGGCTGCAGGTGCGGCTATCACAGTTGTCCAAAGGAAAAATGTGGATCAGTATTACGTGACTTTAATACAAATTGCATTACACAATGTCCCTGTCAGTGGTGGATGTGTTTGGGAACTTGCATTCACATAGAAAAACATATATTCTCAGGGGACAAATAAACAAATGATGATGCCATTGGTTTAAGGTATCTTTATCTTAGCATTACTTTGTACATCGTTTTAATCCTAATGTTTGTGTTCTGTTTGCACAACTTGGAAGGTTTCTGCCCTTACTCCAATGAGCATGCATGGAGCAGACAAAAGTTGTGGGTTAAACCTTGAACATCTGCCTAATTTAATAAATCATGTGGTTTCATCTGAGGTTTTACAGTTAGTTCTTTCGTAGGCTTACCCCGTCCAAAAATACCAAACATGCTCAACCAAAGTCTCCTTTTGGGACACCGGCAACTTCAAACCTGGTGTAACGGCCAGTAAGGGCCTGATTAAGTAATGGTTAATAATTTAGTTAAAACAGTTAAAAATGGGTAATGATAATTTCATTATAATTCATAATAATTTAGCAATGTGTAGATACATGATAAAGTCTTTTCTATGTTTTGTATTTTAGGTTGTGCTGTCACTTTAATTTTGTGACTGTGGTTTCATGTAAAGAGAAGTTTAGTTTCACTTTCAGTTTGAGTCAGAAATATGCTGGAAGCAACACAGTCTTTTGACCATGCTTTGGACTTGTAAATTACCTTAATCTTTTCAAGTAATAATTTTAAAAGCCAAGGAAGTTGTCATGTCTCATCGCTCGCGTCCAAAATAGTGTTTTTGTGGACTGACTCAAAAGGTGGTACAAATTAGAGTGAACAGAGTGCCACTACATTTAGTCAAAAGACTAGCTAAGCAAACCTGCTTGTAAAAAAGGACTGAGAGCTCACCCAAAGAAGCTGATGCTGAAACTGGAAATATTTTGCAGTTTTCTCAGAGACAAGGTAACGTAAAATCCTTATACTATCCACGTGCAATAAGACAAGAAAACATAACATGGATTCTTGAAGATAACGAGCACAAGCTGAAGTTAAAGGTGGATTGCAAAATGAAAATGCAATTTGTATATTTCTCAGTGTGACCTCGCATTGCAAGCCTTAAGTCAATCAAAGTGGAGTTTTGCATTTTTTGAGAAGTTATTTTGTGCTTGTTTTTTGACGAAAAGTGGCTTTGAAGCAAAGTGCTTTTAAACTTTTGCATGCAACTTGAGCATTTACTCTGCATTATAAGATGGCTGAGGAAGAGGAGTTTGGATGTCTTGAGGATACAGTGGAGCAGGGAAGGTTACGAAAGCTAACTCAGAAAGCAAAAGAGGAGAAATTGCAAAGATGCATATTACTGAGGAAACGAAAATTAGGAGCTCTGACAGGTAAAATAAAAGAAGTGGAGACAATGATGAGTGATGCTCAAAATCTAACAGGCGTGATAGAAGTGATGGAAAATGAGTTTGCATTTTTATTGGAGGAGTTGAGTTGCCTCAACAATGAAGTTGCAAATCTTTTGCCTGAAGATGAAAAAGTATATGATCAAGAGAAGTGGTTTGAACCCAAAATGGCATCCATCAAAGGATTATGAAAACAACTAAAAGATGGATTGCAGAGAAACAGGAATCTGTGATGCAAAAAGAATGCAACGTGGAAGTTGACTTACAGGATAATGTTAAACCAGATGACAGCGTTTCACAGGTTGGTGTCAACAAAGCTGGGCAGGCCAGCTCATGTGGATCTCAAGTTAGTCGAACATAATCCTCATCACGAGTTTCATCAACACGTGTTAAACAAGAAGCAGAACACGCAGCCCTGCTTGAACGTGCTGCTGCACAGAAGAAAAGGCAGCAACTTGAGCTGGACATGGCCAGACTCAAAGTCGCAAAGGAAGAACTTGAGCTGGAGACTGCATTAGCTGAAAGTAGTGCAAAATTAAAAGTACTAAAAGAATACGAGAAATCCGATGATGGTTTATCTAGCCGCGCACTGGCACAAGCACTACGAGGTGGCAACATAAAGAGAGAAGGAGCCTGCGTTTCACCTCCTCGATCGAGCAACGTGAACTTTCCCACACCTTCACAAATGCCGCATCCCGTGTCTCAACAACAACTGAATCACAATGCTCAAGCCAACACAGGTGATGACATACTAAAAGTCATGCAAAACCAGAACATAATCACTGAACTGCTAATAAAGCAACAGAAGCAATCTCAGCTACCAACCAAGGATATTCCTGTCTTCAGGGGCGACGCAATGCAATACAAATCGTTCATCAGAGCATTTGAGCACTCAATAGAACAAAAGACGGACAATGAGCAAGATAAATTGTACTTTTTGGAACAATTTACAGCCGGTGAAGCGCAAGAGTTAGTTCGCAGCTGTGCTCACATGCCACCCAGCAAAGGTTACTTTGAAGCAAAGAAACTTCTTCATAAACATTATGGGGATGAGCTGCAGATTGCCAGCGCGTACATTGATAAGGCTCTAAAATGGCCGCAGATCAGGACCGATGATGGGAAAGCTTTAAGTGCTTATGCAATGTTTTTGGTTGGATGTCGCAACACTATGGAAGACATAGAATTTCTAGATGAGATGGACAACCCTACCAACCTACGGACTGTGGTGTCTAAACTACCCTATAAAATGAAAGAACGTTGGCGTGCTGAAGCATACGATATCAAAGAACGAAGAGGCAGAAGAGCAAAGTTTGCCGATCTTGTGAGGTACATAGACCGCCAAGCTAAGATAGTGATAGACCCCCTCTTTGGTAACATACCAGACAGCCGCCCATTCACAAGTGAAAAAACTGATCAAAAGGAAAGGCAACCTGCAAAGAGAGAGGTCCGTAAAAGCAGTTTTGCTACCAGTGTTTCGGATGAAAACAAACGGCCCACAGGAACAGCTGTGAAGCCAGCGAACTCAAGCAAAACAGGGATTGCCTTTGATAAGCCATGTTTGTACTGCCAGCAAGCCCACACCCTAGCTTCGTGCAGCAAAATCAAAACACAGCCACACAAGGAACGTGTGGAGTTCTTGAAGTCAAAGGGCTTATGTTTCGGATGCTTAACTCCTGGCCATCTCAGCAAGCTCTGTAAGAGAAAAATGGAGTGTAAAGAATGTACGTTAAGGCATCCCGACATTCTACACATCGTAAAGGAAGGTTCTGTCTCACATGAGAGCAGCGATGGGGTTCACAGAAGTGAAGAAGGTTCTGTTTCACCAGAGAAGAATCATGGTGCTCATGGAAATGAGGTATCATGTGCCCAAGTTTCTGTGCAGGAAGAGTCATGTAGCCTCACGGGGGCCGGAGAACCCGAATGTGTGCTGTCAATAGTGCCGGTGAAGGTTAAATCAAAAAGGAGTGACAAGTATGTGGAAACGTTCGCCTTTATTGACCCGGGAAGCACAGCCATTTTCTGCACGGGAGAACTGCAAAAGAAGCTGAACACTAAAGGAAAACCAACACAAATACTTCTCAGCACCATGGGTCAAGACAAACCTGGAGAACAGAAACTCATGAACAGTTATGTGATATCAGATCTCGAAGTGTGCGGGCTGGAAGATACCATATATATCGAACTACCCAAGGTGTACACTCACAGCACCATACCTGTTCACACCGACAACATACCCAGACAATCAGATATTGAGAAGTGGCCCTACCTCAAGGAAGTACGCTTGCCAGAATTAAAAGCAGATGTAGGCTTACTCATTGGATCAAACTGTCCAAATGCTATGGAGCCGTGGCACATCATCAACAGTCGAGATGGAGGCCCTTATGCGGTGAAGACTGCCATTGGCTGGGTCGTCAATGGGCCCTTGAGAAAAGAACTGGATGACACAGAGAACAAACCACCTCAATGTTCAGTGAACAGGATCTCTGTGATGGAAGTTGAGAAACTACTGATCGAACAATATAATATTGACTTTTCAGAGCGCAACTATGATGACAAAGAAGAGTTGTCACAAGAGGACAAACATTTCATGCAGTTTGTGCAGCAAACAACAACTTTGGAAAACGGACATTACAGCATTGGATTGCCGCTCCGGAACAGGAAAATCCAAATGCCAAATAACCGTTGTGTGGCGGAGCAATGCATAGCCAGTTTGCTCAGAAAGTTCAAGAGGAATCCTGAATTCTTTGAGGATTACAAAGTCTTCATGGACACCATTATTGACAAAGGCTATGCTGTCCAAGTTCCAGCACATCAGCTGAACCGCAACGACAACAGGGTGTTCTACATACCGCACCACGGGGTGTATCACCCGACAAAAGGAAAGTTAAGAGTGGTCTTCGACTGCACAGCCTCCTATCAGGGCCGTTCTTTGAATGGTGAATTGCTACAGGGACCAGACCTGACCAACACACTAGTTGGTGTCCTCTTAAGATTTCGCGAAGAGCCAATAGCCATCATGGCGGACATCGAGTCGATGTTTTATCAAGTGCAGGTCCCAGAAGAAGACACAGACCTTCTCCGCTTTCTTTGGTGGCCCAATGGCAAGTTGGATGGGCCCATGGAGGAATTTAGGATGACGGTGCACCTCTTCGGAGCCACCTCGTCACCAAGTGTCGCTTCATACGCGCTCAGAAGAACAGCTGAGGACCATAAAGCTACTGCATCTCCAGAAGCTGTGCAAACAGTCTTGCGCAACTTTTACGTAGATGACTGTCTGAAAAGTGTAGCTACAGAGGATGATGCAGTGACCTTAGCTAGTGAACTTTGCACGTTGTGTGCCAAAGGAGGTTTCACATTGACGAAATGGATGAGTCATAGCAGGAAGGTGTTGTTGTCCATCCCAGAGGTACACCGAGCCAGTGAAGCAAAGAATCTGGATCTAAGCCATGACACTCTACCAGTCGAGAGGGCTCTCGGTATACAGTGGGACACAGAGACGGATACTCTCACCTACAGCATGAAGCAACAAGACAAGCCTACAACAAGGAGGGGCATTTTATCCATTGTGAACTCTATTTACGATCCCCTTGGTTTCCTGGCCCCAGTCGTCTTCCCTGCTAAAGTCCTGCTGAAAGAGCTATGTAAAGAGCAACATGGTTGGGATGAGAACATTGATGAAAAACATGCTGAAGGTTGGAGAAGATGGAAAGAAGATGTTTCTCACCTCTCTGACTTACATGTAAACAGATGTTTGAAACCTTCTGACTTTGGATGCACTGCTGCAGCGCGGTTACATAATTTCTCAGATGCGTCAGAATACGCATATGGCACTGTGTCATATCTACTGCTGGAAAACAAACAAGGCAGGAAGCATTGTTCATTTCTCATGGGGAAAGCAAGAGTGGCCCCACTCAAGCAGGTCACGATCCCCCGACTCGAGTTAACAGCAGCAGTTACCGCAGTGAAGATTGACAAGATGTTACATCAAGAACTTCAGGTTCCACTGCAACCGTCCATTTTTTGGACAGACAGCACAACTGTGCTGAGATACATTGACAATGACACTGCTCGATTCAAAACCTTCGTTGCGAACAGAGTCACACTGATTCGAGAAGCCACCAAGCCTACTCAATGGAACTACGTTGGAACCGCAGAAAATCCTGCAGATCAAGCCAGCAGGGGCCTAAAGACCAAAGCCTTGATACAAGGAGGAACATGGATAAATGGACCGAAATACCTGTTGAACAACGAATGTGACTGGCCAAAACAACCTGTGCAGAGGAAAGAAAGCCTTCAAGGTGACCCAGAGGTCAAAAACACAGTCACAGTCAACACAATCGTAGTTAAAGATAACATGGAACCAATGAACATGCTGATCAACTATTACTCGGACTGGCATAAACTAAAAAGCTCAGTTGCCTGGATTGTAAAGCTGAAGAAAACTTTGCAGCAACAGAAGGATGAAAGAAAAGAGTTCTCAAGAACAATCAGTCAAACTGAAACGGATCCTGAAAAGCAAAAGTCAAAGTTAAAACAACATATGGAGAAATATAAGAGAACAACAGAACGGAAATCACTTACCTTGGATGATCTAGTCACCGCCGAGTCAGAGATAATCCAGTTCAGTCAAATGCAACAGTTCAGAGAAGAAATCAAAGCTCTGCAAAAGGGCAAACAAGTCAGTTGCAACAGTCGGCTGGTCAAACTAGATCCGATTCTTCAAGATGGCACTTTGAGAGTTGGCGGAAGACTCAACAAGTCCGCCATGCTAGAAAATGTCAAACACCCAGCGATACTCTCTAAGCACAGTAGGGTCGCTACACTGATATTGAGAGACATACACCAAAGAACAGGACACTGCGGACGGAGTTACGTCTTGGCACGACTGAGATGCAAGTATTGGATCCCACAAGCCAATTCTGCTATCCGAAAGCTAATCAGCAAGTGTGCAGTGTGCCGCAGGACCAGTGGAAGGGTCGGAGAGCAAAAGATGGCGAACCTACCCGAAGATCGCCTTTTGCCTGACAAACCTCCTTTTACAAACACTGGTGTTAATTATTTCGGGCCATTTGATGTTAAGCGGGGCCGAAGTACAGTCAAGAGATACAGTGTTTTGTTCACCTGCCTCACCCTCAGAGCCGTGCACATAGAAGTGGCAGACAGCCTCGACACAGACTCCTGCATCAATGCGATTCGGCGTTTTGTATGCAGAAGAGGTCAAGTCAGCATCATGCGCTCGGACAACGGCACGAACTTTGTGGGTGCTGAAAGGGAGATGAGAGAAACACTCACACATCTGGATAATGACAAGATTGAAAGAGCTTTGCAACCAAAGGGAATCAAGTGGATATTCAACAGCCCAGCCGCTTCCCATCAGGGTGGGATTTGGGAAAGGCAGATTCGTACAGTACGAAGAATAATCAATTCCCTTTTGAAAGAACAAAGCGTGAATGATGATTGTCTTCAGACGATAATGTGTGAGGTCGAGAGCATTATCAACGGCAGGCCGCTCACAAGTATCTCGGATGACGTGAATGACGTTGAACCTCTAACGCCCAATCACTTATTGCTGCTGAAGTCTCAACCCAGTATGCCTTCAGGTATCTTCAGCAAAGATGACACATACACAAGAAAGAGATGGAAGCAAGTGCAATATCTTGCAGATTTATTTTGGACTCGATGGACACGCGAGTATCTTCCACTCCTCCAAGAGCGTCAAAAATGGTCAAGGCCAAGGAGAAACTTCACAGCTGGAGATGTTGTGTTACTCGTGGACAGTTCATCTCCTCGCAATTCCTGGCTGATAGGAAGAGTAGTTGAAACGTTACCAGACTCCAGCGGAATGGTGCGAAGAGTGAAGATAAAAACCAAAACAAGCACCTTGGAAAGGCCTTTTAACAAACTGTGTTTGCTGGAAGAAGCAGCATAAGGAGAGAAGATCAAGTGGGAAGACTTGAGAAAAGGACGGATCATAAGAGACTATGTTGAACAGTTCATGGACATTAGAAAAGGCTGAATGTTTATGTTTGTAATTGCTTAGTCATCCTGCCTAACCAATTGGGGGCCGGGTAATGTAACGGCCAGTAAGGGCCTGATTAAGTAATGGTTAATAATTTAGTTAAAACAGTTAAAAATGGGTAATGATAATTTCATTATAATTCATAAGGTTTAAATTAGACTAAAATTCATAATTTAGCAATGTGTAGATACATGATAAAGTCTTTTCTATGTTTTGTATTTTAGGTTGTGCTGTCACTTTAATTTTGTGACTGTGGTTTCATGTAAAGAGAAGTTTAGTTTCACTTTCAGTTTGAGTCAGAAATATGCTGGAAGCAACACAGTCTTTTGACCGTGCTTTGGACGTGTAAATTACCTTAATCTTTTCAAGTAAACATTTTAAAAGCCAAGGAAGTTGTCATGTCTCATCGCTCGCGTCCAAAATAGTGTTTTTGTGGACTGACTCAAAAGGTGGTACAAATTAGAGTGAACAGAGTGCCACTACACCTGGAGTTTACCACATTTCCATGTAGTTAAAAACATAAAACACAAAAAATTATATTTTGGTATTTTATGTTCAAAAGTCACAATCATTCTTTATTTTTACTTCAGTAAGGCACTGAGTGTGATACTGTTGTATGTGATGGAGCTCTTCATTTACATGTATATTTGACCATGTGTTGATTTGGGTTTTACTGACATTTTTCTGAGAATTCTTCACAAAGCAGAAGCTTCACCTGGTTTACCCTGCTATCTTATTAAAATAAGGAAGGTTTGCTGATGAATTTGTTGTGTATTCTCCCAGAAGTCAAGATGTTGATCTGCTTTCTGACCCTGGTGGCTCTTATACCCACGTCCTCAAGCATCAACCCCGGAGTAAAGGTCAGGCTGACAGAAAAAGGCCTTGAGTATGGTAAGCCTCGCAGCTGAAACTTCCTCTTTCATTCATAGGATCTCCACACAGTTAAATCATCGTTATCAAATGTTCCTCCCTTCTGATAGGCAGGGTACTGGGCATGGCTGCCTTACAGCAGAAACTCAAATCCATCAAAATCCCTGATTTTTCTGGGAAAACGAGGGTGTCTCCCATTGGCAAGGTCGAGTACAGCTTCTCAAAGTAAGGAACCAGTTTATTTGATGCTTTTATAACTTCTGTTGAAAACTGAGGACCTGACTATCCTAACGTACCGTAACTGTGATTCTTTTAGTATTCAAATAGTGAATGTGGGATTACCGCAGTCTTCAGTGACTCTTGTGCCAGGAACCGGAGTTGGAATGAGGATCACTAATGCCGTCATCAATCTGAATGGAAACTGGAGGGTCAAGTTCCTTCGATGGATGTGAGTGAAAAAGATACATTATTTTAAAAACACAATGCAACTGCACCTTCTTCTGCAGCACTGACTTGTGTCTCTCAACAGAAGGAAGAGTGGCTCTTTTTCTTTGAACGTCAATGGGCTTACAATCAGCACAAGCACTGGAATCAAGAGTGATGCGATGGGCCGACCGGAGGTCAGTAGCGTCAACTGTGCTGCCAGTGTTGGCAGCGCCAGAGTCAAGTTCCATGGTGGAGACAGGTAAGAGAAGCCTGCTGCAGCAGGGTTGAACCTGAATGAGGGATTGTGAATGTTTTTACACTTTTTACTTACGATTTTTTTTCAGCTGGCTGTACAATCTCTTTAGCCAATCCATTGACAAGGCTTTGCGTAAAGAAATGGAGAAAAAGGTGAGGAATAACCAGCCAATAAAGTGACTAAAAGCCCTGTCTGGGGTCATGCACACACATGGCAATTCATAGTTTAATGTTCCTAACAGAACAAGCAGATCTTTAGGAGAGTCTGAGACCATCAGAAGGTCCTGCATTATGTTATATCAGTACCAAAGCAGCCTATTGTTTAAATATCCTCTACTGATATGTCCTCTTCAATTTTTATTGAGTTTTCACATATATGTATGTAGGCAAAATCAATACAACAAACAAGTTACAAGTTTACAAGTTAACTGTCTGGAGATACTATTCTTCAGTACACTGTTCCACCTTGCATTTGTTCAGTTGGTGTCATGTCTCATATATATGTTCCCAGTTTTTTTCAAATACATTTTTTTTTTTGTCTCAACCGGTATGTCAATTTTTCCATAACAAGTATTTCCTGGACAATTTCCAACCACTGCTCTTGTTTTGGAGGTTTCACATTGAGCCAGCTTCTTGTGACGACTTTCTTACTTGCTGCGAGTAATATTTTGGTACAAATGTTCTTTCATTACAACCTTCTCAATATTACCTACATACATCAATGGACAAGTATTTGGGATTTCATATCCCAAGTCATTTTTTATAACTGAGTTCTGACTTCACACTCCCACAAAATCTCCAGCAGTCTTGTCGTATAGCGAGATGCCTAAATTTTATCTTTGGCGTCATAAAATAGCGAGTTAGGTTCTTCCAGCAGAACTCCCTCCATATTAATACATTTGTTGATGTACATTTTGTCTCACACATGTGGTACCACTCCTCCTCTTACATTTGGATTTTTAGTTCTGATTCCCATTTCTCTTTTATATAAAGTCTTGATTCCTTCCTGCTCTCACCCAAAGCTTGATACGAAGCAGAAATGGCCCGAGGTCCTTTCTGTTTGTAGAAATCGCTAATATAACACCAATCACTTTATTTATAGTTTAATTTGACCTCATCTCTTTTGTGAAATAATCTCTCAACTGCAAGTATCTCAAGAAGTCTTTGTTTTCAAGGCTATACTTTGTCTTTAGATCTAGAAACTTCTAATACTGTACATATTGCTGACGCACCTTTTTGTTCTCATTCTTTGAATATTGGATCATACATCCCTGGCTTAAACTTTAAATCATACGTGAACTACCTCAGAGTGCATATATCCCTCTTAAGTCTGTACTTTTTCACTACAGTGCTCTATATTTCAAATGTAAATGCTACTGTATGAGCCATATTAATTTTGTATTATTTCCTGTAATTTTGCTCCATGCCACTAGGGGGCTATATTTGCTTTGTGGTTCAACTGGGTCAGCTGGCTTATGCCATTTAACCTGGGAAACCCAAATACAGGTGCTGCTGATTTGAGAAGCAAACTGTGTTCGACTAGTGCCTAGTGTTTGCATAGTATGTGGCTAGTTTGTGCATATGTTTTTGGGATGTGAGCAATTCGGTTTATTGTTTTTCGATATGTATTATGAGTTAGAGTTAAGAAAAATAAACCTGCAAAGCAACTGTGAATCAAATACAACCTTTCGTTTGACATGTTCGTAGCGCACTAAACTAAATTATCCATATTAGCAACCAGTTCTAGACTTTGTTTAGGTTTTAGTCCGTAAAGCTACTATTGGGTTTATAGCATGTCTCAAAGTATCTATCAGATATTTGTCCCCCACAAAATGTCTGGGTTTGAAAGCCCTGTAATTCCCTTTCCATTTTTTTCCATTTAGACTCATAGTCAGGTCTGCACCAACAGGCCAGATGTCTAAGTTGAGCTGCATAAAAATATTGTGTAAGGTTAGGGGTTTATATTTGGTGATAGAAAGATGCATTAAAGATTTACAGAAACACGAACCATCCCACAATATTATACCATAACACCTTAATATATATGTTTATCTAAACACACCTTCCCTACATCCGCTGGCTTTTAAACTTATTGTTTGTTGTGTGGTTCACTGACGTCATGTCAGAAGTAAATGTTCCTACGGACCAAAACAAAGCTGATGTGACTCTTTCTCAAAGGTGAAAAAGCTGTGTGAATCTGGAGACAGACATGGAGTCATCTGCATAGAGCGGATGTCACCTTTCTGGCAGCAATTACAAAACGAAAACACGAAGCAGCTTAAAAATGTCCTAAAACTGCCCAATTGGCACAAGTCAGACCAAACGACGTAGAAATAAAACAACTGTGTTATTACCAGTGTTGGGTAGTTACTCAAAAAAAGTAATCCATTACATCCATTACATATGACTAGTTACTTTAAAAAAAGTAATCCCTTACACTACTTAGTTACTAGTTGCTGAAAGTAACTAGTTACATTACTAGTTACATTACTTTTGGATTACTCCGCAATATCACCTGAGCTGCACCATAACTCAATTGCCAATGAACAACATATACTGTCCCAGAAAATTTGAATATTGTGATTTTCTGTAATGCAATTACAAAAAACTAAAATGTCATACATTCTGGATTAATTACAAATCAACTGAAATATTGCAATCCTTTTATTATGTGATATCGCTGATCATGGTTTACAGTTTAAGAAAACTCAAATATCCTATCTCAAAAAATTAGAATATTCTGGGAATCTTAATCTTAAACTGTAAACCATAATCAGCAATATTAAAATGAATTGATTGAAATGAATCCAGAATGTATGACATTTTTGTTTTTTTTTAATTGCATAACAGAAAATAAAGAACTTTATCACAATATTCTAATTTTCTGAGACAGTCCTGTAGTTGGAACCTTATTACTGCAGTGCCCAGAACAGCACCAGAAGTCCCGTAAAATCCCGTAAAATCCCATAAGATCACGTTAAAGGTTGATTTATGGTTCTGCGTTACACCAACGCAGAACTTTTGGCGTAGGGTACACGGCGTCGCGCACCGTACGGTGTGCGTCGCCGCGTACCCTACGCCCTAGGCTCTGCGTCGATTTAACGCGGAACCATAAATCAGCCTTAAGTCAGAGAAGTGTTGCGCAACGCGTGAAGACGCATGAAAGGCAAGTTTGATTTTCTTTTCTGTTCTCCCGTTCTACATGTAGCTGAAAAGCTTAAAGTAACTAAAGTAACGTAATGTTTTTTGTCTTAGAGTAACTATAACGGGATTACCCAAATTACAACTGTAACGCGTTACATTACTGCGTTACTGGCGAATGTAATCTCGTTACACCCAACACTGGTTATTACACATCCGAGGAATAACTCTCAAATTGTTCTTTTGTAAAAGTTTGATCTTATTAAAGAAAAGAAAGTTATGGATGAATGAAATTCTTTAAAGAAAATAGTTCCTTGTAATTAGGGCCCGAGCACTGACAGTGCGAAGGCCCTATTGTGTATGTAGGAATTTTGCTTGTTTTTCTCGTTTTTATTTTTCCGACTAGATGAGGGCCTTTTTGCCCCCCTAAACGTGCCCCAAAAGTCACCAAATTTTGCACGCAAGCCAGGCCTGATTAAAAAATTTGATATTTAATGGTTTGCATTAATGGGCGTGGCCTAATTGCTCAACAGCGCCCCCTAGAAAACTTCGTGCCTCAAGCCCCACAATACGGTTTGACGTACATGCACGAAAATCGCTACACACCTGTATCAGTACACAACTTAAAGAAAAGTCTCTTGGCACCATGGCCGAAACCGAACAGGAAGTCGGCCATTTTGAATTAATCGTGTAATTTTTGCGCAATTTATGCCATTTCTTCGGCCATTTCTTTGCCCGAACCGTAACGTGCACCCAGGTGTGTTATACATCAAAATGTGCGTCTCGATCCTGCGACGATGGGCATTACTTTTCTCAGTCAAAAGCGTTACCGTGGCGACGATAGACGCCAAAAAGCGCGCCCCCCCTTCCTCTGATTGGTCCTTATTTGGTAGTCCCTATTTTCTGCCATAACATTTGAATGGTTTGACATAGAGAGTCGTGTGTGGTGTCATCTGACTCGGTTTTGACTCCTTCACCTTAATTGGTGCAAATGAGCCCCGCCCCTTCTTCTGATTGGTTGATATTTGATAGTTCCTATTATCTGCCATAACTTTTGAATGGTTTGACATAAAGAGCCATGGGTGGTGTCGTCGGACTTAGTTTGGAGTCCTTGACCTTTATTGGTGGAAATTGCACGCGCAAGGGCCCGTTCATCGCTGCTTGCAGCTTTAATTCGTGTTAGTTATGATGAGCCTTTTAAATTTATAAATCAACATCTAAGCGCTTGTTTTAGTTCTCTGTTATGATGTTTCTCCTCGGTTCTTTACAGATATGCCCTCTGGTCTCCAAAGCAGTATCTGATTTAAATCCTGAGCTGAAAACTCTCAACGGTATAACTTTACATTTTTTAATAACCTAACCCTTTTTCTCTAATGAGAGGATGAAATAATAATATTCTACCTTATTCCAGTTGTTGCCAAGGTTGACAAGCATGCAGAAATTGAATATTCCCTAGTGTCTTCACCAACCATTTCAAAACCTGCGATAGAGCTCAACTTAAAGGTGAGGAGTTGGAAATCACTGCACATTCTCAGAGTCTGTAGATCTAACTTCATCTTCCATCGCATCTTCTCGTCGTTAGGGTGAATTCTACAACATTGGGAATCACCAGGAGCCTCCGTTCACAGCAGCAGCCTTTTCCCTGCCACAACAGAACAACAAGATGTTGTACATTGGCATTTCTGCCTTCACCGCCAACTCTGCAGCATTCGTGTACAACAGAGCTGGCCTCCTCACCCTCTACATCACAGACGACATGGTCCGCACCATGGTCCTTCTGCTTCTCTAGCACATCCATGTCCATGAGATCACTCTGATCTAAGACTTTTCTTGTTCTGTCACAACAGATCCCAAAGAGCTCTCCTGTACGACTCAGCACGAGAACATTTGGAGTCTTCATCCCAGAGGTGACCTTAAATTTGTGATTTATAGATGTATTTGTTATATATTTATTTAGAGATGCAGAAATGCCTCTGTTGGCAGTAATGCATCACAGCTTTTTTTGTTTTATAAGATTGCCAAGCGATTCCCGGGTCTGATGATGAAGCTGCTCGTTAAGGCAGAGAAGAATCCCATCACCACTTTTGAACCCAACAACATGACGATTCAGGCCACCGCCGCTGTGACGGCCTACGCCATCCAACCCAACGGCACACTTTCCCCTCTTTTTGTGCTACATTTGGTAAGTTTGAGGGCAATATTCTGAAAAGTGATGGTTTGAAAAACACCTACAATTTCCCACTGTGGGAATTGCAGAAAATCGAGGAGACAATTTCCCATATGAAAGCGTTTGTTGTTTATTGAAAAACCTCAGAACACTGAATCAACAAAATGGAGCTGTCCAGCAACCCGACCGGCATGGAGCTCAACGTCATCATCACATTTAAATGGGCATAAAATAACTACGGACAGTAAATTACATGCAACTTATACATTTGGCATTTAATAATGTCCGTAACATTCACTACACAGGTCCCCCCAGAATTCACCATATCAGAAGAAAAACACATCAGTCACCGGGGAGGGGGGTGTATCAACCGTCCACAGCAGCTGCGCTGTACTGGAGGTTGATGGGAGCTGACTGCGGCAGGGGTCACATCGTGACAGAGGTGCGGGGCCGGCAGCGTGGGAAGTTGGGGAGGGGGGAAAACAGGGGGCGGGGGCAGAGTGGGAGGCCGTCCGCGTCGTGGGGGTTGGGCGAGTTCAACGGGCCTACCCACGTCCAAGTGAGCTGGTTTTAGGCGGTCAATGGAGAGGCGCTCCGGTTTACCGCCCATGTCCACCACAAAATGTTTGTCTCCCACCTACAAAAACCTGGAAAGGGCCCTCGCAGGGCGGGCGTAGCGGTCCCTGGTTGGCATCACGGCGAATGAAAACATAGCCTTCTTAGGTGCAGCAGGGACGTGCGACTGAGGTAGGCCGTGACGGGAAGTAGGAACAAGCGCAAAAAGTCTTGCATTGTCCAGTAGAGCAGACCGCTGGAGAGCAGCAGACCAAGGAACCGTGGTGTTATGGACAAAATCCCCTGGAACCCGCAGCGGCTGCCCATAAACAAGCTCGGCAGATGAGGACTGTAGGTCCTCCTTTGGCGCAGTCCTGATCCCAAGGGAGTTTGTCGACCCAGTTGTTGTCTTTAAGGCTGGCACGCAGGGCAGCTTTCATTGACCTATGAAATTGTTCACAGAGACCATTAGCCTGTGGGTGATAGGCAGTCGTGCGGTGGAGCTTCACTCCGAGGCTCTGTGCTACAGCGGTCCACAGTTCAGACGTGAACTGTGCGCCTTGGTCAGAGGATATATCTGAAGGGGTGTCAAAACGAGCAATCCAGGTGCCAAGAAAAGCCCGTGCAACCTCAACATATGCCACCGATGTCAATGGCACCGCCTAAGGCCAGCGGGTCGTCTTGTCAACCATGGTCAACAGGTATGAGAAACCGTGAGAGGAGGGCAGAAGGCCGACCAGATTTACGTTCACATGGTCAAAACGTCTCTCAGGAACCGATAACAACTCCAGCGGGGCTTTAGTGTGTTGGTGGACCTTGGCCCGTTGGCACTCGACACAGGTACGATTGGCCGAGGACTGCCTGTGGAGACGTCACACAGGAGTGTGGTAGATATATTCAAGTGATATATGTTTTTTAAAACGTTTTTACACGTTAGTGTTAGGGTTACTCTGGGTTTAACCCAAACCAATGTGACTACAAATATGGCGCTGATTAGCATAAAGCTGTGTAGCATGACTCTAGGGAAATGTTGTTCTTAGCTAATATTGTTTTTTTTCACAGAAATGGAGGTTGTTAATACTAAAATAAGAGTGTACATAGTAGTTTAAGGGCATGATACACACATTTGTGTAAATATATTTTAAATATATAATTGTTAAATGTGTGAAAATTAATTTTAACCAGGTTTTACCCTTATATTATAGCGCCACCTAGTGATGACTACTCTGGCATGATACATTAGATCAAGAGCTTTCCATAAAAGTTGGTTTCATGTCTATAGTCCCTTTTATCGCAGAATTATAACCCTTTAAAAATGCATCAAGGTCAAGGTTCAATGGTCATTATTTCAAAGCAGGAGGCATGTATGAGCTTCTTTCTGACTTATGTTAATCTACAGGTCAAGGCTTTTCCAAAAATGTATTTGGTTTTATCATAGGATTAAGTTTCATTTTTACCCCTGTTGAGTCGCATGATCTGTCAGGTATAGATTCTGACCCTCATAGCTCCAGCCTGGATAAAAATTTTAAAAAAAAAACGTTTTTTTTTTTTATTCTTTGGTGGGACTAATCTTTCAGTGTATTGATGTTTTTCCTAATTACAGTCATACATTGTGTTTTGGGCTAGAATATACCTTATTTTACCTAACAAATACATCCTGGGTCAGAATGACATACAGTAACATTGCTGTATTTGAAGTGATTTACCCCCCACCCCACAAAACCCTCAGAATGATCATACATGGTCAGGATTATTATATTATATTATATTATATTATATTATATAGGAGCATGAGGCAGGATGGAGGCAGGATTTATGAAAAGAATTTGTATACGTTTTAAGTTTTCTAGTAATAATGTCAGATGAAGCGTTCAAACCCAAAAGGATGAGTCCTCTAGTGTATCTCTCCGTTGCCTTGAACAGGCTGTGTGCTGCAAAATGTGCTGCAATTCCGGGCCGGAATTTCCCGCGCTGTCCTGCGGATGTGACGTCACATGACGCTGCATGCACGTTCTCCCCGTTCTCCCGTGCCGGCTTCGCTGTTGGCTGCAGTACCCCCGACGGCCGTCGTGGCAAATGGTGGCGCTATAGAGTCTAATTTCTTAAAAGGAGCCTCATGCTCCTTTAAGGGGTAAAACATGGTTAAAATTAATTTTCACACATTTAACAATTATATATTTAAAATATATTTACACAAATGTGTGTATCATGCCCTTAAACTACTATGTACACTCTTATTTTAGTATTAACAACCTCTATTTCTGTGGGAAAAAAAATTAGCTAAGAACTACATTTCCCTAGAGTCATGCTATACAGTGTTATGCTAATCAGCGCCATATTTGTAGTCACATTGGTTTGGGTTAAACCTAGAGTAACCTTAACCCTAACCCTAAAAACATATATCAATTAAATATATCTATTATGTAGTGCATCTGAAATAGTAACTACATTTTATAAAGATGATGTATGTTAAGGAATTGTAAATATGTTTGTTTATTTAGGATACTTAATTTAACGTCATGTAAATGACATTGATGTATTCACAGTGATTCAATATAAGTTGTAAATGTACCTGTGTACGGTTTATTTTAATATTTAACGTTCAAAAGCACAATATATTTAACGGTTTTGTGAGGAACCAGAGCGGCCTCCCCACGTACAAGGGGACAAGGCAAAACTGGAGCTGGGTGATGAGGTGTAAAAAGAACCTTGCAGAGCGTAGAATGCCAAAAAAATAAGGCTTTTTATTATAAAAAAGCACAAAGACATACAGGGGAAGGCAAAAACAATAGTCTTCAAAAATGGCACAAAGGGGCATAGCCTCTCAGCAAGCTACATCAAATCAGCAGACTCCTTTCTGGTATCCAGCCGCTGCTCTTAACCCCAGGCAGGGTGGAGAGGTTGATTGGACACAGGTGTACCACAATCAACAGAACCAGGCACACCTGTGTGCTGCTCCCCCGCAGACCACGCCCAATCCTCCACTCTGCCACACACATTAAAAAAAAGTCCAGTGAGAAGGGGAGGGATTGCTCACTTTCTCACACTTCCCTCCCCCTCTGGAGTCTCGCCAACCCCGTTGCGAGACAGGAAAACGGCCATTTCCTCCGGTTGCCGGCCGCTTCCTCCCGGTATCCGAGGACGCTTCCTCCCGGTATCCGAGGACGCCTCCTCCCGGTATCCGAGGACGCCTCCTCCCGGTATCCGAGGACGCCTCCTCCCGGTATCCGAGGACGCCTCCTCCCGGTATCCGAGGACGCCTCCTCCCGGTATCCGAGGACGCCTCCTCCCGGTATCCGAGGACGCCTCCTCCCGGTATCCGAAGACGCTTCCTCCCGGTATCCGAGGACGCTTCCTCCCGGTATCCGAAGACGCATCCTGCCGGTTACAGACCTCCTCCTGGTCACCGGGTCTCCCAGACTCCTGCTGGTCACCGGGTCTCCCAGACTCCTGCTGGTCACCGGGTCTCCCAGACTCCTGCTGGTCACCGGGTCTCCCAGACTCCTGCTGGTCACCGGGTCTCCCAGACTCCTGCTGGTCACCGGGTCTCCCAGACTCCGCCAAACCCACGGCGTCGCTTCCCACCTCTTCTCTCCAGTTTTCAGGTGGCGCCAAAGATCCCACTCCTGACACCAAATGTGAGGAACCAGAGCGGCCTCCCCACGTACAAGGGGACAAGGCAAAACTGGAGCTGGGTGATGAGGTGTAAAAAGAACCTTGCAGAGCGTAGAATGCCAAAAAAATAAGGCTTTTTATTATAAAAAAGCACAAAGACATACAGGGGAAGGCAAAAACAATAGTCTTCAAAAATGGCACAAAGGGGCATAGCCTCTCAGCAAGCTACATCAAATCAGCAGACTCCTTTCTGGTATCCAGCCGCTGCTCTTAACCCCAGGCAGGGTGGAGAGGTTGATTGGACACAGGTGTACCACAATCAACAGAACCAGGCACACCTGTGTGCTGCTCCCCCGCAGACCACGCCCAATCCTCCACTCTGCCACACACATTAAAAAAAAGTCCAGTGAGAAGGGGAGGGATTGCTCACTTTCTCACAGGTTTACTTCCACGTAACAGTAATCAATCACCACACACCCACGATCCATAAATTGAAATGTTAAATAAAGTTTATAAATAAAAAAAATAAAAAACACGTCCACGTCGGGGCTTCGTCACGTGATCAGGATCTCCGCTCGTCACTATGACGTAGAGGGGATTCCCAGGGAATTCCCTGTGTTTGACAGAATGGGAGAATGGTTAAAACAATGAATTTAAATATCGCCTGTCTCCACTTACTGGTTCAAAAGCAATTAAAACTGATATTTTGTGGCTGGACGACGCTCTGGTTAAGGTCTGGTTAGGTTAATGCACCACTTATGATTGGTTAGAAGTAGGAAACGCTTGTGGTTTTTGCTAAAAATAATCATTTCACATCACTTACGCCACCTCCGTCGTCATGGCGACAGCAAACAACATGGTTAAATACTCAAATTTACGTTAAATACTAGAAAACACGGTTAAATACTTGCCGTCAAAATACTGTTAAAAATGTGCCATTTATTGAAAAACCTCAGAACACTGAATCAACAAAATGGAGCTGTCCAGCAACCCGACCGGCATGGAGCTCAACGTCATCATCACATTTAAAGGGACCACGATCCCTGAACAGTCATAGTTGCATGAAATAACTACGGATAGTAAATTACATGCAACATATCAATTTGGCATAATAATAATGAACGGTGTGTAGAACCACACTTAATAACCAAGGTGAATTATGTCCGTAACATTTACTACACCACCGCTGTTTTTGCAGGACACCAGCGTGACAGCCAACATGGTCGTCAGTGGAATGAAACTTGTTGGGAAGGTCGGCCTGAACAAGTAAGAAAAACAGATGACTTTAACCTGGAGGTCCTTGAAAGGATGTGATCATAACATTATAATATTGTCCATTTTTGCAGAATGAGTGTCACCCTGGGCACAAGCTACGTGGGCCAGTTTCAGGTGAGAGCTGCATTTAATACACAAGACTGTGAATATATTCAGTTACTTAAACCAACATTACGCTTAATTGCAGGTCAGATTACTCGACAACATCCTCCAGCTGCTCATGAAGACGGTAGTGATACCCATAGTAAATGGTGAGATTGTTGTTTTTGGTTTTCAACCATAATTCAAAAATGTAACTACCCTGCAACTTTCCAAGGGCTCCACCTTCCTGACAGAACAGTTCAGGACGAGTGAGTTAAGCTGAGCTGTCAGAGCATCATTACACACATTATCTTCACAGAGACATTCAATGTTTACATCTGTATCAAAGTTTAACATACTGCATATTCAACTGTTACCCACTTCTGGAGACTGAATGACTGAAATTACAGATGCATTGATGTGGGAAGAGCCCATCAGCGTCAGTGGACGTTCTTAATCCTTTCATTTAAAATCTAAAAGGACTTCAATGTTGCAAGCACGGTATTTTGTACTCTTAGGGGTAAATCCACAAAGAACAGATTGCGCCCGCTGTGAATTGCGCCGCAATTTTTTTTGGAGCTGAGTGCAATTTGCCCTTGTCTGAGTAAGTGAGCGGAGCTGTTTCCAGTGTTCTCAATTTCTCCATGATATTTCAGCACACAGATTGGTCCATAATGAAAACTGCAGAAATAAAAAATAAAGCGAGTGAAAATAAAACGCTGTGAGGCGCAAGGGCGCAATTTCCACTGGGAACAGGGGGGGCATGCCCCCCCACTTTTCAAACTCATGCTTTTGTCCCCCCCGTTTTATTTTTTACAGTTTAAGAACTAACGGTAGGCTCAGCCTGTAAATCCTCAAGACACTGTGCGAAGAGCCCAGCTCCCCCTCCTCCCTCCTCCCTCAGTGCTGTTCAAGGCTGATTTATGGTTCCGCGTTAAATCGACGCAGAGCATACGGCGTAGGTTACGCGGCCCGCGCACCGTACAGTGCGCGTCGCCGCATCTTTCAGGCCCTTTTTGTGCGCAAGCAAGCTTTATAGATGAGGTCCCAGATAAGGATCTGACGGTAATTCATGTTCTGTGTTTTGCTACACACACCTACAGGTCAGCTGTTAAACACACACATTCTAGATTTATATGTTTATATGGTGGAATTGTTTGTAATAAAGCAGCCCCTACTGTATGGATGAATCCTGAGCTCCGTCCTGTTATTTTTATTTTTAAATCCGAGATAAGTCCACAACCCCACTTTATCTGACTGTTTACAGTCATGTCTGACTGTAGATTTCACCCTTAATATCATTCAGTATCACACAGGCTTGAATGATATTGAAGAGAGAGAGAAACAGAGACAGAGCGGGAGTGAGGAGTGAGTTTGCACGCAGTTTATACACGCTTTACACGGTATTTGCTCCACTATTTTTGCGTGTGGCAAATAGCGCTGGCCTTTGTGAATTAGACGGTTTTTGCAATGAGGCTTATTTGCATAGAAAGGGGGCAATTTTGCGCCGAGTGTATGAATATTACCTAATTTACATGCATGCAAATGGCACAGGCGCACAATGCCACTATTTGCTTGGCAGCGCAGTTTGTGGTGCAATTCGCCCTTTGCGGGTGCTTTGTGAATTAGACGATTTCTTTTTGTGTCATTTGCACCGGTTTAGCGGCCGCAAAAGCAGCGCAATCCTTTTGTGGATTTACCCCTTACTTTATAAGAAATGGCCAAAACTGGTACTGCAGTCACTTTCAAAATATTGTTGAGCGGCGTGTACCCTCCCCCTCCTCCCCCCGACCAGAGGTTGCCAGGTAGGCTGCAGAATGCAGCAGGAACGTAGGTTGCCATGGCTGCGATAATTAGAGCCGAGCTGGCAACCCGGATGCCGAAACAATACTGACTTGGTGATTGGGAGATAGGTGGAGGGGGGAGCTTCAGGCCAAAACAAAAAATGACAACATAAACATCAGTTGAGGGCTGCAACTCCTCTTTTTAAACTGGAATATCCTGGCTTGAGTGCTGTTGTCAGTGACATAAGTATTTGAAATGAACATGACTTTTAAATGTCTGTTGACATATCGGGGTCATTTTATGATTCGTTTTATTATTGCTCTTACATACAGCTCCTTTAATACATTTTTTGAACTGAATAAAATATCAGGCAGCCAGATGGATTAGTGTTTCCAGGAGGAAGTGGTTATGGATAACGGATGTATTGATAGAGTAAAATATTTGTTACTGTTGATGGTTACATGTGGTAAAAATCTCCAAAACACATCAAAAGCAAAAAATGTAATCTGCTGTCAAACATTACCGTAGTAAATAAGTTATGTTTTGCAAATATGAAAAGAAAAACTCACAATTAGCAACTTTAGAAGTCAGACTGATTACCTTGGTAACGTCTGATGTAAATTTCAAGGCCTAATGACTAATCCTCAAAGCCCAGGGGCCTCATCTATAAAGCTTGCTTGCGCAGAAAAAGCGCCTGAAAGTTGCGGAAGCCACCTTCTACGCAAAGTCTCGGATCTAAAAAGAAAAAACTAACCGAAAAATCTGCGTATCTCTACGGCAACCAGGACCCTCCCGTAAGAATTTACTTAAGACACGGGGAACTGGCGACGCAGGCTGTGAGGTGGTGAAATGAAGCCAGATTCATGTCATACTCTTAATAATGTCATCACATATCACAACATAGGCTATATCAGACTTATAATAAAATAGTGCTGATAACGGAGCGGGCGGCGGGGGGGGGGGTGGGGTATGACTGCCGCTCCGAGCTCACTACTCCACGCCGAAGAGGAAAAAAGAAAGTGTTCTGATTAAAATAAGGAAAGTTGGACTATATAACAATTGCGTTCATAAGGATAAAGTTAAAAAAATTTTTTTTAAAGAAATAGTCCCTTCTCCCCGTGTGTATCTGCCTGTCATGCACGGGTACGTGCGCACATGTTGTTACAGCCGGAATTATGGTTCTGCGTCACACCAACGCAGAGCCTACGCCGTAGGGTCCGGCGTAGGGTGCGCGTCGCCGCGTACCCTACGCCGTAGGCTCTGCGTTGGTGTAACGCGGAACCATAAATCAGTTTAGAGCAGTTCTGAGGGGAGACGGGAGGGAGGAGGGGGAGCGGGGGCCGCCGGGCCGCCGTCCCGAGTGTCTTGATGATTTGCTGATCCTACCGTTAGTTTTTAAACTGTAAAAAGTGGGGGGGACAAATACATGATTTTGAAAAGACGGGGGGACATGTCCCCCCTGTTGCGCCGGGGAACTCACGGCGTTTAGCGCAGCAACGGCGTGCTGCCACTCACTCGCTTTATTTTATTGTATAGCCTACTATTTATATACTTATTCTAACTTTTACTGTGACCACCAAATAATGTGGTTTTCCTGTCCTCCACATCATATCTAGGTCTCCGTGAAAGTCAGTGTCACGGTGGCTGCTACTTCTCATTCATTCTGACGCCAAACTATGGATCTGCGCCAAACAGGCTGTAGAAAGCCACTGCGCATACTCAGCAGGCTCATCCATATGCATTTCTGGGCGTGATAGGAGGCGGATTCAGCTACGCAACCTTCCAGCTGGACTGCGTGGAAGTCTGCGTGCACATGGTTTTATTGATCCGGATTTTTTTTTGCGCCCGGCATTTTCGGCTTTTGAGAGTACGTGCACTTTTAGTATGAATTCTACGCACTCCATTTTAAATGAGGCCCCTGATCATTTTTATGAAAATGAAACCAACATTTTTTCTTAAACCTCTTTTTCTCACATAGCTTATATCCTTATCTTTCTTTTTGATGGATTTGATTGCATTTTAATGATGACAACGTCAATTATAGAGTTCTGTTTTCTTCCTGCGTAGTATCTATGTGGAGAGCTCGCTATTTATTTTATGTTCCCTGCAGGAAAATATGCAAATGTACAATCTGGCTGTCAGCTAACGAAAACGTAAGCTACGGTCGTGTTACAATTTCGCCTATGTGAGCATAAACCTAGGCAGACATGGACACAGAGTCAGGAATCAAGAGGGTCCCCTCAGGTTTCATCACCTGAACCATTTGTAACGTGTGATAAAAGGACAATCACCTGTCCAGCAGAAATATAACCACCTTTTCATCCCTTCTGTTGTCATCACCAAGGAAACGCCACATCAGTATTAACTCTTGTTTTACATTGTTCGTCCATCCGTTGTGTTTTGTTTGTAGCTGTCTTTCTTTTACAGTTTTGGTGCATTTTCGACTATTGTTAGCTATATGTAGCAGCAGCCACTGCAGCCTGCTGCCATTGCCACCGACCACCGCCTGCTTGCCTCCAACATCAGTGTCATGTACCGCACGTGCTTAAATACAAGCGCACGGAAGCACCGCTGACACAGAACATAACTGTACGGGTCTTTTTTTACCGTATCTCAGACTTCACACATGACAGGTGTCACTTATTTAATTATTTGTTGTCAGAATGTAACAATGATTTTAATCAATGACAAATAAAATGGTTCATTAAATGATCAGGGGCCTCATCTATAAAGCTTGCTTGCGCAGAAAAAGCGCCTGAAAGTTGCGGAAGCCACCTTCTACGCAAATCCTCGGATCTAAAAAGAAAAAACTAACCGAAAAATCTGCTTATCTTTACGGCAACTAGGACCCTCCCGTAAGAATTTACTTAAGACACGGGGAACTGGCGACGCAGGGTTTGAGGTGGTGAAATGAAGCCAGATTCATGTCATACTCTTAATAATGTCATCACATATCACAAAATATATCAGACTTAAAATAATAAAATAATAAAATAAAATAATATAGCGCTGATCGTGTTCCTCTGTGTGTGAAGCTGTCAGTCAGGACTCTGGTGCTGCTGGAGCTGCAGCCGCGGTGCAGGACACGCCGGGAACCTCCTTCACCGCTTTAGGACAGAACAAATGAGGGGCTGCGTTTAGGGAGCCCCACGGAGCCCCTCATTTCTTCCCTAAAGGGACTCAGATTTGTTTTCATATGAGTTTTACGGGCGCGTGAAACCTTTACGTGCGGGTGTATGGTGCCTAAATTATGCCCCCGCGTTAAAACGACGCAGAGCCTACGGCGTAGGGTACGCGGCGACGCGCACCTACGCCGTAGGCTCTGCGTTGGTGACGCAGAACCATAAACCCGCCCTGAGCAGCTCTGAGGGGAGACGGGGGGGGGGAGGAGGGGGAGAGGGGGGTGAAGCAGGGCTGCGGGGCCGTTCTCGTATCGCTTTCATACAGTGTCTTTTTTTTTTTTTTTTTTTTTAAATATTTTTTTTATCCCCGATTTTTTACCCATTTCTTCACCCAGTGCTCATACCTAAGTAACAGTCCTGGGCATTGCTCTCCTCTGCCAACCCAGGGAGGGCCCTACACTGAGCTCAGGTCTCCTTCTTATCCTGAGGAGTGACGGACCGCTTCTTTTCACCAGACAGGGTGAGGATTCTCTGACCGGACGTAGCGCGTGGAAGGATCACGTTATTCCGGCCAGATCCTCCCCACCCCATCTGGCGCCCCGGTTGGCCAGAGGGGGCATGTGTAGCCCAGGACTGTGTGCATGTTTTTGTGAGGGTAGCTCACATTAGCTACCCAAGGGAACACGGGGAGAACATACAAACTCCACACAGAAAGGCCCTTTCGCCAACCCCACCCAGGGTGTGGGCACTGAAGTCATGGGAGAACTAACACGCACTTCAGCACCCACAGCGTCCCCGGCGGGAATCGAACCCAGGACCTTCTAGCTGTGAGACGGCTGCACTACCTGCTGCGCCACCGTGTCATACAGTGTCTTGATAATTTGCAATTTAAGGCTGAGCCTACCGTTAGTTTTTAAACTGTAAAAAGTAAGGGGAAAATAAACATGATTTTGAAAAGACGGGGGGACGTGTGTCCCCCTGTTGCACCGGGGAACTCACGGCGTTGCGCGCAGCAACGGCGTGCTGCCACTCACTCGCTTTATTTTATACTATTTATTTTTCTACTTTTACTGTGACCACAAAATAATGTGGTTTTCCTGTCCTCCTCATCAACAACATCTAGATCTCAGATCTCAGTGAAATTCAGTGGCACGGTGGCTCGACACGTTCATTCATTCATTCTGAAGCCAAACAGGTTGCAGGAAGCCACTGCGCATGCTCAGCAGGCTCATTCATATGCAAAATGATTCCATTTTCGGTAGAAAGTGGGCGTGTAGAGGGCGGGGTACCAGGCGGATTCACGTGCGCAGCCTTCCAGCTGGACTGTGATTTATAAAGAGAACCTTACTTGGAAGTCTGCGTGCACGCGGTTTTATAGATCCGGATTTTTTTTTGCGCCCGGCATTTTCGGCTTTTGAGCGTACGTGCACTTTTAGTATGACTCCTACGCAGTCCATTTTAAATGAGGCCCCAGATCTCTCCGGATGACAATTTCTGGTGCAATCTGCAAATCACGTGGGTAGATTTAGCTAAATTAACCTCTTTTGCAGCCAAGAAATACAACTCTCCCTCATGTGTCTAACTGCTAAGTGGGTGGAATGACCTCGGGTTTGTGTCACAGCCTTTGACCGCTGGACAGAAGGGTGGATTCAGGCATAAAGAAGTTCATGTTGAAGACTTCACCACAGTCCTCACGGTCTCCTAACTTAAATGTCAGTAAAGATCTGCAGCCAGACCTCAGTGGAGCAGAACATCCAACCAAACCCAACGATGTCAGACCTTGAACTCTCTAGCATCAATATTTTACATGACCAGGTTCAGAGATGCTCTGTTCTGATTCTTTATGATCCACATTTTGTTGTAACTGAAATAAAGTCAGTGACTGGATTCTTTGAGTTTTAATTTGCACTTATTTATTTTCCATGTTTATGTATATTTTTAATCTGCATTCTTTCCATAGACTTATCTGTCAAGCCCTGATGTCACTGTGCCGCTTCCTGCATGAGATTTCTGTGATTGATTGATCTAAAATTATCTAAAATGATCCATTTCTCATCACAGTTCAACTTGCTAAGGGTTACCCACTTCCTGCACTTGGAAAGATGAGTCTCCAGAACACTCAGCTTCAAGTCCTGAAGGTTAGAGACACGTCTGATGAAGCTGTGATGGATTTTCAAAAGATCACATTTTGCAAGTATCACTATATTAATAAAGCTTGTGATGTTTTCTGCAGGACTTCATGATGATCGGGACGGATGTTCAGTTTAAAATCTGAACTGGACTCGTACGACCAAAAGAGACTTCAGAGCGATCGATTATCAGTTACCTTCTGGACATCATGTCAGAGATTTTTCATTTTGCTTTCTTTGTAATGTCTTGCTTTGCCAGCCTTTTATGTTTATACACGACTTGTGGATATGATGCCAGTTACTCTCGTTCTGTCGTAAAAGTTGACGTTTTATGGGATGAGGTTAGCAGAAGGGTTTGTCTAAAGCAGATCGCAGACCTTTAGTCTGCTGACTGGTTAAATCCTCTCAAAATGTCTGACTTTATGGAGTGACGCGACAATTTGCAGACTCCAAAAGAATCCAAAAATATGAAATTACATCAATCAAACATCGTAATCTTTGAAGAAAAAAAAAAGAGCAGCCAAGCTTATATTTCTTTAATAAATTCTAGACTTTTAGGTCTTCCAGACAGGATTTGAGTAACTCCTGTAGCAACATACACACAGAAATCTGCCATTTGGTGTCACTGGAGGCCGTCTGAGGGCCTGCGTCCATCACGCCGGCTCCTGGAGGTTCCATGGGACATCACCGATCCTCTCAGCGTGCTGTGACCTAGGGCTCGACCTCTCAAACTCTGCGAGTTCGCTGACAGGATCTAGACCAGTAACACAACACATCAACAAACGACTTACTAAATGTTGCTGAGCAGCGTCGCACCTCAGTTTCTGCTAAAACTGTTCAAATGAAATCAAACCGCTGAAAGAAAACCTTTCCTCGCTGTCGCTGACTCTGATGCTCTGAGGATTCAACACTGCTGGACATGTTTGACCTGATTTAAATAAAGGTTTGATGTCTTAAAATGTGGAATTTATATATATAATTATTTCTTATTTATATCACCATTTGGTAAAAGAAATGTATTTCATATTTTAAACAGACTCTTACTGTTTTTAAGAAAATCAGCAACATTAATGCTGATATCACCATTTGAGTCAGTGTTTGTCTTTAATAAACATTGTAAAAAGATGACACAACCCTCTTCCGAAAAAAATCTAATTGTAAGAATTTTTCTATGATTTTAGGAGTAAATAACAATTAAACAATGAGAAACTTATCTTATCTATATTAAAAAAAAAAAAAAAATCGTAGATGAGTGACACAACAACCCTCATCAGATTTAGACGTTTCACAGTCCTACATGCAAGTAAATTACTAAATAGTTTATATTTTTCTTTCAATACAATTCTTTTTTTTTTTTTTTTTTTTTTTTTTTTTTTTTTTTTTCTTTTACCTTGTCTGCACACATATTATTGATTGATACCATGACGGTAGAAACCAAAAGTGTATATATGTGCATTATTACTATATGTAATATATACATATATATACGCACACATATGCGTACACATACATAAACATACACATACAAACCCAGTGTTTTTTTTTTTTTTTTTTTTTTTTTTTTTTTTTTTTTTTTTTTTTGGGGGGGGGAGGGGGTGGGGGGGGGTGGTGACGACATCCACTGCCAATCCAGGAAGCAGGAACACACGGAGACACACGTCAAGCACTGGAAATCTGCAACAAAAAAACCACAAACAAAGCACGAAACCGGCACGGAGCCATCCAAAACACGAACAGCAATCGACCTAAATCTTGAGATCTGATCGCAGTCTGAGCTAAGCTATCGCTACCGCTACCTAAACCCAAAAACTAGAGAGCCAGCATGCAGGTGAATAAGCCAGTGTGTATGTCTATGCGTGTGTGTGTGTATGTATATGATCATGCATGTGTGTGTGTGTGTGTGTGTGTGTGTGTGTGTGTGTGTGTGTGTATGCGTGTGACTAAATTACTATATGTGTGTGTGTGTGTGTGTGTGTGTGTGTGTGTGTGTGTGTGTGTGTGTGTGTGTGTGTGTGTGTGTATGTGTGTGTGTGTGTGTGTATGTGTGTAATAAACCAAACAAAGCTCCACCTGAAGTGTATCTATAGTGGGGGAGGGGGGGGAGCAACCCCGCCACCCGTGAGACCAGAGGCCGACAAGGAAGAGCCCGGAACCCAGGCCACCGGCAACCCCACAGAGGGGAGAAGTAGGAGGGAGGCAACCCACCGCCTGCGAGGCCCCCCCCCCCACCCGGCGGCGGCCGAGGGGGCCCGCGGGCGGGGCCCCCACGGCGCGGAAAGAAGCAGCCAGGGATCCCGCGGCGGCGGACCGCGACCCAGGCAATCCCCGGCCACCCGGTCCGGGCCGGACACGCGGCCAGGAGGCCCTCACCCTTCAGGCCAGCGACCCCCACCCGGCAGGGGGCCAGCCCGCCCGGAGAGACAGAGCCGCCCCGGCCGCCGACGCGGGCAGGCGCACCCGTCCCCAAGACCAGAGGGGCGCCCCGCCGTAGAGGCAGCGGGGGGGACCGGAGACGGGCCCGGAGAGAGGGAACCCCCCAACAAGGCGACACACGCGCAGGCCCGACAACGGAGGGCCCCAGACCCAGGCATCCCATTCATTCATCCATTCACCTATCCGATACCTATACTAATAATAATATAATATACTATACATAATAATAATAATACTAATAATAATACTAATAATAATACTAATAATAATACTAATAATAATAACCATCTTTGTATAATATAATATTGATAAATTATTAAGTTTTTGATGTCCTGCCAATGGAGGCTCAAATCCTCCATGGCAGGACCCTTCCATACCGCATTCTCACCGACACAGACATACAATCACGCACCGTTTCCCCCTCCCCGGGGGGATCCAGCACCGCCAGAAGGCACCCCAGGCTGCACGGCGGGCCCCGCCAGGCCCGGGTAACCCGACCCACCCGTCCCAGGCCCAGGCCGGTGAGGGAACGCGGGTGATGTGGGACCCCCTCCCGCCCCTTGTGTTGAGTGCATGTGATTAATGCCATAAAAACAGGGAGGAGGGAGGGCCAAGTATGACACAGACCCCCCCCCCTCCCGAACTACGTGTCCTTGTCAAATGTATTTATTAAGTGTTGAATGTGCAGTGTCTATTTTGCTGTTAAAACCGTGAGGCGGGGAGTGCCGGGCCACGCGGGACAGTGCCCCCCACGACCCGGACCCCCCGCCTTTCGCCTATGTGCGTATGAATCGTGTAGGGGGGGCAAGAGGGGGAGCGGAGGCCGAAGCCAGGAAGCAGGACCAGCAAAGCCGGCCCTGATAAGACACCCGCGTCCCCCCACCGGCCGTCCAGCAGACGGGGGCCGGCCCCCCGAGCCGGGCAAGGGCCCCACCGTACCTCCAAGGGCGCCCCCGGCGCCGCCGGAGCCCCCAGACGGAGGAGGAAACGGTCCAACATCCTCCCATTCATACTGACAACATAAGACATAGATACCTGGGAATGGTGCCACCCCGCCGTCGCGCCCGCCCGTGCACCCCCCGGTCAGGGGAAGCCCGCTCCCCGGACCCGGCCCCACCCCCCCCCGAGGCCACCCCGGCGGACACCCCAAGGGTCCCGGAGTCCCCACATCCGCAGGGGCACTTGGCCCCCGCCCAGCGACGGAGGACCAAGGCAGCAATGCCCCCCCAGCGCGGACAGCCACCCCCCACCCAGGCAGGGCCGGGCCCTCCGGGTGGGACCCCCACGTCCACGGCCCCGCCCCCCCCGGGAGGCCCGGAGACGCCCCAGCCACAGCCCCCCGCCCGAGCCCTCCCCAGCCACCCCCCCCCACCGCCATGAGGTAACCCCCCCCACAGGCCCCCAAGGCCCCCACCGGCTAGGGACAGGGCCCCGCGGCCCCCCCCACCGCCCCCCAGGGGCCACCAGAGGCCCGCGCCCCAGACCCCCCAAGCCGACCCCCAACCCCAAGGGCTACGAGATCACCACCCCCCCGCCCCCACTAGGTAACGAAGCCAATAAACGGGGACCACAGAGAGTGCAATTCAGCCGAATGTTGTTCAGTGGAGGCAGACATTATCTCACTACTAATATGATCTGATAAAAGATTCCTAAAATGGTTGATACATAAACTGGATTTTTGTTTCCAATTTACTAAAATGGTTTTCTTTGCGATACATAAGGCAGTGAGAACCCGGTGTGTCCAATTAGGATCTATTTGAGTGTCTCCCAGGTGACCTAATATACATACTGTGGGGCATACTGGGATTCTGTGGTTGATCCATGTGGATAAATCCTCACAAATCTCCTTCCAGAACCTCTGTACCGGTGTACAGAACCATAAAGCATGCATATAATTATCTGGGGTGTTCTCTGTGCACTGTGAACAGATATTAGAGGTGACAAAGCCCATCTGGAACATCCTTTGTCCAGTATAATGTATTCTATGAAGAACTTTGTACTGTATAAGTTGTAGGTTTGGGTTTTTAGTCATAGTAAACGTATTTAAGCATATTTGTGACCAAGAAAACTGGTCGGTATTAAGAGAGAGATCCGCCTCCCACTTAGAGATCGGGAGAGAGACTGAATCGTCCAGTTTAGACACTAACCTGTAGAGTTTTGATAACAACTTTAAAGTGCTTAGATTCAATAAATCTATTATCTTAGCGGGAAGTTGTAAATCTAATTGGCTAATTTTGTATGTTTTATTTATTATTGCCTTAAGTTGTTGATACTCTAAAAATTTATTCCTGCTAACTCCGTATTGAACAATAAGTGTATTGAAAGGTACAAACTGTCCTCCTACAATTACGTGCTGTAAGTACCGTATTCCTTGATCTCTCCATTGAACGAAGTTAACCATCTTTTTATCATTTTTCACGATGTCTGGGTTGTTCCATATGGGTGTACGGTCACATGGAAAAAGTGAAATTTTAGCTATTTTAAGAAATTCCCACCAAGCTGATAAAGTTGTGCTAATATTAATGCTTTTGAAACATTGATGACGTTTGATACTTTGACTAATAAATGGTAACTCTGAGATTTCTAGTTCATTACAAAACACTTGCTCTGAGTCCAGCCATTGACTATCTAAAGGATGATCTTTTGACCATTTTACAATATACTGTAACTTACTGGCTATGAAGTAATACTGAAAATTAGGTAATTCTAAACCTCCATATTCTTTGGATTTTTGCAATGTCTTTAAACTAATACGTGGAGTTTTATTTTTCCACAGAAATTTTGATACATATGAGTCCAATGATTTAAACCAGGAAAGAGGGGGTTTGCATGGTATCATTGAGAAAAAATAATTTACTTTTGGTAAAACCATCATTTTAATGGTGGCTATTCTACCCATGAGCGAAATGGGGAGAGAGCTCCATCTGGAAAGATCATCTTCTATTTTCTTTATAAGCTGAACATGATTTAATTTTATTAACTCTGACAGCCTAGGGGAGATGTTTATGCCTAAATATCTAATGTTCCCTGATTGTAATTGAGTATTGGTTATATTCCTAAAATTGCAGTTAACACACAGAACAGTGGATTTAGACCAATTAATAGAATAATCAGACAGAGATGAAAATCCCTCTATAAGTGCAATTGTCTGTGATAGTGAAGATCGTGAGTTCTGGAGGAAGAGGAGTACGTCATCCGCATAAAGACTAATTTTGTGCTCTAATATTTTACATTGTATACCTTTAATATTTTGATTTTGTCTAATAGCTGCTGCTAAAGGTTCAATAAATATTGCAAATAATGAAGGAGAGAGAGGGCAACCCTGTCTAGTGCCTCTTTGCAAGGTAAAACTTGTAGAGATTTGATCATTTGTCCTTACACGTGCCTTGGGAGAGCTGTATAATATTTTTATCCAGTCAATGAAAGATTCGCCAAATCCAAATTTATGCAAAGTTGCCAATAGAAACTTCCAATTTACCTTATCAAATGCTTTTTCCGCGTCTAAGGATATAATAGTAGTCTCCTGTTTATTGATACTCGAATAGTCTATAATATTTAATAATCTGCGAATATTAGTAGACGAATGTCTACCTTTAATGAAGCCTGTTTGATCCGGATGTATAATAGAAGGGGTGACTCTTTTCAGACGTTCAGTAATGGCCTTGCTAATTATTTTAAGGTCTACATTTATCAATGAAATTGGGCGGTAGCTCGATGGGAGCAAGGGATCCTTGTCCGGTTTTAATAAAAGACTAATATTAGCAGAGTTCATATTTAAGGGTAAGCTTTTATTTTCCCTAGCATTTAGAATCATTTTATAAAATGTTGGTGCTAATATACTCCAGAATTCCTTGTAAAATTCAGCTGGGAAACCATCTGGGCCCGGAGCTTTATTATTGGGCATATGTTGAAGAGCTTCATGGAGTTCTCCTATTGAGAGCGGTGAGTCTAAATTCATAACCTGTTCCTGATGTAACTTCGGCAGATTAATGTCTCCAAGAAACTCATTAATGGATTGATCAGATGGTTCAATTTGTGACGAGTATAATTTATAGTAAAAGTCTCTAAAGACTGAATTTATTAAACAGGGGTCATGTGTAACTCCCCCTGACTGGTCCTTAATTGATGTTATGGTTGTTTTTTCTTTGTTTATTTTTAATTGATTGGCTAAGTATTTTCCCGATCTGTTAGCATGTGCAAAGTTTTCCAGGCGAAGCCTTTGTACTAGAAACTGCGTTTTTGCGTCAATTATTTTATTTAATTCTATTTTAGTTTTCCTTATTCTGTTAAGGATACGTTCGTCTGCAGAGGTCTGGAAGGCCTCCTCTAGCGTCTTTATTTCACACTCTAATTCTTTTGTTTTTAAGTTGTCTTTTTTTTTCTTATTTGAAGAAAAGGAAATTATTTTGCCTCGCATTACTGCTTTTTTGGTAAATATGCATGACTGTACAAACTGTGTTATCCTGTGAGATCAACAGACTAAGATGATTATTATCACTTGAAAGATGAAAACTTTGACATGACTACATTGATGTGGTCGGGGGACAAAGCTGGAACATCAGCCGTCAGCGACCAGAGTTAATTCCCCTTCAGGGATTAATATAGTACTTTGAACTGAACTGAATACAGACAATACTGCCGGCGGTTCCTGGCTTCCTCTCCCACTCCGAGGGGGGTGGGGGGGGGGGGAGTTGGCGAGGCCGGATGGACCCCGGCCTGAGGTTGGCGATGGGGGTGTGTGGCAGGGTGGAGGTGCAGCCACTCAGGTGATTGGGAACAGGTGTTCCCAATCAACCTCTCCACCCTGCCTGCCTTGATAAGAAGTGGCTGCACAGCACCAAGAGGGTTGGCTGGCTGAAGGTGCTTGTGCACGTGTGGGGGTGAATTGAGAATAAAACAGTTTGTGCACTAAAACCCCGTGTCCTCTCTGTCCTGTCGGTCGGGCGCCATAGCACTCACCCTGCTACAGTAATCGAATACAGTGATACAGGACTCCTGCTTTTCCCCACAATAAGTGAATTGCCTGCTCAGTTTCTTAATTTCTAAAGAAATTATTCAAGATGAAGTCCTCCTATGTGCTCCTTCACCACACTGAAGGAGCACTGAGCACCCAAGCTCTCACCTCTATCTGTAGACATTGTGTTTGGAAGTGAAAAGGAAATTAACACGTGTGTTTACATATTAGAATGAGTCCTATCAGGCCGTATTGATCTGTGGGACTCCTGATGCAGTCGATAGGTATCGGGGTATCATTGTTCCAATATTATTTGTGTGTGCGTATCTCAATCTGTGTGTGTGTCATAAGATTTGTGTTCATTCACATTTGTCTGTATTCACATTTGTGTGTGCATAAAAAGATTTGTGTGTCTATATTCACATTTGTGTGTACGTTAAAAGATTTGTGTGTCTTTATTCACATTTATGTGTGCGTAAAAAAATGTGTACTGAGATCTGTAAATGTCTGTCTACAGTTAGAACTCAGGCAGGAGCTCTCGATTGGCTGTCTTTGTACACGTGGATTTTGACACACTTCTGGCGTGGCAAATGCGATCCGTGTGTAAAAACGATTTGTCTGTATCATCACTCACAGGCTCACGCCAGGCTACAGTAGCAATACAGCCTCCTTGTGAGGCGGCTCTGCTGTTGCGGCTCTGCTGTTGCTTGCTTGCTGATTGGGTAACGTACTGCGTCACACACCGCGTCACTTCCTGGTGTTGCGGTCTGTTGCTGCTGCACGGTGTGCAGGCTCAGATCTCTCCCGACTTTTTTGTTTAAAACTTAGATTGTTTTCTGGTAAAATAGCACTATATCTGGTACATTACTGTCTTTATTTCAACACTTGCTCATTTTCTCTTCCGTATCTTTCAATTTCACCAATCACCGATACATTTTCTGTCCGTTAGCCTCTGTTAGCATCTTAGCATGGCCTCTCCGTCTTCCATCGTTTCACGTCTTTGCTGCTCAGTGTGTGAAATGTTTAGCTATTCCTCTGCCTCCTTTAGTGAAGACGGTAAGTGCTTAAAATGTAGTTTATTTGCAGGGCTGGAGGCGAGGCCCAGTCAGTTAGAGGTCGGGTTCTGCCAATTTGACCATAGTCCGATAGCCTCCTCAGCTAACCAGGCTAAACTAGCGGCGGACCGGCCTGTAGCAGCTGAGGGTAGCCGCTCCCCTGCAGCTCCCGAGCAGCCAGCCAGGCAGGGCCGGTGGGTGACGGTTCGGAGGAAGCGTAGTCCTAAAGGGCGCACGGAACACCACCACCCGCTTCATGTGTCTAACCGATTTTCCCCAACTCAGCGACACACCCGTTGAAAAGCCGACTCTGGTGATTGGTGACTCCATAGTCCAACATGTGAAGCCGACTCCAGCGACCATAGTTAGCGAATTTGAAGCTACTGGCAAAGGGTAATCGTAAATATGGTAAAGTCATCATCCATGTCGGAGCTAATGACTCCCGTCTTCGCAGTCGGAAGTGACCAAAATGAATATTGTCTCGGTGTGTAACTACGCCAAAACCATGTCGGACTCCGTAGGTTTCTCTGGTCTCCTCCCCAATCTGACCAGCGATGACATGTTTAGTCGCATGCTCTCGCTCCGTCGCTGGTTGTATCGGTGGTGTTCAGAAAACGACGTGGCCTTTATTGACAATTGGGAAAATTTCTGGGGAAAGCCCGGTCTGATTAGAAGAGACGGCATTCATCCCACCCGGGTTGGTGCTGCTCTTGTCTCTAGTAATTTGGCCTGTTTTATTAGACCCTCTCCCTGACAACGCAGGGTCCAGGCCAGGATGCAGAGCTGTAGTTTAACACACTTCTCTGCTGCTTCTCGAGGACCAACGCCTGCCAACAAAACTGTAGGATTGCATTATGTAATTGGCGACTCTAAAACTATAGGATTACATAATGTAATTGGCAACTCTAACCAGGTGCCTAGCAAAATAGAAATGGTTGCAGTTCCCCGCCCTCCAAAAGTTCACCAGGTGCGGCGTTATAGAGGCGTTAACCAAAATAATCTTGTAAAAATTAAAACCAATGCACATTTGGTACCAATAACAGACCGAAAAATTAGATGCGGACTACAAAATATACGATCATTAAGCTCCAAGTCTCTGTTAGTAAATTATATAATTACAGAGAGTAGGAGTGATATTTTCTGCTTAACAGAAACATGGTTACAGGAGGAAGAGTATGTTAGTTTGAATGAATCGACTCCGCCCGGCTACTTTAATCATCATATTCCTAGAAGCACGGGCCGAGGCGGAGGAGTCGCAGCAATTTATAACTCCACTCTCCAAACAAAAATGGAACCTAAGTGCAATTATAATATATTTGAAAGCCTCACGCTTAGTCTGAAATTTCCGAGCTGGAAATCAGAGAAGCCAGTTGTGTTAGTGGTAGTGTAGCGGCCCCCTGCTGTTGCTTATCTAGAGTTTCTGTCTGAATTTTCAGATTTCCTATCTGGATTATTGATCAGTACAGATAAATTCATCATAGTGGGTGACTTTAATATTCATATGGATGTTGAAAGCGATAATCTTAAATTAGCTTTCAATTCTCTTCTAGAATCAATGGGTATCTCACAAAAAATGGACAAACCGACGCACTGTTTTAATCATACTCTCGATCTCGTTCTCACCTACGGTGTTGAAACTGATGATCTGTTGGTGTCACCTGTAAACTCCCTTTTATCCGACCATTATTTAATAACGTTTGAATTTAATATTGTCAATGTTGAAGTGCAAAATAGGAGGTATTATTTTAGCAGATGTTTGTCTGATGAAGCTATTGCTAAATTTAAGGAGGCCATTGCTCATCTTACGACAGTGGAAAATAGTGAAGTAGTAGAGGCCAGTGACCTGGGTTCTACCTCTGATGTTGATTTTCTTGTTAGTAACACTGCTGATTTCTTGCATTCAGCTTTAGATGAAGTTGCTCCTTTGAAAAGGAGGGTTTCTAGCCACAGGAGCTTAACTCCCTGGTATAATTCAGATATCCGCATGTTGAAACAAAACGTGCGTAAAATGGAAAGGAAGTGGTACTCTTGTAAGTCTGTAGATTCCTATCGTGAATGGAAAGATATTCTAATAGTATATAAAAAAGCCATTCGTAAAGCCAGAAGAGCTTATTATTCAACGTTGATAGAGGATAACAAAAGTAACCCACGTTTTCTGTTCAGCACTGTAGCCAGGCTGACAAAGAGTCACAACTCTGTTGAGCCGTGCATCCCTGCAGCTCTCAGTAGTGAAGACATTATGAGCTTCTTTAACAGTAAAATCACGAGAATTAGAGAAGAAATCAACCAGCCGGTTGTGGGCGTTTCTTCAGCTTTAGCGACTTCCCTAGGCTCTGACTTGACTCTAGACTGTTTTGATCCTATAGACCTCCCTGAGCTGACCTCACTCGTCAATAGAGCCACATGTATGTTAGACCCCATCCCGACTCGACTATTCAAAAATGTTTTTTCTCTTATTGGTGCGACAATACTAGACCAAATCAACCTATCTCTAAATTTAGGATATGTACCACAGGTTTTCAAGATTGCAGTAATTAAACCTTTACTTAAAAAACCTTCTCTTGACCCAGACACCTTAGCTAATTATAGACCAATTTCCAACCTTCCATTTGTATCTAAAATTCTGGAAAAGGCAGTTTCAAGCCAGTTTTGTGACTATTTGTATAGAAATTATCTGTTTGAAGTCTTTCAGTCAGGTTTCAGAATGCATCATAGCAAAGAGACGGCACTGGTTCGAGTCACGAATGACCTTCTTATGGCCTCAGATAAGAGATTAGTGTTCATACTGGTTCTACTGGACCTCAGTGCTGCTTTTGACACTGTAGATCATGGCATTTTACTGCACAGGTTAGAGCATGTTGTTGGGATTAAAGGGACAGCTCTACGTTGGTTTAAATCATATCTATCTGACAGGTTCCAGTTTGTTCATGTACATGAGGTTTCTTCAGAACAGTCAAGGGTCTGTTATGGTGTTCCGCAGGGTTCAGTGCTAGGGCCAATCTTGTTCAGTTTATACATGCAGCCATTGGGAAGTATAATCCAGAATCACGGCATACACTTTCATTGTTATGCTGATGATACGTAGCTCTATTTGTCTATGAAGCCGGATGAAACAGAACCGTTAGTTAAACTTCAGGCATGTCTTAGGGACATCAAGGACTGGATGTCCAGAAATTTCTTGCTTCTAAATTCAGATAAAACAGAGGTTATCATTCTTGGTCCAGAGCATTTTAGGAAGGGATTCGATGGTGTTGCGATGGCTTCCAGTGCAACTGTGAGAAACCTTGGTGTTGTTTTCGATCAGGATTTGTCGTTTAAACCATATGTTAATCAGGTTTGTAAAATAGCGTTTTTCCCTCTCCGCAATATTGCAAAAATTAGGAAAATCCTCTCGCAAAGTGATGCACAAAAACTAGTTCATGCGTTTGTATCTTCTAGACTGGATTACTGTAATGTGTTATTAGGAGGATGTCCCAGTAATTTGCTGAATAGGCTCCAGCTGATCCAAAATGCAGCAGCACGAGTACTGACAGGAATCAGCAGGAGAGACCACGTCTCTCCAGTGTTAGCGTCGCTCCATTGGCTACCTGTAAAATTCAGAATCCAATTTAAAATGTTATTACTTAAAGCCCAAAATAAAGGCCAAAACGGCTTAGCTCCGCGTTATTTGCAAGACCTGATAGTGCCTTATGTTCCTGGCAGAGCTCTCCGTTCTCGGAGTGCAGGTTTACTCGTAGTTCCTATAGTATCCAAATGTAGATTTGGAGGGCGGGCGTTCTGCTATCAGGCACCATTACTATGGAATCAACTTCCAATCTGGGTTAAGGAGGCTGACACCACCTCCACCTTTAAAACTAAACTTAAAACCTGTTCTGTTTAGTAAAGCCTATAGTAAGTGTTTAGTAAACCTCTAGCTGGTGTTGGTAAATCTCTAGGTAGTGTAAACTCTAGTGTGTTAGAGTCAGTAGTCATAGTTGCAGCTTTAGAACAAGACTATAATAGTTAGTCTCAAATATCGCTTCGCGGTAGATATGCTGCTATAGGCCTATGCTGCAGGGGGGCACCGACATTATCCACTGGGCGGTGCCTCTCACCCTTCTTCTCCTCTCCTCTTCCCTTCCTCTCTTCTCCATTTCCATTTTTATTTATTATAAGTATCTCATAGCTATCGTTTTTGTCCATCGCTCCTGCAGTCTCTTGTGCTGGCCCCCCTTTTTTCTCTTTTTTGCATGTTTGCAGGCCGGAGCTTCGGGAGCTGCGTTCTGGTCTTCCGGCCCCCCCCCCCCCCTCTGGTCATCCCGCTGCTGCTTCCGCCCGCCTGCGCCACCCCCTCCCCCCCTCTGGCCATCCCGCCGCTGCTTCCACATGCCTGCTGTGTGCTGCTGACGTCCCCGACTCCCCCAGTCTGGCCTTCGGCCTTATGAGCCTGATCCTGCTCAAGGTTTCTTCCCTCCTAAAGGGGAGTTTTTCCTTGCCACTGTTCTCTTTGGCTTAAAGAGCATATTGCAGGTTAGAATTTTCTCAAAAATTATACCTGACCTTATGTGAAAATGACTATGTGAGAAGTTAATGTAGGATTTAATATGTTTTACAAGACATAAAGGCACGTATTCAGAGGAAAAAGTGGCTGATTTTAGCCAAGCTCCTACAAACGCTTTTTTTTTTGAACACCGCGTTATATGACGCAGCGGGAGGGAGACGTCTCCACAGCTCTGCCCGTACCCTACGGCGTAGGGCTGTGTTGATTTAACGCGGCAGCTCCGTGGTGGGACACGGGGGGACTCGAGCTAGTTACCCGAGAAGGAGAAGCCGCTCCCGGGAAAGCTGCGCCGCAGAGGCGGCCCGGAGGCCGGAAGACCAGATGATCTACAGGTTTGGAATGCTTATGAATGTGGTCGAAAACGCAGACGAAGGGGGGGAAATATTCGGTTTTAAAAATACCCGGCTATTTCGGATGCATTTAATCAGAAAAAAGAGAAGATAATAAGCCTGTTTTCTGTTTAGAAACGTAGACAGATTACAAGTACTCACCCATTTTTAGTTTTTCTTTCAGGAGCGCACGGGCGGGGGCTGCAGTGAATAAAGGCGGATTTATGGTTCCGCGTAAAAAAACGACGGCGTAGCCTATGGTGTAGGGTACGCGGCGCACGCAGCGTTCGGTGCGTCGCCGCGTAACCTACGCCTGCGTTGGTGTAACGCGGACCCATAAATCAGCCTTTTAAAAAGCGAGTTTCAGCTGTCAATCAAAAGAACGTGGGGGGCCTAACGGGTTCGTAATTATAAGGCTGTGGCCCGTCATATTGGCGTGAATACACATTCACAACCTCTTCAGTGTCACAACTAACATTAAGATCCATTATTTTTCCTATTGTTGAAATTCACCGCGCTCCCTGGTGCCACGTCACTTCCGGTTCAGCCTTTTCAGATGCAGAAGTAAAATACTCTCACAAAAACAACTCTGGAGGTCACTGTAGTATATATTTATGCGTATTTCAATGAAAATTCAGTTCCTACATTATTTTCCTACACATTGATTCACAGGGGTCTCCAACCTGCAATATGCTCTTTAAAGGTATTGTGACATGAAAAACAAATTTTTCTTGATTTTTTGTGTTTTGTTGGGTGTCTTGACATCAATTACACCCAAAAAACAACGAACTTTTAACATTCAGTGTATTGTGTGCTTTCTGGGATTTTCCGCATAACTATGCAAAAACGGCGCATCTGGTTTGCTGGCGGGTCGTTACGTAACGACCCGCTAAATCACCGCCCCCTCCACCCAGCTCCCTGCCTCCTCTCCTCTCCAGCGCACCATAAAGGCTGATTTATGGTTCCGCGTTTCACCGACGCAGAGCCTACGGCGTAGGGTTACGCGGCAACGCGCACCGTACGCTGAACCCTACGGCGTAGGCTCTACGTCGATTTAACGCGGAACCATAAATCAGGCTTAACACAGAGCTGTTTAGAGCCTCTTTTGTTCTAATCACCGGAGGAAAACTGCTAAGAAGACCCGCGGCCACTGACTGGACATAAGATAAGGGGACACTGCTGCTTGCATGCCTTTATTTTTATGATTGTTTGCTGTGGTTCGCCCTGCTGCTTTTCCGTGCATGCTTCGCCTGTCGCTCCTGGCTTAACTCTCCGACGCCGCTGTGAGCGTATGGTTGGGTTGGAGGAGGTTTGGAGGAGGAGCGGCGCAATGATTGACAGGAAAGGGGGGAAAGGAAGCGTTTTTCACGGCGCAAAAAAACACTGTAATAAAAAGCCAGGAATGGAGTACTAGAGTGAAGTTTTTCTTGTTACACTCTTTTAGACACATTTGAGGGATGTTGGCCAAGACTTTTAATAGTGTTAAAAGCATGTTAAAAATGATGTCACAATACCTTTAAGGCTTTTCTCCCACTAGGGGAGTTTTTACCTGCCATTGTTTATGTAATAATTGCTCGGGGGTCATGTTCTGGGTCTCTGGAAAGCGTCTAGAGACAACATCTGTTGTATTAGACGCTATATAAATAAAATTGAATTGAATTGAATTGAAAACGTATTGAGTGATACTAATGATTCATTTTATTTATGTAGCTACAGGAACACATGGGCAATTATTTTTATAGTTGTTATTAGGGCCCGAGCACTGACAGTGCGAAGGCCCTATTGTATCTGTAGGAATTCTTTTGTTTTTTCTCATTTTTATTTTTCCAACAAAATGAGGGTCTTTTTGCCCCCCTAAATGTGCCCCAAAGGTCACCAAATTTTGCACGCAAGCCAGGCCTGACGAAAAATTCGACATTTAATGGTTTGCATTAATGGGCGTGGCCAGCGCCCCCTAGAAAACTTCGTGCCTCAAGCCCCACCATACGGTTTGACGTACATGCACGAAAATCGGTACACACCTGTATCATGTCGCAACTTAAAGAAAAGTCTCTTGGCGCCATGGCCAAAACTGAACAGGAAGTCAGCCAGGGTGCGAGGGTCCGTTCATCTCTGCTTGCAGCTTTAATTATGGGCATGCCAAGTAGTGGCATGACCATATTGCAATTGTCCAGAATGGCCCAAACCCCGCTCTGATGTGGCAAAAAAAAATCCCCAAAAAATAAAACACGGCCGGAAAAACCTGAAAAATGAAGGCGATATATTAGTATACAGAAAAGGTTATTTTCTTCCTTATTATTCTGATTCCACACTCTTTCTTCGTCCGTTAAAACGGCCCGAACCGCAACGTGCACCCATACATGCCATACATCGTTGGATGCGTCTCCATCGTGCCTTGATAGTCTTTACTTTTCTCAGTCAAAAGTATTACCGTGGCAACGCTAGATGCCAAAAAGCAAAAAAAAAGGCGAAAATTCGGACGCTTATTGCTCGGCTGAACTTTATCGTAGAGACATCGTTCAAACTTTCAAACACTCGGCCCGATTGGCACTAACGGACCGTACAACCTCATTATGCCAATTATTACAGTTTTTGCGATATTGACCTTTCATTTTTTTTTTTTATTTCCGTTTGACTTTGGACGCTTGTTGCTAGGCAACAGATTATCGTAGAGACATCGTACAAATGTTCCCCGACTCGGCACGTAGTGGACTTCAACATATTCAAATTTCATGAAGCTGTGATTTAAGGAAATTTTATGTCAAAATACATGCCAAATGGCCCCATTCATTCGGATGGGGTTTTTTACCAGGGTGAAAAAAAAAAAACCTATCCGTTAACATAGCCTGAACCGGAATGTGCACCCATGCATGGCATACATCGCTAGATGCGTCTCCATCGTGCCTCGATGGGCATTACTTTTCTCAGTCAAAAGCATTACCGTGGGGACGCTAGACGCCAAAAACCGCACCCCATTAATAACTATTGGGAGCACAGGAATGAATGCAATACAACCGTAAACACCTCAAACTGACATAGAACCACCCCGAACAGAACCACTACAGCCCCAAACCAAAGCAGCGAGAGGGGACGAATGAGCAGTAGGGCATGCCCATATCAAAATTTCCTGAAATTTTCTAGTTTTATTATTAGTATCGTATTTTCGATCCTTCTTGACTTCTATCAGAAGTGAAAACACTGGCTGATGACAGCGTGCTCTGTTCAGAACTCTAGACTAGAGCAGTCGGCCATTTCCCGGTTGTTCTTCTTTTCTTTCTAGGCAACATCACATATTAGCGCCACCTGCAGTTATCGGGACGTATTACGTATTAGCATCCAACATTATGCCAGACTGTTGTGCAAGAAAAATAAAAGTTTCTTGTTCTGCTGAGCGAAAAAAATAAAAGAAAATTTACATTCCACACATCACACAACTCCTTTCTGTAAATGATAATGAAAAAGAGATTAAAACAATAAATCAATACATCAATTAAAGGGGTCCTACAGCATCTGGTACCTATCCATCATTCTAATTTACAACTTAACAAATGAATCGATCAAAGGGTGGAAATCCCCCAACAACCCTAGTTCCATAGGTCAAAAGGTCACTGGTGAAATGTCACTTTTCAAACTCAATTGGGCAGTTAGTCTGATGCAACAGGGCACATTTTCGTTTTTTCTTGCTTAATCAAATGTACCACAATTTTGCAAGAGGATGCTTTTGAAATAAGAATTTGAAGAAATTTCTGAATTACAAAGTTTGATTGAGCCACAACATTTACCCTACAAATATTGACACAGCTCAGTAACGTTGGTGCCCATTAATAATGACGTGTGAACTTTGCATGAAAACTTTTCAGACATCTTGACAAAGGTTTTGACAGTTGGTTCAAAGCTTCTGCAGGTTATATTACTCCAGATTTCTTATATCACTAGTAAGTTTTGCATTTTAACAAATTCACTTTTTCTAGCTTTTTACAGCTAGCTGTAAGTCTGTCTTGTGGGATTGTATTGTTGTAGTAATTGTAAATATCTTTTTCCTTCAACTTCATTTTGTTTACGTCAAATTTTTAAGAGAGTGGGGTGAAACATTTCAGCTGATATTTTGTCTCTTTCTTCTTGTGAACAGGTCTCGAGCTGGTGCAACAGTCATCTCTCAATATGATCCACATGTTCTGTTAAGGGAGGTCAGGAGGCAGGCCGATACCTGCACCTTCGTCTACCTCAGCCCTTTGTGAAATGTCTGCACAACTTGACGGAAATTTCAATTGCATTTCAATTATGTTTCAATTGATGACAAAGTGGGTCTCCTCTACTTATATTTATTGCTCAGAAGCTTTCATAGATATTGCTTTGTATCAATCATCTGTCTAAAATGACCTGAAATGCAGAAATTGATTTTTACATTGAAGAGCCATAAAATCTAATGAGTTCATCTGTATTACAGGAATTTTAAAAAAGAAGAAAAAACTTCAAGAGATAGCACTTTGAAGAGAAAAACAAACGGGCAAATGATCAGAAGAAAATAGAAAAATAAAACAAACACAATGTTTCTGGGAACCACTGACACAAGCACGCTGGCACAAGAACGTGAACTCCAACCATGATGACACTAACCGTCGCTGAACAAGAGCAAAGCTTTTCCTGCTCGTGTTTACAAGAGGAGCTGCTGGTTTCTTTGTCCAAGACCAAACATGAGAGAAAAGCTCAATGCCTTTTTCCTGACAAGCAAATTAATTTAATTGTCACAAATTAACACCGTGGGGGCGTGGCCATCATCTGCTATTATAACTGGCTCAGATCTAATGACATAAGGGGTTAAAACTGCAAGGTAAAAGAAGTGACCTACGTGGTTTAATTGGAGATCTGCTGTTGTGATGACACAATAATAGTTAATGAAAAAACGTCCCACAGTTGGCAACAAAAGCTGCTGTAACCACATTTAATTAAAACAGCCGTAGAGAGACGGACATGGCTGAATGTGTTTAAATGTTTTATATTTTAGAAACGGTTTGAGGAACCTGCTCTCATTGTTTGTGCTCGGTGGAAATGTGAATGTGAGGAGCTACAAAAACAGCAGCAACAACACAAAAGCAAACAAACACCAAAATAAAATTAATAAATAAGGTTCCACACACAATGTTGTGTCATTTCGTTTTTTCAAACAGTCAGTTGAGCCTGAAGTTTCCACTGTTACGTAAATGAACAAACGTGACAGTGAAAGTTTGCTTCAATTGTAGGTTGTTCCCCTCATTGACATCACTTCCAGATTGAGAGAATAAATTAAAAGCCATGCCTCTCACTTCCACCTTCACTGCACCTTGTCGGAGATCAGATTTGCAGAAAGAAACGGATCATCTGTTCCTGACAATCTGCTGCTTCAGGTAAGACTGAGAATATGTTTTTAGACAAGTTTCAAGAAATCCAAATGCTGTATCTCTCTAAAGATAGTCACTCTATTTATATTTAGCAGGGTTCAGTGTCAGGTTTAAATAAAGAAACTAAACAACAACCACCACACTGAAACAAAACCAGACTTAACAAACACACACAAAGAACTTAAATACTGCCTGATCAGACCAGACACACACAGGGGTAAAAACACAAAACATTGTTAACATGATAATAATTACATCCGAAGATGCTTCTCCTTCACTCACTTTTGGTGAATGTAGCCTTGGCCAGGAGGACTTGATATCATCAGGTGGTAACCAAGTTCATCGGATGTTTTGACCCTGGACCACAACACCCTCCCATTGGCGGGCCGGGCAGTGGTGGCCAAATCACTGCCCATCTCCTCCTCGTAACCTAGACAAATAATCAGTGAGAATGGCAGTTTCTCTAATTCCTAAATAATTCCTAAATACAAATTCCTAAATTAATTCCTAAATACAAAATTAGACTAATGAACTTAAATCATAGTGAATATTTACACAAACAACCCATGATTTCCCCTAATGATATAGCTGCCTTTGGTACAGTCCCAATCGCCTTAATTTCTTCTAGCTGCATCCTGGAGTCTCCCAACATCCCCCTCAGCCATGGCTCGCTGCACCAATAAACCATAAACAAAAGTTGAATATACAAAGTAAACCAAATGTGCGCGGTACAAATGGAACTTACGCATTTCAACATAATATGAATAAAAGGTGTGTACAAATTAAACCAAAGTATCAGTGGTTGATGTTACCGCCACTTATAGCTGTGGGGCTGCAGGTGCGGCTATCACAGTTGTCCAAAGGAAAAATGTGGATCAGTATTACGTGACTTTAATACAAATTTCATTACACAATGTCCCTGTCAGTGGTGGATGTGTTTGGGAACTTGCATTCACATAGAAAAATATATTCTCAGGGGACAAATAAACAAATGATGATGCCATTGGTTTAAGGTATCTTTATCTTAGCATTACTTTGTACATCGTTTTAATCCTAATGTTTGTGTTCTGTTTGCACAACTTGGAAGGTTTCTGCCCTTACTCCAATGAGCATGCATGGAGCAGACAAAATTTGTGGGTTAGACCTTGAACATCAGCCTAATTTAATAAATCATGTGGTTTCATCTGAGGTTTTACGGTTAGTTCTTTCGTAGGCTTACCCCGTCCAAAAATACCAAACATGCTCAACCAAAGTCTCCTTTTGGGACACCGGCAACTTCAAACCTGGAGTTTACCACATTTCCATGTAGTTAAAAACATAAAACACAAAAAATTATATTTTGGTATTTAATGTTCAAAAGTCACAATCATTCTTTATTTTTACTTCAGTAAGGCACTGAGTGTGATACTGTTGTATGTGATGGAGCTTTCATTTACATGTATATTTGACCAGAGGTGGACAGAGTACTCGACCCCAGTACTTGAGTAAGAGTACAAATACTACTGGTCAAAATTTACTCAGTTACAAGTAAAAGTAGCTCAGTCAAAATATTACTCGAGTAAGAGTAGAACAGTACTTGCTTTTAAAGGTACTTAAGTATCCAAAAGTAAATGCTTTTAAATTTACTTTAAGTAAAAGTAAGAGTAAGAGTAAATTTCCTATTTTCCACATCAGTAAATTACTATATTTTTTATAAATTAATTTAAGGATCTTTTAACTATTGTTTCTGAGAATTAACTCTTTGAAACCAGCTGCACTGATGTGTTGCTTTTAGAACCACAATGTTATATAAAACCTGCAGAAACACCAAAAACAAATCAAATGAATGGGATCATACGCAGGCGTAGCCATTGTTGCGGCTCTGTCTTGACAAACGCAGGCTACTTTGGCGGTATCGTTTTGAGGAGGCTTGGCGTATTTCTGCTTTACGTACATCCCAGTGGAGAGCGTGCACTGTGATAGGTCTCCTCCTTTGACAAAAACAGCTTGTGTCCAATAGGATTTTAGGGAAGAAGAAAAAAGAGCAGACCTGAAAGTAACGAGTATTTTTCAGCCTTCCTAGAAATTTACTCGAGTAAAAGTAAAAATATTTGTCTTGGAAATGTATTCAAGTAAGATTAATAAGTACCAAAGAAATCTAATACTCAAGTAAAGTACAAATCCTCTGGATATGTACTTAAGTACAGTACTCAAGTAAATTTACTCCGTTACTGTCCACCACTGTATTTGACCTTGTCTTGATTTGGGTTTTACTGACATTTTTCTGAGAATTCTTCACAAAGCAACAGCTTCACCTGATTTACCCTGCTATCTTATTAAAATAAGGAAGGTTTGCCAATGATTTTGTTGTTTATTCTCCCAGAAGTCGAGATGTTGATCTGCTTTCTGACCCTGGTGGCTCTTATACCCACGTCCTCAAGCATCAACCCCGGAGTAAAGGTCAGGCTGACAGAAAAAGGCCTTGAGTATGGTAAGCCTTGCAGCTGAAACTTCCTCTTTCATCCATATGATCTCTACAGAGTTTAATCATCGTTATCAAATGTTCCTCCCTTCTGATAGGCAGGGTACTGGGCATGGCTGCCTTACAGCAGAAACTCAAATCCATCGATATCCCTGATTTCTCTGGGAAAACGAGGGTGTCTCCCATTGGCAAGGTCAGGTACAGCTTCTCAAAGTAAGGCAGCAGTTTATTTGATGCTTTTATAACTTCTGTTAAAAACTGGGGACCTGACTATCCTAACGTACCGTAACTGGGATTCTTGTAGTATTCAAATACTGAATGTGGGATTACCGCAGTCTTCAGTGACTCTTGTGCCAGGAACCGGAGTTGGAATGAGGATCACTAATGCCTTCATCAATCTGCGTGGAAACTGGAGGGTCAAGTTCCTTCGATGGATGTGAGTGAAAAAGATACATTATTTTAAAAACACAATGCAACTGCACCTTCTTCTGCAGCACTGACTTGTGTCTCTCAACAGAAGGAAGAGTGGCTCTTTATCTTTGAACGTCAATGGGCTTACAATCAGCACAAGCATTGGAATCAAGAGTGATGCGATGGGCCGACCGGAGGTCAGTAGCGTCAACTGTGCTGCCAGTGTTGGCAAGGCCAGAGTCAAGTTCCATGGTGGAGGCAGGTAAGAGAAGCCTGCTGCAGCAGGGTTGAACCTGCAGGAGGGAGCGTGAATGTTTTTACACTTTTTACTTACGATGTCTGTGGTCGATTTTTTTTCAGCTGGCTGTACAATCTCTTTAGCCAATCCATTGACAAGGTTTTGCGTAAAGCAATGGAGAAAAAGGTGAGGAATAACCAGCCAATAAAGTGACTAAAAGCCCTCTCTGGGGTCATGCACACACATGGCAATTCATAGTTTAATGTTCCTAACAGAACAAGCAGATCTTTAGGAGAGTCTGAGACCATCAGAAGGTCCTGCATTAAGTTATATCAGTACCAAAGCAGCCTATTGTTTAAATATCCTCTACTGATATGTCCTCTTCAATTTTTATTGAGTTTTCACATATATGTATGTAGGCAAAATCAATACAACAAACAAGTTACAAGTTTACAAGTTAACTGTCTGGAGATACTATTCTTCAGTACACTGTTCCACCTTGCATTTGTTCAGTTGGTGTCTCATGTCTCATGTCTCATATGTTCCCAGTTTTTTTCAAATACATTTTTTTTTTGTCTCAACCGGTATGTCAATTTTTCCATAACAAGTATTTCCTGGACAATTTCCAACCACTGCTCCTGTTTTTGAGGTTTCACATTGAGCCAACTTCTTGTGACGACTTTCTTACTTGCTGCGAGTAATATTTTGGTACAAATCTTCTTTCATTACAACCTTCTCAATATTACCTACATACATCAATGGACAAGTATTTGGGATTTCATATCCCAAGTCATTTTTTATAACTGAGTTCTGACTTCACACTCCCACATAGTCTCCAGCAGTCTTGTAGATGCCTAGATTTTATCTTTGGCGTCATAAAATAGCTAGGGCAGCAAGCTAAGGCATAAAATAGATAGGGCAGCACGGTGGCTTAGTGGTTAGCACTGTTGCCTCACAGCAAGAAGGTCCCCGGTTCGGCTCCCAGGCCCGGCAGGGGCCTTTCTGTGTGGAGTTTGCATGTTCTCCTTTTCTCCGGGTACTCCGGCTTCCTCCCACAGTCCAAAAACATGCATGTTGGTATGGTTTGTGTGTTTATTTGTGGCCCTGTGATGGACTGGTGATCTGTCCAGGGTGTAACCCCTGCCTCTCACCTGAAATGAGCTGGGATAGGCTCCAGCAGACCCCCGTGACCCCGCAAGGGATAAAGCGGGTATAGATAATGGATGGATGGATGGTCATAAAATAGCGAGTTAGGTTCTTCCAGCAGAACTCCCTCCATATTAATACATTTGTTGATGTACATTTTGTCTCACACATGTGGTACCACTACTCCTCTTACATTTGGATTTTTAGTTCTGATTCCCATGTCTCTGTTATATAAAGTCTTGATTCCTTCCTGCTCTCACCCAAAGCTTGATACGAAGCAGAAATGGCCCGAGGTCCTTTCTGTTTGTAGAAATCGCTAATATAACACCAATCACTTTATTTATAGTTTAATTTGACCTAACCTCTTTTGTGAAATAATCTCTCAACTGCAAGTATCTCAAGAAGTCTTTGTTTTCAATGCTATACTTTGTCTTTAGATCTAGAAACTTCTAATACTGTACATATTGCTGACGTACCTTTTTGTTCTCATTCTTTGAATATTGGATCATACATCCCTGGCTTAAACTTTAAATCATACGTGAACTACCTCAGAGTGCATATATCCCTCTTGAGTCTGTACCTTTTCACTACAGTGCTCTATATTTCAAATGTAAATGCTACTGTATGAGCCATTTTCATTTTGTATTATTTCCTGTAATTTTGCTCCATGCCACTAGGGGGCTATATTTGCTTTGTGGCTCAGCTGGGTCAACTGGGTTATGCCATAGTATGTGGCTAGTTTGTGCATATGTTTTTGGGATGTGAGCAATTCGGTTTATTGTTTTTCGATATGTATTATGAGTTAGAGTTAAGAAAAATAAACCTGCAAAGCAACTGTGAATCAAATACAACCTTTCGTTTGACATGTTCGTAGCGCACTAAACTAAATTCTCCATATTAGCAACCAGTACTAGACTTTGTTTAGGTTTTAGTCCGTAAAGCTACTATTGGGTTCATAGCATGTCTCAAAGTATCTATCAGATGTTTGTCCCCCACAAAATGTCTGGGTTTGAAAGCCCTGTAATTCCCTTTCCATTTTTTTCCATTTAGACTCATAGTCAGGTCTGCACCAACAGGCCAGATGTCTAAGTTGAGCTGCATAAAAATATTGTGTAAGGTTAGGGGTTTATATTTGGTGATAGAAAGATGCATTAAAGATTTACAGAAACACGAACCATCCCACAATATTATACCATAACACCTTAATATATATGTTTATCTAAACACACCTTCCCTACATCCGCTGGCTTTTAAACTTATTGTTTGTTGTGTGGTTCACTGACGTCATGTCAGAAGTAAATGTTCCTACGGACCAAAACAAAGCTGATGTGACTCTTTCTCAAAGGTGAAAAAGCTGTGTGAATCTGGAGACAGACATGGAGTCATCTGCATAGAGCGGATGTCACCTTTCTGGCAGCAATTACAAAACAAAAACACGAAGCAGCTTAAAAATGTCCTAAAACTGCCCAATTGGCACAAGTGTTATTACCAGTGTTGGGGTAGTTACTCAAAAAAAGTAATCCATTACATATTACTAGTTACTTTAAAAAAAGTAATCCCTTACACTACTTAGTTACTGGTTGCTGAAAGTAACTAGTTACATTACTTTTGGATTACTCCGCAATATCACCTGAGCTGCACCATAACTCAATTGCCAATGAACAACATATACTGTCTCAGAAAATTAGAATATTGTGATTTTCTGTAATGCAATTACAAAAAACTAAAATGTCATACATTCTGGATTAATTACAAATCAACTGAAATATTGCAATCCTTTTATTATTTGATATTGCTGATCATGGTTTACAGTTTAAGAAAACTAAAATATCCTATCTCAAAAAATTTGAATATTCTGGGAATCTTAATCTTAAACTGTAAACCATAATCAGCAATATTAAAATAATAAAAGGCTTGCAATATTTCAGTTGATTTGTAATGAATCCAGAATGTATGACATTTTTGTTTTTTTTAATTGCATAACAGAAAATAAAGAACTTTATCACAATATTCTAATTTTCTGAGACAGTCCTGTAGTTGGAACCTTATTACTGCAGTGCCCAGAACAGCACCAGAAGTCCCGTAAAATCCCGTAAGATCACGTTAAAGGCTGATTTATGGTTCTGCGTTACACCAACGCAGAACTTTTGGCGTAGGGTACACGGCGACGCGCACCGTACGGTGTGCGTCGCCGCGTACCCTACGCCGTAGGCTCTGCGTCCATTTAACGCGGAACCATAAATCAGCCTTAAGTCAGACAAACGCGTGAAGACGCATGAAAGGCAAGTTTGATTTTCTTTTCTGTTCTCCTGTTCTACATGTAACTGAAAAGCTTAAAGTAACTAAAGTAACGTAATGTTTTTTGTCTTAGAGTAACTATAAAGGGATTACCCAAATTACAACTGTAACGCGTTACATTACTGCGTTACTGGCGAATGTAATCTCGTTACAGTAACGCGTTACTTTGGTTATTACACATCCGAGGAATAACTCTCAAATTGTTCTTTTGTAAAAGTTCGATCTTATTAAAGAAAAGAAAGTTATGGATGAATGAAATTCTTTAAAGAAAATAGTTCCTTGTAATTAGGGCCCGAGCACTGACAGTGCGAAGGCCCTATTGTATCAGTAGGAATTTTGCTTGTTTTTCTCGTTTTTATTTTTCCGATGAAATGAGGGCCTTTTTGCCCTCCTAAACGTGCCCCAAAAGTCACCAGATTTTGCACGCAAGCCAGGCCTGATGAAAAAGTTGATATTTAATGGTTTGCATTAATGGGCGTGGCCTAATTGCTCAACAGCGCCCCCTAGAAAACATCGTGCCTCAAGCCCCACAATACGGTTTGACGTACATGCTCAAAAATCGGTACACACCTGTATCACGTCGCAACTTAAAGAAAAGTCTCATTGCGCCATGGCCGAAACCGAACAGGAAGTCGGCCATTTTGAATTAATCGTGTAATTTTGGCGCAATTTATGCCATTTCTTCGGCCGTTTCTTTGCCCGAACCGTAACGTGCACCCAGGTGTGTTATACATCAAAATGTGCGTCTCGATCCTGCGACGATTGGCATTACTTTTCTCAGTCAAAAGCGTTACCGTGGCGACGATAGACGCCAAAAAGCGCGTCCCCCTTCATCTGATTGGTCCATATTTGGTAGTCCCTATTTTCTGCCATAACATTTGAATGGTTTGACATAGAGAGTCGTGTGTGGTGTCATCTGACTCGGTTTTGACTCCTTCACCTTAATTGGTGCAAATGAGCCCCGCCCCTTCTTTTGATTGGTTGATATTTGATAGTTCCTATTATCTGCCATAACTTTTGAATGGTTTGACATAAAGAGTCATGGGTGGTGTCGTCGGACTTAGTCCTTTATTGGTGGAAATTGCACACGCAAGGGCCCATTCATTGCTGCTTGCAGCTTTAATTCGTGTTAGTTTTGATGAGCCTTTTAAATTTATAAATCAACATCTAAGCGCTTGTTTTAGTTCTCTGTTATGATGTTTCTCCTCGGTTCTTTACAGATATGCCCTCTGGTCTCCAAAGCAGTCTCTGATTTAAATCCTGAGCTGAAAACTCTCAACGGTATAACTTTACATTTTTTAATAACCTAACCCTTTTTCTCTAATGAGAGGATGAAATAATAATCTTCTACCTTTTTCCAGTTGTTGCCAAGGTTGACAAGCATGCAGAAATTGAATATTCCCTGGTGTCATCACCAACCATTTCAAAACCTGCGATAGAGCTCAACTTAAAGGTGAGGAGTTGGAAATCACTGCACATTCTCAGAGTCTGTAGATCTGACTTCATCTTCCTTCGCATCTTCTTGTCGTTAGGGTGAATTCTACAACATTGGGAATCACCAGGAGCCTCCGTTCACAGCAGCAGCCTTTTCCCTGCCACAACAGAACAACAAGATGTTGTACATTGGCATTTCTGCCTTCACCGCCAACTCGGCAGCATTCGTGTACAACAGAGCTGGCCTCCTCACCCTCTACATCACAGACGACATGGTCCGCACCATCCTTCTGCTTCTCTAGCACATCCATGTCCATGAGATCACTCTGATCTAAGACTTTTCTTGCTCTGTCACAACAGATCCCAAAGATCTCTCCTGTACGACTCAGCACGAGAACATTTGGAGTCTTCATCCCAGAGGTGACCTTAAATTTGTGATTTATAGATGTATTTGTTATATATTTATTTAGAGATGCAAAAATGCCTCTGTTGGCAGTAATGCATCACAGCTCTTTTTGTTTTATAAGATTGCCAAGCGATTCCCGGGTCTGATGATGAAGCTGCTCGTTAAGGCAGAGAAGAATCCCATCACCACTTTTGAACCCAACAACATGACGATTCAGGCCACCGCCGCTGTGACGGCCTACGCCATCCAACCCAACGGCACACTTTCCCCTCTTTTTGTGCTACATTTGGTAAGTTTGAGGGCAATATTCTGAAAAGTGATGGTTTGAAAAACACCTAAAATGTCCCACTGTGGGAATTGCAGAAAATCGAGGAAACAATTTCCCATACGAAAGCGTTTGTTGTTTATTGAAAAACCTCAGAACACTTTATCAACAAAATGGAGCTGTCCAGCAACCCGACCGGCATGGAGCTCAACGTCATCATCACAATTAAATGGGCATAAAATAACTACGGACAGTAAATTACATGCAACGGTGTGTAGAACCACACTTAATAACCCAGGTGAATTATGTCCGTAACATTCACTACACAGGTCCCCCCAGAATTCACCATATCAGAAGAAAAACACATCAGTCACCGGGGAGGGGGCGTATCAACCGTCCACAGCAGCTGCGCTGTACTGGAGGTTGATGGGAGCTGACTGCGGCAGGGGTTACATCGTGACACAGGTGCGGGGCCGGCAGCGTGGGAAGTTGGGGAGGGGGGGAAACAGGGGGCGGGGGCAGAGTGGGAGGCCGTCCGCGTTGTGGGGGTTGGGCGAGTTCAACGGGCCTACCCACGTCCGAGTGAGCTGGTTTGAGGCGGTCAATGGAGAGGCGCTCCGGTTTACCGCCCATGTCCACCACAAAATGTTTGTCTCCCACCTACAAAAACCCGGAAAGGGCCCTCGCAGGGCGGGCGTAGCGGTCCCTGGTTGGCATCACGGCGAATGAAAACATAGCCGTCTTAGGTGCAGCAGGGACGTGCGACTGAGGTAGGCCGTGACGGGAAGTAGGAACAAGCGCAAAAAGTCTTGCATTGTCCCGTAGAGCAGACCGCTGGAGAGCAGCAGACCAAGGAACCGTGGTGTTATGGACAAAATCCCCTGGAACCCGCAGCGGCTGCCCATAAACAAGCTCGGCAGATGAGGACTGTTGGTCCTCCTTTGGCGCAGTCCTGATCCCAAGGGAGTTTGTCGACCCAGTTGTTGTCTTTAAGGCTGGCACGCAGGGCAGCTTTCATTGACCTATGAAATTGTTCACAGAGATCATTAGCCTGCGGGTGATAGGCAGTCATGCGGTGGAGCTTCATTCCGAGGCTCTGTGCTACAGCGGTCCACAGTTCAGACGTGAACTGTGCGCCTTGGTCAGAGGATATATCTGAAGGGGTGTCAAAACGAGCAATCCAGGTGCCGAGAAAAGCCCGTGCAACCTCAACAGATGCCACCGATGTCAATGGCACCGCCTCAGGCCAGCAGGTCGTCTTGTCAACCATGGTCAACAGGTATGAGAAACCGTGAGAGGAGGGCAGAGGGCCGACCAGATTTACGTTCACATGGTCAAAACGTCTCTCAGGAACCGATAACAACTCCAGCGGGGCTTTAGTGTGATGGTGGACCTTGGCCCGTTGGCACTCGACACAGGTGTTAACCCATGGATGGCATCAAAAACTTGTCTCCATCCTGAGGGAACGATTGGCCGAGGACTGCCTGTGGAGACGTCACACAGGAGTGTGGTAGCCATAATAGATATATTCAAGTGATATATGTTTTTTAAAACGTTTTTACACGTTAGTGTTAGGGTTACTCTAGGTTTAACCCAAACCAATGTGACTACAAATATGGCGCTGATTAGCATAAAGCTGTATAGCATGACTCTAGGGAAATGTAGTTCTTAGCTAATATTGTTTTTTTTTGTGTGAAAATTAATTTTAACCAGGTTTTACCCTTATATTATAGCGCCACCTAGTGATGACTACTCTGGCATGATACATTAGATCAAGAGCTTTCCATAAAAGTTGGTTTCATGTCTATAGTCCCTTTTATCGCAGAATTATAACCCTTTAAAAATGCATCAAGGTCAAGGTTCAATGGTCATTATTTCAAAGCAGGAGGCATGTATGAGCTTCATTCTGACTCATGTTAATCTACAGGTCAAGGCTTTTCCAAAAATGTATTTGGTTTTGTCATAGGATTAAGTTTCATTTTTACCCCTGTTGAGTCGCATGATCTGTCAGGTATAGATTCTGACCCTCATAGCTCCAGCCTGGATACAAATAAAAAAAAACGTTTTTTTTTTAATTCTTTGGTGGGACTAATCTTTCAGTGTATTGATGTTTTTCCTAATTACAGTCATACATTGTGTTTTGGGCTAGAATATACCCTATTTTACCTAACAAATACATCCTGGGTCAGAATGACATACAGTAACATTGCTGTATTTGAAGTGATTTACCCCCCACCCCACAAAACCCTCAGAATGATCATACATGATCAGGATTATTATATTATATTATATTATATTATAGGGTATTACATGGTTAAGGGGTAAAACCTGGTTAAAATTAATTTTCACACATTTAACAATTATATATTTAAAATATATTTACACAAATGTGTGTATCATGCCCTTAAACTACTATGTACACTCTTATTTTAGTATTAACAACCTCCATTTCTGTGAAGAAAAAAAAACTACATTTCCCTAGAGTCATGCTATACAGCGTTATGCTAATCAGCGCCATATTTGTAGTCACATTGGTTTGGGTTAAACCTAGAGTAACCTTAACCCTAACCCTAAAAACATATATCAATTGAATATATCTATTATGTAGTGCATCTGAAATAGCAACTACATTTTATAAAGATGATGTATGTTAAGGAATTGTAAATATGTTTGTTTACTTAGGATACTTAATTTAACGTCATGTAAATGACATTGATGTATTCACAGTGATTCGATATAAGTTGTAAATGTACCTGTGCACGGTTTATTTTAATATTTACCGTTCAAAAGCACAATATACTGTATTTAACGGTTTACTTCCACGTAACAGTAATCAATCACCACACATCCACGATCCATAAATTGAAATGTTAAATAAAGTTTATAAATAAAAAAAAAAAAAACACGTCCACGTCGGGGCCTCGTCACGTGATCAGGATCTCCGCTCGTCACTCTATGACGTAGAGGGGATTCCCTGTGTTTGACAGAATGGGAGAATGGTTAAAACAATGAATTTAAATATCGCCTGTCTCCACTTACTGGTTCAAAAGCAATTAAAAATGATATTTTGTGGCTGGACGACGCTCTGGTTAAGGTCTGGTTAGGTTAATGCACCACTTATGATTGGTTAGAAGTAGGAAACGCTTGTGGTTTTTGCTAAAAATAATCATTTCACATCACTTACGCCACCTCCGTCGTCATGGCGACAGCAAACAACATGGTTAAATACTCAAATTTACGTTAAATACTAGAAAACACGGTTAAATACTTCTTAAATACTATTTACTGTCAAAATACTGTTAAAAATCATCAAAACACCATTAAAACACTGTTAAAACGGCGTTAAAAACATGCTTTTACAAACTGACAGTAACAAACAGTAACTTGCGCTTCAAAAACTCATAACTTAGCCACTATAATAAAGAATAATATATACATAATAATAACGTAATAATCCGTGTATATATCATGACAACGGATCTCATTGACTTCGCATAGGTACAATATCCGTGGTGCTCACACGGAATTATATCATTTCCGTGTGGGATTTGAGCGTTGCATATTTATCAGTTGCCGGAGGGTTTTTAAGAAGGCTCAAGACTCTGAATATTGTTGAATTTCTGAGAGCCGACACAATGTAGTAGTATTTCGTCGTATCTGCGGTGATCTCACGCAAGGCGAACTGCGCTTCAGTCTGGGCGAACCATGCAGATGCCGACGATTCCCAGAATTTGGGGAGTTTGAGGGTAACAGCGTTCGTAGACATGATCGTGTCGTGTCTCTGGATACGTCCAGCAGACCAACGTCGGGGTCACCATTGTGGGAATTGCAGAAAATCGAGGAGACAATTTCCCATACGAAAGCATGTGCCGTTTATTGAAAAACCTCAGAACACTGAATCAACAAAATGGAGCTGTCCAGCAACCCGACCGGCATGGAGCTCAACGTCATCATCACATTTAAAGGGCACACGATCCCTGAACAGTCATAGTTGCATGAAATAACTACGGATAGTAAATTACATGCAACATATCAATTTGGCATAATAATAATGAACGGTGTGTAGAACCACACTTAATAACCAAGGTGAATTATGTCCGTAACATTTACTACACCACCGCTGTTTTTGCAGGACACCAGCGTGACCACCAACATGGTCGTCAGGGAAATGAAACTTGTTGGGAAGGTCGGCCTGAACAAGTAAGAAAAACAGATGACTTTAACCTGGAGGTCCTTGAAAGGATGTGATCATCACATTATAATATTGTCCATTTTTGCAGAATGAGTGTCACCCTGGACACAAGCTATGTGGGCCAGTTTCAGGTGAGAGCTGCATTTAATACACAAGACTGTGAATATCTTCAGTTACTTAAACCAACATTACGCTTAATTGCAGGTCAGATTACTCGACAACATCCTCCAGCTGCTCATGAAGATGGTAGTGATACCAATAGTAAATGGTGAGATTGTTGTTTTTGGTTTTCAACCATAATTCAAAAAATGTAACTACCCTGCAACTTTCCAAGGGCTCCACCTTCCTGACAGAACAGTTCAGGACGAGTGAGTTAAGCTGAGCTGTCAGAGCATCATTACACAGATCATCTTCACAGTGACATTCAATGTTTACATCTGTATCAAAGTTTAACATACTGCATATTCAACTGTTACCCACTTCTGGAGACTGAATGACTGAAATTACAGATGCATTGATGTGGGAAGAGCCCATCAGCGTCGGTGGACGTTCTTACTCCTTTCATTTAAAATCTAAAAGGACTTCATTGTTGCAAGCACGGTATTTTAATACATTTTGTGAACTGAATAAAATATCAGGCAGCCAGATGGATTAGTGTTTCCAGGAGGAAGTGGTTATGGATAACGGATGTATTGATAGAGTAAAATAGTTGTTACTGTTGATGGTTACATGTGGTAAAAATCTCCAAAACACATCAAAAGCAAAAAATTAAATCTGCTGAAAATAGAAGTGGTTGCAGTTCCCCGCCCTCCAAAAGTTCACCAGGTGCAGCGTTATAGAGGCGTTAACCAAGATAACCTTGTAAAAATTAAAACCAATGCACATTTGGTACCAATTACAGACCGAAAAATTAGATGCGGACTACTAAATATACGATCATTAAGCTCTAAGTCTCTGTTAGTAAATGATATAATTACAGAGAGCAGGAGTGATATTTTCTGCTTAACAGAAACATGGTTACAGGAGGAAGAGTATGTTAGTTTGAATGAATCAACTCCGCCCGGCTACTTTAATCATCACATTCCTAGAAGCACGGGCCGAGGCGGAGGAGTCGCAGCAATTTATAACTCCGGTCTCCAAACAAAAATTGAACCCAAGTGCAACTATAATACATTTGAAAGCCTCATGCTTGGTCTGAAATTTCCGAGCCGGAAATCAGAGAAGCCAGTTGTGTTAGTGGTAGTGTACCGGCCCCCTGCTGGTGCGTATCTGGAGTTTTTGTCTGAATTTTCAGATTTCCTTTCTGGATTATTGATCAGCACAGATAAATTCATCATAGTGGGTGATTTTAACATTCATATGGATGTTGAAAGCGATAATCTTAAATTAGCCTTCGATTCTCTTCTAGAATCAATGGGTATCTCACAAAAAGTGGATAAACCGACGCACTGTTTTAATCATACTCTCGATCTCGTTCTCACCTACGGTGTTGAAACTGATGGTCTGTTGGTGTCACCTGTAAACTCCCTTTTATCCGACCATTACTTAATAACGTTTGAATTTAATTTTGTTGATGTTGAAGTGCAAAATAGGAGGTATTATTTTAGCAGATGTTTGTCTGATGAAGTTATTGTTAAATTTAGGGAGGCCATTGCTTATCTTACGACAGTGCGAAATAGTGATGTAGTCGAGGCCAGTGACCTGGGTTCTACCTCTGCAGATGTTGATTTCCTTGCTAGTAACACTGCTGATTTGTTGCATTCAGCTTTAGATGAAGTTGCTCCTTTGAAAAGGAGGGTTTCTAGCCACAGGAGCTTAACTCCCTGGTATAATTCAGATATCCGCATGTTGAAACAAAACGTGCGTAAAATGGAAAGGAAGTGGTACTCTTGTAGGTCTGTAGACTCTTATCGTGAATGGAAAGATATTTTAATAGTATATAAAAAAGCCATTCGCAAAGCCAGAACAGCTTATTATTCAACGTTGATAGAGGATAACAAAAGTAACCCACGTTTTCTGTTCAGCACTGTAGCCAGGCTGACAAAGAGTCACAACTCTGTTGAGCCGTGCATTCCTGCAGCTCTCAGTAGTGAGGACTTTATGGGCTTCTTCAACAGTAAAATCGCGAGAATTAGAGAAGAAATCAACCAGCCGGTTGTAGGTGTTTCTTCAGCTTTAGCAACTTCCCTAGGCTCTGACTTGTCTCTAGACTGTTTTGATCCTATAGACCTCCCTGAGCTGACTTCACTCGTTAATAGAGCTAAGTCAACCACATGTATGTTAGACCCCATCCCGACTCGTCTATTCAAACATATTTTTTCTCTTATTGGTACGACAATACTGGACCAAATTAACTTATCCCTAAGTTTAGGATATGTACCACAGGTTTTCAAAGTCGCAGTAATTAAACCTTTACTTAAAAAACCTTCTCTTGACCCAGACACCTTAGCTAATTATAGACCAATTTCCAACCTTCCATTTGTGTCTAAAATTCTGGAAAAGGCAGTTTCAAGCCAGTTATGTGACTATTTGTATAGAAATGATCTGTTTGAAGTCTTTCAGTCAGGGTTCAGAATGCATCATAGCACAGAGACAGCACTTGTTCGAGTCACGAATGACCTCCTTATGGCCTCAGATCAGTGTTGTTCTCGTTCACGAAAACGGAAACGAAATATGTTCGTCAACGCCCATTTTTCCCCGGACGAAAACGAGACCGGACTAGAAAAAAAACACATGTATAAACAATAAATAGGACTAAATCATTATGCAAGTTCGTTGACTAATAAAAACTAAACGAAAATATAGTTCACAAAATAAATACTCCGCTAAAATCTATGGTCATTTTCGTTCACAAACAAAGACGAAACGAAATATATAATTATAATGAACGTATCACTTCCTCCTGTCTCTTTTGCCATAGAGCGCCGCTGTGCGTTCGCAAATGCTCACCGGGACTGTCCGGGAGCACAGTTGTCTATCACTTTGTATTGGCCCATTGTGCTCAGGGTGCATATCGAACATACCCTTCCCCCACACACTCGCACTCACACTCACACATAAACAAACACACCCCCTTTTGAAGTTAGCCGCAGCTGCACACGATCTCAACGCGGACATTTCATTTCATTAAATAAAATAAAACGGTAACATGCTTTGCACGGGGATCGGGAGAAAGAGAAGGGAAGATGTCTGTAAACATTTTAGATACATTGACGTCGAAGATAAAACGGAATGCTTGATTTTAACGGACGGGGAGCAGTGCGGTCATAAGTTGAAGGGAAAGAACACTACAAATCTGAAACGACACGTCTCCATTTACCACAAAGAAATCAAGGTAAGCTAAGTTAACATAAAGTATGTTGCTGGTTGTTTACAACATTAAATCAACGTTGTGTTGTTGAGTGTAGGCCTACTGTCAGCTTAATGTTACTACAATAAAACCTACCCGAAAGTAGTGTGTGTGTGTGTGTGTGTGTGTGTGTGTGTGTGTGTGTGTGTGTGTGTGTGTGTGTGTGTGTGTGTGTGTGTGTGTGTGTGTGTGTGTGTGTGTGTGTGTGTGGTGTGCGTGACCTTATGACATTATGAGCAAAGGCTTTCAAGTGCCACTGTTTTCATTCATTCACATGGTTTTTGTGCAGAAGTTCAAAGCCCCTCTAAGATTATTTTGTATAAATGCACACTACACACACCTGCACAAGAGGTCCATAAACACAAATAAATCCAAACATGGGGCATTTTGAATCACATGAAAGGTGCAGCCATAGAGAGAATCATAACAAACTCCAGCTTTTTGTTGAGTCGTTTACACAGCTGCGACTGCAGCCAAAGTTTATAAAACCTGGCATTTAGAGGGTTAAATCTTTAAAAAATCATGAATATTTGATATCAATACTTAGGTCAGATATTGGTGAAAGAAATGAGCTCAATTAAAGTAGAATATAATATTAATGTATAATATGTTTTAAATAATTGTCAAACTAAAATTAGACTAAATTGTCAGACTAAAACTAGACTAAAATGCAAATAGTTTTTGTTGACTAAAACTAAACAAATAAATTCACGGTTTCATGGACTAAAACAAAGACTAAAATGCTCGACTTTTAGTCGACAAAAATGTGACTAAATAAAAAAAGGATGAGTTCGACTAAATATGACAAAAAATAACAACGCCGATTGAAACAGGACTAAGACTGAAACAAAATTTAAAAATAGCCGACAAGAACAACACTGCCTCAGATAAGGGATTAGTGTCCATACTGGTTCTACTGGACCTCAGTGCTGCTTTTGACACTATAGATCATGGCATTTTACTGCACAGGTTAGAGCATGTTGTTGGGATTAAAGGGACAGCTCTATGTTGGTTTAAATCATACCTATCTGACAGGTTCCAGTTTGTTCATGTACATGAGGTTTCTTCAGAACAGTCAAAGGTCTGTTATGGTGTTCCGCAGGGTTCAGTGCTAGGGCCAATCTTGTTCAGTTTATACATGCAGCCGTTGGGAAGTATAATCCAGAATCACGGCATACACTTTCATTGTTATGCTGATGATACGCAGCTCTATTTGTCTATGAAGCCGGATGAAACAGAACCGTTAGTTAAACAGGCATGTCTTAGGGACATCAAGGACTGGATGTCCAGAAATTTCCTGCTTCTAAATTCAGATAAAACAGAGGTTATCATTCTTGGTCCAGAGCATCTTAGGAAGGGATTAGATGGTGTTGCGATGGCTTCCAGTGCAACTGTGAGAAATCTTGGTGTTATTTTCGATCAGGATTTGTCGTTTAAACCATATGTCAATCAGGTTTGTAAAATAGCCTTTTTCCATCTCCGTAATATTGCAAAGATTAGGAAAATCCTCTCACAGAGTGATGCAGAAAAACTAGTTCATGCGTTTGTATCTTCTAGACTAGATTACTGTAATGTGTTGTTAGCAGGATGTCCAAGTAATTTGCTGAATAGGCTCCAGCTGATCCAAAATGCAGCAGCACGAGTACTGACAGGAATTAGCAGGAGAGACCACGTCTCTCCAGTATTAGCGTCGCTCCATTGGTTACCCGTAAAATTCAGAATCCAATTTAAAATTTTATTACTTGCGTATAAAGCCCAAAACGGCTTAGCTCCGCATTATTTGCAAGACCTGATAGTGCCTTATGTTCCTGTCAGAGCTCTCCGTTCTCAGAGTGCAGGTTTACTTGTAGTTCCTAGAGTATCTAAATGTAGATTTGGAGGGCGGGCGTTCTGCTATCAGGCGCCACTACTATGGAACCAACTTCCAATCTGGGTTAAGGGGGCTGACACCACCTCCACCTTTAAAACTAAACTTAAAACATTTCTGTTTAGTAAAGCCTATAGTTAGTGTTTAGTAAACCTCTAGCTGGTGTTGGTAAATCTCTAGGTAGTGTAAACTTTAGTGTGTCAGAGTCGCTCCTGTGGTTTCTTGTGCTGGCCCCCCCCTTCTCCTCCCTTTTCTCTCTTTTGTCCATGTTGCAGCATCCTTTGCCGGACACCGGAACCTGCAGGTGGTCGTGGGTGGCTTGTAGCTTGCATTACGGAGCACAAGTCTTTCCCCGACCCTGCACCCCAACCTGGGACTTGCTGATTGGGCCGGAGCTTCGGGAGCTGCGTGCTGGCCTGCGGTCCCCACCCCTGGTCATCCCGTTGCTGCCCCCCCCTTCTCCTCCCTTTTCTCTCTTTTGTCCTGCAGGTGGCCATGGGTGGCTTGTAGCTTGCATTACGGAGCACAAGTCTTTTCCTGACCCTGCACCCCAACCTGGGACTTGCTGATTGGGCCGGAGCTTCGGGAGCTGTGTGCTGGCCTGCGGTCCCCACCCCCGGTCATCCCGTTGCTGCTTCCACCTGCCTGCTGTGCTGTTGCCGTCCCTGACCCACCAGTCTGGCCCTCGGCAGGAGGGTCCCCCCTGATGAGCCTGGTCCTGCTCAAGGTTTCTTCCCTCCTAAAGGGGAGTTTTTCCTTGCCACTGTTTGGCTTAAGGTTTTTTCTCCCACTAGGGGAGTTTTTACCTGCCATTGTTTATGTAATAACTGCTCGGGGGTCATGTTCTGGGTATGGGTCTCTGTAAAGCGTCTAGAGACAACTCTGTTGTATTAGACGCTATATAAATAAAATTGAATTGAAAAATTGAATTGAATTGTCAAACATTACCGTAGTAAATAAGTTATGTTTTGCAAATATGAAAAGAAAAACTCACAATTAGCAACTTTAGAAGTCAGACTGATTACCTTGGTAACATCTGATGTAAATTTCAAGGCCTATTGACTAATCCTCAAAGCCCAGATCTCTCCGGATGACAATTTCTGGTGCAATCTGCAAATCACGTGGGTAGATTTAGCTAAATGAACCTCTTTTGCAGCCAAGAAATACATCTCCCTCATGTGTCTAACTGCTAAGTGGGTGGAATGACCATGACTTGGGTTTGTGTCACAGCCTTTGACCGCTGGACAGAAAGGTGGATTCAGGCATAAAGAAGTTCATGTTGAAGACTTCGCCACGGTCCTCACGGTCTCCTAACTTAAACTTCAGTAAAGATCTGCAGCCAGACCTCAGTGGAGCAGAACATCCAACCAAACCCAACGATGTCAGACCTTGAACTCTCTAGCATCAATATTTTACATGACCAGGTTCAGAGATGCTCTGTTCTGATTCTTTATGATCCACATTTTGTTGTAACTGAAATAAAGTCAGTGACTGGCTTCTTTGAGTTTTAATTTACACTTGTTTATTTTCCATGTTTATGTATATTTTTAAACTGCATTCTTTCCATAGACTTATCTGTCAAGCCCTGATGTCACTGTGCCGCTTCCTGCATGAGATTTCTGTGACTGATTGATCTAAAATTATCTAAAATGATCCATTTCTCATCACAGTTCAACTTGCTAAGGGTTACCCACTTCCTGCACTTGGAAAGATGAGTCTCCAGAACACTGAGCTTCAAGTCCTGAAGGTTAGAGACACGTCTGATGAAGCTGTGATGGATTTTCAAAAGATCACATTTTGCAGGTATCACTATATTAATAAAGCTTGTGATGTTTTCTGCAGGACTTCCTGATGATCGGGACTGATGTTCAGTTCAAAATCTGAACTGGACTCGTACGACCAAAAGAGACTTCAGAGCGATCGATTATCAGTTTCCTTCTGGACATCATGTCAGAAATTTTTCATTTTGCTTTCTTTGTATCGTCTTGCTTTGCCAGTCTTTTATGTTTATACACGACTTGTGGATATGATGCCAGTTACTCTCGTTCTGTAGTAACAGTTGACGTTTTGTGGGATGAGGTTAGAAGAAGGGTTTGTCTAAAGCAGATCGCAGACCAGATCAGCAGACCTTTAGTCTGATGACTGGTTAAATCCTCTCAAAATGTCTGACTTTATGGAGTGACGCGACAATTTACAGACTCCAAAAGAATCCAAAAATATGAAATTACATCAATCAAACATCGCAATCTTTGAAGAAAAAAAAAGAGCAGCCAAGCTTATATTTCTTTAATACATTCTACACTTTTAGCTCATCAACACAGGATTTGAGTAACTTCTGTAGCAACATACACACAGAAATCTGCCATGTGGTGTCACTGGAGGCCGTCTGAGGGCCTGCGTCCATCACGCCGGCTCCTGGAGGTTCCATGGGACATCACCGATCCTCTCAGCCTGCTGTGACCTAGGGCTCGACCTCTCAAACTCTGCGAGTTCGCTGACAGGATCTAGACCAGTAACACAACACATCAACAAACGACTTACTAAATGTTGCTGAGCAGCGTCGCACCTCAGTTTATGCTAAAACCGCTGAAAGAAAACCTTTCCTCGCTGTCGCTGACTCTGATGCTCTGAGGATTCATCACTGCTGGACATGTTTGACCTGATTTAAATAAAGCTTTGATGTCTTAAAATGTGGAATGTATTTATTTATTTCTTATTTATATCACCATTTGGTAAAATAAATGTATTTCATATTTTAAACAGACTCTTACTGTTTTTAAGAAAATCAGCAACATTAATGCTGATATCACCGTTTGAGTCAGTGTTTGTCTTTAATAAACTTTGTAAAATCATGACATAACCCCCCCAAAAAAAATCGAATCAGATTCTAACAATTTTTCTATGACTTTAGGAGTAAATAACAATGAAACAATGAGAAAATTCATTATCTTCCCTAAAAGAATCGTAGATGAGTGACGCAACAACCCTCATCAGATTTAGACGTTTCACAGTCCTGCATGCAAGTAAATTACTAAATATTTTATTTTTTTCTTTCTACCATCCTAAAGAATTCAAACCAGTAAGAAGAAATATATTTTTTTTTAAAGTGGACAAAAATCGGTAAATATGCATAACTGTACAAACTCTGTGTTTTCCTGTGAGATCAACAGACTAAGATGATTATTATCACTTCAAAGTTGAAAACTGTGACATGACTGTGCATTGATGTGGTCGGGACAAAGCTGGAACATCAGCCGTCAGCGACCAGAGTTAATTCCCCTTCAGGGATTAATATAGTACTTTGAACTGAAATGAATACAGACATCTTTGGTAAATCCCTGTAATCACCAATAATATTCTCAAAATTGTGCTCACAGGCACGTCGTACCTCCACCAGCACGTAGTCTCCAGCGTTGATCGCTGCAGCACCGGAGTCAGCGGGTTGGACGGCTGCATCCTCTTTGGGGAAAATCACTTTCGTATTGCCGTCGGTTCTGCCACACAGATCTGCAGCAGATCGTTTACTTTCCTGAATGCAGGTGGAGACCAGAGTTCAGTGGTTAAAGGTTAAAGTAATCGAGTACAGTGATACAGGACTCCTGCTTTTCCACACAATAAGTGGTTCTGTCACCTGCTCAGTTTATTAATTTCTAAAGAAATGATTCAAGATGAAGTCCTCCTATGTGCTCCTTCACCACACTGAAGGAGCACCGAGCACCCAAGCGCTCACCTCTATCTGTAGACATTGTGTTTGGAAGTGAAAAGGAAATGAACACGCTTTTGACTGAAAAAAGTAATGCGCATCGTTGTAGGATCGAGACGCACATTTTGATGTATAACACACCTGGGTGCACGTTACGGTTCGGGCGAAGCAGCGGCCGAAGAAATGGCATAAATTGCGCCAAAATGACACGATTAATTCAAAATGGCCGACTTCCTGTTCGGTTTCGGCCATGGCGCCAAGAGACTTTTCTTTAAGTTGCAACATGATACAGGTGTGTACCGATTTTCGTGCATGTACGTCAAACCGTATTGTGGGGCTTGAGTCACAAAGTTTTCTAGGGGGCGCTGTTGAGCCATTAGGCCACGCCCATTAATGCAAACCATTAAATATCACATTTTTCGCCAGGCCTGGCTTGCATGCAAAATTTGGTGACTTTTGGGGCACGTTTAGGGGGGCAAAAAGGCCCTCATTTCATCGGAAAAATAAAAACGAGAAGAAAAAAAACGAGACAAAAAAAAAGAATTCCTACAGATACAATAGGGCCTTCGCACTGTAAGTGCTCGGGCCCTAATGAAACACTGATTCCATGTAGACTGCAGCGCACTGAGGACGACCCATGGAGCTCCAAAATACGTGAAAACATCTCAAGATGGAAGCTGATGGACGGCGTTGAGGCCGGCGTGGTGGGACGTGTGCCGTACTCACCCCCTCCACCAGAACAAGCTGCATGCTGCCGACCAGAGCGGCGTTGACCTTGGAAGCCTCCTCTCTGAACACGGCGATGCACTCTTCCAGCCTCCGCCGCTTCACCTCCGCTGGAACATCGTCTTGCAGTCGATGGAAAGCGTGTGTTTTCTGAACCCGATGAAGAAAAAAAAGCTGCCATTTAGTCCTTTCATTCAAAGTGGCTTCATTTTACTCAAAAGATACAAGACACAACCAAAGTGTGATAAAAGCTCACCTCTCGCATACTGTAAGCAAATAGGAAGCCCACGTTGTAGCCCACCTCTCTGATCAGCGACAGCGTTTGCTGATGGTCGTCCTCCGTTTCACCACAGAAGCCTGAGATGAAGTCACTGCTGAGACTAACGTCTGACCAAAAAGATGAAAGTTATTCAAGTTACAGTAAATAAGAAGAGATTTCATACTAACACCTGCTTTTTTAGTCTGTCTTTGGAGACTTATATATTGTTCAGTTTGAGCTTAAAGGTATTGTGACATGAAAAACAAATTTTTCTTGATTTTTTGTGTTTTGTTGGGTGTCTTGACATCAATTACACCCAAAAAACAACGAACTTTTAACATTCAGTGTATTGTGTGCTTTCTGGGATTTTCCGCATAACTGTGCAAAAACGGCGCACCTGGTTTGGTGGCGGAATCGTTACGTAACGGCCCGCTAAATCACCGCCCCCTCCACCCAGCTCCCTGTCTCCGCTCCTCTCCAGCGCACCATAAAGGCTGATTTATGGTTCCGCGTTACACCGACGCAGAGCCTACGGCGTAGGGTTACGCTGCGACGCGCACCATACGCTGAACCCTACGGCGTAGGCTCTGCGTCGATTTAACGCGGAACCATAAATCAGGCTTAACACGGAGCTGTTTAGAGCGTCTTTTGTTCTAATCACCGGAGGAAAACTGCTAAGAAGACCCGCGGCCACTGACTGGACTTAAGATAAGGGGACAGTGCTGCTTGCATGCCTTTATTTTTATGATTGTTTGCTGTGGTTCTCCCTGCTGCTTTTCCGTGCATGCTTCGCCTGTCGCTCCGACGCCGCTGTGAGCGTATGGCTGGAGGAGGAGGAGGTTTGGAGGAGGAGCGGAGCAATGATTGACAGGAAAGGGGGGAAAGGAAGCATTTTTCACGGCGCAAAAAAACACTGTAATAAAAAGCCAGGAAAAGAGTACTAAGAGTGAAGTTTTTCTTGTTACACTCTTTTAGACACATTTGAGGGATGTTGGCCAAGACTTTTAATAGTGTTAAAAGCATGTTAAAAATGATGTCACAATACCTTTAAGAGCAACGTGAAATAAACTATTTCAAATTCATTACGACAAATTAAGCTGTCTGGGATTGCATCATTCCCCAAACTTCCATAAACACTCCAAATCGGAAGCTTTGGAACAATACGGAAACTGCGAGAGCAAAAAGCAGCTGTCCCTACATTTACGTTGACTTATCTAAAAGTCTTGAATGTCGACAAAAGAAATTAATTGACTTTGTTTTTTAACAGGAAGACGTTTAACCCCATGTCCACCATGAGAGAAGAAGTGGAGGAGGTGGAGGAGGAGTATAAACGCCTCCGTGCCTTCTCGAGAAAGTTTAGGTCCTTCAGAGTTTGCAGCACCATGTTGCATGTTGTGGATTAAATGTGTTGTAAAGAGTTCAGTGTTGTCCGCAGTCATCTGTTGGGGTTAGAGTTGGGGTCAGGTTTGGCGTTAGGGTCGGAGTTGTGTTTAGGGTTTGGAGTTAGGCTGCATCAGAGCCTAACCCCAAACCTTTTTTTTTTGGAGGGCAAAATTTCAATATTGTCCCAACTTCTTTTGATTTGGAGTATTATATCCTTGAAGTGATTAACTGCAGGCTGGTATCAGAGAAACTGCGTGGTTGTAGCAGCCTACCTGGGATGATTCTCTGAACGTTCTTCACAAGATCAAGGTAGGCCTCTCTGGTGTAACTGAGCATGAATGAAAAAGACACAGCATCACAACACCAACTTCCATTTCAAGAAGGTTCCCCTCATAAACTGTGGTGACCTTTCAATTAGTGATGCACCGAAATGAAAATTTGTGGCCGAAACCGAAAATAATAATAAACACTTGGCCGAATACCGAACAATACCGAACATGGTTCTTCGCAGTTTTTCATTTATTTTGTCAATTTTTTCACCATTGCATAAATCAAATACATTTGATTTAGGCATGCTTTTCAAAGAAAAAAATATTTTACAAAATTACAAGGTAGAAAATATTTATTGAACATAAAAAACTGAACATATTTTAATTTCCCAGTTGGTTCCACCTCCTGGTGAATGTTAGGTAAAATTCTTATGTGGTTACTTTTTGGTTGGCCAACGATTTATGTTTGTGGTGCGCAACCGGTACGGGAGCGGCCAGTCTATTTCCTTATATTACAACGCCATTATTAATTGTTCGGTTTTTTTCCCCACTTATTCCACCGAACACCGAAAGGGTTTTTTTGCCATTTTTGGCCGAACAATTTCGGTTACCGAACAATCGGTGCATCACTACTTTCAATCTGAATGAAAATGAGTCATCTCTTACCCACGCCGCATTGCTTTCAGGACCCGGCTGCTTCCGCTCTGGGCCGGCAGGTGGATCTGCTTACAAATGTTTCCTCGCTCAGCAATGAGCTGCAAAACCTGCAGGCGGCGACACAGCGAACAGGTCGGGAGGTCAACAACGCGTCGGCCAGCCGGAGCCATGAGCTTAATTATAAAGTTTGGTCCCAAACCTCATCTGGGAAATCCTTCGGATGAGGGGAAGTGAATCTGATCCTCATGTCGGGATCAACGCGCGATACTTGGTCCAGCAGGTCGGAGAAGCGTAGCCCTCCCTGTTTGGATCTGTAGAGCGTCTTAAAGCCCCGGCTGAGCTTGGTTAGATCCGAACCACCGAACTGTTGTTCTGATGTGTCCCGGTAGCTGTTTACATTCTGACCCAGCAACGTCACCTCCTTCACACCCTGACCCACACAAGAAAACCCCCTGCTCATGTCAAATGAGTGCCAAAATTAAAAGGAGTATTCTTTTTTTTTTTTATTATTATTATTTTGTTATTTTGTGCAATCTCTTTTCTGGTTAAAATGTAATAACCTGCGCTGTAACTTCATCTGTACGTTGGAAAAATATTGCAATAATATTGATATTTATATATCTTTTGTGCAGCAACTCAACACCTGTCCTTCGGTGATGTAAAGCTATGGAAGAGTATTAGGGCCAGGCAAGAGAAATTTTTTTTTTTTTTTTTATTGTGCACTTCGAGAAAAAAGACGAAATTTCGACATTTCGACTTTTTTCTCCAAATTTTGACTTTTTTCTCGACATTTCGACTTTTTTCTCGACATTTCGACTTTTTTCTCAAAATTTTGACTTTTTTCTCGAAATTCTACTTCAACATTAATCTCGACTTTTTGACTTTTTTCTCGAAGTGCATGATGAAAAAAGATTCTTCCTCCTCTAAAATAGTATTTTTATTTTTTCTCCTGCCTGGCCCTAATACTCTTCCGTAGTAAAGCCGACCGCCGAGGCAGGTAAACATTATTTGAGTTTATATTTTCTCAGTACATTTACAGCAGGATATTTCACTGTACCTGGTCGGAGAGCGCGGAAACTTCCTGGAGGATGGAGCTGACGGGTCTACTCCTCTCTCTCCCTCTGGTGAAGGGAACGATACAGTAACTACACATGTTGTCACAACCTCGCATGATGGACCTGTCAACACACAAGGACAAGGTGTAACCACAAAAGGGGAGGGTGACTGTGTTCCTACAAAAAAACCATTGGCATACCAAAAAAAAAAACCCACACAAAAGCACTGCGTCCCTGAGTATCATGGTGAACGGGTATGATGTCGGCGTAGGTCTCCTCTAGAGACAGCAGCACATTGCTGGCTTGCTGTCCTCCCTCAGCTGTGGTTAAAAGGCGGGGAAGATCCCGGTAAGCATCTGGACCGGCCAGAACATCCACCAGCTTCTCCCGCTCCAGAAGCTCTGTTTTCAGCCTCTCCGCCATGCAACCTGGACAGACAAACCCATCATATACCTGATACCGTGTTCCTAAAACCACTGTGACACGCAATCATCTCTGCATTATTTTACCAACCTAATATTCCTATTTTCATTGGCGAGCGGGTCTTTAATCGCTTCTTCTTCATGGCTGTTAGTTGTTGCAGTCTGTTCCAAATTGTTTGTTCAGCCTTCTCTCTGTTGGGAAAACATAAAAAGCTGTTTCCATCCGTTTGTCCGATGATTCAGTGGTACATGCGTACAAAATTTGGAGGACGGGCGTTCTGCTATCAGGCACCATTACTATGGCACCAACTTCCAATCTGGGTTAAGGAGGCTGACAACACCTCCACCTTTAAAACCAAACTTAAAACCTTTCTGTTTAGTAAAGCCTCTAGTTAGTCGTAGGAAACCTCTAGTTAGTGTAAACTCTAGTGTGTTAGGGCCAGTAGTAATAGCTGCAGCTACAGGCCCAGACTAGAGCAGCTTGTGTCAAACATAGTTTCATTGTAGATATGTTGCTATAGACCTACGCTGCAGGGGGACACCAACATGATCCACTGAGCGGTGCCTGTCACCCCTCCTTCTCTTTCCTTTCTCAGTTATGAATTATAAGTATCTCATAACCATCATTGTTCTCCATTGTTCTTGTAGCTTGTTGTGCTGGTCTGCCCCCTCCTTTTCTCTTCTATGCATGTTTGCAGGCCAGAGCTTCAGGAGCTGCATGCTGACCTGCAGCCCCCCCCTGTCTGTGTGGATGTCTGCTATATGCCCGCTGACATCCCGGCCTCTCTTTTCCTGCTCTGCCCAGCTGGCCTCCGGCTGGATGATCCCCCTCTTATGATCCAGGTCCTGCTCCAGGTTTCTTCCCTCCTAAAAGGGGGAGTTTTTCTTTTTTTTAAATATATTTTTCTATCCCGGTTTTTTCCCATTTTTACCACCCCGTGCTCCTACCTAAGTGACAGTCCTGGGCATTGCCATCCTCTACCAACCCCGGCACTGAGCTCAGGTCTCCTTCTTAACCTGGAGTGATCAGGCCGCATCTTTTCACCAGACAGGGTGGGGTTTCTCCGGCCGGACGTAGCGCGTGGAAGGATCACGTTATTCTGGCCGGATCCTCCCCACCCCATCTGGCGCCCCGGTTGGCCAGAGGGGGCATGTATAGCCCAGGACTGTGTGCATGTTTTTGTGAGGGTAGCTCACAGTAGCTACCCAAGGGAACACGGGGAGAACATGCAAACTCCACACAGAAAGGCCCTTTTGCTAACCCCACCCATGGTGTGGGCGCTGAAGTCATGGGGGAACTAACACGCACTTCAGCGCCCACAGCGTCCCCCGGCGGGAATCAAACCCAGGACCTTCTTGCTGTGAGACCGCTGCGCTACCAGCTGCGCCACCGTGCCCCCTGGGGGGAGTTTTTCTTGCCACTGTTTGGCTTAAGGTTTTTCTCTCACTTTTTACCTGCCATTGTTTATGTTATGTTTATGTAATAATTGCTCGAGGGCCATGTTCTGGGTCTCTGGAAAGATCCTAGAGACAACATCTGTTGTAACAGAGCCATCCTCTGACTCTTTCTCTTTAGCTGTTCCACAGAGTAGAACGAAAACATTTGGTGATGCTGCATTTAGACACGATGCTCCAAAACGGTGGAACAGCCTGCCGGAGGATCTAAGAGGAGCTGGAAATGTAGACATTTTTATACGTAGACTAAAAACTCATCTCTTTGGTCTGGCTTTTATGTAGCATCAAATTTTATAGTTTTATTCTGTTTTTTTTTTCTGTTTTTTAAACATTTTTTAGAGGTGATTGTTTTATTTATTTATCAATTTCTTGTAAAGTTTTTATTATTGTTATATTTTATTGTTGTGGACTGTTTATTTTTTAGCTATAATCCTTGAACTTTTATCATTATTTCATTTTAATTAACAATATTATATATCAGTGTGCATTGGTCTCCCAGTTTTTATTTTATTTTTGTTTTTATTATGCTTATTTCTCAGTCAAAATGTTAAGCACTTTGTATTTCATGAACCTGGATGAAAGGTGCTATATAAATAAAATTTGATTGATTGATTGATTGATTGATTGATTGATTGATTGATTGATTGATTGATTGATTGATTGATTGATTGATTGATTGATTGATATAAATAAAATTGAGTTGAAATGTGCCAATATTGCCTTTAAGATTTTTTGTAAGTAATCCGTTATTGTTTATCGAACAATATTCGATTATCGAAAAACCAAGATTCAGCACTAAATTGATGGAACGTTGTGTTTCTGTGAAAGGAATCAGTTTATGGAACAATCCGAACAAAGAAAACAAATAATTGTAATACAATTGAATTGTAACTTGGGAACTAAAAAGGAATGTGACTGTCTGTGTTGGCCGGCAGCTATTTTATTTTAGTTTTTTATTTACTTTGTTGTTTTTTAATTTACGTTTTTTGTAAATTGATTTATTGGGAAAATTGGCAGATTAAATAAGATTTTTCTTCTTTCTGCTCCCTTTCATTCACAATTTAGGAACGTTTGTGTTTATATTCAATTATTTGTTGTTTTATATTATCAATGAATGAAATAAAGAATAAATTAAATAAGATAAATAATAACAATATCTTACCTTATGGAGCAGGTCACCAGGAGAACAACATCTGCCTGCAAGCAGGAGAACATCAGCTCACTTGTGAAGGCATTTCAACTATCAATACAGACACAGATCCTCTGTACCTCATCCAGGCTCCCCGCGCGTAGATATCCCCTTTTCTGAAGTATGGACCAGGCGATGTCGGTGTCATTGACATTCATTTGACATCCATATGTTTCAAAATAGACTGCAACAAGCAGAAACGACAGATGAGCAAAACCCAAACTACGTTCAAACCCACACTCACTTAAAGCTGATTTATGGTTCCGCGTTACACCGACGCAGAACCTACGCTGTAGTGTACGGGGCGACGCGCATGTACGCTGTGCGTCGCCCCGTACCCTACGCCGTAGGCTCTGCGTCGATTTAACGCGGAACCATAAATCAGGCTTACGTGCTTTATTTCAAAAAGACATTGTTGCTACCCCTAATATTACTGCTTATTGGAATCGTTTCACAGATCATATTGATTGGAAAAAAACATGGATGCTTCCTAACAAGTTTTTAATCACAAATAAGGTTAAGGAGGTCTCTTACAAAATCCTACATAAATATTATCCTGCTAGCCATTACATGCAGAAATTTAAAAAGGACATTAATACGAATTGTTCCTTCTGTAATTTACATCCAGAAACAGTTGTTCATTTATTCTGGCTTTGCTCTCATTCTAAAAAACTATGGGCAGATATTAGCAAATTTATTATTGACTCTTTCACTATAGATTTTAATTTACATTGGGAAAATGTTGTTTTTGGTTTCCATTGTTGCCCTAAGAAAGAAGGAAAATGTTACTTTTTGATAAATCTGTTTTTATTTCTTGCCAAATTTCATATTCATAAGAGTACATTTTTAAAGAAAACCCCTTGCTTTTGTGTTTTCCAGAAAGAAATTGAACTTTACTTAAAACTAATCACTAAATCAACAAATGAAAAAGGCTATTAAAACCGTAGACTTGTGTAATATGTATAATCTTCTTGAATAACGAACATCACCCATGGCACATGTTCTGTATTCTATTTGTATACTGTTGTTCCTGTATAATATTCTGTGATAATTCTTTTAAATAAAGTTTAAGAAAAAAAAAGAAAAAAAAAAAACATAAATCAGGCTTAAGTAGATAGTTGTCAGTCACACAGACCTTTCCTGGAGTTTCCCATGTCCAGGTCTTCATCCAGATAACCAGGACTGTCTGAGTCTTCAGCCCAAGACCTGCTCACTGAAGCCCCTTTAATGAAGTCCTTAAAGCCCGGACCAGCAGCTACCTGCTCCCTGAAGCTGTCAGGAGCAGATATCTTCTGTCTGGAAGGGACTGCGTTGTTAGCCTGTTTACAATAATACCTGTGTCTGGCACACCTGAGAGGTGAAGCTGTAAACAGAGCTGCGAGCGTCCTCATGGCTGACCCTGTCTGATGTAGCTTTCAATTACCACTATTTACTACTTTAATGAGTTACTTTCAGCGCTGGTTAGTAGCTTCACTCATAGAGGATAAACGACATTACATGAGCTAGCTGTGGAGAAATGCCATTCAAGGACTGGTGACCAAAGATGTTTTGACATCAAGAGGAGTTACTCCTTAAAAAAAATGAGAGCAAAAGATCGATCTATCATGAGGATAAATGTGAATGATATTAATAAAAAAATTAAAACGAACATTAAAAAGAATCAGATTTTTTTCATATGGTTTTTTGGAAAAAATTAATTGATTTAATACACAAGAAAATAAAAATATTATAGAATATCGTTGTAGAGATGGCTATAAAAACTGTAATAAAACAGAATTTCTTTCTTAAGGACGATGGCCTTAATTATACCCTTGGATATATATAACCGTGTTTATAGTAAAGTGGTATATATATAAACGTCTATATCTATGAATTATATCGAATAAAACTAAAGAAACATCTTGACATCCTGCACTGCCCTCGCACGTCCATGTTCCCGGTCCGTGTGAGAAACTTGACGTAAACTTTGGTTCCGCACGAAGATTATTCCTGTCACGTGGCTTTGTGACCAGTGAAAATCCAAATCCTGGAATAAAAGAGAGGGGGAAAGTATTTTTTTAACTTTATTATTATGTAATTGCCTCAAAACTCAGACCCAGGTTTTTAAATGGGCCAAGGAGCATTCGTAGAAAAAGTATTTGTCTCAAATCAGGTGTAGTAAAGTGGTTCACGTTGCATTATACTGTCATTCTAAAGTTGTTGGAGTTTATTAAATTAGGCCAGTGACTGAGTACAAAGCTATCTATTCAGATGCATTCCAGTGCTTAATGTGGTCATGTATAAAGTTTATTTAAATTCACAGCACAAGCTGGGTTCTCAAAGTCTCCAAATGCATATGGATCTATGTTGCCTGACTAATAATTTGATCAGTAATATGCTGATTGATGTTTATGTAATAATTGCTCAGGGATTATCTTCTGGGTCTCTGGAAAGATCCTAGAGACAACTTCTGTTGTAATAAACGCTATATAAATAAAAGTGAATTTAATGGATTTAAATATTGATATATCTTTTGTCAATTATGACCAAATCTGCCAGTTATTTTCTTTGTATTGTAATCCAAACAAATAATTTTCCTTGTCATTATACTATATATTATACAGATTAATCATTTGCTGTCATATTTTCTTACATTGTGAATTATGATTTATTATTATTAACCTTTATTTTACCAGGAAAATCCCTTGAGATTGAATCTCTTTTGCAGGTGCACATTTCTGTTAGTTTCTGTTTAAGAAGAACCTTGAATTCACCCAAGGAGATGAGTCCAGAAAGAAAGTGAATGATTATCACACTGTGGTGTATTGAGTTCTGTTAATGGCGACAACAACATTTTGAATATAAACCAGCATTAGGCAAAGGCAGAGAGCACTTTGAGACAGCTCAGTTGAAGGAGAGAGGGGGGGTGATGTGGGAGGGACGGGGAGCTCCAGGTTCAGTATAAACTGACCACAGATGCAGGGATAACTAACAGTACGGTTCCTGTGTCTGTTTTGTCCAGTCTTTCCTGGCAGCGAGAGAAGATGAGAGTGGAAGGCACAGAGTAGAGGCACAGCGGGGACACTCACAATTCACATCAAAACTAGGTAACTCTGACAACACACACATGCACGTGTACTCTCATGTAACGTGCAAATGTGTGTGCATTTCACTTCCATGCTCTCAAGTCTTGCCATTTCATATTACAGCTCACACCTCTGCCTGCCTCAACTTCTGTTTCTTCTGCTGTGCGATGACGCCGGTGGTGGGAAACTGTGGCTTCAGCGTTTTCTTTAATTTTCTTTTTCCTACTGCAATAGCTACTACTGTCGTTGACTGAGGTGGTCCACTCTCCTGCAGGACTGGCTGTGATGATGGAGAAGGCTGCACTGCTGCTGTTCTGTTGCCTGGTCATGTCCTTATCCGGCTCCCCACTCTACCCATCAATCAGGTCAGTAAGTATGGACACCTTCACCTCTTTCTTATTTCATTGCCATTTTTACAGGTTTTTTAGGGGTGTTTTGGAAGTTATTTGTAATTGGTTTACTAAAGCTGTTTTTGTAGATTTTCGGTTAATCAAAGGAGAAAGTGAAAAATCTGCCTCATTATTAGTGTTTTTTCTGTTTTGTTTTTAATGATTATTAGTATCATTGCTACTATTTAGATACCTGACACCCAATAAATGATTGTAAACTGGTAATATTTGGGGAAGTGGAATTGTTAGTGAATAAAAATGTGTTATCTTAGAATCTCAATTCAGTTCAATTCATCCATCAATTCTCCGAATCCACTTATTCGTACTGGGGGTCACGGGGTCTGCTGGAGCACATCCCTGCTCTCTTTGGGTGAATCACAGCTCCATCCAGTCCAGTCTCATTCCATTCAATGACACATTATGAATCCCCCAAAGAGAAATTACACGATATAGCTGCTATAAATGTTTGGTCTGTAACTATGAAATGTCATTAAAAAAACAGTCAAAGACGCCTGGTTTTGCACTTGACGTGAAACAAACAATACTTGTTGAGTTTAAGGATGGCAGAGTGAAAGAACAGCTTCCACCTTTGCCATTACAGAAACGATTTTAAAGCTGTAATTTCTTAGTTTGCATGTCATGCATGCGTCACTTGGAGCTGTTATGCAAAGAAGGGTGAAGATGTCTGGATTAGTCATCCCGTTGCGCAGCATCCTAATTATGCTGTCCTGCCATAGAAGGTGTCATTTTACAAGGGTGAGAGCATTTTGTAGGTTGAACTCCAGGTAGAAAAATGGATTTCATTAACTAGACGTGACACTGAAATGTGCGTGAAGAAATGTAAATGCTTTATTCAACATTCAAAGAGGTAATGAGACTGTTTCTTCAGGTTTGGCCAAAGGGACACGTCCATCCTGATGAGAGCGTCCATGAACAGCCCAGCTGAGCCGCTGGAAGAGGACGCACCCACGGAGGGAGCAGAACCGCGGTGGGTTTCTGGATGTGAACTCAGACCATTGAACATGTCGCCTCATGGGTCAGTTCATGCAAATTATCTCACATCTTTTCTCAGCTCCAGTCCTGAGAAGAGGTTGAGGGCGTTTCATCGTGTTCCCATTAAATGTGACTGAAATTCAACCTCAGTGTTGTAAGAAAAATAACATCCCGTTTGGTATTTGACATTCATTTTGGGGAATTTTAAAATAGTGGGGTTTATAAAATGATCAAGGCCACATGTGTCCAGCACCACACAGTCTGCCACGTGATGAATGGCTTTGCAAAGATTTGTGGCCACTGGAGTCTTTGTTCTGATCACTGGGGATGTTTAGCAGCATCACTCAACAAATTGAAGCTCACAATATCCACTAATCAACTTCCAGGAAAATAAATAGCTCCATATTGAGTCTCCAGTGGCGATTTTTCTTGTTCTCATTGTGCATAACTGAAGAAAAATAGACAACTAATGCGTTTAGATTACCAAAATGTTTAATCACTGAGTTAACGGGAAAAAAGTATCATCATTTTAATATAACCTGTTCATGAGTTTATTATCAGGACAAATGCATGGCTGATTCTTGCAGCTGAGATCTGGCACTTTATTTTTTGTAACACCGTCAGTGTTTTTAATGTGAAAGACGCCTCAGCAGCAACCTGAAAGGTGTAAATAGGGGTTTAAGGTCAAAAGATAGAGAAAAATGTTTCCAAGATTTTATGCGTCAGAACATAATTTTTTATCATCTTTTACATGCCTTTATATGAGATAAATAAAATATCAGAAAAACAACAAATGACACCATACACTGTGTCAAAATTAATTTCACATAAACCAAAACAAAGGTTGTGGAAAGAAAGCTATAATGTCTTTTAAGCAGGACTAAAAGCATGCATGAGACCATTTCTGATGAGACTGAAATAAGGAGCGAGACATGTTTGAATTTAAAGGAAAAAAATGAAATAGCACACTACATTTCACAGACATGCCCCTTGAAAATGCACAAATAACACAGTTATCTGCAAGTTGCCAGTGTTATTAGTCATTTATAGTGGGACAGTTGTTAACACGCTGCAGCAGGTCTGGACAGACTGCAGATCATTCGTAACACCAGTCTGATTTTGATTGATTTTTGATTTGATATGTTTATTTGGTCACGTTGTAGAAGTTAGTAGTCGATACAAAGTTTTTGCATGTAGATCAAGCAAGGACCAAAAGGTGTAGACTAAAGCCAAAGCTTATTTTGTCTACCCTTTTAACATAATGTAACCACCATAGTGCAAGATTTGAAAAAAACTAAACAAAATAACTACATGAGATATATATATATATATATATATGAGAGAAAGAAAGAAAAAAGTAAATAAATAAGAAAAAGAAATAGATGTTGCTCAAACTGGCCTATGTTGGCTTAACAGCATCAAGATGTTATTTACATATATATATATATATATATATATATTTACACACGTGCATACATTCATCCACACGCACCAAACCCGCCTATATATACGTTGCTGTGCATACATACATACATACATACATACATATATACATACATACATACATACATACATACATACATACATATATACATACATACATACATACATACATACATACATACATACATACATACATACATACATACATACATACATACATACATACATACATACATACATATATACATACATACATACATACATACATACATACATACATACATACATACATACATACATACATATATACATACATACATACATACATACATACATACATACATACATACATACATACATACATACATACATACATACATACATACATACATACATACATACATACATATATACATACATAAACATTCATATACATACATCCATATACATGCATCCTTCCATAGACATAATACACACATAATTCTGTCCATCATTTTGCAATAAATCTACATAATGTGGCTATGCCAATGATTTATAATTATTTATGATCGTGTCTTTATACATATTTTTGAAATATTTTAGTGTATTACACAGTTTCATTTCGCTATCAAGGTTGTTCCACAGATTGACTCCTTTTACTGAGATGCATCTCTGTTTCACGGTCGTTCTTGTCTTGGTTTTCATAAACATGCATATTCCTCTCAGTTCATAATGACTGACTCTGCGTTGGAAGAGCTTCTGAACACAGTCAGGGAGCATGTTACTATTTATTTTAAACATAAACTGAGCGGTTTTAAAATCCACCAGGTCATGAAATTTAAAAGTATGTGAGTCTCTCTGTGGCTTCGTTTCACTGCCCCTTGCTTTCATCACATGATAACTATCCCAAAACGCTGCTTTGCATTCATCCAGCCAAAGTAGACTGTCCCACTTCTCTGATTTCAGTTCAGAGCGCCACGCTGATGCCATCTTCACAAACAGTTACAGGAAGGTCTTGGGACAAATCTCTGCCAGGAAATTTCTCCAGACAATCATGGGCAAGCGGTTCGGGTAGGTGGGGGGTGATGCTCCAGTGTGGAAATCAAGAAGTTGTTACAAAAATACAGAATTCAAATTTGATTGTTGGCCTTTGGTTTTTTAATTCAGAGATGAAAGTGAGAGCTACATGAAACGTCAGGCAGACATCTACGAGGGGACCTATAAGGAAGACCTTACATCCATCCATAACGACCAGCGATACCGAGGGTCGCATGGGCATCTCATGACCACCTGGTAAGAAAGTTAACAAATTAAAAGCTCATTTTCTCCATGACTGCTGCAGTCATTTACTAAGATGAGTTTTTTTATCTCCACAGACGCCCGAGTTGAGGACAAGCTGACCATCACAGTTTGTTTTCTTTTATTTCCTCAAATATGTTCTCTCCAAATTGCTTCCATAATCTTGTCTTATTCATTATAATGAAAGTATAATTATTATATCTTATTAAAGTGGCGAAGACAACCTCCAACGTGGCTTGTTCTTGTGGAAAAACAAAAATAACTGTTATATATCGCATGTGTATCTACGTGTACGTGTCTCCACAAATCAGTACTGGATGCTTGTGATCTTCAGGGTTCACGCGTGATTCTGGGCTGGAAATGACTACGAGCACAGAGGGACACATCTGAAAATCACAGTCTAAGAGTTCTCACTTTGGGAAAGCTGTTTAATACGAATAAGTCACTATGAGAACATGATCCTGGAATGCAGCCGGCGTCTCTGATGCAGCTCATTTAAAACTGGCCGGCTACCAGACATGTCTAAGTTTGAAATTCTGCTTGAAAACAGCGGATGCTGCAACGTCTGGGCTGAAGAGGCTCCGTCTGGGTTGCTGTCAGTGGTGGCATGGAGGTGATGAGGGTGATGAGGGTGATGGGGGTGATGGGGTGCACCCGTGCAGAGTGGAAACAATAAACCGGTAAAAACAAAAAAGAAATGGTGTTCAGCCGCATTTTGTAATAACGGTGCATTTTGTAATAAACGTCCAAAATGTAATAACTTTGTCATTTTATTTTGTAATAAAGCAGCATTTTGTAATAAACTACCCAAACGCATTTTGTAATAAATTTTGCCGCATTATGTAATAAGTTATTACATTTTGAGAAGATTATTACAAAATGCACTTGCAACTTTTTTATTCTCTAGAAAATGTAATAACATGGTGCATTATGTAATTACAATTCTAAAGCATAGTTTGCTATTGGCCTATATAATTCTAAACTTCAAATGGGCAACTGGTTATATTTGGAGTATTATACATAGATTTATTGGGCTATATAGCTCTAAAGGGAAATTGCACAAAAAACAACAAAAGTCATTCTTGTATAAATGAATTGTTAAACAACAATAATAGGTATCATTACATAATGCACCATGTTATTACATTTCCTAGAAAACAAAAAAAGTTGCAAGTGCATTTTATAATAATCTTCTCAAAAAAGGCTTTATTACAAAATGAAAAAGTTATTACATTTTGGACGTTCATTACAAAATGCACCGTTATTACAAAATGCGGCTCAACAATGGTGAGGAGTGAATTGAGAGCAACATACACCAGCGTCCACCCAGAAACAGGTGATGCAGCGTTAGACCTGAGCCTGATGCTTCACAGGCCTGGGCTCCCGATACGTGAGAAGACCCGAGAGACTTCAGCGACCCGGGAACGACAACAGCGTTCAAGCAAGAATCCAAGGCCTGCGCTCTGAACACGTGTGAACTTTTGATAAGAGGTCATGTTAGAAAGTGGTAAACCTCGGCCTGCCCCTCACCTGCTGATACCATCAATTACAAATTACATTTTCCAAACTTTGTATGCATCTACTGTGAATAAACTATGTTTTTATTATATCTGAAAATAGCTGCATTCTGTTCTCATTTATAGTTACTTCTTCCTCTGCACAAGAGAAAAAAAACATTCATTCACAGATTGTCTCCATTATTGGAGTTAAATTCTGGAATGATGCCGACATAAATTAAAAAAATGTATAAAAAAAAATCAAAATCCGACAGCACTCACTGTAAGTACAAAACTTTTAATGCATAGTTAAATCACTGCACAGCAGCAGAGAATCGGACGCGTTTCAGCTTACAGCCGTCCTCTGCTGCTGTGCAGTGATTTAACTATGCATTAAAAGTTTTGTACTTACAGTGAGTGCTGTCGGATTTTGATTTTTTGACATGTCTTTCGGACTGGCACCCGGTGACACACTTTTGGTCTTTTTGAGTGAGCACGCCAAGTCTGCCAACAGAAATTTAAAAACATGTCAGTCTCTTTTGGCTTTTAAGAAAATGGTTTGTAAAGCTATTTTTGAAGCTTATAAGTGCGATTGACTATCTGTTAATGTGTCTTTGCTTTTCTGGAGGTCGGTAGCCAAAAAAAGAAAGTTGATAACATAGGATAGGCTTTTATAAGCAGTTTGCTTCTGCCTATGCCTTTTCACTCATTGTTCAACACATGATCATTGGTTTTGTGTGAAATGCCAATGCTGTGCACAATGTTTTTTGGTGTTGTGTTGTCATGATAGAATAAACTTCATTCATTCATTCATTCATAATAACTTATTATAAATAAGTGAACTTAAACTTAAATTACCGGTCTAATATGTGATAAAAACAACGCTGCATTACTGAAGAAAGACAAAGACAAGACTCACCTCAACTGCTTTATTTTAACCTCTTCATTACCAAAACATGACATTCTCAAACAACCAAGTTTAATTATTAACAGTTTTTCTTCAGGGACATAATCTGTGTCTAATAAGAGACGAGTTGGCATCATCATCAGTAATGGTCAAGTGTCAGTGCCGCTGCTGATGGCTGAAGATCAGCTGAGAAATGAGCTTCTTCAAGAGGTGAAATGGTTGATGAGCAACAAGAGGAATGTACAAAAAAAACCTGACAAAACCCAAATTTCATCAAGAAACCACAAATAAAAAATCTGAGCCGACTTAGAAACTGTTGCCGTGTTGGACAAAAAGAAAAACAAATCTCACAGGAAGGTGAAGTGCAATGATCAGTAGCTTTACAATCCCCTGCAGGAGAATCTGCCGGTGTTTGCCCAGTCTCTCCAAGACGCCGCTGTCTCCATCCCTCCCGTGTGGAAACGCTTTAAACCACCAATTGGATTCCCGAACTTCTGTGCCATTTTTTTTAGTTTTCATTTTCAACCAATCTGATTTCATTTGAAACAATATGTCAGTGTCTTCGTTGAACTTTCTCACTAACATTTTTTCTCCATTCTGTGGAGGGAAACAAAGACAAAACATTAGTTCATTTTATCTGTGAGGTGAATACAAAGATCCTTAGATGTGAGTAACTCTACCACTTCCAAGTAATGTGAGGCAGATCATGCGTTTAGATGCTGTCTAGAAATTATCCTACACGTTCTACACACAATGCGGCTCTCAAACATAAAGCATGTCACTTCAAATGTTATGATCCAACCAGGCAGTTGCTCTGGCGCTGGCGGGGCTGCAACAGAGATACTGCCCGAGTGCTGGCGTGGCTGTGATCATGGTGGGATGGGTGAACAGGCGGGGGGGGGTGAGTGCACACCACACAGCCATGCACGCTGCCACACATGATGGAAATGCAGTGTGGATGCAATCTGAGGGGAAGCCCTTACTTCAGCCAGGAAGCAGAGCCGATTCATTTGTTACAAAAGGGGGGGCTTTAACGGAGGCTCCTATACTTTGCCAACCTACTACTTTGCTCTGCAGCAATCCTGAAAAAAGGAGTAAAGAGACAGCGAGGTGTGTATAGAGGGGTTAAAGAGAGACAGGCACCAGCTAGGAGACATGTCCTCACTGAGAAAATGACATCCTGAAATCATTAATTGCAACCTTTCATCTGCTTAGACGGGTTAAACAGGCCGTCGCGGGAGAAAGTGGTGACCAATTACAAAAAGTGACCTCTCGAGTCAGTGACACAGGTTTACAAATTGCTCACTCTGGCCCTTGAAGAGCTCTACATATTGATAGTGAAGAAATTGCCCACTCAGGCTGAGATCTTGCAGATCTTGTTGCCATCCTTCTCTTCTCCAAGCAGCGAGTACGGTCCTGAAATTACCCTCTGAAGGCCCGCCGAGGAGCTCCAGATATAGAACAGGCTCTTTCTCCTCATGTTTAACAATTACACTGCCGTCTTAGAGTAGCAGGGTCCTTGACGTCTTGACGGGCGCAAGGCTTCCTACCTGGGAATAAGGACTCTCTAGGAACCATCTTTTTTGTCAGGCGCCATCAGCAAACGTACCTCTTCACAGCTTTCTGGGCCAGCATGCGGTTCCCGGCGAGGAACGTCACCCCGCCGATGATTGCCAGGTACTTCAGGGTCTGGAACATGTTCAGATGGGTCCAGTAGACGTACATCAGACCCAGCATGGCTGAAATGACACAATCAGGACGGCCTGAGCAATGACATCCTCACAACTCCAGCCGAGATCAGGAAAATATATTTCCTTTTCACTATGAATATGTTGCTTTTTCTTTCTGAGTTTGGGTGCAGTTTCCAAGGAGAGATTAAAAGTAAATGCTACTTCATTTTAGGGCTGGGCGATATATCGAGATTTTAATATATATATATATCGATATATTTTCAAACGCGATATGGTACGAGACAATATCGTTTATATCGATATAGCTTCTTTTTTTTAATGATTTTGATATAGCTTATTTTGTGACAAATTGACTTGAATGTTTTATTTGAGATTTGCACAAATATTTTGTTATTTGCACAACTGTCAACCTCAGTGGAAAAGTCTGCCTGTTACTGTCTACATTGTATTAATTGCACAGTGTATTTTAATTTAATTGTTATGCAGGAAAGGGATATTTGTTTTATTTTATTCAAGAAGCATTTTTATTCTATATATGCAGGCAGTTTATTTTTATTTCATTTGTTTTATACATTTTGATATTGTGCAGACCTCTGTTAATAAAGGAACCTGTGTGACATTTGGCACGAGGCTTTGTATTAAAACTGACTGTTTTTTTAAGGGTTTGCCTCAGAAAAAAATGAAGCTAACAGAGATGCTATGCTAAAATGCTTTGGGGGAAACCCCAATTATGGCACAGAAAAAATATCGATATATATCGAGTATCGCCATTCAGCTAGAAAATATCGAGATATGACTTTTGGTCCATATCGCCCAGCCCTACTTCATTTCAACCTGCAGCTTCCTGGAATAGAAATCCTTGATTAAGTTGACAAAAAAAAAAAAAAAAATTATAAAAAGTCATCTTGGTGGGATGAAACGCAGCTGTACTGCTTTCTGTCCAGGTGCAGTTGCTGGTCTGGTACTTCAACCCTGGCAACTCATAAAAACTGATTTGAATTTCTGCAACCGGAGAGCTTTACCACTGCGCCACTAAACATCTCATCCAAGATACTGCTTCAAGCACCATTCAGCGTACTCTAAATGCTGCCAAAGTACTCCAGTAAGCCATGCGGCCATATCTTGGAGACAGAAGAGGCTCTCGCCTGGCAACCCTTCCAACCAACTCGTACATGTGCAGTCGTTTCCTGTGGCGTGAGCTGGATAATACACCCACTTCCAGCAGGATTAGCAGCTGTCTTGAATGTTTTCCACTTGTAAATAATCTCTCTCGCTGTATTACTGACTGAATTGTGAAAAAATGCCCTTAAAACAGATTCTGCCAGACTGCCAGGCAGCAACATGTGCAAAGAACACTGCTGATGTCTTTACTTTGTGACAGTGTGTTAACGCAGCCCTGAACGCTCCGACAAAACAAGCCGCCAAAGCTTCATTTTCTTATGGGGGTGTTTGTGTTTGATGATAATTACTCAAGTAAATCTGGTCATCAAAGGTTGGGTTCTACTCAACCTCTCAACTTTTACACAAGTGTTACTTCCTCATTCGCAGAGCTTTTCTTAAACGATGATAGAATAGCACTTGTATGCACACACTTCTGAAAGTTCGTAGGAACCGGATTGTTTTGTATTGTGTCCTGACATCATGACCACGTAACGTCTTCACGGGTCGGGTTCATGGACGCCACCAGAACCTGTCTCCGTGTGGACGGTGTTTTGGATCAGCTGTAGCTCAGAAAACCAGAAAGTTACCGGTACGATCCCGAACTTCCCCAGTTATCCCGTGCAAGTCTTTCTACGTTAAAACAAGATACTGACCCCCACACTGACCCCTCCCCTCAATAGTGACTTTACAATGAGTTATTGTTCCAGAGATCCAGAAAGGGCTGAGACATCAAGGGAGATTTCTTCCTTCTGAATTTCAAATGTCAAATTTATTCATATCGTTACCTGTGTTTTGCATTAACAAGGCTCAACAATGTTGGACGACAGCAGACGATTGGAACTTGAAGAACCTGTGTGTGAGATGATGGAGGCGTTTCTGCAACGGGAACTAACCTGCGTGTCCCACGTGGAACAGGATGGTGCTCGGGGAGAAGCTCAGGTTGGAGACGTTGGCTCCGAGCTTGAACCACTGCAGAGGAGAGAGGAGACAAGGCTGTAAACAAAAGACCTGGGGAATATGTTCACTACATAACACACAATGATCCACTGCTATAAGTACAATTACTCAACAATGAAAACCAAACACCACAGCTTTTGTGATTTTATAATAAGTATTATATTCATGCTGGACTATTCAACATGTTCCTAGTGAAATCATCATTGTGTTAACAACAATAGCACAAATAGACGCTCCGTTAAAAAACTAAAAAAGCTTTGACCAACGAGAGAAGAACATTGTTCAGGTCTTTTAAAAACAAGGCTTCTGAATTTTTTTTATCTGTATGATCGACCCCCAGTGACGGCAGCAGAAAAATACATTTACAAATACATGTTTTTGTCATTACCAGGATGAGAAGCAGCAGCAGTGGAGACAGGACGAGACCTGTGAAGGTGTTGGAAACCACATTTGGAGGCTTTTTCTCTGGTTCTCTGAACAAATGCTGCAAAGACACGATAATATATCAACACCTGCTGGCAGGGAACCTCGTGTTCAGGCAGAAAGTCTGTTGTAAAGAAAGCGTGAGTTTTACCTGGATCTCTGGTTTGGGTACATAAAGAGTCTTGGACTGAAGAACAGCCGGGGCTTCCTCATCCACGAACTTCAGAACAACATCCGCCTGCCCAAAGATCAGGACTGATCAGTTATAATTCATAATTCAGACCCTTTTTTCCTGTTTTTTCTTGAAACTCACCACGTTCCACAGGATGGGATTCTCCAGGGTGGCGTCTCCTACGATGAGGTAGAGGGAATAGGTGCCAGAGGTGGAGTCGAACTCAGACTTGCGCTCGGCGGTGTCCAGCTCGAACTTGTACAGATTTTTGCTGTCGGGTTCGGCCACAAACACAACTTCCTGGCCAGTTTTTTGATTGTGCAGTCGGACAAAAGTCTGTGACGGAGACAATGACAAGTCTTATTATGAAACGATGTGAAGGGGTCACTATTGGCAACAGACTGCTCGAAACCGTCTCGGTCAACCTCACATATAACAGCAGTGTGGTGACGGCAGTTATAGATAGTGTTGTCCCGATCGATCGATCGGTCCCGATCGATCGATCGGGCCCGATCACGGCATTTTCAAAACATCGGTATCGGCCAAATAAGCATCAGGACATAGCTAGTTATTAATGTTTTTAATATATATTAAATCGTTTTATATATCGTTGCAGTGACGAAGTCAGCGAAACTAACATGGTTTACATGTTTGAATTGTGAAATTTTATACATGTTCATGTTGCATTAATTAAGCTGCTGCTATTCATTTCATCCATTCAGAATGTTGCACTAAGGTTGAGCCAAAAAGTATTTTAATTTTCTGGTGTTTGTGAGTTTGACTGGATGTCATTCAACTACCTCTTTTGAAGTGTGAAATGTATTTATTTTTGTTATTACACAATTCTGCACTTTTTGTTTTAGTTTACAATTTCATGTTTTTACATTTTGTGGCACCAGAGCTGATGAGCTTTGTTGAAATATATGTCCATGTTGTTCTCCAAATGGACAAGAAAAGAAACTTGGGATAATTTGAGTTTTAGTCCTTTTACTCTTTTTTTTTTTAATTCATTGCCAAAATGTATCTGATCGGGAAAAAGTATCGGAAATGTATCGGGTGACAAAAAAAGTGATCGGATCGGGAAAAATCGGGATCGGTAGATACTCAAACTCAAGTGATCGGGAGCTAAAAAAATCCTGATCGGGACAACCCTAGTTATAGATGCTTGCTCGTGCCCTCAGTACGTACCTGGTGTGGCGTGAGCTGCAGCCCGTTGTTGACGTCAACCAGCTGGAAGGCCATGGCAAAGTTCTGGTGGCTGTCGGCTGTGAAGCTGCTCTTGGATTTGGAGGGGTAGTCCACCCTGGAGGATTAAAGCCACAAGAAAAAGATGTACTTGAGATGTTTCCTGCTTCTGAGGAGAAGAAAAAAATGAGGCTCCACTTATTAGACTTGGTTTCTGACCTGGTGGTCTTTGTGCCGATGCTCTGGTCCTTATCCACCACAGAGAGGTCCATGTTGCTGATCGCAACCTCCGTGGACACCTTTACCTTCAGCTGCAGAGACACGACAAAAGGGAAAATCTCAAGTAAGTAACGTCCGGCATTCACTTTTAATGTCACACGCATTAATGACAAACTTCAGCGGCAACTTCAGAAATTTAATTTTGGCTTTCACAGAAGAGCAACCCTGAAGACCCACGGAGACGTTAACCGTGTTAAAGCTTAGCAACAGACTTGACTGCAGCTCAAACGATGCAGTAAAGAAAATACAGCCCTTTCTCAAGAACTAAATCCCCAGTCCACAAACTGCTGACTGCAACAAACACCTGACATTGATGACAAAAGTCGGTGACAAAATGAGTTACTAACAGATTTTATATTTTATTATTAGCTGGAAAAATCGTAATAACACATTCAAAAGTGTTTCAGCTGCTTTAGATTGTACAAAGTTCCTCAGACTGATTAACGTTACTCCACCTTCCTGCCAGAATTCTTCACCAATTATCAAAACCTAAAGAGTGCTACTTGCTCTAGTGGCAGAAAACTTGCCTCAACATGGTTGGCGACCAGCCGACTGTCCCCGGTCACTGCAACTGTGAACTGGTAATATCCACTGGCCGGCTGGCTGGACATGAAGTTCAGCTCAAAGACACCACTGAACAGCAGAAAAGAAGAGCAAACAAGTGTGTCATTGAACAAACACGGCACACACAAATAAATCCACAAGTACATACATCTTAGAAAGAAAGTCATTAGAGATTCGCAACCAATCTGATTGAAAAAAAAGTTTTATTTCTACAAACAGGGAGACTTTTGTCGGCCGAGCAAGATAATCCTACGATACGATGTGTGGTCATGGGCCTTTATTTGTTTCAGTGACTGAAATCACTCAACCTGCAGAAACCCTGAAAGACTACTGTGAAGCCAACATGCATTTCTGATCATACATACTCGTTGAGAATGAAAGGGGCTTTGCTGAGGATGACGCTCTTAGAGGCCACAGATTGTGCAGATTCCACCAGCACATTGACCGAGGCCAGAGACTGAGACATGACATCAGTAACGAGGAGCTGTGAATCAGACAGAGACATTGGGGTAATCAAAAACCACACGGAGGGCTGCAGTAAGAATGACATAAAGGACCTGTATTTTACCTGCAGAGTTGGCTGACTGTGGGACACGGTGGCCGGGCCCTGAGCACTGACCATGATTGGTACATGGAACCGGTTGTTTGACAAAGCGTGTGCAGCACTTGCAACGCTGAAGGCTTCAGCCAGAGAGTCCCAGGATTTCTTGCCGAAGATAGCGTTCACAAGCTGGATGACCTGGTCCTGTGGGGAGAAAATATATATTTATATCCTTCATTTTCTGAGATAAATGTACATTTAAAATGAATAAATGGCTCACAGGAAAACCATACCTCCTTCAGAGGGGGCTCCACATCCACATGATCCGACAGGTCATAAGCAGCAGTTACAAACATAGCAGTTGCCTCGAGTCCTTCTTCAAATTGGAGGTAGATCCCACCCAGATCATCGAGACGCGCCGTCAGATCCTGAAAGAAGTAGAAGGACTGCATTAGTACAAGTACAGTTCACCGAATAAAATCCGCCGCTGCTGCGTGGAAACAAAGATCAGGGACACAGCACCACCTGGTGGAACTTCTGCAACTCACCTCAATTTCCTCCAGTATTCCTCCGAGTTCTGCCTGCTGGGGAAGGCGGGACGCTGTTTGCAGAGCTAGAATGATTCTTTCCAAATACCAAAGAAAGTACGTTTTGTGTCAATTATAAGGTTCAAATCACTTGCAAATGAAAAGTTTTAAAAACTTTCACGCAGGACGTTTGTCCTCTACCAAACTAACGCATTTAAAACACTCACGCCATAACATTGTCCTCCTTGTTGATCCGAGCGGTCAGAGCACCAACGACTTCCTGGAAAGCGTGAGGAAGACCCAGAGAGCTGAGCGCGCTCACGGCCCGATGGATCTGGGACATGGTCGAATCTTCACTAACCGCTGCCAAGAGGAGGTCACGCGTTTCATTGGACACAGGGATCTAAGAAGGGAACAACAATACAATGAACATTTTGGTGTTACAGTTGTCACTGCAGCATTTTTTTCTAACTACGTGTAAATTTCCACAGGTTAAATGGATTACCTCAGAAGGAGGGTTTCTGCACAACAATTTTCCAATTTTCCAGTGGAAATGTTATACATCTCAGGAAGAAAGAGATCAAAGAGGAAAACATTTTTTTTTTTACCTCACATCCTGAAATGGCTTTGCTGGTTTCAGCAGCAAAGAAGAGAGAGTCAATACTGGTGGGGTCAAGCTGAGACTTCAGGTACCGGCAAATTTCCTACAAAAGAAAAAAAAAACAATGGCACACATTACTCCAAGTATTATCAGAGGTGTATAATCCAGGTGCAATAAAGTAAAAATCCTGTCCAGCAGTTGTTCCAACCAATCACTAAACCAGCTCCTCTGCAGGTAGATGGTAGGTTGTTAGTGAAAACACCTGTTTTAAATAAGGGTTCCTACGGGTGCTTGAAATCCTTAAAAGTGCTTGAATTTCAATGTTGTGTTTTCAAGGCCTGAAAAGTGCTTGAATTTTAGTTTAAGTGTTTGAAATTATAAGTCTGTCTTTCACAAAATTGGGATCAGACTGTATAGTTTAGTTATTACAAGGAGAAATAAAAATTAGTAAGATGAAACATAACTAGATGTTTACAGCACAATACAATGTACATAATTGTGATAAAAAGCAGAAAAAATAATTATGAGTATATATATTCCTGTAGATATTTTACCCCAGCGATAAGGTGCTTGAAGATTTTGAAAATGACCCTTGAAAGTGCTTTAAAAGTGCCTTGAAAAATGTGTAGGAACCCTGTAAATGTACTGGTTGATTCACGGGTATATGTTTTAATGAGCAAATATCAGCTTAATGCAGTGTTTCCCAACCCTGGTCCTCGGGGCCCACTGTCCTGTATGTTTTAGATGTTACCCTGCTTCAACACACCATGATACAAGTACCTGTGTCATCAACAGAATTGTGCAGACCTTGATGACAAGCTAATTAGGACCATTAATTAGAATCAGGTGTGCTGAAGCAGGGTAACATCTAAAACATGCAGGACAGTGGGCCTCGAGGACCAGGGTTGGGAAACACTGGCTTAATGTAAAGAATATTATTTGACTAATGGTGCTTTGAGACTGACCCCATTTCAAAATTTGCCTTAATTTAAGATTGATTCAAAACTATTTTTGATTTTGTAAAAAAAAAAAAAAAAAAAAAAACAAAGCACATTCCAGAGGTGTATAATCCAGGTGCCATAAGGTAAAAACGCTGCCATGTTTCTGGATCAGCCTGTACATTTAAAACAGCAGTTTTTACTAACCACCTACCATCTACCTGCAGAGGAGCTGGTTTAGTGATTGGTTGGAACAACTGCTGGACTGGATTTTTACTTTATGGCACCTGGATTACACACCTCTGTGTGTATTGTACAAGGAGATAATTAACTGGACGTGAATGACAGACAGACAGGGTTTCCCACCTTGTGGTCGGGCACCGCGGCTCCCAGCCGGGTGAGCCCCAGCACGGAGTGGTAGGCGGCCTGCAGGTCTGAGAAGGGCCGGCTCAGGGCGGTCTGCAGGCGGGCCACGTCGGCCAGGGAGAGGTGGTGGGCCGGGGTCAGGCTCTGTCCTCCGACCACCAGCAGCAGCAGCAACCCGAGCAGCCCTGCGGACACACACCAGCTTCACACTCATGCTCCCAGCGCCACACAACAGATACTCGCCCGTTTTCGGGTTTAAATCTCATCCATTCATATTTCAGCTGCAGCTGCTCGAGTCATCTGCAGGTTTATCTACGAGGCGGAAACGCTAACGTTACAAGCATGCACCTAGTTTCAGATCTGAGGATCGAATAGAAGACGCAGACCATTAAGAAACTGAACATGAAAAACATCCAAGATAACTATTATTTAGCAAATAAGTGCACTTACGATATGATTCCATGACGACTCTCCAATGCAGCGTCACCAAAACCGACCAGCTCTTCCGGTGTCTCACAGTTCAATTCCTCCTACGACTTCCGGAAGAATTTACTTTCAAAATGAAACCACAGAAACACAAGAAAATACCGCTATATTTATATAAATGTTTTCAATTATTTTTATACGTATTTTTGTAATATTAATATGTATTTAGTAATCATTCTATAAAGATTGTTTCCGGTGTCACAAAGAACAGTCGGTCATGTGACTTCCGGCAGAAATTTACTGTCAAAAACAATCAAATCTAACTTTATTTATATAGCACCTTTCGTACAATAAAATGCAGTACAAAATGATTAACAGTAAAAACAAAATAAGCCCCCACCTTCCACCATTCCCCTTCCCCACCACCCCTCAACCTATCAATGTTAAAACACATTCACATAATAAGAAATAATAACAATGAAAGTAGCAAATTAGGCCACGCCCACATCCCGGTGAAAACAAACGACTGGCGGTCAATACAAATCCCGCCGTAGTCTCTTTATTTCACCTAAACAGCGTTAACCGGCCTGGAAACCAATGGGTGACGTTCGTAAGGCAGACACATACATTGTGTCGTTGCATGGAAAAAATAAAAGAAATAGGAGATGTATGTCCATACAGCCTACCGGAGGAGAGGTGGGGAAACGACCCCACCCAGTGGCCAGAGGTTCATACACAGATATTTATTAATACCTCATTGAATCTCCAGGTAATGTTTGACATCTATCACTTTCTTTATCATATATATATATATATATATATATATATATATATATATATATATATATATATATATATATATATATATATATATATATATATATATTTATATATAATGTGTGTGTATAAAGTTGGAATACAATATTTTTTACCTCTTTCCATGAAATGATTGGCAATGTGATTTATTCTTGATAGATAAAGATTTATTCTAAAAATTGTATTGATCAATTTCATTGCACCTGGTCAAAAGTGATTAATTTATGTGTATAAATAAAAAATAAAAAGAGGAATATGTCTGAAAGCGAAATTATTCCAACTTTATGGGCAACCATGTGTGTGTGTGTGTGTGTATGTGTGTGTGTACTGTATGTATGTATGTATATATATATATATACGCACGCAATTAAATTAATTAATAAATGCATAATTTATGTCCACTGAACACATTTATGAAGAAAACAAATCTAACACTGTAATTTAGGGATTTACACAGCAACCCTGATGAAGAATTGGAGGTCCCTGGCTGCTCAGAAATGTAATGACGATGGCTGGGTGTCTGATGTGCTGCACCACAGACCCTGTGCTGAGACAATAATTTTGAAAACAAAGGTCAAGCCATCGTGGAGGATGACTGACAATCCGTACCACCCTTGGGTTGCAGTAAAGATGACTGGGGAAATTGCATGTGCACACTGCAATTGCATGGCAGGGTAAGCCGATTGCATAACATTAATAGAATCATCACACTGTAATTCTATCACAAGACAAGAAATTATCTTCCTATTTGATGAAAAGTTATTGTATTCCATTCTATTTTGCTCTAGACTGGGAGAAACTTGCTCACATGTTGCAGCTCTACTTTTTAAGGTTGAGACATTTGTTCGCCTTGGCTACACCAGTGTGGCACCAACAAGCATTGCCTGTACCTGGAATAAGGTATGCACTAAAAAGGTTGAGGCTGTCCCAGTGAAGGAGATTCAGTTCTACACGGAGAAGACTAAAAGCAAGCAAGCAGTGAGGAGAAAGGAGAGGGCCATTCCAATGGCAAACCATGCCCAGCAACAGCAGTTCCTGGAAATGTTGTCTGCCACTGAAAAAATGCCAAATGGTCTAAGCAGTTTAAAAAATTTTGCAGAGCCTTTTATGCCAAAGTTATGGTTTCAAAATCCGTCATAATTCTCTGATGAGCAAGTCTTGGCGATCGAGGACAAAACCAGAGAGCAGGCAGCATGTGCAAGATGGCGTGAGGAAAGAGTGGGGAGGGTGACGGGTTCATCTGCATACAAGGTGCTTCATAGCTCTCTTGAAAATCCCTCCAAAGCCCTGCTGAAAGAAATAATGAAGAAAGGATCTCCAAAAGACAACCTGAATGGGCACAGAAGAACCAATGAGGGACAACTATCTCAGGGATCCGGGCATCCGGAGGCAGCTGCTACACCTGGGGGCCAGACTGCGTGGTAGGGGGGCCACAACCCTCACCCGGGCAGGATAGTGGGACAAACACCACCTCTGTATCATTTGATCATTCCAAACTTTAGCATAACTGATAAAAAGCAATATAAAAAAGTGTTCAATGTAATACCTCAGGCTGTTTTTTCAATGCCATCTATGTACAAGTAGTGTGAATGCAAAGCTTCCCTTGCTTTTGGTGAATAGTCAATATTTATTGGACTATAAAGAAACCAACATTGCTATTTGACATATATTTAATAAAGAACTATACCCCTTCTCATCTTCCCACGTGTCTGTTAGACCTCATTCCAACTCGACTACTGAAAATGTTTTTCCTCTTATTGTTATGACAATACTGGAACAGATCACGTTATCTGTAATTTAGGATATGTACCACAGGTTTTCAAAGTTGCCATAATTAAACCTTTATTTAAATAACCTTCTCTTGACCAAGACATTTTAGCTAATTATAGACCAATTTCCAACCTTCTATTTGTATCTAAAATTCTGGAAAAGATAGTTGCAAATCAGTTATGTGACCATTTGTATAGAAATGATTTGTTTGAAGTCTTTCAGTCAGGGTTCAGAATGCATCATAGCACAGAGACAGCACTGGTTCGAGTCACGAATGACCTCCTTATGGCCTCAGATAAGGGACTAGTGTCCATATTGGTTCTACTGGACCTCAGTGCTGCTTTTGACACTGTTGATCATGGCATTTTACTGCACAGGTTAGAGCATGTTGTTGGGATTAAAGGGACAGCTCTACGTTGGTTTAAATCATATCTATCTGACAGGTTCCAGTTTGTTCATGTACTGAGGTTTCTTCAGAACAGTCAAGGGTCTGTTATGGTGTTCTGCAGGGTTCAGTGCTAGGGCCAATCTTGTTCAGTTTATACATGCAGCCATTGGGAAGTATAATCCAGAATCACAGCATAGACTTTCATTGTTATGCTGATGATACGCAGCTCTATTTGTCTATGAAGAAGAAACAGAACATTTAGCTAAACTTCAGGCATGTCCTAGGGACATCATCTTTTTACTCCTAAATTCTGATGAAACAGAGGTTATTATTTTTGGTCCAAAGCATTTTAGGAAGGGATTAAATGGTGTTGCAATGGCCAATATATTTAATCAACTTTATTGCAGACACAGGTCGATATAAAACATAATACAATATAAAATGTATAAAAAAGAAATACAAAATATACATCTTTAATACATACAAGCTATTGCTTGTATATACAAAATATTCAATTTATAAAACATACAAGCTATTGCACCAATGCCACCTTAGCCTAGAGGTGAATCTATCTATCTATCTATCTATCTATCTATCTATCTATCTATCTATCTATCTATCTATCTATCTATCTATCTATCTATCTATCTATCTATCTATCTATCTATCTATCTATCTATCTATCTATCTATCTATCTATCTATCTATCTATCTATCTATCTAATAGATCTCAAATCTTTTATTTTCAGCCACATATCCATATAAAACAATTTGATAAAAAGGGATCCATATTGATGGATTTAATGAACAGGAGGTTATGCAGAGATTCCCATAACGTTGTGACAGATTGACAGTGATACTGACCCCTAGTGGTCAGTATCAGTATCAAATACTTCCATAACGGCTTGTTTTTTTTTTTTTTTTAATTCCAAAGTTGAACTAAAATAAGGCAACTAATTTGTGTTTTAGAAGCATTATTAACATGTCTCAGCGTACGAGTGAAGAGAGGTTTCAAAGCCCTCTTCGGGGTTTGTTTGCTCTGTTTTCCCACGAGGCTCCGTCAAAACTAGAGTACTGTCCAATCAACGGCGCATGTGTGGAACAGGCCGACCTGAAAGAACCCAGCAGCGCTGGTGAGATGGTGACGCAGCTCCCGAATCCTAATCCTACTGTTGCTTATTTAATGTACTCATATTTTGTTGTTTTTAATTGCAGGATGACAAGGAGCTCTGTCAAATTATACATGACTTCCAGGTCGACAATATTGATCTGGCCACGACAACGTCGATAATTGCCAGACGGCGGCATATTTTGAAAAGCGCCTGTTTTGGTATTTCAAAATGATATTTTGCCTGGAACAAAATTCCCTTGGTGGAATTTGTAGGAGAAATTGTTGATTGGATGATTACGGGGTCCGAGAAGAAGGGAATTTTTTCGGTAAGTTTAACTATACAGAATGGTAATTAGTGCATCATTATCAACTCACTACTGACCTGAAATGAGTGAGGAAAGTACCTTCAGGGATGTCTCTTTTACTGTCTTGCAGTTTGCTCATGTTGGAGGTCCAAAGTTCCATGGGAGTTTTAAAGAGAAAGCAGGGGGACCTGCTGTTTACATCTGATCAGCAGGCCCTGGAGCAGAACAAATATCACACAGCTGGAAAGTTGATAGTTGGTCAGTAATGGCCCGGGCCCAGGTGCAACAACAGAGACCTTTTGCGGCTGATGTGGGTGAGAGGCCTGACCTGACAGGATTTGATGTTGAAGCTTTCATGGATCCAGACCTCCAATACGGAAAAGGTAACTCCATATTATGGCGCCATGACAATATTTTCCATCATAGTTCATAGAAATTCAGCCTCTAAACCATGTCTTTATCTTCCCAGTCTCTAACCTCATTATCTATGCGGGATTTTTGAGTGGATGGGGCTATGACAATGAGGCTCTGTGCTGATTGGCTGCCTGAATGACGCGATACACCGCTACGAAAAAATGGCGGAATCTCCGGCCGGTGGAGTTAGTTGCACTGTCCTAACTGCATGCGATGCGAGCGAGCGTCAGCGACAAAATCAATTCCATTGCTTTATTTTCTATTGGACTGTCTTAACTGGCCGCAGCGTAACGCGGCGCGCCGTTTTGAGCTGAACATTTGTCGGACGCCCTGCTTCTATTTTCTTCCTGTCGCTTGCGTTGAAAGCCGGTTGAAAGCGCTGTAGGAAACAGTCATGATGAGGAACGGCTGATCCAGTTAGTTGAAATGAGAAGTTATCTCTATCAGTACGTGCACATGCAGCGATTCAAACTGGTTGGAGATCATTTGCACACATCGTACTGACTTTTAAACTGCATGTGAACACCTTAAGTCAGTCAAGTCAATCTGATCAAACCGGATTCATCAACCCGCTTGGAGCACCTAGATAAGCCAGTCGCAACCGCCTTGTTAATGCCATGTGTACGGGGACATGGATATTACAGTCTGCGCATGCTCCCCCGAGGGGATTCACCCGGAAGTGAAAGGGGACGACGCAACGCTGCTCAGTATTAGCACCCTGGGGTGTCGTTTGACTGCTTCAGGGGTGTCGTCAAAATATTTCCTATTCTGACATTTCATATATAAATACTGTATTTTCGCGACCATACGGGCGCCGTGTGGAAAGGCATAGCCTCAGTCTTGTGTCATTTCTGTATTTAAAACACACACAAGAACACACACACACACAAGCACAGGAGTGTGCGTATTTAAAAATACAGCGGGAACAAAACTTTGTTTGATTGTAGGCTACTTTATTTCAGTTTTTACATTAATCAAACCCATTAAGTCTCATCCTCTGTTTCTGCATTAAAGAGCTCCGCTAAATCAGCTGTGCCAGTCCGAATTCCTCGCTGTCAGAGTCACGTTCCGTGCCGCGCGGCGCCTCGAAATGCTTTTGCAAAAGCTCGCAAAATAATCCCAGCAGACACGTTAGCCCACGCATCAACAATCCATCTGCAAACTGTGGCATAACTTGGCCAGCGCTGCTTCACTCCTGGAGAAACTCTTCTCCCTCTCAGTCATCCGTCGCTCTCACGCCGCTGCAGCCTTAAGTCTGATTTATGGTTCTGCGTTAACCAACGCAGAGATTACGCCGTAGGTTATGCGGCGACGCACACGTACGGTGCGCTTCGCCGCGTACGTTACGGCGTAGGCTCTGCGTCGATTTAACGGGGAGCCATAAATCAGACTTCACTTTGAACGGCCGGTGTGAAAAGCTGGAAAAGCCGGCTGGAAAAGTCTCTTTAGGCAAAGTCTGGGGTGTCGTGAGATTTTATTCACTTTTGAAAGGTGTCATGACTGAAAAAAGGTTGAGAAAGGCTGTTTTAGACAGATTATTAATAGGAAAGCAGTTAGAATGCACTTTTTCCTTTCCTTGTTGTTAAGCGGAGGTCAACCGGAAGTGGCTCTTTGTTGAAATGGTTACCATGGTTACCTCGGGTACAGCGCCACCTAGCGTCACGGAGTCAGCCATGCTCTGGTTACAGTGGCTTATTCAATCTGATTCAGTCTGATCTCAGAACAGCATGTGTGATCAGACAAGTTGATCCAATCTTCTGCATGTCATTATCTGATCAGATCTGCAACCATGTTGAATCGCTGCATGTGTACGTACTGTATGATTCTTCCTCATTTCACTACAAAAACCTCAATAAAGTGGCAGCTGCTGGAGGGAGATGGACAGAGACCGTCCGATGTCACGCAGTGCGACGCGATAGTCGGACGCTCGCATGCAGTTAGGACACGGTGTTTAGTTGTGGGCGTGGTTTGCATTTTGGTAACGTAACGAAAATCAGCAGAATCTGAACAGCTCGTAGATCCACATCACACTGGATGGCTCATCCGGGCGGCTGTACAGACACTGCAGAATCTGGTTGCTTTCCTCCTTCTCTGAGTTGGCAGGCTGAGGGGAGACCACTTTATATATGTTAAAACATGTTTTTCATAATAGGTCCCCTTTAAATGGGTGGGGTGAAAGACATTTGATTCTTAATTAATATGTTTAAAAATCCTTTAGTAACTTTAACTGTCCTACATATATTTAATTTTCATTTTCTCTTTTTAGTTATTAACATTACATTGTTTTACCGAATTTTAAAGCTGGAGATCTGCAGGACACAAGAAATGCTGTCTAACCTGAAGGTTCAGTGGGGGGACGGATAGCTGGCTGTCGTGTCCCAGCCATATACACAGCAACACTGCTGGACCTGCCACACATAAGGCAGCAGATAGTGGCTCACTTTCTGCACCATCGGTAAGCAATAAGGCAGATTTCCTACAAATCATAAAACCTGAAAGTTTTTTATGGTTTTTTTGGGGGGGATAAGTTGTACATTTGATACTGAAAACTTAAATACTGTACCTAGTAATACTGTAGTGACATGTTTATGTTTTTATCTTATAAATAAACTTGGTAATATATGCAATGTGGATATAGAGCTTAAATAATTGCAGAACAATCTGTCTGCATAGTTGCCAGCATGATCCAGCAGTTTACAAATGGACTGGATTCCTGTGGACAGTTCTGGCAAATGGTGAAGAGATTCTGGAGTCGGTTCTTTCCAGTGTTCACAAACACTGGAGAAAAACTGACAAGGAACTGCATCCAGAATCTCTTCACCATTATTTGGAGTTCTGCCGGAAGCAACAGAAGGGACCTGGAGGAGGAAACTATATTTCAGTGGGAATGGCGGCTGATGGCTATCCAAGGTGAGTAGCAAGAGCCTAAATTCTCCTGAATCGTTATTTGACGATGTTCTTCAAATTCAAATACAAAAGATTCCAATCTTCGTATTTGGGAATTTTACATTATCAATTAAATATGCATGGTAAGATTGTACGTGTACGTGTGTGTGTGTGTGTGTGTGTGTGTGTGTGTGTGTGTGTAACTAATTTACTCATCTTTGCATGTGTTAACAGAAAAAGAGTTAGACGTCACATTTGAAGACCTTCTGGTGTTTGTAAGGGGTTGACTGCATCCACCACTGGGATTTCAGGAGTCATGCTCCGTTGAGTTTTAGTACCAGGATCCAGGGAGCCGTAGGATGCCCTGCTCCTCAACCTGCTCACTCTCCCTTTTCCTGCCAAGAGTTGTGTCAGGAGTAAGACTTTAAAGAGCTGATGGTGACAGCCATCACAGGTTCACTGCGGTTTGGGAAAGCCTAGGCTGAACACACATCTGGTGTGTACAATGTTAATTAAACTTTGTTTTTCTGTTTCATCCTTTGTCATTATTTATTTTTCTATTACAAGTGTATTGAATTGGGAAAGAAAAAGAAAGAAAGGGGAAAAAAAAAGGGAGGGGTTATATCTATACATTGGAAATGTTTGAGGTATCTATGTTTTCAACCTGATCTAGAAGTGGTTGCCATATAGAATAGAAGTTGAGGGCACAGCCTTTTGTAACATAGTGGATATTTTCTAAAGTCAAATGGTGCAGAAGATCTCTGATCCATTGGCTGAAAGTTGGAAATCTGTCTTTCCATTTAAGCAGTATGAGCCTTCTAGCCAGTAACGGCAAAGCCTATCATGTTTTTATTACTAGGTTAGATGTCAAGTCAACGTTAAAAACATGTTTCTTCTCATTGGCTTTCAGTTCTGAGTAGAGGACACACGACAGGTATAAGACTGTACTATTCATTCATTATCTTACCCGCTTTATCCCTTGCGGGGTCACGGGGGTCTGCTGGAGCCTATCCCAGCTCATTTTAGGTGAGAGGCAGGGGTTACACCCTGGACAGGTCACCAGTCCATCACAGGGCCACATAGAAACACACAAACCATGCTCACAATCACACTCACACCTACGGGCAATTTTAGAATCATCAATTAACCTAATATGCATGTTTTTGGACTGTGGGAGGAAGCCGGAGTACCCGGAGAAAACCCACGCAAGCACGGGGAGAACATGCAAACTCCACACAGAAAAGCCCCTGCCGGGCCTGGGAGTCGAACCGGGGACCTTCTTGCTGTGAGGCAACAGTGCTAACCACTAAGCCACCGTGCTGCCAAGACTGTACTACTATTTTGAATTTGTTACTTAATGCTTTTGATTATATTTTCCTGATTTTAAAAGATGTTTTGTTATGACTGTAAGACACTATTTATAAATGGGATACTGTATATAAATAAATGTGACTTTTCTCTACAGAACATTAAGCTTCAAAATAGTGCAAGAACACGCAACACATCTACAAAGTTTACAATATTTATATTTATTTTTTATAACAATGATACCATCTTTGTTTCTCATTATAACCATAGTGCCCTGATTACAAAATTTAGAATATTGGTACGTCCATTTGAAAGTTCTTTAAAAAAAAAAAAACTTCATATTACAAAAACACGAAAGAGTTAGAGAAACAGATTTTGGGACATTTTGCCCAAGCCATGAAAAACAGCTGTGCAGTAAACATACAACACATAATATTTACAAACAAAGACCTTAGCAGATCTCTGCCACCTGGCTATGGTAAGATAAAACTAATTTCCATTGGGACCATTTTTATTACAAATGAAAGGTAAGAAGGAAGTCAATTTTGATTATTCACTAAAATTTCCAAACATTGCTAGCATTTCCTATTTAGGGGTTTTATCAATGTGTACTGAGAACTATATTATAAAATCGGCACACGGTAAATACTGTATTCTGTAAAACACTTCTTCATTACTGATCAACGTTTCTGAAGCTGAAAGTTTAAGTCCTCAGCGGTAAAACGAGTCCAGATATAGTGCATCGTAAAAACAGTCTGGTCAACGACGGAAGAGAAAATGTGCAGTCGTGATTTTTATTCTATTTACTATTCATTGTTGTTTCCTAACATTCAACAGTGACCGGTGCGTCTAACTTAAGAAACTCAAGAAACATGCCGTCCATTGCTAGAGATTTGTTTTAACACGTCATTAACCGGCCCATGGCACGACCTCTCTTCTAAAGGAAACCAGTGAGAATAACAGGAACAACATTAATATTTTCACACCAACACGTTTCACATGCAAACGTCTGATCTCAGGACAGAATCAGAGCCCGGTTGGGAGGATGGGATTTCAGCGAGCGAAGGTAGTGTCTTGCTTTCTCTGTCATGATGAGCTGGTCTTTAGTTTGCCCGCAAACAACCGTCTCCCACTCTTTGGTCATCTAGGAAAGGAAAATGAAACGGCTTCAGTTTTACGTTAAATTGCCACGTGAAATACTTTCCAGGGATCGTGCAGGTGGACTCACGGGAACGAGCGGCACGGCACCAGGAAATATGGCGCTGTCGCTGGGGCCCAAAAGGAATCCCTGATCCAAAATATTTTCATGCTGCTTGCTGCCGAACGACGAGGAGTTGAGGGTCAGCGTCACAGGTTCTTCCTGAGGCCAAAGCAAGAATACGAGAAGCAAACAGTTAGGATGCTTTATATCTAAACTGAAAAAAACAAACAAACAAACACACACACACACTTCACCTTGATGCTGTTTTTGGCCTCCGTTTTCATGGACTTGCGTTTGGATGTCACCTGGCAGTCCACGACATCTAGAGCCAAAGATTTCCGCACTTTCTTCATCGGAGGGCGATTCTGGAGTTTTATAAATAAATACAATGAACAGGAATACCAACGGTGCATTTTATGTTGACGTCAACGGCTAAAGTAAAACTACTAAATGTACAGTAATCCCTCGTTTTTCGCGGGGTTACATTCCAAAAAGAACCCGTGATAAGTGAAATCTGCAAAGTAGCAACCGTTATTTTTTTTACAATTATTATACAATAAGTCCAGTAGGACAAAAATGGCGCGTATTTCACTTCTCTTGACTTCACCTTCCTCTGCGTTTTGGGCCCGACCCCAAGCACCTTTGTCATTGCAGAACGTTTTTGTCGACATTATGGGTTTTGGAGAAAATTTGCAAACTTAAATTTGGCAAGCTGTTTTACGTACATGTACAGTACATATTAAACTGTAACGTTATTGACACACAGGAAGTGAAGAAGCGGGGAGACTGTTTAGCCAATCAGAATGCAGAACACAATCAACAATGCAAATCCGTGAAGCAGCGAGGGATTACTGTAATTAAATGAAGGGCTACGACTGAGCTCATCACAACCAAGGAAAAAAGACAGAAAAAAAATAAAAATTGAGAAAACATTTTGCACCAACTTCTTAAAAGTCCCTGTAAATACGTCTTCTGCAAAGAATTTTGTAATCACAGACCTAAACTCCTTAATTGCTTATTTTTTTTAACTTGTTTTGTAATTTAGTCTTGAAGTGAAAGTGCACCGACCATTTTAAGCATGTTCCACATCAACAATTTAGCTAAAAACACTAGCATGACCTTAATATTACACGAGTAAAGGACTCAATAACAAAAAAAAGGAGGCAGAAACACAAATGGAGTCTATAAGTGTGTTTGCACTAGCCGAGGTTCAGGGTAAACCCACCAGACAGGAACCACTAACCGGGCCGACGCCTCCTCATTTACACTGTAGCGCCCACAAGAACCATATCTTCACAACATGAACCTGAACCTCTTCATCCGTCTATCGTTTGTTGTCCTGTAATCTCCATCAAATTTACTTACACCAACATGTTTCAGTCCCAGATTGTTTGAGTTCTATTTCTGCGGAGGAAGGAACTATTTTATCCCCATAAAAAAAGGTTCTGGCCTTTTTTACAACACTTGTATTTAAATTTTTTTTTATAATCCTTTTTGAAGCAGGTGGACATAGAGTTAAATACCCACATGGATTACACGGCCCAGATGTATCGACATGAGTGCCGTCCTAGAAAGATGTGACCGAGGGAGTTCTCTTCCTGCTAGTTTCACTCTCTGCGCTTCTGACTGGTTCGTTATGTCTACCACTATAAGAAACATCTACCAGCTCTTATAAAAAGACACCAAAATAATGTGAAGTACAAAAATGCCCCCCTCCCCCACTCACCATGGTTTTACGCCTCTGCTCTGGTGGCGTTGAACACACAACCAAGTTGATTCCTGCATCTCTCAGAATGACCTCATTTATATCATCTTCAAGGTTTGGTGTCTGGGGCTGAGAAAAAAAGAAAGAAAACGTTTTGAAGAATTTAAAAAGGTATATCGAAGTGGGAAAAAAGGTTAACGAACACCAATTAAATAAAAGCTTCAGCGTAACCGCCGACGAAGCTCACCAGAGGCTGAAGAGCACCGTACTTCTCCATGGCATTTTTGAAGGGCGTTGGAGTCCGCGGGGTCGTGCAGAGCTCAGACTTGTGGTTCGGTGTCACAAATCTAATTTGGAAACAGAAAAATAAATACATTTAAAAAAAAGTAAAATTGCCCCTTTTGGAAGCAACGTCAAACAGCCACTTTTGCTGGAGTCAGTTTAGAGCCGATTCTGAGTCGTTTGTTCAGACATGTCCGAACAAAAGAACAAACAACTTTAGTTTGCCTTAACAGAGGGTTGTTTTTGTTTGTGAACGCTCGCTCCTGTGCTCAATAGCACTTCCAAATGTCAACTGTTATTTACCAACGCTAATAAAAACAAGATCTATAGCTGCTGTTTGAAGGGAAACTCAACTATCAATTCTAACAAACCTGTTTAATAATGAGGATGCAAACTGTTTTTAATTTAATTCAGCTTAAAATTCCCACTGTGAGAGATGTTTCCTGCAGGGCTTTGGTGAGGTTTCACAAACATTGGCTGATATTTATGAATGCTGGCACAAACACAATTCATCCTTGATGTTTGAGTGAAATCTAGAAACACAAATGTGAAGCTGAAACACGCAAGTGGAGTTGAAAACAGTTGTGAGTCTCCTTTTCTGCAGTGTTCACAAACATCAACTGCTGATTTTATAAAGATTAAAAGTTGGTATTCTGATGTTCCCATTACACAGTACAGAGAGGCGGTTTCTTCCTCCAAACACCAATGATGGAGGATTTTGGAGTCCATTATTTGATCTTTTAATTTATTTCTAGTTCCAAGTTTGGCACCAACTCAGAACTAACAGTGCATGTGTTATTGCGTTAAAGGTCTAACTAAGACCCAAATGTACAGGACGAATGTGGCGGGGGAAAACATACAAAAGACATTTTCTAGAACTTCGTATAATTAGTTTTTAATAGTACATTTAAATTTAAGTGTGTGCAACTCATTAAAGGCTCAACAGTTATGAGTCAGAGAACCATAACAACGTTGTTGAATGAGATACTTTAACACAATTGTATATTTGACAAACTGAAAAGGGGATCTCTCACGACACATCACGAGCCGAGGACGACTTACGCAGAGGTTTCTCTCATTGTGTGGGGGGTCTTGTCTCGCTGTAGCGGCGTGGTAACGGTGGCTTTCTGGCTGCAGACCGGCGTGGAGGTGAGTGAAGGGTTCTCCAGGTCGTGACTGTCCAGCTTAGTCCACATATTGAGGAACTGACCAAAAAACAAAAGTCAAATTTGAAGAGACATTTGAATATCCTTACTGACAAAAACAAGAAGGAAAAGAACAAAACAAAGCAGGAGATTTGTATATTATAACTGCAGACTCAATCATTACTTTACTTCTGGGACACAGCATTTTTTTCTAGGTCGCTACGATGTAATATGACTATATTTACCAAACCTCTGTTAGTTAATATCTCATCCAACTTGGCTCACATGTCACCTTCACTCAGGTCAAGCAGACAAGCATCTGTAGCCAAGCAGCTTGTTCTGTTCCCATTATTAACTTTTTTTAAGACACAAACTTGTCACCTAATCAGTAACCACTTCATAAGACATCAGGAGCATTGAGTTAGTGCTCACTTGTGATGGCGAGAAGGGCAGGATTTTGACAGGAGTGCTCTTGGGAGTCTTGAGGAGACTGGCGTCTGGGGACAGGTTGACGCGCCTGCGGCTGCGGCGGGTCAGGATGGAGGGCGGCGTGATCCCTCCGGGAGAGATGGGGATGAGCTCTCCCTTGTTGCCTTTGCTCAGCTCCTGCAAGGCGCTGCCCTCCAGACGGAACTGGTGGCGCTCCGGGCTGGGACTGTCCTCGGGCAGGTCAAACGCTGCAAGGTTGCACCAGCCGTCAAGGTCCTTCATGCAAAAGGAGACACTTTATGTTAGGGGTGTAACGATACACTAATCTCACGATACGGTACGATACACGATATTGAGGTCACGATAACGATACGATATTATAGCAGTATTTTTTTTTTTAACAACCTTGAATGAGGAACATATGACTGGAAAGAAATGGTCTTTTATTTGAAAGACACAAAATACAAAACAATGCTGTGTATTAGCCCTATTGTTACAGTTTGTAAGGCTTTATAACTGTTTAAGTTTTAAAGAGAAAGCCAGGCCAACCATTTTCCACAAACTGAACTAAAAGTAAATGTTTACATCTTTAAATTAAATAGAATGCTGCACTGATGCATACATTTGTGACATAAAAATTAGGTAAATTAACAAAAATGGAAAGCATGAATCATTACGTAATTAGAGTTCTTATGTGTGGCATCGTTTCAGTCTGTGCTGATTCACATACCCCATCCACCATGTCCAACACTTCCTTCAGTGCTGGGCCCGTAGGGGAGAGAAATCCAGATTCATCCACCACCCAGTTGGTGCTGCTCATCTCTCCCGTGTTGTCCACTTCAGTATTGGGGCTTAAACTGTCCTTTGGTGAAGGGACGTTTGATGGCGCCGCTTCACTCACGCAGTGTTCAGCTGAATCTGATGCTTCCTGCATCAAGTTGGATAATATTCATGGATGATTACTGTTTTTGCAACACAGATAACATCAATGGTTTAAACTGGGACTGGTGTATTTTTTTCAAAAATAGATGCAATTGGCTACTTACGGAAAGCTCTGAGAGGTGAGTTTTCTGCTCCTTGTCCTGGGAGCAACTAGCCGCCAGCACATCTTTATTAACGCGAGCCAAAATCTCTTCGAGTTCATTTGGCCTCAAAACTTCCCCGGCATAGAATCCCATCTCTAACTTGCGTTTGATAGTCGAATTCCAGTGATTCTTCACAGCATTGTCCGTCCTGTTAAATGACATTCTTTCTTTAAAAACAGGTAACACTTCATTCACAAAACCAGCCGTGCTATCAAGAGCTGTTTCAATACCAATGAAAGTATCAGAAATACTGGAGTTCTGCATTTAACATGTATCTAACATATATTCTGTATTTGATGTTAATTTAAAACGTTAATGTTTAATTTGTTAATGAAATAAAAAAAATAAACAATGGTATCAAATCAGTACTCAGTATTGGCCAATACTCAAAGCTCTGATATCAAGAAAGAAAATTAAACAGATTCCAAAACAACTCTAGTGCTTTCAAGCTCATGTTGTGGAGGTGACAACGTGTATCGCGATATTGGGTTATTAATATTAATCTATTGTGTTGACTAGAAACTTGCATCCGACCGCGACTGCACCTCGACCCGGGGACCAAAATCTTCCTCCGCTCAGAAGAAACTAGTCCCGTTTTGTGGTCCCGTTTTGAACTCTGAACTTTTACTGATGTAAGTCTGGTGTAGAGTTAAGCCTTACCTTATTACATTAAACCTTTTTCGGGTCGTGAGTAGGATAAACACGCGGGCAACTTCTGCTGAGTTCCAGTGTACTTTAATTTCCGCTCAACAGCGTAGGATTTTAGAGCATCAACACAGCACCTAGTGCTGTATCGCTCCGCACAATCTAAAACATACTAAGAACTACAGATAAACTGACTATAGTCCCTGATTTACATCAGAATATAAAGAATATATTTATAAAATAATGAACCCTGAATTACCAAAATAAACTTCTTAACAAAAATAAATCTCCTCTTACACTTATAAGGTGAACATGAATCAATCTGTTTTATGATGTAAAATTGTATGTATTTATTTACTTTTATTTATTTATTTAATTTTAGTTGTTACATTAGAAAGAAAAAAGTCAAATCATACATGAGAGAAACTATTCAGTTTGTGGCAAAATATTTGTATTTGTATGAAACTGAAGATGCATAATGCAAAACTGACATTTACTTTTAGTTCAGTTTGTAGAAAATGGTTGGCCTGGCTTTCTCTTTTAAACTTAAACAGTTATAAAGCATTACAAACTGTAACAATAGGGCAAACACACAGCATTGTTTTGTATTTTGTGTCTTTCAAATAAAAGCCAATTTTTTTCCAGTCATATGTTCCTCATTCAAGGTTGTTAAAAAAAAAATAAATACTGCTATAATATCGTATCGTATCGTTATCGTGACCTCAATATAGTGTATTGTACCGTATCGTGAGATTAGTGTATCGTTACACCCCTAGTAACTAGCGGGTATCTGTTCACCTTCCAGGGAGCAGCTTGGCAATTTCAGCCCAGCGATTTCCAAGCAAGCTGTGAGCTTTGTAGATGATGAGGTCCTCTTCAGCTGTCCAGGACGACTTCTTCACGCTGGGATTGAGGTGGTTGTGCCAGCGCTCTCTGCACTGCTTACCCAGTCGTCCCTTGAGATGCTTGGCGACCAGTGCCCACTGTCTGTTACCATAGAGACTCACGAGCTCTATAACCTGGAGAGAATTTAGTTTAATTCAACATTATGTTCACTAATCCCACTAAATATTGTGTGCTTCGAGGTCCTAGCTGAGACACCACCTACTTTCTCATCCTCTTCTTTGGTCCAAGGCCCTTTAACCAGCTCTGGATCCAAGACCTTAAACCAGCGGTGCTGACACTGGTGTTCAGTGTGATCCTATACAAAATAAGATTACAGAGTTTTCAAAAAAAGGTGTCTTTTTCGCAAAGTAACCAAGGATGCCTTAGATTTGAAACAATCAGACTGACCGGTAAGTAACTCGCAATATGTTTCCAGTCATTTGGTCCGAGTTTCTGAACCAGTGTTTTCAGCTTGTCGTCCTGTAAACATAAATCATGTTATGCTTGCTGTCCCACAAAGCCGGGGCTTATTGTACTGAGACTATGGCAAGCCGTTTTAACATTTAATGGCTAAGTTTGACTACCCGGAATTAACACTGCAAATATCTACAACTGCATTTTGACTAGTCGTAATTACATTGTGACTAGTCAGAATTGTCATTCAAGATATCTATAACGTAATTTTGACTAGGCACAATGGAAGTTAAAGATATCTCCAGTTTGAGATATTTCTAATTCATTACAGATATCATTAACTTGATTACAGATATCTACAATTAAATTATGACTATCCATAATTCCAGTTCAAGAAATCTACAACTTCATTCTGACTAGTCAAAACTTAATTTAACATATCTAAAAAGGACGGTGTAGAATATCTTGAACTGAGGGGAAGTAAAGATATCTTGAACTGGAATTATGACTAGTCAGAATTAAATTGTAGATATCTGAAACTGGAATTACAGCTAGTCGTAATTCAGTTGCAGATATCCGTAATTCACATTGCAGATATCTGCAACTGAATTGTAGATATCTGTAATTATAAACGCCACAAACATGACTGGCAAAAGTGACGTATTTGTCCTGGGCAGAATGACGTTGTGGATATCTGAAATAACAATTGTGGATAGGAAGCATGTAATTGTAGATATCTGAAATACTCTTTTTGACTAGGAAGAATTGAATTGCAGATATCTGCAATGCATATCTAGTCTAGCTGTTAAACATTAAAATGGCTTGCCATACTGAGACAGGTCACAACAATCACCTCCTCTTGCGTCCATTTCACCTTGACTTTCCCACCCTCCCTGGGGTCAGCCACATCACTATCCATGTCTTGCAGCACGACCTCTTCTCCATCCTCTCTGGAAACACAGAGCAGAGCATCCATGACTGCTGACGTCACAGAACATCCATGACGACTGACGTCACAGAGCATCCATGACTGCTGACCTCACAGCGGTCCGAGCGGCCGGTGTTCTGCCAATTTCTGCTGCTTTGCCAAAAAATGCTACCTAATGGTTTTCTACCTTTGTAGAGCTACAATTTTACTGTGTTTTACTCCCTAACCCACTTCCTTTCCCCCCAAGTGGTCCTTGTCTCTTGCCAGGCCGTCATTGTAAATAAGAATGTTCTTAATGACCTGCCTGGTTAAATAAAGGCCAATAACTGAATGAATATCAAATAAAGCAACAGAATTGTTGTTGTTTTTTTCTCTTTGTCATATAATGTTCACAGAGTGTAATGCAATTCATGTCATGGGTAGTGTATTTTAAAGGATCAAATACTCAACATCCCATATTATCAATTTTACATCGTGCAAGAAATGATAGACATGAAAAACAAACTTTGAAAATAGACTGCGCATGCGCAGAACCACAAAGTATCAGTTGTGTACGGGGAGCGAGGATCAGAACACCGGTCCACTGAGGTTTATGGGGCAAATAACAACTTCACCGCAGGGGACACACAGTGTGGCATCACAGCAAACCTTAGCGTATCAATTATCTCCGTATTGTGGATGAACAGAAAGCACATTCGCGTTTAAATGAAATCCTAGAGTCTGGTTATTGATTCGGGAAAAAGGGCGGCAGCCGCGAGTCAGTATTAAAAGAATCAATGCGAGACTTATCATGAAACATTTTAGTTACAACTGAGTGAATAACTTCAAAAAAGTGTTTCGTTAAGCAAACAAAGCAGAGAGGCTGTCCGGCTGTTTGAAGCAGACAGATGGGTCTTACCCGCGCTGCCACCAAGACATTTCCCTCTCTTCCTGTTAGACCACAGCTGTCCCGCCGCTCCGCCTCATGAAACTACTCCAACAACCACACACACTGGTACAATAACAATATCCCGGCCGGGTCGGTGCTGCTGGGGCGGGCTGTGAGCTGGAACGGAGATGTTGGAGGTGGTAAACAAATGAGCGCCACGTCTGAGCAGAACCGCGACCCGGGCTGGTCGCGCTCCTCGATTTATATCTCGCGCTCATCCGTCTCCAGCCGCCGCAGCGATGACGTGAGGCGCAGGGGATGCGTGCGCAGAGCCGGATACGAAACTGTCTTCCGGTGGGACCTTCAAAATAAGACGTTTTATGTCAGGTGCTTACAGGACTGTCTTTGGATCAAGGGAGGGTGAAGGGAGAAAAGAAGGAATGAAGGAAAGAAGGAAGAAATGAGGAAAGAAGGAAGGAAGTATGAAAGGGAGTAAGGAAGGGAGAAAAGATGGAAAGAAGAAAAGAAGGAAGTAAGGAAGAAAGGAGAAAAGAAGGAAGGAAGTAGGAAAGGGAGTAAGGAAGGGAGAAAAGATGGAACGGAGGAAGGGAGAAAAGATGGAAGGAAGGAAAGAAGGAAGTAAGGAAGAAAGGAGAAAAGAAGGAAGGAAGTAGGAAAGGGAGTAAGGAAGGGAGAAAAGATGGAAGGGAGGAAGGAAGGAAAGAAGGAAGTAAGGAAGAAAGGAGAAAAGAAGGAAGGAAGTAGGAAAGGGAGTAAGGAAGGGAGAAAAGATGGAAGAGAGGAAAGAAGGGAGAAAGAAAGGAAAGAATGGAGAAAGGCAAAGAAGGGAGGGAAGAAGGAAGGACTGGATAAAATAAGGAAAGAAGGAAGGAAAAGCAAAGAAGGTAATAAAGGAAAGAATGACGGAAGGGAGGTAGGAAGAAAAAAGAGTAGAGGAGGGTAAAAAAGGAGGAAAAGAGGAAGGGAAGAAGGAATGAGAGAGCATGGCAGGAGGAAAGAAGGACAGAAGAATTGGGTCATTTTGACCCAAAGACAGTACAAGGGTTAACCACAGCTAATGCCAGAGTAAATAAAATAAATACTCAGAAATAAATTAATAAATATCGAACATTTTAAACTTTAAAAAATAAACTTATCTCCTAATTTATTGATTTATAAAAGTGTTTTTTTTGGGGTTTTTTTTTGTTTATTTCGAACATGTATAAAAAACAAGAAAAAAGATAAGAAAACAAATACAGAAAAAAACCAACATCAAAACACATAGTTCAGTTACATGTTCGAAAAGGAGTGGGGGGAAAGTATAAACGTATTTAATCCCACCGCCTTTATTTTTTATACTATACACTAATTTGTATAAATATATATAATTTTTACAAAAATAACCTGTTTAATACAAGATGTAAGCTCTATCATAAATATAATATAACTATGATATAAATATAATACGTATATCTAAGTATATAAGCATACAAAGACAACATGACAAAATAGCAGAACACACACAGTTGGTGATCTTTAAACACAAATAAATAGACTCAAATAAACTATTTCTTTATATGTTTTCTTAAATTGTTTTATGTTTGTATATTCTTTTAACTCCAAATTCAAACCATTCCACAGTTTAATTCCACAAACTGATACACAAAAACTTATTTTTGTTGTACGCACAAATAAAGTACATACACTAAGTTTCCTATAGCTATATTCTGTATGTGTTTTGTCATTTTTAAATTTCATATAGGTATTTCCATCAATCTGCAATTTTTTATTATTGATTTGAGTGTAAAATTTCTTCAGTATTTTGGTCATGAGGTTTGACCTCAGTCAAGGCATTTGTCACCGTTGTTATTAAATGAAATCTGCTTTTCCCACACCTTGAAAACACCCGGCCTTTTAATAAATACAAAAAGTTTAAGTAATTAAATAAAAAAAGGGACAAGGAATGCAAAACATGACTTTATTTTATTGCAAAGTATAACAGTAATGCAAACGTCTTCATGTTTAGATGATGTATAGGAAACTATAAACTTACAAAACAAATGGCTTTGAATCAAAGAAAAAACAGATTAAAACAATTTAAGAGTACCAAATCTTAAATATGTATACTTTAGTTTAAACTTGAATATAAAGAGTTAAAATAACCCTTACGACACTTTAAAAAAAAAAACATTTTCCTATCCAGACTGATGAGCCACTCAGTCTCCAGCTGGTCCAATTAACAATCAGCTTCAGAAGGTTTAAAACCCACCTGAAAGTAACGTGGTGTTTGAAAGCCATGGACACAATGGAGAAAACTTCTTTCACTAAAGGTATTTGTTTTTAGTTTTCTGAAAATGTCTTAATTTATAGCTGGGACTTAATTCCTAATGGTGATTAAAATCTTTCCATCTAGATATGGAAAGCTTTGACTGCTCATCTCCATCAGAGTTTGACAAGAAGTTTTTTGGCGAACAGAGTTTGACGTCGACATTGTCTTTCGACCCCATGTCTACATCAAAGACATCAAATGATGCAGCAGCTGATGGCTCTGACTGCAAGATTTCTGTAGTGGCTTCTCTTTGCCTATCAACGGACACCATTTCTCCTTGTCAGAGGTTTTCGTTGCATAGGATCAACACTCCGACTGGTAACTGTACCATGGCCCCGCCATCACAGGAGAAAGCCTCCACTCCTCAGTATCCCCAGATACTCATTAAAAAGCCAGAAAACGCAACTAGTTTTGATCGGTCATATAGTGATCTCACTGCCTCACAAGTTTCATGGGATGTTTCTCTGATTAACGTGGAGAGTAGCAGTCCCAGGATCTGGATGGAATCAAGCACGCAGGAGCAGGCGTTGAGTCCAAATCTGCTCCAATGTGCAAAAGCTGAAGTTCCGCTGTGATTTTTACCTGAGGGGTGATGACAAGAACCCTAACATCAACATCCTTGAAGTTCTGTTTGCAGTTCCCTGTGGCTACAATCATCGGGGTGGACTATCAATTTTTAAATGACTGCCTAATAAACGAGTGAATTTTGTGGTTTCTTTTCAGTGTTTTTTTTTTTTTTTTTTTTTTTTTTTAAATAAATTATATAAACTCAATGCACTTTCTGGTTGTCATACATGAATCCAAAGCCTTCTTGGTCAGCTTGTGGTGTATGTGGATCACGATGGTGTGAATTGGGGCTCGACATCAATATCGTGCTCCTGCAAGGAGAAAAGTAAATTTAAAACGATAAACTTGATGTCATGTGTGGGTTTTTTTTTTTTTTTTAATAAACAGCACTCACTTGGTTTAGTTTCTTGAATTCTACAACCTGGAAAAAGATGCGTTCCAAGATGTGCTTGGCATCCCTCTGCTCTTTATCCAAGTTGGGCGTCACATCAAGAATTTCCCCACATTTGCGGACATAGAACTCCAGATCTTCATCAGTGCCTGGGAATGAAATGGTTACTGAGCACTCGTGCTCAACTATTACTAGCCTTCTACCAGAAAAATGTGCTGGTCTTACATTTATTGGTAAGCTGTGCCAGGCGCACCTTCTCTGACGAGAACGTTTCATCTAGATTGAACAGATCCAGCATAAGAGGAGGAAAATCATCTATGGCAGGTGGAAAGACCTAAAAGGAAAAAACACCCCTTTTTATAGATTTTAATTTGAGACAAACTCTGGTTTGTTTTGGTTGCACAATTCTAGAAATGTAGATGTTAAACATTGACACTTACAGCAGGCTGAAGTGCAGGCAGAGGGGTCTCGAACTGGGGTGTGATCAGCGTAAGTGTCTCATTTTTTACATCAAGTTGCTTATAGGTACTGCAGAAATAAATTCCATACAATTACAATGAAATAAACGTCATGAATGTAAATATAAGTGTATTTAGCCTCGCTACCTTATGACTTGAGGTAAAGTGTCGACTGATTGATTGAACAAAGACATGTCAAAGAGGGAGGTGAAGTCTCTGGGGTTTTCATCTCCCTCTTGCAAACACCCTCTGAGCTGTTCTGACAAACATCCTGTGTCTGGCAACATGGAGTAATCTGCGATCTATGGCACAAAAAAGATCAAAACGTAGATGAGCTCATTTAATCTTTTTTGGGGGAGACCGTCTTATAAAAGTAATTTACATAATATACCAACCTCTGGATTTTCTGCATCAATCTGGTTCAGCTGAACATTATCAGTCATGAGCCACTGAAGTACAACATCCTGGGATGAAATCAACCAGACACTCAGCAAACTGTCCAGGACAGAGTTTCACCCTTCTGATGTAGTTAAGATTTTTAAATGTCAATTTAACTCACCACGATTTTATTGTTCTCATCTTTGTCTATGTACTGATCACTGAACATGTGGCAGGAACCCAAAACAACCAGTCTGCCAGACTGCTATATAAGAAAAGCAAAATCATCAGTGTCTTATAGATGTAGATTAACAAATAGTATGGTCAGAAAAATCAGAATGAAAAATCTACAGACCTTTCCTTGGTAGAAGGCCAGGATGGGCCTGTTGAGCGGGAAGCAGACAGAACCAGTGGAAAGAACAGCCACGGCAGGCTTTATCACACTCAGCGTGGCACCATATGGGTACACAAATGTTAGAGGCCTGAATAAATGAAGGACATGAAAGCTTAATTATTTCCTTGTGGTAAGTATATACTTGGGGTAGAAAACAGTTCTGTAAAAGCAAATCATTTACTGTGTATTGTTTCCAATATTTTCATCTTCAGAGATTCCAGTGACCACTTTCCCAGCGGCCCGACTGATCGCTCTGAACAACAGGGGAGATAATTATCACTTCAATGAGAATCAGGATATTCAAATTAGGTCAGATTTAGTTACTTTATTGCCTATATGTGAGAACACCGGTCAATTGAGTGAAAACTGTGTATAAAATGCATCTTTCCTGGAGAACATCAGACCTGTTTAGTACACCATCAGACACCAGCGCCTCCTTAGGATGGAAGTATTTGTAGTATGCATTCCTCACAACAGCATCTGTAATAGCAACAAAGAGGCATAAAATACACAACACGTGACAAAATAGAGCGTTTGTAATAGTAATTCTAATGAAAAAGAATGTTCTTTTTAAAGAAAACTTTAATATACACCATTGTTGACGATAATTCCAAACTCCTCCAGAAGAAAGTTGATATTCGTGTCATATTTCATTTCCCCTCCTTCGCCGAGCATGACCAGCACATTTCCCCCTCCATCCAGGTAGAGCTTCAGAGCCTCCAGCTGCAGCACAAACACAGCAATGTCAAAGGCAAGGCAAGTATGTTTGTATAGCACAGTTCAACAATGTGATTCAATGTGCCTTACAGAGACATTAAAACATCAAATACTAAAAAATAAAAAGCATGATTTCAAATTCAAGCAAAAAGAAAGAACAATAGATACAATCTGTAGTTAAAATATGATCAAGTTTTGAAAGTCAAGCTTAAAAGTATGAGTTCTGATTTGAAGCTTTATTCAAATGCAGCTGAGAATAGGTGAGTCTTTGACCTCAACTTTAATAAATTGAGTGTTTCAGCTGATCTGAGGCTTTCTTGGAGTTTGTTCCAGACATGTGGAGCATAGAAGCTGAACGCAGTTTCTCTGTCTGGTTCCGACTCTGGGAACTGATAAAAAAAACGGATCCAGATGACCTGAGGGTCATTGTATAGACTCTAACAACGTTAAAACTACTATGAATGTATGCATCTATATATAGGCATACATATACAAATGTGCAAACACACATTTGAACATATAGAGCCCCTTGTAAATAAATCTACATAAATAAATGAATCTGTTTTCAATTAACGTACCGGTACACAAAATAAATAAATCAATGACACCAAGAGACTGAACAGTAAAGCCAGTGATGTTGTGGGAGTGAAGTTGGACCCTCTGACAGGTGTCTAAGAGGACAATACTGTCCAAGCTGCATGTGATCTTGGACAAAGTGTCCCGCCCACTCCACGACATGCTGGACAGCTACAGGAGCACATGAGTATGAAAGTATCTAAAGTTTATCACAAAATCTGCCCTATTACCACCTAAAAAACATTGCTAGAATTAAAGGGATTCTGTCTAAACAAGACATGGAAAAATGTATTAATGCATTTATTTTCAGTAGGTTGGATTTTGCAATGGTATCTCTACAGGCCTTAACAAGAAATCTATCAGGCAGCTGCAGCTGATCCAGAACGCTGCCGCCAGAGTCCTTACAAACACCAGGAAACTGGACCACATTACACCGGTCATGAAATCACTACACTGGCTTCCAGTGAGTCAAAGGATAGAGTTTAAAATCTTACTGCTGGTCTACAAAGACCTGAATGGTCTTGGACCAAAATCCATGGTTGATCTGTTAGTTCCTATGAAGCTCCCAGACCCCTGAGCTTCATCTGGATCTGGTTTGTTGTGGTTTCCAAGAACCAGAACCAAGCGAGGTGAGGCAGCGTTCAGTTATTCTGCTCCTCACCGGTGGAACAAACTTCCTGTAGACCTGAGGTCTGCTCCAACTGTAGATCCTTTAAATCAGGCCTAAAAACATTACTGTTTATTCAAGCATACTCCTAAATTAAATACTTACCTGCTGGACTCTACTGCCTTTATTTTTAACAGCTTGTGCTTTTTGTTATTTTACTTCCTTTCTTATCATGTTATTCATAATTTTATTCAATCTTATTTGTTATTTACTGTCTAATTGTGTCTTGCCGCTTTTAATGTTGATGTAAAGCACTTTGAATTACCATGTGTTGAATTGTGCTATATAAATAAACTTGCCTTGCCTATGAGGCTGATCACACCTAAATGCACCAGAGAGCATCACAGGAAATCATTCCTTCCCGTGGCCATCAAACTGTGCAACTCCACTCTAAGTGCCAGGCACTACGAGTCAATGGGTTTACCGTGGACTCTTAATAGTGTGCAATAACTTCTTTGATGTGCAATATTCTATATTCAACTGTTGTAAACTGTTGTGTTATCACACTGTAGATAAATAAGCTAAATGTAAATGTATATTTTAGTGTTTAGACATATTTTATTTCATATTAGTGCTTATGTTTAAATGTATTAATATATTGTATAATTTTCTACTTCTTTAAGACTTTTGAATGGGAGCATCTGTAACTAAACGCAATTTCCCTTCGGGGATCAATAAAGTATTTTGGATTCTGATTAATTTCTTTAATTCATTTACCAAGCGCCTTTGCAGGGCCTCAGTCTCCTGGTTACATTGTAATATATATGTGCCTGTCATCTGTGTAGCTATGGTGACTTATTTTGTTGTTGTTTATAATCTGTGTAAGTCGGAGCATGTAGATGTCAAACAGGAGCAGTCCCATGATGGAACCTGAGCAGACATGTCATTCTTGTCTGCTAAGATGTAAAGTTGTCTATTGACACAAAGTTCATCCGCAGAAATTTAAAAGCAGCACAAAGTAATTTCAGGTTGGTTGTAACTTTCCAATTCCTACCACCAAAGTCTTGTGTAACTTTACGTTGCTAAAAATATGACTACCCACAAGTTTTGTTTTCTCATTAATTTACCTCTAATGCTGTGAACTTCTCCCTCGGGCCAGCAGTGATCCACAACTTGACACCTTTCAACTTCTCCACAGAGAGTTCTTCCTTAAAACTGGGGGTGAGAAGACATGTTTTGCTAATATTGATCTATAAATCAAATTGCCATATACAATAGTATAAAGTAACCAGATACATGTACTCACAGAATGCAGTTTGGCTCCATCTTGAAGAACTAGAACTACTTGAACAGCACTCATACTTCTCAGAGGGATTTACTTGCCATTTACTACAGTACAAAATGATTAATATTTACGCAGAAAAAGTGTTTATTATCGAGTAATGTGATTATTATGGATAACTGTCAAAAACATCCCCTCCAAATGAATAACCGATGACCTACCGTTCCCTACTTTTAACTGCACAATATTACATGCGTAGAGCAGATTTATAACATTACTGACTCCTGCACCTTGTTATTGTAAATAGCTTGGCACAAACGAGGAGTGTGATAAACAAATAAAATAGGGAAAAATTGTATATTATACTTGCTTAAGATATGTTTAGATATTTATGTGGATATTTATGTAGTATATATTATATGTTGAGAGGGATAGTTATAATTATGTAATATATGTTATATATTTTTTATGTATGTAGCATATATATATTTATAGGGATATTTATGTAGTTTATATAGTGTATATTTATATAGATTTATATAATATTTGTATTTTGTATATATTGATATAATATTTATGTAATATTTATATTTTCTCTATACGTATATGGATAATTATGTGGTAATAGGCATGTTTACGTAGTATTTATATAGACTATATTTATATGGATATTGTGTAGATATAATAATAGCAATAATGTAAATTCATAGAGTTATAAAGGGGTAGGAACTAGGAAAAAGTGTACACTTCTTCCTACTCCTTTTTCGAACCTATGTGCATATGAAGATTTTACTGTTTGTTTTTATTTTTTATATACATGTTCGAAATAAATTCATTCATTCATTCAAATTCATCCAAACTGTTATAACCTACTTAAAGACAGAAATAAATCTTAATGCATCTTTGACCAGCAATCATAGTGTGTTTTATCCTGGTGTACTTGTTACCTCTGGATTCTCCACTGAGCTCGGAGCCTCTTCTGCAGGGATTTATATCCATTGTTCGCGGTAAACAGCTCTCTTTTGGAAGCACTGAAGACGACAGTATTGTGTTGGTCCTTCTCCATTATTTACAAGGTACACACCTCAAAGATGGCTTGATGGGCATCCATACACCTTTAAATAAAACTCCAAGTTAAGACTCCGTTTCCATGATGTGTCTCCGTTAGTACCAAGGGTTTACATTAACACATTCATCTGCCACTATAAACTTATGTTTGAGTACGTAGACGATATTATTGTGTACAGGTTATAGGTGTTGGTGTCCAAATAAAGATGAGTAATCCAGATCCGTCCGCAGCAAAACCTCTGGTTCTGATCATGAGCTAGCGTTAGCCCTGAAGCTACAACGGTGTCTTCATGTACGTTGACGCTTCGCTGCTTGACTTTAAGGCTTTTTCTCTCCGCTTACATCTGAATCGTTTTCATAACTTGTCGATGATAGATCTCACTCACAAAGTCACGTTAACTTTCAGTTTAATGTTGACACATTTCCAGCACTTACCTCAAAAATGTTTTTTTTTACCACGGTGCATTATGGGAGATAGTGGTAACCAAGGGCGCTGACTGCATAGCAACCAGTTACATCCTCAAAGATACTCTCTACAGTTTATTGAACGTCTCTGACATCCTTCATGGATATTATTAGCGGCTTGTTTTGAACCGTTTTAGGTGTATCACAGTAACACGGTTCTTTTTTTTTTATTTAAATCTTGAAATACAATGAAAAATTAATATAGATCAAAGGCAACATACAAATACAGAGATTCCAGCACCAAATTGAAAAGAAATAAACAAAATAATATCAATAAAGGACAAGACAGTTGAAAGTAAATTAAAAAGATCAATTAATAAAAATAAAAACAGCATAATGTGCGAGAGTAAGTTTTATATTAACAAATTCAGCGATTTACAGATGCCGATGGTCTTTTGTGCCTTTGTGTTTTTTGATAAGTAGATCGTCCTCATATATTGTTCAAGTTCTTTTTTTAAGTACAAGGAGTTCAGGCTTTCTGTGGATGAATTTACACTTATGTATGTGCAACTTTGCTAAAAATAGAGACAGATTTATAAAAAAGAAAGCGTCCCTATCTTTGTGATTAAAATTATGAAAACCAAAAATAACATTCTTAAAATAAAGATGAAAATCAGAAAAGACCGAATCAGCAATATACATGTGGAAGTCCCTCCAGAATTTATAAGTGAATAATTCACATGACCAGAATATGTGAGAATATGTTTCAGGATGCCTTTGGCAAAAATAACAATTGACATCTATATCAAAACAAAAAAGATACTTTGATATATCGGTTAATATTTTTTTAGTTATTTGACTTAATATTTTTTATAGAGACAAAAAACTTTTGAAATCATTTAAAAAACATTGGAAAGAGGGCTTCATTTTTTTCTCCACTTACAACAGTGTATATAATATTTAGCCAGTAAGAGAATGACATTAACCAAGAGGGACACTGATTTGTCAACTGTATCTATGTAAAAAATAATATTAGCGATTTTTAATTTTGGAATGTCATTCATTTTTAAAGATAGCCAATTTCTAATTTCACGCCAAAAAGTTTGTGTGTATGCTGCGTTCCATTTACCTCGGAAGTCGGAACTGGGAATGACGTCACAGCCGAGTTATCAGCGTTCCAGTTACAAAGTAGGTAAACAAGTTTGTAGTTCGCATGAAAAATGTAAATTACACTATAGCAGCATATATATGCCGAACAATACTTGTATACGACTGATTTAGTGTGACCAAAACTAGAATGAAGTGCTACGAAATTTTACAGAGCTCTCTTCTACTGTTTACAACCGGGGCAGCCATCTTGGAATGTGAACTCGGGGGTGGTGAAGACTCTCCCACTTTCCCAGTGGGAAATCCCACTTCGAGGGTAGTTCCAGTTGAAAAATTCAACTGGGAACTGGGAAATCCCCACTTCCGAGGACAAATGGAACGCGGCATGAATCCTGAAAGCGCCTGCAGTGGGCGGGGCTTTCAAGATGCAAACTGGAGGGAAACAAGTGCATAGTGTATATCTTTATATATACAGCGTGCACTTCTTCGGTTTCCTCTTCCACTATGGATCACACTTTGGGAAGCCTTCTTTATATTGCAGCGGTGCATTCTCTGAATAAACGCAGGGCTCGGCGCCGTCGGTCCTTCTGGGTCCAGAAAGGGCTGCAAACCCGTCAAGTCGAGGGGGAATTTCATCGTCTGATATCCGAGCTACGTTTCGGCGATGCTCGGTTTCAGCGTTATTTCCGAGTAGACAAGACTGAGTTTGCTGCTCTGGTTAACAGGGTCGGTCCGCGGATCAGCCGCATGGACACCACCTACCGACGAGCCATCGGTCCCGCTGAGAGGCTGGCAGTCTGCCTGCGGTAAGACACACACACCGGTACTACTATTGTTTAAATACAGTTTAAATAATAAATACAAAATAATACATAAATAATCCTATTATTTAAACTGTATTTTGTGATTAATAAGCACGGTTTTTAATGATCAGTTACGTTTTTCACATGAGCAGAGTTCCGGCTAAAAACGGCAGTCAAATCAGCAAAAATGTCAGTTTACTAGAGAAAATATATTAATTCCTAATCAAATAGGTTTGTGTGTGCACAGCTATGCTCGTGTATGCATGTGAATGAGTGTAAGTTTGTTCACATTGGTAAAATAAATGCATTGATGATGAATGTAATCTGTAGCGGGAACAGATTGTGTGGTAGGAACGTATGTGCGTACCGGGTTAGAGGGGGAACATATACGGAAACGGACCAGAAGTATGTATGGGATTGTTGATTTAATTTGATTTATTTTGTACATACATACACATAGTTGAATATTTCCATATATTTGTACACACATGCCCATATAAATATACTTATTTACACTATACTGTCTCTATTAACTGCATCTGCTCTATATCTATGTATATATCTATTTACACATATATTTTGAAAATAAAAGTAAGCACAGAGCTACATGTGTCCCCAGTCTGGATCATTACAGACTGCCTGAGTGTGAAATGTTACATAATCAATATATTCTCATTCAACAGATACCTTGCAACTGGGGATTCGTTTCGCACCATAGCACGCAGCTACCGTGTGGGGCATTCCACAGTGTGCAGTATTGTGGCAGAAGTATCCAGGGCAATATGGGATTGCCTGGTGGAAGACTACATGCCTGTTCCATCTACTGAAGATTGGAGGGCCATTTCAGCTGACTTCTCCCACCGCTGGAACTTTCCAAACTGTCTGGGGTCGGTAGACGGAAAGCATGTAGTGATCCAGTCTCCAAAGAACTCTGGATCCCTCTACCACAACGACCAGGGGACATTCTCTATTGTCCTCTTGGCAGTTGTGGATGCTAAATACTGCTTCCGTATTATCGATGTCGGTGGTTATGGGAGGACCAGCGAGGGAGGGACCCTGGCAAACTCCACCTTTGGTCAGGCACTGATCAATGGTACTCTTCAAATCCCTGAAGACGCCCTGCTTCCAGGAGCTGAACACTTGGGACCACAACCCCATGTGTTTGTGGCAGACGAAGCTTTTCCCCTCCGCAGGGACCTGATGAGGCCTTTTCCAGCAGCCAACCTCTGTCCCAGGAAAAGGGTTTTCAACTTCAGGCTGTCACGAGCAAGGAGGATTGTGGAGAATACCTTTGGTATTCTGTCCTCTCAGTGGGGCATGTACCGGCGGGTCATTGGTATGAGCCCAGAAAATGTGGAGGCATGTGTGAAGGCTACCTGTATCCTTCATAATTTCATCAGGAGAAACAGCAGGACCAGGAGGGAACCAGTGCCAGCGTCAGAGGGGGAAGGCTCAGTGATGCAGGGCTTGAGAAGATCAGCGAGCCACAATGCCCCGCGGGAGGCCATCCGTGTGAGGGAGGTCTACGCTTCATACCTTTCAGCTGAGGGTGCAGTAGCGTGGCAGCCCACGGAATGATCTTCCACCAAAGGTTCTTTTAAGAACCATCCACCAAAGGTTCTTTTAAGAACCAACCACATTAAACTAAGCAGCACATTTTCCTTTTTGTGTTGGCAATTTTTTTTGTTCCTCATTGTCTAGTTCAGAAATATTGTTCACACCATATATAGTTTAGCGTTGTTGTTATTACCAAAGACAGAATCTAATTACAAGTGTCAAAATTTATAATCCCAAATTTTGGCCTTCTAGTAACTAAAGTTTTTATATGCAGTGCAGTCACATTTTCGATGCTCTCTGCTGAACTAATTAATATAGTGTTTAACATGAATACAAGATTATTACCACAGCTATGTAGGGAACATTTTGTCTTCTACCTGCTTATATTGTGTCATTAATTTATTTGCTCACTCTTCCATTACTCAGGTGCTGTATTGACTAAACTAAGTTATATTTGCTGTTACCACATCCATGAAAAAAGGAAGCATTCATTGTTGAACAAGGAACTATTTATTTAAACATTTTATAAAATGTATGAATTTGTTTTTTTTTAAAAACATGGGAGAACAATTTTTTTACACACCAAAAAATTTGCCCTGCTGATCTGCCTGTTTGCAGGTTGCCTCATTTTTTATATTGCTATTTTTTTTTTTAATATTTAGCTATTTATTGGTTATTTTTCTTTTTAGGATATACTTTTTTTTTTATACCTTTTTCATACTTCGTGTGTATTTTGTAAAATTGTTGAGAGTGTGTTTGTTTGCTCCTGCACAAGTAAATTTCTCCTCTGTGGGATTAATAAAGTCTATTCTATTCTATATATCATGCGGTGCAGTTCGAATTTGATTTTGTTTTTCCTCTCAGCTGATAAGGTCTTGAAGTCATGCAGAATGGCATCAAAAAAGAGCTTATCGTGGTCGGGGGGTTCTGCCTGGCTCACCACCTTCTCCACAGCACCATAGCTGGCTCTCAAAAGCAGAAAGGCCGTCATGTGGCCTTTTCTGGGCCCTAGACCTGCCCCTGGAGGCAGATGCTGTGGCTCCGGCTCCGGCTCTGTCCCCTGGCTGGTGGTGGCAGCATCATGCTCTCCCTGAATCTGGCTGGCACTCATGTTGCCGCTGGTAGGTTTCTCCTTCAGGAAGGGGTTGAGGAAGCTCATTATTTGGCTGTATTGCCATGGCCGATGGACTGCTGTCTCAGATCTGCTCCTACACCTCTCCTTGTCTTACTTCCTCTCCCTTCTATATGTGTCCATCAAGCTTTTCCATCTCTTCCTACGGTCATCAACTATACACAACACACAGAAAAATCAATACCTGTCCATCTGCATATATATAAGATTCTGTGTCAAGCATAATTACAATGATATGTATTTGATTTGTAGGCCTACATTGTTTAACTAGCTACATTAATCTATACTTATTTCTTTTTTTTTTTTACGTCACGTGTCACTTACCAGATATGCCAATTGTCTCTGACAATTTTTTCCATGCCTCGTTTTTCTTTTTCAAGTCTCTGTACATCCGAAGTGGAAAACATTTTGCACACCAGATTTTCAGAAAGGTTTGTCGGAGGAGGAAAGCAGCAGCCAAACTTAACAAGAAAACTCCTGCACACCTATGGGACAGGGCCTAAGGGCCAATCCCAATTCTCCTTCACTCGCCCTTCTTTTCTCCACTCGCACTTCTTTTCTTCCCTTAGCCCTAAAAAAGAAGGGGGAGATTTTAGGGCACTTGAGATCTAGGGCACTTGGCCCAGGTGCCTGTCCCAATTCTCCCCCTACCCCTCGTTTCCATCCCTACCCTGATCAGGAAGCTGAGAGCCAAAAGCTGTTTTAATTTCAGCTGTAGCGCTGTTAATATGGCACTTATATTCCATATAAAAAAATGTGCACAGAAATATTTACAAAAAAAAAAGTTTGCCGTGTATGTGCTGCTACTGCTGATGAGGTGTCCTGTCCACCATTTTCTCTAAAAGGTTTAGGAACCTGTCCATGTGTTCTTCATATAGTTTTGTACTTGTGTGGTTTTACTCACTTGGAAATACTTTTAAATTGTCTAATAAAACTTGTTTCACAACAGTTTTCTCTTCTGGGGTTTCTCAAAGTAAGGTAATGTCTCAAATTATAAACTGTACAACGAGATCAATAGTAAAATAAGGATAGTGAGAGAATCCGCAGTAAAAAAGGCTTTATTTGCTATATTCAAATAACATTTTTAAAAAGAAAAAAAGTAAACATTGCACGCAGAACAAAGAAAGGTGCTGTTCCATATAAAAAAATTTGCACAGAAATATGTACAAAAAAAAAATTGCAGTGTATGTGCTGCTACTGCTGATGAGGTGTCTGGTCCACCATTTTCTCTAAAAGGTTCAGAAACCTGTCCATGTGTTCTTCATTCTTTTGACATCTTCTGTCTTCTTTGGCGGCCTCAGCTTGAAGGAAGTCCTGCATAGAGAGTTTCTTTTTTTGGGGGGATCGGGGGGAAAGTGGACCTGATGCCTGAAGCTTCCAGCTTCCTCTTCCAGCTGGTGAGGCAGAGCTTGAGGCCGATGTGCTGGTGTCTTCCAAAGTGTTCTGAGATAAAAAAAAAAGATGGATACACATGTTGATTACACACATGACTGGACTATCATACACACCCACAACACCATACCAGGTTCATTATCACTGTATAAATAAAAATTACCTCTGTGCTTTCCTCTGAATTTGTCAGAGAGGACACCGGTGAGGATGGAGGGTCGATTATGTTCTGAAAAGAAAATAACAGTTAGATCTTCAGGTACTGTAGTGTCGTATCACTCACAATCAGGAGAACCACCGGTCGTAGCACAAGCTAGCTATAGGAAGAAGGACTGGGGAATAAGATTGTGCTTTTTTACTGCTAAACTTACCATGAGTATTTGCGTGGGATCTTCATAAGACGCCAACAAACATGGAGGCTGGATTGAAGGTCTGGACCCCAAAACCTCATGCATATCTTCGTAGAAAGGCCATGAGGCTGCTGTGGCCTCCCCACTGTCTGTCCCGGAGCCCACACACACACACACACACACACACACACACACACACACACACACACACACACACACACACACACACACACACACACACACACACACACACACACACACACACACACACACACACACACACACAATTTACAGAAGATTATTAATAAATACTTTACATGGATTTTTTTTTGTTAAGCATCATCTCTTCAGCAGATAATATTACTTACCATAACCATTGCTTACCTTATATTTTTTTTAAGATTTTTCCATTTTTTGCCAATTTGTGCTGTGGTCACCTTCCCCTCCAGTTCCAGCTCTTTGATGAGTTTCCTGTAACAGAAAACAGTGATGAATAGTAGTTATACCATGGTTAAGGACCACATCACAGATATTCTGCAAGCAGATAGCTAGATCACTCACTCCCACAGCGGTTTAGCAGCATATTTCTTCTTTGTAAAATTCTCCTCGTTGGTAGCCCTAAAGCTTATTAGGTGTCGGACCTGATCCGGAGTCCCTGGAATGAAATGTGATTACTGCAATGCACAAACGTCCTCGTAAAAAAAACAAACAACAAAAAAAAAACGTTTGAACTATGATAACAAGGCAGCAAGCGACGTTATTACTTCGTAACCCCCCCCCCCAAATAACGTTGCTGCCTTATAGTAATGTGAAATATACAACAAATTTGTAGAAAATATGAGAGTTAACGAGTAGTTAACAGGACACGGCAATGTTATCTACCCGACTCGTCATCAACAGCCACATATTATCTTACATTAACTCAGAATCAGAATCAGCTTTATTGGCCAGGTTCGAACATTGTCCAACAAGTAATTTGACTCCGGTAATTTCACTCTTTGGTATTAAAAATAAACAATAAACAATGTGGTATTTCTATGTACTGTTCAAACTGTTAAAACATACAAAAGCACTGTGATTTTTTTAATTCCATGGGACATTATACTTACATTTGTGGGTTCAATATCCTCCTGCTCTTTGCGGTTCGCCATTTGACTCAAAAAAACTGAAAAAAATGCTTGCTTGCTAAAAATCGAGATGAGTCTGTAAAGCATGTTTTCCTCGGTCGGCAAGCTTTAAATAGACGCAGCCTACAGCGTAGCTTACGGAACCTACGGCGTAGCTTACGTAGCTTACGTAACCATATTCCGGCGCGATCTTAGCGAACAACGGACAAAAAAGGGATGATGTACATTCACTGAGTGAATATTATGAAAGTAAAATATCGGTTTGCGCCGAGAAATGTAATCAAAATGCATTTTTAGGCAGAAACTAACTCAAAATATTGATTTTACTCCCAAAAAAACCAGAAATGCCCTCCATGTTTTTTTTTTTGATTCAGTCCGCAAATGACGACGAAAAGCATTCTGGGAAATCTTCATACCCCCTCGCTCGCCAAGTCAGCATCTGAAATCCCTCGATTTGAAGGGGCTATTCTCAGCCCCTAGCCCTCGTTATGCCCCCTCCCCCTTGGTGAAAAGAGGAATTGGGACACCACTACCTTCACGGGAACGCGCAAAAGTTAGGGTTAGGGAAGAAAAGGAGGGCGAGGGGGAGTATTGGGACGCCCCTTAAATGTCTGAATGTGTGCGTGCAGAACGTCCCTTTTATTTTTAGAACACCACCTGGTGGACAAAGAACAGATTACATCAGGAGTAACGAACTCCCCCCGGTGGAAAGGAGGTATACCGCCCTCTGGCTCCATCTGGTGGAGAAAGGCTGCAATTGCAATTGATCCAAATTCAGCAGGAACAGAACAGCTGGACGGGAGTCCTGGGGAAGAGCGGCTCTTATCCCTGCTATCCTCGTCTCCGTGTAGACGAGCATGTAGCATTTGTAGCTCACAGAGAGCTCCGTGGAAGAGCATCACAAGCACTGAGACTATCCCAGCCGAGTCCTGTCTAGTGCGGGAGATGGTTTGCTCACCCTGACCAGTGGAGGATGCTCCAAAATATTATAGAAGTGACCATGAAATTGCAATTAACCTGAAAAGACTGTAAAATAACTAGATACAAAACATCCACAAATAGCTAATTTAAATAAACATGTCCTTATATGCTGAATGCCTGTCATTGGACACTATATTAATCTGTCTTTCAGGGAGGAACAATTAATTCCTTGGTTATCGCCCATTAAATAATGCTTTGTCAAATGGAAAATGTTTGTCTTTGAAAATGTGGACGTTCCCTTGGCTAATTACCGGGCCGAATGTTAACCTAAATAATGGAAATAATAACTAAATTTGTAACAGTTTTGTTGCAAAGCACAATGGTTGTAAATGCATTCATGAAATGTATGTAACGGTGCATATAATTTATTAACATTATTATTATTATTTTTTTTTTTCATTGTTTTCTGTATTTATTTGTAATTTGAAGAAAACGTGATTAGTTTATTTGGGACTATTTTCTGTGATGTGTTTTCAAGTCTCGCGGGTTTCCAAGTCTCGCGGGTTTCCAAGTCTCGCGGGTTTTCAAGTCTCGCGGGTTTTCAAGCCTCGCGTTGTTTGGGACCTCTTCCGGCTGTTAACTTCCGGTTTCGGCTCCAAACAAATGGGAGCATGGATGGACTTCATGGTACCTTGCGGTCATGATAGTTTAATGCTGATAACAAAGGCAGCTGATCACCCAAGTTGCAAGGATAAGGTCCACAACCTCACCACGTGCAAAGGACTCTTAATTCCCTCTTGTGCATGCAGCCAACGAGGTATTTGTACATGTCTTTATTTTTTCTGTAATTGTATTGTTAACTTCATGTATATTTGCTATATGTTTGTTTTTAGTTTCACGGTGTAATGGAGGAGTAATGAAGATTGCCTTCATTAAATCAGTCAAGAAACCACTTGTGTTTGCCGTGCTTGGAGGGAGTTACAGTGAAACTCGACACTGTTTCAATGCAAGTGTAAAGGAAGATGGCGCCAGAGTCCCTCTGATCGCTCTTCATGGCTATGCGGCGGTGCATGGACTACGGTGACAAGTGAAAGCTAAGCTGACTTCACACTTCAAACACACAAATAAAGGCAAGAAGATTGCAAAGGAACTACATTTCATAAGAAGCCATAAGGAGCTTGGACACTTATCAAGTTTGTGAACCAAGTAAAAGGGCGATTTTATGAATGTACTAAATTGAATTGTGTATTGCGAAGTGTGGGTTGTTAAAAGAAGGCAGTAATTTTAAGTAACCACTAGAGGGTGCAATTTACCACGTTTTGAAGCATTTACGTCACCAGCCTGTGTTTTGTGCGACTTTTATGATAGCCAAAGCTGACTGAATCCATTTGATGCATACATTGAAACAACTGTCCTCTAAGGTTTGGTATAATTTATTGGGTATATTTGTTTGATGTATACAACTTCATAGGTCTAGCCTATACAAATAAAAAATATTTAAAAAAAAAATAAAGTAAAAAAATAAATAAATAAATAAAAAACAAAATAAAATAAAAAATAAAAAAATAAAAAAAATAAAAAATTCACAATAGCAATAAAAGGTTTGATTTATAAATCCTTTATTCACTTTAGGTTTACATAGTAACGGGTATAAATTTAGTCTACATTTGCAAGCATTATAACATGTCAGGCACAGGAAAACGTACAGTTCAAAAGCAGGTTGCCACTAGTGATGAAAATGATTCCCAAGAACTTCCTGAAAGGAGCGAAGTTGGTGACATTGCTGAAAATGAGGAGTTAAGACGGAGTGAAAGACCAAAAACTCTGACAGAGAAGGGCAAGGGAATGCTGGAGGAGAAGATTAAAGGTCTTCAGAGAAGGTTCAATTTCACTTATGAGAAATGGAAATTCAGCATGAGATTTGCCAAGAAGACACTTTCACAAGAAGAGCCAATAACTGATGAGGAGCTCCATGAAATAATTAGTGAAGACCAAGGTCTATCTTCAGATGTGCAGCGTGCATATGAAGAACTAAGGAAAGTAATTACACCAGACCAGGAAACACGTCGAAGAGCCGATCAGTGCATCCAAGTATCGCATCTAATTTTCAACAGAGCCTCCAAACGACTTGGTGGACATGTGCCCGAAGAAGACGATTGGCCCGAAGGAGGATCTCTGTTTGCTTCTAGTGTCAATTCTCTCATCTCTGGCTCAAAAAGAAGCTCGTCACGTACGTCTGGATCTATAGAAAGACGTCAAGAAGCTGCCGCCGAGGCCGCTGCTATTCAAGCCGTTATGAAAGTATCACAAGAGCAAGAACGTGAACGTCAGGAAATACAGCGACTGGAAGAAGTAGCTCAGAAAAGAATTGCTGAGGAAGAGGCAGCAGCGGTAAAACGCCGCTTGGAACGAGAAGCTGAAGAGCTTAAGCTTAGAATCCAAAGAGAGGAGAACGAAGCTAAGATCAAAGCTCAGCTGATGGAAGAACATGCTGCTCTCCAAAGAACGCTGGATGAAAAGAAAAGAAAGGTACAGCAATTGGAGGCAATCAAAAACCTAAATGCAGCCCAAGCAAGAATACAAGTCTACGATCACATGGATGTCACAGAAGAAAAGAGAGACATACTAGAGAGACGGCTGAGAACAGTAAAACAAGCAGCTGCTCCCACAAGTCCTACTTCGCCGTATGTGCTCTCTGCCCAAAAAACCATGACCCCTTCCCCAGCTGATGGTATAGCAGAGCTTGTCAAAATGCTAGCAGATGCTGTGAGTACCAGTAGAATCCCAATTCCTGAACCTACAGTATTCAGTGGGGATCCATTGATGTACAACGACTGGCGACTGTCATTTCAAACACTGATAGATCAGAAGAACATCCAAGAAAATGAGAAGATCTACTACCTCCGCAGATATGTGAATGGAGATGCAAAGAAAGCGATTGAAGGCTATTTCCTGCTGGGCACCCCTTCAGCCTATGTTGCAGCATGGGAACTCTTGGATGAGAGGTATGGGAATCCATTCACCATCGCACAGTCCTATCGCGACAAGCTCCACATGTGGCCCAAGATAGGACCCAGAGATAGCCTTGAGCTCAGAAGATTCACAGATTTCCTCCGCAGTTGTGAAGCAGCTATGACTCACATAAAGACTCTGGAAATCCTGAATGATAGCAATGAGAACAGGAAGATTCTAGTGAAGCTACCAGACTGGCTAACGGCTAGATGGAATCGCAAGTCGACAGAAATTGAAGAACACAATGGCCAGTTCCCTAATTTCAGTCAGTTTGTTGCATTCCTTAACAAAGAAGTCAAGATCACCTGTCATCCTATCACCTCTTTGCAGTCACTCAAGCAAGGCGACGCAGAGCAAGCAAGAGGCAGTAGGAGCCGGATGGTAGGAGCTAAGGTCCTGGCTACACGCTCAGATGACAAAGAGGTCATCACATGTGTCTTCTGCAAGAGGAATGGACACACCTTGCTTAAATGTTGGAAGTTCATGAAGGAAGAAGTTCAAGAGAGAACAACCTTTGTCAAAGTTAATAAGTTATGCTTTGGTTGTCTCAGGCCTGGACACCATTCGAAGAAATGTAGCAACAGAAGTGAGTGTGATGTGTGCCACAAGCAGCACCCCACCTGCTTGCACTTGGATAGAGCCAAAGGAGACAACAGACCAGCTCAAGCTAAAGAAAAGCAAAGCCAAGAGGAGCCTGAATCGTCGCCTCCTGAAGAAAGTACAGCAGCTACTTCACACAGAGCAATAGTTGGTGATCCTGGCACACATACGTCAGCAATACTTCCCGTCTGGCTCTCATCTACAACGGTTCCAGAAGACGAATTTCTTGTGTATGCGCTGCTGGACTCCCAAAGCGACTCGACGTTCATTTTAAGTGAAGTAGCCGACAAGTTAAAGGCTAACAAGGACCAGATCAAGCTCAAGCTCACCACGATGACCGCAACTACCACAGTCAACTCACAAAGAGTGAAACAACTACAAGTACGTGGCTTCCACTCAAAAGAGAAGATCTCGCTACCCCCAGCCTATACAAGGGAGTTCATTCCAGCCAACCGAGCTCACATACCAACCTGCGAAAAGGCTAAAGCCTGGCCTCACCTGCAACACCTTCAGGAGAAGATCGCGCCCCTACTAGACTGCGAGGTAGGTCTGCTCATTGGATACAACTGCTCCCAAGCACTTTTACCACGAAACATTGTATCTGGCAAAGCCAACCAGCCTTACGCACAACGTACTGACCTAGGGTGGAGCATCGTGGGATGTGGAAGTCCTTGTGTAGAATATGGAGATGCCATTGGTACAAGTCATCATGTAGAAGTGAGACAGGTCACTCCTGAGTCTTCTATCAACCTTCGGACAGAAGTACACTATGTAAGCCGGATCAAAGTGAAAGAAGTCACTGCCACGGAAATCATCAAGGTCCTCGAGTCTGACTTCTCGGAAAGAGCCAAGGAAAATAACCCCATCTCACAAGACGACCTGAAGTTCCTGTCAAAGCTGAAGAACAACATCAAACAAAAGGAGAACGGTCACTATGAGATGCCACTCCCGTTCAAAGGGGAACGACCTGAGCTACCTAACAACAAGGTCAGCGCTATACACCGTCTGAACTGTCTTGAAAGAAGACTGAAAAAAGATGCTAAATACTACAAGGACTACTGCACCTTTATGGATGATATCATCTCCCGTGGTGATGCTGAGAGAGTCCCTGAGGACGAAATCGACAACAGCCCAGCCTGGTATATACCTCATCACGGGGTGTATCACCCGAAGAAGCCAGGAAAGATACGCATTGTATTTGACTGTTCTGCCAGGTTCAAAGAAACATCCCTCAATGACCATCTGCTCACTGGTCCCGATCTGACCAACGCACTGGTTGGTGTGCTCTGCCGCTTCCGTAAAGGCCACGTTGCAGTCATGTGTGACATCGAAAGGATGTTCCACCAGTTTGAAGTGCGGAAAGAAGATCAAGATTACCTCCGCTTCTTATGGTGGGAGAATGGCCACATGGATTCTGCACCATCAGTCTATAGAATGAAGGTTCACCTGTTTGGGGCAGCATCGTCTCCTGGCTGTGCCAATTTCGGCCTCAAACATTTGGCAGCACACGGAAAGGGTCAGTTCAATGAAGAAACCAGACGCTTCATCCAAAGAGATTTCTATGTGGACGATGGTCTGGCAAGTGTGGAAAACAAAGAGAAAGCTATGCAACTTGTCGAAGAGTCAAGAGAACTTTGCAGCACTGGGAAGTTGAGACTGCACAAATTTGTCTCAAACAGCAAAACTGTCATGGAGAGCATCCCAGAAGAGGAATGTGCTGCAGTGAAGGAACAAGACATGGACTTTGGAGGACAACATGTGGAGAGAGCTCTTGGAGTAGAGTGGTGCATCACATCTGACACCTTCCAGTTCAGAGTCCAAGTAAAGCCTCATCCACTAACGAGAAGAGGTGTGCTCTCTACCGTGGCCTCCATATATGACCCCTTGGGGTTTGTGGCGCCCTTTGTCCTTGTGGGGAAGCAAATTCTCCAGCAGATGTGCAGAGACAAAGTCGACTGGGATGAAGATCTACCAGAAGCCCTAAGACCTCAGTGGGAGTCATGGCTCAGAGACTTGCCCAATCTCTCTGGGATACACATCAACCGATGCTACTTACCTCCAGATTTTGGCGATGTCAAAGGCTGTGAACTTCATCATTTCGCAGATGCAAGCATTTCAGGATATGGCGAATGTACCTACCTGCGCTCCATCAACAAAGCTGATGAAGTCCACTGCTGTCTTGTAATTGGAAAGGCAAGAGTTACTCCAACGAAAGTCACAACTATTCCAAGACTCGAACTCGCCGCTGCAGTAGTTGCAGTTCGAACCAGCGACATGGTCCGGAATGAGCTTGAAATTGAAGATCTACAAGAGTTCTTCTGGACGGATTCCAAAGTTGTTCTCGGCTACATAAATAATGATGCTCGGAGATTTCAAGTTTATGTCGCCAACCGCATCGAAAGAATCAAGTCAAGTACAAAAGCTGAACAGTGGTCCTATGTTGCTTCTGAGGATAATCCTGCAGATTACGCTTCTCGAGGTTTGACTGCAGATCAACTTAAGGCGTCAAACTGGTACACTGGTCCAAGATTTCTTTGGCAGAAAGGGCCAATTCAGAGAGAATGCAAGGTGGGAGAAGTCAATGAAGATGACCCTGAACTCCGAAAGACTCTTGTTTTCAAGACTGAGACAAAGGAAGCAAGATCTTTACTAGATAACCTGAAGAAGTTCTCTGACTGGACAAGAGCTGTAAGAGCAGTGGCAAGATTACGGCGTGTGGTCAAGGAATACAAAGGTCTGAAGCAACACACCAATGAAGGGACAAGCATAGAAGAACGAAAGGAAGCAGAGCTTGCTATCATTAAGAAACTTCAAGAACAAGCATTTCCAGCTGAAATCAAAAGACTCAAGCAAAAGCAGGAAATTGTCAAGACAAAGGAAAACAAGCAACAAAGGTTAAGCCCTTTCCTTGATGAAGATGGAATCCTCAGGGTGGGAGGACGTCTAGGTCAAGCTGCACTACACCCGCACATAAAGCATCCGGCAATACTTCCACAAAAAGGCCACATATCATCCTTGCTCATCAAGCACCACCATGAAAAGATACAACACCAAGGCCGTGGAATGACTACAAATACACTCAGAGCTAATGGATGGTGGATCTTGGGATGCAGCAGTGCTGTCTCATCGCACATTTACAAATGTATCAAATGTCGAACATACAGACGACACACTGAAGAACAAAGAATGGGCGACCTACCTTCAGATCGCATGGAAGCAACCCCACCTTTCACCTATGCAGGCATGGATTGCTTTGGCCCTATCCACATCAAGGAAGGAAGAAAGGATCTGAAAAGATATGGACTCATACTCACTTGTCTATGTTCAAGATCCATTCACATAGAGGTGATTGATGACATGACAACTGATGCATTCATTAATGCGCTCAGGTCATTCATTGCCATCAGAGGAAATGTTCGCCAGCTCAGATGTGACCAAGGAACAAATTTTGTTGGTGCAAGAAGAGAGTTTGCGGAACTCATGAAAGGAATGGATGAAGAAAGACTAAAGGCTCTAGGATGTGAGTTTCTTATGAATCCTCCAGCTGCAAGCCACATGGGTGGTATATGGGAGAGGCAGATCCGAACCATACGGAGCATTCTTAGCGCAATTCTTGACCACTCTGCACAAAGGCTTGACTGCACCTCTCTCCGAACTTACCTCTATGAAGTCATGTCTATCATCAACAGTCGACCACTTACCGCTGAGCATTTAAATGACCCAGCTGGACCTGAACCGTTAACCCCCAACCACATTCTAACGATGAAGTCGACGATCATTCTGCCCCCACCTGGAAAATTCATTGAACAAGATCTCTATCTACAAAAGAGGTGGCGCCGAGTCCAGTATTTGGCCAACGAGTTTTGGACCAGATGGAGGAAAGAATACCTTCTGAACCTGCAATCAAGACAGAAGTGGTGTAAAAGCAGAAGGAACTCTAAGGTCGATGACATCGTCCTTCTTCAAGACGAACAGACACCACGTAATGAGTGGAAGCTGGGAAGAGTCACTGAAGTCTACCCAGGGCTAGATGGTCGGGTCAGAAAGCTGAAGCTGCTAGTTAGCCACACATCATACGATAGTAAAGGGAAAGCTACAACTGGTACAGTATATCTAGAAAGACCGATACACAAAATTGTTACTTTGATAAAAGCAGAGTAAAGTACTAGACCTAGTTTAGCACTTGCATATTCACTACCTAGGCTATCTATTTAGTATCTTTTACATTTTTAAGAAATATCCTTGAGATGAGATTATTTGGTTTCTAAGAAATCCCACATACTGTTAGTTTTGTGTGATTTGGTGGGAGTGTAAATGCATTCATGAAATGTATGTAACGGTGCATATAATTTATTAACATTATTATTATTATTTTTTTTTTTCATTGTTTTCTGTATTTATTTGTAATTTGAAGAAAACGTGATTAGTTTATTTGGGACTATTTTCTGTGATGTGTTTTCAAGTCTCGCGGGTTTCCAAGTCTCGCGGGTTTCCAAGTCTCGCGGGTTTTCAAGTCTCGCGGGTTTTCAAGCCTCGCGTTGTTTGGGACCTCTTCCGGCTGTTAACTTCCGGTTTCGGCTCCAAACAAATGGGAGCATGGATGGACTTCATGGTACCTTGCGGTCATGATAGTTTAATGCTGATAACAAAGGCAGCTGATCACCCAAGTTGCAAGGATAAGGTCCACAACCTCACCACGTGCAAAGGACTCTTAATTCCCTCTTGTGCATGCAGCCAACGAGGTATTTGTACATGTCTTTATTTTTTCTGTAATTGTATTGTTAACTTCATGTATATTTGCTATATGTTTGTTTTTAGTTTCACGGTGTAATGGAGGAGTAATGAAGATTGCCTTCATTAAATCAGTCAAGAAACCACTTGTGTTTGCCGTGCTTGGAGGGAGTTACAATGGTAAAAATTAAATATTTTGTTTGTTAAGACCTTATTATTGCTTTATAAGCAAACATCGTGGCAAGAGGGCTAACAAACGTAAGAGTTATTACCACCAATAACAGCCCTTCATTCATGGCATGGATACCATATTGATACAGAGAATATAGTTGTGTACCTTTATTATTTACTGGTTTCTTCTCTTCTTCTTTCCATTTTTCCCTAATTTGAGCACCTAATGGCTTTGACCTTTTTCTGTCCATTGAGTTTATTTGGCACTCGATAATCGATAAAACTAGATTTCCCACGATTCCCCAAAACTCTGGTCATGGACGACCAGAAGACAAGACCAAACAGTTATTGTTTTTTTTAATCACATATTTTTATTAGCCATTTCACACCATTCAAAAAAACGTGCAGGAACTAATTAATAATATTATGAATGAGATGAGCGTTATGAAAGATCCTCGTGTTCGTTTGTCTGGTGCACCATAAGAAAACCAGGGAAAAGAATCAAGCTTTTATTATATCATGCACAACGTTTTCCAGTCGGAGGTACACTTTTCTCAAACCACATAGGTAGGAGAGAAATGCACACTGTGGTCATAATCCAGTCAATATACAGGACTGTCTCAGAAAATTAGAATATTGTGATAAAGTCCTTTATTTTCTGTAATGCAAAAATGTCATACATTCTGGATTCATTACAAATCAACTGAAATATTACAAGCCTTTTATTATTTTAATATTGCTGATCATGGCTTAGAGCTTAAGAAAACTCAAATATCCTATCTCAAAAAAATAGAATATTCTGGGAATCTTAATCTTAAAATGTAAGCCATAATCAGCAATATTAAAATAATAAAAGGCTTGCAATATTTCAGTTAATTTGTAATGAATCCAGAATGTATAACATTTTTGTTTTTTTAATTGCATTACAGAAAATAAAGAACTTTATCACAATATTCTAATTTTCTGAGACAGTCCTGTATACTGAAAAAGGGAGGTGTTTTGTACGTTGTAGGAGCCGATGTTGAACCTTATCTGTTGAACCTTATCTGGGAGGCCAACTGCAGTGAAAGAAACTTAAACACGTCACACTTTCAGCCATATATTTTCTGTTGTATATCTCTAATCCGACATGCCAACCCAGCAAAGATCTACGACGACCAAAACCCAGAGAAAAACAGGAGGAGAACCATCAATCTTAAACAACCGTTCCTCTTCACCGTCCTCACCTAAAGAACTCAGCTAATCAGTCTGGTCATAAAAACAGGAGGTGGTTCTGCACTGAGAGCAACCATCAGTCATCAACCAACAATCCTATAGAAAAAAAACCTCATACTTCTAACTATTTCATAAAATCCTAACAATTATTTGGAAGAAAGTGGTGTGACTGATCCCGCCTTTAAGATAAGCTGTCGTACCATCACACTAATTATCCACATTTTTATTCTAGTCCTCGAGTTTCTAATCTGATCTTTCCAGCCTTACTCATCGTATTTCCATGGGGGTGAAATGGGGGTCCCGTTCCCTGGCGGGGTACGGCTAACTTGGCTCATCGTGTTGATGATTTAGCTCTGGATCTTGAAACAGCGCTGACCTCTGAGGCTCTCCACTCTCTCAGTTGAGGAGAAGGCCCTGCGTAATGTTGCATTACAGAACAGATTGGCCTAAGATCAAGTCTTGGTTTTCCAGGTTATTGGAGAAACATGTTGCACACAAGTCCCAGATGTTTCTGATAACATGACCCATGTAGTGTCCCATCTTAATAGCCTCCTACAGACCCAAAAAACCTGCGACTCCAGTGGAGCCTGCGGGTTTGATGCGTGGCAGTGGTTGATGTCGGGCTCCTGGTATTCTGCGATGCCGAAACTGTGCTTTCCATTTTTTACTATAATCTGTATGATTTGCATTTTGTTCTGCTGTGTGATTTCATGTGTAAGTTTGATGATTATGAGAGCAATTAATGCTTCTTTCCCGATGGCTCCAAATCTTTTTACCGCCCCAACAACTTCCCTTCCGGATATAAACTGGAAGGCAAATCCGATCTGTTCTGAGCACAAGTCAGAAGATGAACTGTGTTTTACAAATATTCCTTTATTTTTGTAGTTTAGTGGGTTATGGACTTTTTTCATTTCTATCACACAAGAACACAAGGACAGAAAACTGGGGGCATCGAGGTTCGAACCGCCAATCTTTCAATTAGTGAACCGTACTTACCGTAATTAAAAAACAACACTTCAAAAGCACTCTTCAGAATGGATGATGTAACAGGAGGGGTTTCCAGTCCTTCTAATGCACTTTAAGTATCCCTGTCACACTGTACAATCTAATTTGACAATTTATATCATACCTGTTAAGTCTCCCGTTTTGGCCGGGAAACAATCGTATTTTACCACTCTTTCCTGCCATCCTCCTGTATTAGTATTTTCCCATAAATTTCCCGTTCTATAATATAATCATTTTTAAACTGCAAACTGAATTGTCACTAGCCTCGCGAGAACTTTCACCTGCTGTACCCTGGGAGGCAGTTCTCGCGAGGTTAGTGGCAACAACGGGAGCAAACTCAGAACAACAAACCAGAGATGGATGGATGTAACGAGAGAGAAGACATTTCTGCCAAAAAAGAGAAGACTTCATGTAAATATTTCTAAAAATGGAAAACCGGATTTACTTTCCTCAAGAGGAGAAGATGGGGCTCAGTTAGGGCTCCGTTCTGAAAGATGTGTAACTAAGATTTTTGTGTCTCTCACGGGGGAAGGACCGATGTCCGTCAGCAGCACCAGCGCTGTGTAACAATCATTCAGTGAATACCAGAGAGCCACATGATTGAAAATGACAAAATAAAAATAAAACGTAAATGTTTCACTTGAAGACAATCAATTTGTATTAAACTCAATGACAGACTCTGTCATCTCATCCCAATTCCCCCAAACTCATGAACACACCACAAGGGGAAAACAACTTTTAAATGGAACGAAAAGGAAACAAGTACAAGTTTCAGTGTAACCTGTAAAGGTCCAAAGATTTGGAATGAGATTGATAGTGCTATAAAAGAGTCTGGATCTCTCTCAATTTTCAAAAAGAGACTAAAACAAAAATTGTTATTAAATTATGTCTAATTCTCAAATTATGTCTAACTCTAAAACTATCTGTGAATGTTTATGTACCAATACCTGATGTATTATTTTTACAAGAATATCTTTGTATCAAGGAAATCTGAGGAGGTCTCAGGGTTTTATTGTGTGTGTGTTTTTTTAGGTAATAAGGTTATTATATGTATCTGTGTAATTTATAGTTGTTTTGCTGTGTGACGGCCCCTATTCATAAGCTACAGTTAGCTTCTGGGGAGTCCAATTTTACAAACTTACTGTACCTCAATAGATTGTTATCTGTATATGTGTTTTTTTTTTTTTTTAATTATTTGTGAATAAACTGGTTGCTCTTGTCAGCGCCACAGCGCCGCCCCGCGGCCACGCCACGTCACTGCGCCGCTCCTCCAGCAGTTCTTACCGGTGTTCTGCCGATTTCTGCTGCTTCGTCGAAAAATGCTACCTAATGGTTTTCTACCTTTTTAGAACTACAATTTTACTGTGTTTTACTCCCTAGCCCACTTCATTTTCCCCCCAAGTGGTCATTGTCGCTTGCCAGGCCGTTATTGTAAATGAGAATGTGTTCTTAATGACCTGCCTGGTTAAGTAAAGGCGAATGACTGAATGAATATCAAATAAAGCGACAGAATTGTATTTTTCCCCCTCTAAATCAGTCCTAAAAACATTACTGTTGTGTTTACTGAAGCGTACTCCTAAATTAAATACTTACCTGCTGTACTCTACTGCCCTCATTTTTAACAACTTGTGCTTTTTATTATTTTACCTCTTTTCTTATCATTTTGTTTCATTTATTTGGTATTTAAGGGTACTCTTAAATTAAATACTTTCTGAAAACCGCGAAGATGTGTACATGCTGTTCTTAGTTTTCAGCAACTCATGCTTTTTATTATTTTACCTTCTTTTCTCATAATTGTATTTAATTTTATTTGTTATTTACTGTTTAATTATGTCTTGTCGCTTTTAATGTTAATGCAAAGCACTTTGAATTACTTTGTGTTGAATTGTGCTGTATAAATAAACTTGCCTTGCCTTGCCGTATAATGTTCACAAAGTGTAATGCAATTCATGTCATGGTGGGTAGTATTTTGAAGGATCAAATCCTCAACATATTATCCATTTTACACCAAGAAATGATGGGCGTGTCAATCAAACTTTGAAAATCAACTGTGCGCATGCGCAGAAGCTCAGAGTATCAGTTGTGGACGGGGAGCGAGGATCGGCAGAACACCGGAAGAGGAAAGACAGCTGGACTTTCTGATGAAATCTCACACCGGGGCGACGGAGGCACACACGGAGATACACACGGAGATACGAACACTCTCGGCGGATATTTAACAGCGTTATCTTCGGAAATAAACCCCCCACCACCGACGGAGTTGTTCCGAGACGAGACCTGATCCCACCGAGAGATAGAGAGAGAGGTACCGCAGCCCCGGAGCCTCCACCTCCTTAACCACCTTAACCGTGGATATAATGGGTCGGTGGTGTCCTCCAGCCCGGGCACGGTCCCTGCCCGCCCCCAGCCCCGGCTCCGGCCCCCGCAGGCCCGCCACCGTCTCCCGGAGACACTTGGACGGTATTTCCTGGGGTCGGTTCGGCGGCGCTGGTCCGTGTGCTTAATCGAGGTTATACCTTTTTTAAGCACTTCTAAGCGAAGAGAACATGTTTAGGAACGTGAACGGCGACGGACGTTTATCTGCGAGGACGGGGGGGTCGCCGTCCTCCTCCTCCCCTGCGGCCGGGCCCGGGGTGGCCTCGGCCGGCGTGGGCGCTCAGGAAAGCTCGTGGATCGGCCTGGTGTCCAGGCCCGCCCTGGCGCTGCTGCAGAAGCTGGTGCCGGGCCGGCTACGGGGCTCCCCGCTCAGCGACGCAGGGGCCGGCTGGTTCTCAGGGGAGTTCAGGAGCAGTTTAATACCTGAGGAGAGCGATATTCTCAGACAGCTGGACGACTGGATGCCGCCTCACCTGGGCTACCTGCCGTGTGAGCGCGCAGAGGCGGCGGGCGCGCTCCCGCGGCCCCGGGAGCGCGCCCGCCACCTCGGCGGCTGGTTCCCCACCGAGTCGCTTCTCCTGAACAACCAGGCTCTGGTCCTCTCCAGCTCCCAGAGAGGGCTGCTGTCCAAGCTGTCCTGCCCCGAGGGGGGGCAGATTTATCCAGAAACAACAGCTGTTTTTGTCCACGGGGGGTGGAAGTTGGGAGAAAACTCTGGTGGACCCCCATCCCTGCACAAACAGATCCCCAAAGGAGGCCCCACGGTAGTCCACGGTGACACAGAGGTGTCTACGGATCCTCAGAAAGCTGACAGTCTGGAGGAGAAACCCCCCCAGAGGACAGGCGATCATCACCTGGAGACCCCCCCCAGGAGGGGGGAGGAATCCCCGCCAAGGCCAGATGCCGACACACCTGAGACGGAGGCTAGTGGGGCGAGTGGGGAGGTAGAGGAGGCGGCGGCCCCCAGCTGTCAGAACAAAGCCATCGCCTTCATCATGGGGTGTCCCTGCAGCGACGACAGCCAATCAGAGTGCAGCGACGACGATGGAGGCGATGGCGACGATGGCTTCGACAGCGACGGCTCATCGAACTTGACTCTCTCCTCAGATGAGGACGAGGAGGAGGAGTCGGATTCGGAAGATGAGGGAGAGGAAGAAGCGGACGGGGATTCGGAGCGTCTCTGGAGCTCCCTGTGTCGCTCCGTCGACCCCTACAACCCACAGAACTTCACCGCCTCCCAGCACACGGGTGGCGGCGGCGGCGTCCTCGCTTCTACGCCTCCTTCCTCGGCCCAGTCCAGCCCTGCGACCTCTCCCCCGTGCTCTTCTCAGGACTCCTGGGACGACTCGTCGTCCAGCAGCGAGGTGGACGAAGAAAGTGTCCGCCTGTGGAGCACGTTCAGCTGCTCCTCAGACCCTTATAGCCCCTTCAACTTCACCGCCCCCCTCAGGACTCAACGGCCCTGTCGCACAGGCCTAAAGCCCCCCCAGGTCCCCACTTTTCTAGCTGTGTCTCCACCCGACTACAGGAGGGACGAGGCCGAGGAGAGGCTGGACAGCGGCTTCTCTGAGCTCCCTTCCTGCAGCAGCCCCCCAACCACCAAACAGACCTGCGAAAGGAACAAGAAGGTCAGTCTTATTCTGCTGTTGTTTTTTATTAATATATATTGACTACTTTGTTTTGTTTTTGTTTTTTGTTTGTATTTAAAAACAAAAAATACAATACAAACACCCAACACTGCTTTCAAAATTCAAATCATAGAATTTCCATTGGTAGCAGATGAAAGTGAAAGAGTCATTCCAGCCTGAGGTGGAGCTTACTGTATTTACAGCTACAGTCATGAAGTCAGTCAAACACCGCAGGAGGAAGTGATGAGTCGTGGCCACGAGGCATACAACTTTACTAGAACACCACGTAATCATGTCAAAGGTTTATGGCAAACCACCAAGGTCAAACGAGATTGCGATAACCCATGTTGCTGGTAATGGTGGGGAAAAAGTGCATGTAGTTTGTTAAATAAGTTGTTTCACTTAGTGAGATAACTTATTTTAGCTGTAAAGGCAGCTTTTAGTGTTAAGAACTTAGAATGAAGGAGCAGACTATCCTTCGTAGATAATTAGTTCTGCTCTTTTTAAGAAAAACGTACTATCCAAGGGTAGGATGGGGTAGGGCTGGGCGATATGGCCTTTTATTAATATCTCGATATTTTTAGGCCATGTCACGATACACAATATATATCTCGATATTTTGCCTTAGCCTTGAATTAACACTTTGATGCTACAATCACACCAATATGATGATTCTATATGTCTACATTAAAACATTCTTGTTCATACTGCATTAATATATGCTAATTTTAAACTTTCATGCAAAAAGGGGGAAATCACAACTAAGTCAAATTTACCAAAACTGTATTTATTAAACAGTTACTAAGCAGTGAGTGGCACAAACATAAAAATGTTCATTTAAGAACATCTTCTGGTCCCAGTTTTATCTGGGATGACCTGCTCTCGAGCAGGGGGGCCCTTTTTAGAGCACCTTTTATATTAAGACTAATTGTAGGTGTAGGGACTGCAATTTTTCATCCTCTCCTCCTTTATTTTGCATCACTTTCACTTACTTTTAGAAATATGACGTCATATTGTCTTGTTTGACTTTGTTTCAATGATAGTGATTGATTTCATGTGGCCACATTTAAGCAATACTAGGTGACGTTTCTCAGCTGTGGAAGAGAAAGGCTTGGCGAGAAAACATCCCATCCCGTCTTTACTAAACCGTCCCAGTGTGGTTTGAAGAGTCCGTCGCGCATAGTAACCGCGCGGATGAACTCAAACAGGCCGAGTTTGGGAAAGTTAGTTGGAACTCACCGGCGGACCGGACCAGCTGCTGCCACCTTTCTGCTGGACGTATGATGATGCACGCACGACAGCACGTGACTGACGTATGTAACTAGGTGCGCTTGTTTTATCTCTCTGAGAAGGAGAGACGAGACGAGAGAGTGAGAAAAGCCTGTAATTTAATGCGCGTGGCTAAAAGCAAATGCGTGACAATGTATACTCGAATATTCACGATATAGTCATTTTGTACATCGCACAGAGTAGAAGCCGCAATACCTCGAGTATACTCAATATATCGCCCAGCCCTATTTTGGGGTTTGCTATAGAAGAATTGTAAGGCAGCTGCTTGGCGGTTGGTGCGCAAGCTTCATCTAGCAATCAAGCAACGGCAAAGAGATAGAGATCAGGCTGAAAGGAGGATATTTATCAAAAACACCAGCAGTCATACTGCGTTTAAAACACACAGATTGCACCACTGCACTGGTAGCTAGAGAGGATGACTGTTGGGAGGACCTGCTTCCAACAGGAAGTCCATCCAGACTGGTCCGTCCTCTAATGATCCGGAGAACCAGTTTGTTTAACAAACCTCGTTTAACCTGCCCTCTACCAGCTATAAAATTAATCTTGTTGAATGAGGAAACGACTGATGTGTCATTTGATTGAAGGAAAAAAAAAGTAGCTATTAGTCCTGATTCATTGTGAATGTTATTTTACTTTCACTTACTGTGTCTTTTGATTGGAGTTGAATACCTCACAGAACCGTTCTGGTTCTGTCTGGTTGTTTACTGTCAACTTGAAGTCACAGAACGTTCTGACTGCTGAGTTTGCATCTCACATTTCTGTCTTGAGTTTCTGCATCTGGTCACGTGACCCCCCCCCACATAAATATAGCAACAAACTCTTCAAACACCACTGATACCCCTTTTACACCAAGCTGGTTCCAGGGCTGGTTCTGGGCTAGAGCCAGACTTAGCACCGGTTCTTTGGTTTTACACAGCCTAAGCACTGGCTCCTGGCTCTCAAAACTGGTGCTAGACAAGAACCAACTCTTTGCTGGTCTAGAGGAAAGAACCACGTTACGTCGGGGGCTACGTGCTTACGTCAAGGGCTGGGGGCGGTGTTACTGAACAACCAAAGCAGAATAAACACGGAAGAGCGCCATTTTTAAACAACGGAGCGCTGAAGACGGCGGTTAAGTTAGCAGACTCTTTTATTATTACATCCATTTATTTAATAATGGATGTAAAACAGAAGCAGCAGTGGTCCGTGGAGGAGACAACCTGTCTCCTGGCATTTTAAGTCAATGAATGGTTTTAATTGCATGTTGGAATTAAATAAATCCTTGAACTGTTTTAAACCAGAGTTTGCCCATTCGACTATGTTGATATGCTTAATATTCAGATCTGGATTTTGATAAATAGTGGAATGCATTGAATTACAAGTGGTAATACTGTTTTTTTTCCTATAATCTCTCCATGCTAACAGGGTATTGAAAACAGAGAAACATTTGTCTATGCTTTTTATTTTATCAAACTTATTTATAAATATAAGAGAGACCAGTGGCAGGGGTTCGGAAAACTTTGCCTTGCAAGATCAACTTGCTGGATCACAAACTTTTGCTGTCCAAGAAAGGCTTGAGCAGCCAGCGACTTGAAACTGAGATCCAGGGTCATAAATGTCAATGTAATGCACATGGGTCAGGAGACCCTCTGTATGGCAACCCTCCAGGGCCATAAAATGGACGCTTTAGCTAAAATCTCAATTTTGTCATAACTTCATAAAGGATTGGCATGTAAGAGGCAAGTTTTTGTGTAGCACCTTGTACACAGAACCAACTCTGTGCGTTACAAAATGTATAAAAATGAAACTAAAATTTGATAAAGGACAAAGCGTAGATTAAAATAACAAACGCAATTGCATATTTTTACAGGAAAGAGTGCAGGTATTTAAAAAAAAAAATATTAAAACTTGAGAATAACTGGTGCACTCAATGTCTTTCACACCAGGAACCATGGATAACAACTGGTTAAAGCTAACCTTAGACAATAGCTTATTATATTGTTACAGCAAGTTTACCAAGATGCCTCCTATTTTTAATTGAGATGGGTCTCATCCACCACAATCCCTAAGAGACTGTCACAGAAGACCTACATGGCCAACATGTCTCACCATTTTGTCTGCAGAAGCCGGGATTCAGGGCTGCTGAATATCAGCTGGCAATTGGCACTTTGAATCTCACTCACGTGGTCCTCCATCAGTGTGATTAACGGGAGAGACGGCAACCACCAGTGGGTTTTCACTGATGGTAAAGTAAACATTGCCATAAGCCTGTCGGCAAAACGGCAGATATATCTGCCTTGTAAAGAAACGATTTGAGTCCCGTCTTATGTTCAATTTTTGCAGAAAAAGTGTGAATCTTCACCTGCCAATGCCAAAGTAGCTATTCCTCAGCTGCAGGCATCTACATGTTTACGTCCAGACTTTGTGGCTGCTTTGTTGTCATCGTGTTGAGACCGCCCAGAGACTCCCCACAAGGATATACTTTGATTGGCTCCCCCAAACCTTTGGGCATAGTAAATGAATTAATGGTCCTCAATCCCAGATGAATCATGACCTCCATCTCTCCTCCTCAGGTACGTTTCTGTGACCAGGTGGAGGAGTTCTTTGCCAGCTGTGGGGAAGAAGAGGAGGACCGGCGGGGCCCGTGGGAGGAGCTGGCTCGGGATCGCTTCCGCTTCCTGCGACGCTGCCAGGACGTAGAGCAGAGCATCGCCTACTGTCTGCAGCCTCAGCACCGCCACCGGGTGTTTCAGCGCCTCACCATCCTCCACATACACAACACCTGAGCACGTCCAGAAACATGAACTGAGATGGACGGACGCTCTGAGACCAGCCGGACTCTACTGAGCCAATTTGGTCCATGTTTGGTTCTGGATGAGTTTTAAAAACGGAGTGACTCAAGTTTTCCCGTTCATATTAAAAAGTTACCACGGAAAGAATCTGAACAGTCGTCCATTAGAGTTGCAGAGGAACCAGCGTTTGCAGGTCAACAGGTGTGCAGTCAGTGATGTCAGTGTTTGTTGCTCTTGAAGCCAAAGACCCGCCAGTGTTGAAGAAGAGCAGTGAACCAATGAGGTTCAGGGTCACTGTGGTGTTTGAGGAGCGTCCAGCAGGATGCGCTCAGGCCACACCAGCATACTGGAGGTGGTCTGGAGGTGTTTCCAGACCCTCTGAGGCCGTACAGGAACTAGAAAACCAGTCAGAGGGTCTTCCACAGGACCAAAACCAACCCAAGGCCCTCTGGCCGGTTTTCAACAAGGTAAATTGACAAGAAGCGATGCTCTGATCAGAGTTCTTCAGTCCCTATTTCCATACGGATTCCAATCCAATACTGATTCGATATTAGATACCAGTTCCATATTCGATGCTCCACATCGAGTTTGTATTAATGTGTAGTATTGACTCGCCGTTGATACAGATCCGGTATTCAGATTTGTCAACCCAGATGATCCGCTGCTCAGTGTCGATTCGATGCAGATTCACTTCTCAGTACTGACTCCGAGCTGGTTCTACGCCCACTACAATACCAGACGTAGCTTTGATACTCGGTACTGATCTGATGGTGATCCAATACTCCATTGTCAATTTGATTCTTGATATGGACCCGATGCTCCATACTGTTCCAGTGCTGATTCAATACCTGATGATGATTTGATTCTTCATGCAGATTTCACATTTGATCCAGTCTTGAGTCTCCATATCAAATCTAGATCAAGGCTCCATATTGATTCAGATTTGTTACACATACTGATCTGATAATCATTGCTGATTTGGTGCCGATCAATGCTCCGTACCAATACTAATCTAAGACTCGCTGCCAATTTGATGCTCAACACTCAGTCAGTATAGATCCCAGTACTCCGTAGTAATCGGATACTTATTCAGTATTGGATGCCCATTTAATTACCACTGGTATGAAGGGGGTGCTGAAGGCATCAGGCTTTACTTAAACATTACTTTCTAATTTCATAAATGAAAAACATCCTATTAACCCACAGATAAAAATGTATTGGACTGTTTCTTTATTTTAAAATACAGCAGCCAGGGGAAAAACTGAACCCTTTGAATTACCTGGTTTTCTGCATACATTTACCAAAAATTGTGACCTTATACAGGTGACGTATTAAAGGAGACATCATTTTTATTCCCCCAAATGTTGCCAATTTCCTGGGGTCTACTTATTTATTCTTCCCACATGGGGACGTGTCTCTGCTTTGAACGTGTTTTCACAGCTCTGCTTAAGGTGGCAGGTTACAGGGGGCGGAGTCAGCCCCTAATATTGACTCCACCCCCTCTTGTATGTGCAGCCTGCATCTTTTGAAGTCACTGCTTCTGCTCTGAGCTCCCACCTCAGAGAAGCAGTAAATGCACTGAGATGTGAAGGGTGAGTAAAGCAAGGGATGCTGGGTAATTCTGTGATCCGAATCTGTGATGTCACAGCCCTCAACCAATAAAATAAGCCTATTCAGCATATTCTTTTAGCTGTGGGGTGAAACCAGAAAAGATTTCTCCAGAATCTTCATCAACAACAGGGACCTGTGATGGCGTCTGTCTCCATGGACACATCTTGGATAAAGGAAGATGAGCGCGTATAGGCGAGGAAGTTTCTGAACTGGTAATGGAAAAAAAATAATAATTCAAGAGTGTTTTAATCAGAAGAAACATTTTATTTTTGTAAACTCATCGTTTGATTGGTGCTCGTTCATCCTGCTGCTTCATCTCACAGAATAACAATCTAATAAATCAGTATCTGATGATCGTGGAAGTCTCGGGTATTTTTTCTTCACCAAACAAACTGAACGATGTGACGTATTCAAAGCAACTGGGAACTCTGACCTGAGATCTGACACGGAAATGCCACAAACAGCCTGATGGATCAGACCCCGCGTCTACAAAGTTGTAGACTCTGAAAATGATTCATAGGGCCTCCCCGTCCAAGGGCTGGCACCAGCGGTGGCTTCTTAACTGTCTTTGCACACAGGTGGTTAGTGCTGCATCCAATCTAAGCAGCAATTAAGATGACATATGCAGAGCGACAGACAAGTTAACAGAAATGTTATGTAGATTAAACTTGCTGTAAACCTGTTGGTATAACAACAAGTACATCACCTTGGAAAGACATTTTTTGAGTGCCATCTTCTGTTCAGTTTTCTTTAAAAAACGTGTAAATCTTAAACTGATTTAAACAGCTGCATTCTTCTACATGTTTACATCCAGATTACGCTGCTGCTCTGTCATCATCGTGTTAAACCCGCCCAGAGACCCTCTCTGCGAGGACACTGATTTGATTGATCCCGAGACTTTTGGGCATAGTTGATGAGGTCCAACAGGTGGTAGCTAGACGTACCTGCAAAGCAAATTTATATTTGCTCACTTTACAGTTAGATTCCTAGACTACCAAAAATTTCCTTCATAAAAACGATGTTCCTAAAAGACTGAAAAATAAACCACTTCGTCTTGTTTCCATTATGTAATTCTTTAAAAAGTGCACTATTTATGGCATTAAAAAAGATTAAATTTTCAAGACAAAAATGAATAAAAGGCAGCAGTTAAGAGAAAAACATTTTCTAAAATTTAAATCAAACATCAAAAAATTATAAAGGCATACATTTTCAAGAAAACAGTTTTTGACTTTATAAAGTCATGATTTAAGAGAACTTTATAGTCAGATTTCAGACTAATTGCACATTATCACACAAATTTGTAAAGAAAATATCTGACAAAGTTCCCCAAGTTTTCAAAAACACGACAATTATGACTATACATGCAAATTAAAAAAAGTTTCTGATTTTATAAATACTTACATTTGCACATTTTTAAAAGAAAAAATTCTTACTGCTGCTATTACTTCTTTGCAATTTTTTTTAAAGAAAAATACTTTCTGGATATAAAATCCCAAATTATTCCAAACATATTCCCTGACTAAGCTTTCAAATTTTCAACTCAGAATTTCTGATGGCCTAAAAGTGCAAATCTTTCAGCATTGTTTTTTTTTTTACTTTATAGAAAAAAAGAAAAGGGAAATTATGCTCTTCCTGATTCTATAAACTGACAAAATTTCAAGGAAATAAAACCAACTCAGACTGAGTTTATAAACATGTACATTTTCAATTAAAAAAAAATAATAATTGACCTTAAAATTGCAAATTTTATGAGTAAAGGACAATTTATGACTAAAATTGAAATTTTATAACAAAAAATACTAAGAAATTTCTGACTTTATCGGTTTTCAAATTTCCAAGAGTAAAATATCAATTTTTGACAAAACACAACATATTTGTGAAGACAAGCCTCTATAAATCACAAGAAAAAAAAAACCTTTCTCAATTTTATGAACAAGCATACTTCCATGAAAAAGAGCGCTTCATATCTAAACATAGACGGAGCATATCTGCATATCTCAACCGTCTCAGTTACGTGTTCAAATGTTATACACGTTGCTACAAATGAAGGCAGCTCATTTGATTCCTCCACAGAAACAGATCTTGACGCTGACCTTGCAGATGGGAGACCCCTAGTGGCTGCAGGGGAGTCATCAGGATCCTGTCTGAACCCCGGTAAAAGTCAAACATGGAACTACAAGAAACAGGAGTGAAGCCTTGAAAAAAAACGACCAAAACAAAAACATTTCCAGTGAAACAAAACAAAAATAAACAATGTTTTACTCTGGGACAGGATATCAGGACTTGATATCAGTACTAGGCCTAGATGTTGGGTCTAGGACTGGACCTGACATCAGGACTTTCTGGGATTGGTGATTGGTGATGGGATTATGTATATTGGGACTGAGACAAGGACTGGCAGACATCAAGACTGGGAATGGGTGTTGGGACCGGGGGAAACTGGATGCTGGGACTTGAATCACTGTTTTCATCTGGGATGGGACATTAGGACTGGAATTAGAGATTCAGACAGGGATTGGATGTCAGGATTGACTGGGACTGGAAGTAGACATCAGGACCAGGACCAGATGGTTTTCTGGGACTGAAGGCTGGGTTATGGTTCTCCGTTACACCAACACAGAGCACAAAAATCACACATACACGAAGAAAAGAGTGCTGAAATTTCACGACTGCTTCACGAACCGGAACCGGAAATGCGTTGCTATAAAACAAACCAGTCACAGCCCTCTTGGTCTGCATTGGGTCTGCCTCACCTCGACCCGTAGTTACAATTTTTGAGAGGTGCACGTCAGGCACGGCGTGACGTGCGCCGTGCGGTGCGTGACGCGGCGCAACCTGCGGCGTAGGCTTGGTGTCGATTTAACGCAGAACCATAATCATGAACATCTCTCACACTTCAGGCTGTCCCAACTAAACCGTAACATGTCTCTGTTGACCTTCTCTGTCTCTATGTTTTCTATAAATGATCTCCACGAATATAGGGACTGTAACCACAAGACGTTCTAGGGCACGGCCCATCCATGCCATACACCTTGTTCAGTCTCTATCAGATATCTCTGACATGTGCTTTGTTCAATTTGTCTGTGACTCCTCCTCCTTGATGACATCAGACTGAAGTTGATTGGATCACCATGGGAGGCTCGGATCATTCTGAACCAGGCAGTGCAAGATGATCAACACTCAAACGCCTCCATGTCTCCTCGGGGGTCCGGACCGGGTGACGAGGCTCCGGTGGACTCTGCTCCTCCGCCGTCCTGCAGCTCCACCAGCCGCTGCAGGTATTTGATGTACTTGATGGCGGCCCGCAGCGTCTCCACCTTACTGAGGCGCTTGTCCGCACTCTGGCCGGGCAAGTGGTCCCGCAGCTTGGCGTAACCCTGGTTCACACACTTCACCCTCTGGCGCTCGCGCTCATTCCGCTTCTGGATGAAGGCCGGCTCGAACGGACACTCGTACATGCTGAAGTGTCCGTGGTGGTGGAACGGGGCCAGGTAAGGCAGGAGCCCGGGGCCGGCCGGAGCCCTCAGAGGGCCCTTGTAGAGGCCGAGGCCGGCGTGGTCCATGCCGGGGGGGTAGAAGAGGAAGGGGACGGGGCTGGACAGAGGGTCCGAGGGGTGCTGAGAGAGGCCGTGGTCCTCACAGAGTCCAGAAGGGGAAAAACCAAAACGATCCAGGAGGGAATGCGAGAAGGATGAGCTCATCATGTGACCTGGACTGACCAATGAGTGAAGAGGACGCCTGGTTGGGTCAGAGAAAGTTCATCCTGCTGACCTGTGGAGATACAAAGGAGGAGAGATGTTCAAGGGAAAATGGGAGAGAACGGTACCAGTAAAGTCCAAATGATACCCATTCCTGCATACGTGTATGTCTGATCTGATGGTCGAGTCCACATTCTTTACTGTTCACTAGTTCTTCCATATTTCACTTACTGTGCAGAAATTTGGGGCAATAACTATAAAACCAGGTTACACTCATTACTCATACTTCAAAAGAGAGCAATACGATACATTCATAAGGCTGGATATCAAGATCACACTAACTCACTATTCTTACAGTCTAAAGTACTAAAACTCATGGATTTAGTGGCATTTCAATCTGCACAAGTAATGTTTAAAGCAAAAAAATAATTTGCTACCGGATAACTTGTAATTTGCTGAATAGGCTCCAGCTGATCCAAAATGCAGCAGCCCGAGTGCTGACAGGAATCAGCAGGAGTACCCACGTCTCTCCAGTGTTAGCGTCGCTCCATTGGTTACCCGTAAAATTCAGAATCCAATTTAATAAAATTTAATAAAATGTATTTTTATTACTTGCGTATAAAGCCCAAAATGGCTTAGCTCCGCATTATTTGCAAGACCTGATAGTGCCTTATGTTCCTGGCAGAGCTCTCCGTTCCCGGAGTGCAGGTTTACTCGTAGTTCCTAGAGTATCCAAATGTAGATTTGGGGGGCGGGCGTTCTGCTATCAGGCACCACTACTATGGAACCAACTTCCAATCTGGGTTAAGGAGGCTGACACCACCTCCACCTTTAAAACTAAACTTAAAACCTTTCTGTTTAGTAAAGCCTATAGTTAGTGTTTAGCAAACCTCTAGCTGGTGTTGGTAAATCTCTAGGTAGTGTAAACTCTAGTGTGTTAGAGTCGCTCCTGTAGTTTCTTGTGCTGGCCCCCCCTTTTTCTCCTCTTTTTTCTCTTTTGTACATGGTGCAGCATCCTCTGCCGGTGGCGAAGAGCATCTCTGAATGCACAGGCGGGGGAGACATTTGTCTTTCAAGACTCCTCTCCCTGGCCCTGCCCCTTCTCAACCTTTCCCCGACCCTGCACCCCAACCTGGGGCTTGCTGATTGGGCCGGAGCTTCGGGAGCTGCGTGCTGGCCTGTGGTCCCCACCCCCGGTCATCCCGTTGCTGCTTCCACCTGCCTGCTGTCCCCACCCCCGGTCATCCCGCTGCTGCTTCCACCTGCCTGCTGTGCTGTTGACGTCCCCGACCCCCAGTCTGGCCCTCGGCAGGAGGGTCCCCCCTTATGAGCCTGGTCCTGCTCAAGGTTTCTTCCCTCCTAAAGGGGAGTTTTTCTTGCCACTGTTTGGCTTAAGGTTTTTCTCCCACTATGGGAGTTTTTACCTGCCATTGTTTATTTAATAATTGCTCGGGGGTCATGTTCTGGGTCTCTGGAAAGCATCTAGAGACAACTTTTGTTGTATTAGACGCTATATAAATAAAATTGAATTGAATTGAATTGAATAACATTCAGAAATTATTTATTGGGAGGGAAGGGGGTTAAAATTTAAGGGGTAACCTAAACTTCAAATCTTTACTTGTGCGTACAACAAAAAAAAGGTTTTGTGTATCAGTTTGTGGAATTACACTGTGGAATAGTTTGAATTTGGAGTTAAAAGAATGTACAAACATAAAACAATTTAAGAAGAAATATAAAGAAATAGTTTATTTGAGGTATAAAAGTGAAGACTGTGTTTAAAGATCACCAGCTGTGTGTGTTCTGCTATTTTGTCATGTTGTCTTTGTATGTTTATATACTTAGATATACGTATTATATTTATATCATATTTATATTATATTTATATCATAGTTATATTATATTTATGATAGAGCTTATATCTTGTATTAAACAGGTTATTTTTGTAAAAATTATATATATTTATAAAAATAAGTGTATAGTATAAAAAATAATACAGGCATATAATTTATGTTTAGTTGTGGAAAGGGGGTGGGATTAAATAAGTTTATACTTCCTCCCACTCCTTTTCGAACATGTAACTAAAATATGTTTTGATGTTGTTTTTTTTTTTATGTGATGGAACGTCCGCCTGTATTTGTTTTCTTTTTTCTTGTTTTTTATACATGTTCGAAATAAACACAAACGATCAAACGAACGAACGAACGAACGAACGAACAAACAAACGAAAGTGTGGATGCTGCAGGTTTGTGATCTGATCTGAGCAGCATCACTTGGTGCATTTACTCCCCGCTGGTTTCATTTGTGCAGCTGCTGCAGATGTCGCAGGTTCTACCACAGAAACAGGGATCTGTGTGGAGCTGAATGGAAAACCAGGGAACTGTGAGGGTTCAGTGTTGTGGCAGGGTGGAGGAGCAGCCACTCAGCCGATTGGGCACACCTGTGCCCAATCAACCTCTCTACCCTGCCTGGCTACATAAGAAGTGGCTGCACACCAGCAAGAGGTCTGCTGGGAGAAGGTTCTGCTGGTGCATGTGTGGCGGTGTGATTGAATAAAGGAGTTCCTGCACTAAACCCTGTGTCCTCTGTCCTGTCGGTCGGCCCCAGTGGCAACGAGCTTGCTACAAGCGTAGTGCAGGCAGCCTCTGATATCTGCATGACCCTGCTCCAAACCGCTGTCCTGCATGTCTGAGATGTTTACCTGCTTCTACACACCATAATACAAATCCCCGTTTTAATAACAGACGTGTGCAGACCTTGATGACAAGCCGATGATGATCCATTCATTTGAAACAGGTGTGTTGACGCAAGGAAACATCTAAAACATGCAGGACGGTGCCCCTGGAGTACTCAGATTCGGATGTCACCATACCTCCACCTTCGAGGACCAGCAGACGTCGGCTGGCCCTGCCCCTACCGGGGTTAGAGCTTTTGGCTGTCGACCAAGCCTACAGGCATCATGGCATGATATACTGCAAATACAATGGACGAAGCATCAGTCACACAGCCTACAGGTTTTTGGAGGAGTGATTTTTGAAGCCTCTTTTCCTTTGTACCGCGAGTTGCATTGTTGCCCAGGAGGCCGATGGCAAAACGGCCAGCATATGTCAATCAAAGTTAGCTGTGGCTACCAGATCGATGCTGGAGGATCGGTGGAAATGCTGGAGAACATTTCCAATAGAACCTCCCGTTTCAAACGTTATTTTGGTGGCAGAATCAGAAATGACCTCTGCGTTTAGGTGACACACTTGGTCAGCACGAGCTGCCTGCTCTTAGTTAAGCTTCATTTTCCGACCCGTCCAAACCAACCAACAGCCAGTCATGCTGGTCCGTTTGTAAATAGTGTAGCAAAACGAATTCTCTTTAAAATGTGAGTGACTATGCTCTGTTAAGCTGGGCATACACTGTGCGACATTTTAAATCGTTTGATTCAGCCCCATCTCAAACTGCACGACTAGATCGCTGAGTTCAAAAGTTCACAGCCCACGATTTATGGTCTCACACTGTACGACCCGATGCTCTGATGATCCGTCTGCTCACACTATACGTTCATAATCCTCACGTCGGACTTCTGTTACTGGAACTGCAACGTCAAAAAGAAGTGGAAGAGGAGGAACCCCGAAGTGGGAGACGCCGAAGATGTTCAGCAAAAAATAACGTGCTGCCTTGGCAATTTTTGTCATTCTGTGTGGCGATGAATGAAAAAAGATTAGACAACGTTGTGATTGGACAAGGAATTGGCTGGGAGGCGTGGGAAATGCGGTCTTTTTTTTCTGTTATTAAAACATGATTTGTGATGTGAATTTGCAACACTTTAAACTACAAATAATAGTTTTTGACGTGACATCAGAGATTGCGCATGCTCTCTGCGAAAGGATGAGGCAAATCGAGTCGTAGCTGCTTCAACTGTGATTCCTTCACGAGGAGCGACCAGGATTTCAAACACGCTTGATTTTCTTGCAAGCACACGATTTGTGATCGGGAGCTCGTCGTGAGGTGTTACTCTCTCGTCGTTACCCCACGTATACTGCACGAGCAACGATTGGGTCGAAATCTGGCCCGATCCAAAAAATAGTTGCACGAGTGGAAAATCGGTTCAAAACGAGCCCACAATCGCACAGTGTATGCCCGACTTTAGGGCTTTATTGGTAAGTAGCTAGTAGCAGTAGGTTAAAAATGGTGACAGCTAGCCATCTGCTGTTCCAGCCACCAATCAAAATTTGAAGATGGAAGTCAGTGGAGATCGATTCACGCCTGACCCGCCTTCACCGGGCGGTCAGTTGATGATCTGTGACGTTAGATTGTTGGCGTTTGGAGATCACTCTGGATAAGTCCCGAGCACCTCGGAGGAACATCCATGGCTCTCGGGTTAACATGTCAAACATCAGCATCTCTGCCAGACAGAGGCTAGCTGGCTCACCACTCGATACATTCAGGAAACCAACGAGGACCAGGGCAGAGGAAGATGAAGAGGAAATCTTGGACCGGGTTTTGCTTGTCTGCATGTATTAACAAATGTTGGAATTTTGCAACCCTCATAATATCAGTTACATGATATAGTTAAGTTTTTAAATGTTCTGAATAAAGGTAGCTTGTTTAATTTCTCCAAAAATGCCAGTTATTGAGGCTGACCTTGCAGTTCGAGGCCCTGTAGTGGCTACTGGGCAAATGTGATGCTCAGAAACAGCTAATCAAAAGTGTTAAAATCAACAATCAGACGCAGATGCAAGGCCTGGATCAGCCACCAGAACCAGATCTGAGCTGGGAGGACTGGTTTCCAACAAGCGCTTACCGGTCCAGTTCCTGAAGATTTCCTCTGAACAATAAAAACCTGCAGAGTCTTTAGATGTCCGGAAGCTCCCCTCCTGAAGTAGCTGCAGTCGCTCGTCCTCCAGCTCCTCTAGACACCAGTGCTACAATGAAAAGCTCAGGCTGTGCCTGCTTTTACCTGCCGAGGCTCCGCCCCCACAGGTGTGTGATGGGAGAGAAACCGGGAGGACAAACAAACGCAGCCTCCTCTGGCGTTAAATGATGGAACGCTTCCAGCTTGTGCCTGCGAGCCAAGCGTTGCTTTATCCTGACCAGCGCTCCCAGAGCTCCCAGAGCTCCCAGCGATGCAGGTATGTGGAGGGTCCATGAGCGGCGTTCACATCAAAGAGTGCTGACGGACAAAAATGAGTGTTTGTGTTTCCTCTTCCTAAATCCTGTACTTCCAGATGAAAGGCGACACACACCCTTCCTGTCCGCCGTCATCACACCGCACACGCTGATGACTGTTTACACGTACACACACCACACACCTGTAACCTGAGAGTCACCCTCGAGGAAGAATCTGCACATGAACACACCGACTCCTGTTGCTTGTACGGTTACTCCGGTCGGCTTCGAGCTCGGTCCGGCGTCCACATGCCGGGTTTAAGCCACAACTTTGACCTGGTCTGCCGTCAGCTGAAGGGTCACCTGACCTTTGGACTGGACCGGACTCCTGGTACCAAGCAGAAGCAGATCTGCTGCTGAACTCACCTGTGACGCTGCAGAACAGCCCTGGCTCAAGTTTTCTGGGGCAACATCGTGTTCGGGGCCTGTTTTTAGTGAAACAAAAAAAAGTCTAACTTTTAAAAACTGAATACATTTTAAAAATTTAAAAATTGTTTGATGAAGGCAAGCCAAAGCAAGTTTATTTGTTTAGCACAATTCAACAAAAGGTAATTCAAAGTGCTTTACATCGACATTAAAAGCGGCAAGACACAATTAAACCGTAAATAACAAATAAAATTATATAAAATTATGAGAAAAGAAGGTAAAATAATAAAAAGCACAAGTTGCTGAAAACTAAGGGCAGTAGAGTACCGCAGGTACACATCTCATTTGCGGTTTTCAGAGAGTATTTAATTTAAGAGTATGCTTAAATACCAAATAAATGAAATAAAATGATAAGAGAAGAGGTAAAATAATAAAAAGCACAAGTTGTTAAAAATAAGGGCAGTAGAGTACAGCAGGTAAGTATTTAATTAAGGAGTACGCTTCAGTAAAGATGAACCCCAAATATAAATTTTCAGTCAGAGTTATCTTAAATTAAATTGGAACTTTGTATTCACTAATTTAAATTTGCGCGTTCATAATGTCATAAAGAGTGTTTTTCTGACAAATTAGTGTATTTAGTGTATTTAGTATTTAGTAAATACACAATTAGAAATCTGAGCTGAAAAAGCAAAATTGATCTGAAAAAAGATTCTTAACAATTTATCAACTTTTAAATTCAAAATCTCCTTTTTTTTATTTATTTTTTTTTTTTTTGCAAATTTGTGAGCATATAATTGAGACCGAAGAGCTCTTTTAAAGTGATAGATTTGTAGTCATAAATACTTGAAATCTGTAATCTATGAGCTTTAAAGTTACAATTTCAGATTTTTTTTATTGCATGTTTAAAGAGAAAGAACCTCTGAAAACGTTTCATGGAATCAGAAAAATATTTATCATCTGTTGGCAAATTTGTAGATTTGTAGTTATCAAGTTTAAATTGTGAACGCAAAAGGTTTCTCTAAAATTCCAAGTTTACAGTAACAAATACAAACTTTTCTGTTGCAAATTTTAAACGTTGAAAAGCCAGAAATAAAGATTTTTGCCACTGATTTACCCCCACACCAGATGCCATACCTGAGTTTTCTCTTGCAACAGTGAAAAAGTTCTGAGCTGCAATAAAATTGATGCTAGGTGGCTTGGTTTATTTTCTAGCTAAATTTGAAACTTAACTTTTTTTTAACCAAAAAAATGGCAAATTTATCATTTCAGAAACACTGAGCTTTATTTTTTAAGGCAATTTATATGATCTAAAACTGTTTTGAAGTGTTTCCTCAATTTGCTAGTTTATAAATTCATAATCTCATTTTTTGTTTTGCAAAACAGCCAGTTTACGAAATATCTTGAATAGTTTTTCTTGCAAATTTGTTTTAAAACTACAATTTTTGAGTTTTTTCTTAAAATGTTCAGTTTTCTATTAAAATGATCTAAGTTTATGAAGTTTATCCTCTATTTTATCCTTTCCATCTCAATTTTTTGCCTTCAAATGGCTCTAAAATGGCGCATCACTAATTTAGTGACTCTAATCAGAGTTGATTATCGCTCGCCAGGTTTATTCTGCCAGCTTGACCTGAATTAGATCTTTAGATTCAAATCTCTGGCTTGTTGTCTTAACCCATAAAAGGCTCATCTGTGGGGATCTGAAAAGGGTTTGACTGTTCTGTTGAAACAGTCAGAAACAAAAGTTTAGAGTTTCATCAACACATCCCAGTAAAAAGTGAGCGATGAGCTTCAGTCTTCAAAAGTGAAATGAGCTGTTGGACCTGGACTTTACCACAGTTTCCGGTGTGTTTTTGTCCCGTTCATGCCCTCAGTTTGGCTGTAGACAAACGTGTCAAACTGCAGCGGCTCTAATAACAGGTTGAAGAGCAGCTGCAGGTTGAGCTGCAGCTGTGTTTGTTCTCAGGACGCCTCTTTAATTTCAGCCGCTGAGCTGTTGAGCAGTCATGAGTCCTGCAGGAGGGCGTTCGCAGCCCTGAACAGGTCACTCTTTCTACTTTACCACAAAAGATTAGTATTATTATTATTATTAGGGCCCGAGCACTGACAGTGCGAAGGCCCTATTGTATCTGTAGGAATTCTTTTCCTTGTTTTTTTCCTTCTTCCGATGAAAGGAGGGCCTTTTTGCCCCCCTAAACGTGCCCCAAAAGTCACCAAATTTTGCACGCAAGCCAGGCCTGGCGAAAAATTTGATATTTAATGGTTTGCATTAATGGGCGTGTATATTATTATTATGATTATTATTATTATTATTATTATTACAATAATACCATGAAATACTAATTATTTGCCTCTAATGGCCCTCATGAATAATTGTTCTGTCATAGATGTTCTCAATAGAATTTAAGTTTATTTTTGTTTAATTTGCATTGCTCAACTTGAATTTTGTTAAATGTGAATATCTAAAGTCAGAAGTTTGCAAGTTTATTAAGCCAATGTCTGAGGGTTTTTTTTTTTTTTTGCAAATTTGTGGGATAATAAAGTTGATAAAAATGAAAGTTTTAAGTTAAAATTTAAGTCAAAGTACTTTAAGTCATCATTTGGTGTTTGCAGTCATTGCTGTGTGTGTGTGTGTGTGTGTGTGTGTGTGTGTGTGTGTGTGTGTGTGTGTGTGTGTGTGTGTGTGTGTGTGTGTGTGTGTGTGTGTGTGTGTGTGTGTGTGTGTGTGTGTGTGTGTGTTTCCTGGAGGAGGAAGCTGCTCTGTCTTGTGCACACACACGCTGATGAAGCCACAACAAACAGGTGTGTGGTTGGATTAGCAGCAGCGCTGGGCTCAGTCGTCTCAGCAGCATCAAAGCTGCTGCAGCTCCGTCTGCAGACGTGACCCTCTGAACTTCACTCAGATTTCTCCTCCGGTTCAAGCAAGAGCCACCTGAGACGTGACGTCCATGATGAATGTGGGATTTTTATAAACCTCATCACTTACAACTACAGAAAACCACGAATGTATGCATAATTATGGTCTTGAGTGCCATTAGAGACTATGCTGTCATCATTTTAGACTTAGTTAATCATCTGCAACTAGGGTTGCCAACCGTCCCTTGAAAAACGTAATCGTCCCGTATTTATAAACTAAAGTACGTATGGCGCTGAAAAGGGACGCACTTTGTCCCGTATTACTGTGAGAGTCAAAAAATAGTCATAACATGCCAATGGAAAATTACATTAAGCTGTTGAGTTCACAAGTTATTTTTTTCTGTTTTACTACAACTGTAGCCTACAGTCATGGCTTTTGAGGCACAAATATGTTTACAAGTTTTCTACAGACTTTCTGTTTACACTTTTGTTATTGCACTAAAAATGTACATTACGGAATTCTGCTTTCTTTCTATTGTTTTATATTATTTTATACAATTTTAAGTTAAGCACGACAGGTTTCTGTTTAAGAAAGATACTTATTTTATTCAGTTCATTTTGTTATTTTGTATTAAAGTGAAATGCGGGGTAATAATTTGTTTTCCATGTGTTCATGGCATTCAAATATGCATCTAATTCAATTCAGGTTTGAGTCAAATAGTTAAAAAATCGTTTCCCTCACAAAAATAGGGGCTAAAAAAATTGACCACGCCAGGAAAGGTGAAGGCAATCGATGAGGTGTCCCTTATTTATTTTTTAGGGAGTTGGCAACAACACCTGCAACTAAAGTCAAAACAGAGCGTAGTAAATATAAAGATAAAAAATAACATGGCTTGTTGTGCTGTTAACTGGACTAATCTCCACTGTGACTGGATCTACAAAAAATTGACTTTCAAATATCGACCAATCAGAAGAAGGGGCGGGGCTAATTTGCACCAATTATGTTCAAGGACTCAAAACCGAGTCCGATGTCACCACCCATGACTCTCTATGTCAAACCATTCAAAAGTTGTCAGAAAGTAGGAACTATCAAATATGGACCAATCAGATGAAGGGGGGGCGCGCTTTTTGGCGTCTATTGTCGCCACGGTAACGCTTTTGACTGAGAAAAGTAATGTTCATCGTTGCAGGATGGAGACGCACATTTTGATGTATAACACACCTGGGTGCACGTTATGGTTCGGGCCGCATTAACAGCCGAAGAAATGGCATAAATTGCACCAAAATTACACGATTAAATCAAAATGGCCGACTTCCTGTTCGGTTTCGGCCATGGCGCCAAGAGACTTTTCTTTATGTTGCAACATGATACAGGTGTGTACCGATTTTCGTGCATGTACGTCAAACCGTATTGTGGGGCTTGAGGCACAAAGTTTTCTAGGGGGCGCTGTTGAGTCATTAGGCCACGCCCATTAATGCAAACCATGAAATATCAAATTTTTCGCCAGGCCTGGCTTGCATGGAAAATTTGGTGACTTTTGGGGCATGTTTAGGGGGGCAAAAAGGCCCTCATTTCATCAGAAGAAGGAAAAAAAAAAACGAGAACATTTCTTACAGATACAATAGGGCTTTTGCACTGTGAGTGCTCGGGCCCTAAAAATATTTTATTATCCCAAAGGGAAATATGGCCAGCCCAAGTGAGTTCTCACACTTCATACAACTGCTAATCCGGCACTTTCCTCATATTGTACATTTCTGTTTATTTCTGTTTATACATTTTACTTTATTCTATCTCTTATTTTATCTCCATATATTTGTTTCCTCTTATACTTTTATTTTTACTGTATTGCACCAATCACCACAACAAATTCCTTGTGTGTGTTAACAAACTTGGCAATAAACCCCCGTTCTGATTCTGATTCTAAAAGGAGTGGAAACGCAAGTTGATTAAGAAATTAGACTTTATTGTTTAAAATTAAATATCTGCATTTACAGACAAACCGAGACACATTCAGAGCTGAAACACCTGCAAATGTTCTTTAGCAGACGTCAAGAAGACTGATGATCTGGAAAAACCCGCAACGCCTCCACCAAACCCACAGGACCAGTCAAGTCTGTCTCCAAAAAACCCATCAACATCAGCGGGTTCTCTGTCCTCACACACTTCACCTCATTGATCAACAATAATTAATCAGGTAGTGATTGTTTATTCTCTAAAACAACATTCTGGTTTAGTCGAGTGAAATAAATCAGAGGTACATCATTCAAACAGGAAGCAGTCGTTCAGCCTCGGTGTTAATGGAGGTGTGGATGGAGGACACATTCAAGTCCTGCTTCAGTGCAAACGGGGACAGACGGAAAGGAGGATGAAGACGAGGATGAGGAGGGATCCATCATCATTTCACAGCTCTGCAGGCTGAAGGAAACGATGCCAGTGCATGATTTAGTTTTCAGGGGGGGAAGGGTGCTTAAACCTCCTATAAAATTAATTTCTGACCTAAATAAACTCTAAATAAAGTAATAAAATTCTGACTATAAACTTGCAGGATAAAACAAAACTTAGAATGTTTTACTGTATGAACTTCCAATTTTCAAAAGAAAACTCCCCCAAAAAATAAATAAAAAGGGAAGACATTTCTGAGGTTAACCACTTGTAAAATTTACATGAAAACATTTCTGCATTTTTGGACTCATTCACAAATTTGCATGAAAAGAACCTCAAAATGTCTTACTTTAAAAATTGAAAATTAAAATGTGACTTCATGAAATGTAAACCAACAAAATTTGAAAGAAAAAAAAAATTCTGTTTAGAAACTTGGAAATTTACAAGCAAATTCTGAATTTCTGACTTTAACTTGTAACATTGAGTGTATGGAAGTCTTCCTGACATCCAAATTTGTAATTGTACAAATTTGTACAAAAAATTTGAGTCTCTGCCCGATTTATAACCTTGTAAATTTGAAAGTAACAGTTCAGAATCCTGACCTTAAAAGTTTGTAAAAAAAAAAAAAAATTCTGGCTTCACAATCTCTCAAACTCAGAGGCAAAAAACCCAACTGAATTTACATCATAAACCTACAAATTCTGAATTTATTTAAGATACAGAATTCATAAAATACATTTCTGACAAACCTTTCGGAACACAAAACACACACACACACAGATACACACACGAGGCACTGACGGGTTCTTCGTAAGTGGCTACAAATGAAGACGGCTCTTTTTTTCTCTCCACAAACCCTGGACCCTCAGGCTGACATGTTGCCCCCTTGTGGCTCCAGGAGTCTGTGCATCTCTACAGTTTGAACATGGACAGAAATGGCTTTGCATGTACAGCTAGAGGAAAAGAAAGGACGGACGAGAGTGGACAAAGGGATGAGATGGACAGATGGACAGCCGGACGGCGGATGGATGGACGAAGGTCTCAGCCCATGTACGGATACTTCCACTCTGTGAGCGGCAGCTGAGTCTTTTTCACCACCTGCGGCGACGTCCACCTCAGAACGTAGTGAGGGCCTCCGGGTTTGTCGTTGGTGCCTTCATGAAAAGGAAACAATCATCAATCGTCCAATCATGAAGAAGCTGAAACCTGAGCTCCACCGCTTCGTCTTAGAAGACCATGAAAGCATGAAAACTCATCTGATGTCGGTTTAGGACCAAACAGAAACTCCACTGAGTGGTTATGAAATGTATTCAACAGGGTTCATACACATTTTAACCAACACATTTCCATGACTTTTCCATGACTTGGCAGCAAGTTTCCATGGCTATACATGACCTCTAAAACATCAATGTATGAATGAAATATAGGAATACACTGCAAAAACTCAAAATCTTACCAGGAATATTTGTCTTATTTCTAGTTAAAATGTCTCATTTTTAGTCAAAAAATCTCATTACACTTAAAACAAGAGTCGTTACCAGAAGAATAACTTATTTGACCATTTTCACCTGTTTCAAGTAAATTTTCACTTGAAATAAGTAGAAAAATCTGCCAGTGTGACAAGATTTATCTTCTCATTACAAGCAAAACAATCTTGTTCCACTGGCCGATTTTTCTACTTATTTTAAGTGAAAATCTACTTGAAACAGATGAAAATTGTTGTTTTTTCCAGTGATGAGTCTTGTTTTAAGTGTAATGAGATTTTTTTTTACTAAAAATGACACATTTTAACTAGAAATAAGACAAATATTCTTGTTAAGATTTTGAGTTTTTGCAGTGTAAAACTATGTAAAAAGTCACTACAGTGGAGATCTAATGACAATTGAACTTATGTTTCCAAAACTTTTCTAGGCCTTGAAAATGACATTTTCAAATTCCATGACTTTTCCAGGTTTTTTCAAAATGTATGAACCCTGATTAAATCTTAAATTATTGAGGAGAAACCTCCAGGTGAAAGGGGGCGTGGCCTGTGGAGCCTCACCTGAAGCTCTGGCGCCTCCGAACGGCTGCTGGGCCACGATGGAGCCGGTGGATTTATCGTTGACGTAATAGTTTCCCGCTGCGTTTCTCAGCACTTTGGCGGCTTCGTCAATCACCTTCCTGTCAACAACAAACTTTATTGATACAGCACAAAAAAAAAAACGACCGTTGTCAATTCAAACGTTCATATTCCATCCTGCTCTGTAGGAATAAATGTTTCCAAACAGCTCAATAGTCCCTGCAGGTCAGCTGGTCTCAGAACCTGTTACACTGAACTGAGGTTAACTGAAGGGAAAATAAACTGTTACAGTCTAGATTACTTTGGAAAACACACGATAAAAAGTGAAATTAAGATAATTAAAATGAACTTGAGGTCAGAAAAGCTGTTGTGGAGACAGCGGACGCTGGAGCGGGTTCTGATCCAGACCAGCCGTCCAGTCAGCCCAGTAAGTCCAGCGTTACACCGGTATCCGGTACCCATCCCTACACGTATGTGCAGGTGCTGCCACTCACTGGTCCAGGGCGTACACGGCTCCCGTCAGCGCGTACGGCGATGTGCTGTCGATCAGCTGCAGAACTTTCTTGTAGTCTTTCTCAGGGTACGCATACACGGACAGAACCGGCCCGAAGATCTCCTACAGGACCAGAGGAAAGATCTGAGTTAGCCAGCTAACTTTAGACTAACATTTATTGGTAATATTGTCTAACATAATTGACAGAGCAGCTTAGCGACCGCTAGGGCGACATAGCGATATAACAAAAATATACATCGATATAGTTCAAATGTGCGTTGTGATCCGAGGCTGCTGAGCCAGAGCTCTCTGCACCGCCCCTCGTGCCCCCGGCCCCCCCATTCATGCCCGGGGGAGGAGGGGGAGGGCGGGAAAAGACGCTATTCCAGAAACATGTTGGAAGCAGCAACGCCTGCAGCGCGTGTGGAGGAACTGGTTGCTAAAAGAAAAAGCAGTGGCTCAGGAATTTGGAGATGCTTCAGGTTAAAAGTGTCAGATGAGCTACAAGTTATTTGTAGGGAATAGGAATCAAACAAATCAAACGAGAATATGAATCACTACAAATCTTTTTCACCACCTGAAACAGCTGCAAACAAACTGAATCGCTGCAGAAGCTGCAAGACATCCACAACCCGAAAAGGTCCAGTTCGAAACAAAATGTCCTTGCTTGCTTCGTTTTCCTTAAGTGCCTTATGAAAAGAAAAGTGACGAGTGGTGTACTGTAACTAAAGCGACTACCTATCACGTCGCTAAAGATGTGGTCCCATCTGAAACTGTGGAACAACTCGGATTTAAAAAGCTACTGAAACTATGGAACCAAGACACGATCTTCTCAGTCAAGAAGCACTGCCACAAATGTTTACCGAGGTCCGGCAGAACTCGCCAACACCCATTTCCCGTTGACCAGTGATACGAGCTCGAGCAGGACATGTGAGCCTCACACAAGCACTTCATTGAACACTGGGAGATGAAAGCAGCACGTCTAACAACTAATTTCCCCTATGATCACGCCGGTGAACATATAGCTGAGGCCCGAAAGGGACAGTTGCAAGCTGGAAACTCCAGGAAAAGCATCAGGTTGCTATGACAACAGACAACGGGCTGAGGATGCTGCAGTCACAGATTACACTTGGCTGATGGTGGGTGCAGTGTTGTAAGGAGTATTAAGATATTTCACTTTAAAACAAAAATAAAATGTTAGTTTTTTGAGTTTTTCCTTTGCGTGTCTGTTTGCAACTTTGTGTTTTATGCTGCTGTCACGTCTATGTTGAAAACTAATAAAAATAAGTTAAATGAATTAATAATACACTAAACTTAAAGTGCTAAAAGTAAAATCACAATACAAAAATTTCAATTTATAATTTTGACGGACGTGGCATGAATGATAAGCGTTTTACCCGGGCGTCACTTGTAAACTGTTTTTCGTACAGCTGGAAGAAAAGGAGACATCTGGCTGAAGTCCAGATTCACTCTCACTTTGCAGGAAAAACATGGGGATATATATCGTATATCGATATTCAGCCTGAATACATCAGGACTGACTTGTGGTCCACTAGCCCTAGCGGCCGGCGGGTCAGACCTCGCTCATGATGGGGTCCTGCGGGTCTGTGGTCTCCACGATGGTCGGCTCCACAAAGTAGCCCTTCTGCTTGTCACAGTTGCCGCCGGCGATGACCTTGAGGTTCTTAGATGACTTGGCGTGGTCCAACCACTTCTTTATGCGAGCGAAGGACTGCAGAAGGGGAGAAAAAACAGTTACTGACAGAAAAACACTGGAGTGGAGGAGGAGGAGGAGGAGGAGGAGGAGGATGGCTGCGCGAGGAAGACGAGCCGGTACCTTATCGTCTATGACGGCAGAGAAGAAGGTGCTGAAGTCGTCCACGGGCTGAGGAGAGAACACATGATCAGATTTAAACCAGTCTCCTCTCAGGTTCCATCTGTCAGTACGACGCTAAAGAACGTCGTGCTGATGGGCAAAACCAAGTTTCATTAACGTTGGATCATTACATCACAAGATACAGGCCACACCCACATGTCTGATTGACACGTGACTTTGAAACAGACTGATCAAACTTGTTTGAACAGGTTTCAGCATCACAGTTTGTAGATGAAGCCTCCCAGATTTTACTCTTATTTAAACCACATTTGGACAAACATCTGCCGTTTTAACAAAATAACGACGCCAACCAGGGTGGAGTCAACACGTCTTGTAATACCACCTCGTCCCACTAGAGGTGCACAGGAGCAGTTTCCCATGCTGTCCTGAATGCAGAAATATGAAATATTGCAGTTCCTCAACGGACCAGTAGGGGCCCAGAAGCCTGATACCAACTACATAAATGGTGCTGGTCTCCGCAGCTGGATTCCTGGCTGAGCCGTCATCACTTTAGCTCCTGAACCCCGTCTTAACTCGACCTACAGGGTAAAACGTCTTGATCCTTTGTGATGCTCCTCTGCATCCCTGCTGGTTTTGCAGCCGTGCCAGAGCACTGGCTTTCTTTAGGAGTCTTGATGTTCGTTTTTATAAATAAAACCTGGACCTTCTCGATTTCGCTTTAAAGTTTTTTTTAATTTTTTTAAAAGCTACTAAACGACTTCTACCTTTACCGCAGCAGCAGTTGATTTAACTTCACCTTGGATCATTTCGGGACCCTTCCAGGCCGGTTAATCTTTTCATGAGTCAACGGTGAGCCAATCATGGCCTCGCCCCTAAAAACCTGTGACATCACAGAGGGTTTTCCCAGCTTTTTACTGGTCAAGGGTTTTATACTTTAACCTTCCTGGTATGTACTGCCCCCATGTGGCCAGAAGTGTTAGTGCTTAAAAAGGCAAATATAAATCCCTGCAGCGCGTGGCGGCTCATTACACCGTGGCTTTTAAATCTCACACGTTGTACTGCAACTACTGCACACACTACACACCACACATCCCTCTAAACAAAACCCGACATTGTGCTAGTATTATTTACACTTTCTCCAGCCAGCACGCACACTTCCCTGATCCTACTCTGAGCTTTTCCACAGGGACTTTAAACTATCAATTTTAGGAATTAATTGACTCATTTCAGTGGCCAGTGAGTTGAAGTCAGTTCTACATAATAATGAGTCTGTTTGAGCTGAAGGCGTTCATGTTACCTGCCATTATTGTTCCTTAATAGTTTAAAAATAAAGTAAATTAACATAGCCAGCCCCCCCCCCCCCCCCCCCCCCCCCCCCCACTTATCGTTCTTGAGATCTACTAACCCTGCTCACTACGACTTACGCTCTCGTTCCCTCCAGAAAACGAAATAACACAAAAGCCTGTTACGTAACGAAACCTTAAACCGTTCCGTTTTACTTCAGCTCGTATTAAAGTTTCAAGAATAAGAAGTAAAGACCGGAGGGACAGAAATGTCTCCACTGATGCAGGACGTCAGGTTTCAATAAAGCTGCTTTCAATGTCTCATAATGCGACTATGATCGGTATCTCCATCTGCCTGAATGTGATTATTGATTACTTCGCCTATGACCTAAATGACACTAAGGTTGCCGTTTACACGTCAGTTTCTTCGATCAGATTACTGATTTAATCTGATTATGATCAGAGTATTGTGGTCCATGTAAATGTCGCCATAAAAGGGTGGATGTGATTCAGGAGTGTCAACGGAAACGGGAGTGAAAAGAAACTTTCGTCGACGAGGCTCTCCAGTACGGAAGAGTATGAGGGCCAGGCAGGATAAAAATAAAAGTAATATTTTAGAGGGAGATTTTTTCATTAAGCACTTCGAGAAAAAAGTCGAAATGTCGAGAAAAAAAAGTCGTAATGTCGAGAATAAAGTTAAAATGTTGAGGAAAAAAGGCGAAATTTCGACTATATTCACAAAATTTCGACTTTTTTCTCGAAGTGCACAAAAAAAAAAATCTTCCCCTCTCAAATATTTTTTCTCCTGCATGGCCCTAAGACTCTTCCGTACTCCAGACATGAGCCTAAATGTAAATCACAGCGCCGCCTGGAGGCCAGTCACATAACTGACAGATCTTCAGGCGATCCTGAATCTGTGTGCAAGGTTTGGTGTCATTTGGAGGGATTTTGTGTGTCGCTGCTGCTGCTGCACTCACGTCGCCCACTTTGACGCTCTTCAGCACGTCCAGCAGCTGCTGCTTGATCTTGGGCCACGTGCTCTGTGGGACGTACATCCTGGAGCAGGCCGAGCACTTCTGACCCCCGTACTCAAACGCCGAGCGGATGGTCCCGTTCACCACGCTCTGGATGTCCGCCGACGAGTGGACGAAGTGGAAGTTCTTCCCGCCGCACTCTGAAAACACAAGGGAGGTGGTGAGTCGCTGCTGGAGGAGGAAGCGGCGGAACGGAGCTAGAGCTAGAGCTGGAGCTGGAGCTGCTCACCTCCGGCCAGGCGAGGGAAGTTCCTGTACACGTCCAGGTTCTGGCCCACCTGCTTCCACAGACGCTTGAATGTCCTGAAAGCACAGACGCTTATGTTACAGTTCAGGAAATCATAGCTGCAGCACAAGACGTGCTCTCAGAGGTCATTTAACTGCCAAAAATAAAGACAAACTCTGGTAAAAGAACAGTGATGTAGAGAACGATGTCTGCATGGAACCCACTTCCCAAACACTTGAAGCAAACTATTAACATAAAAGAAGTCAAATGGTTTGTAAAGAAACATCTCTTGAATAGATAAGTTTTATATGTATTTAATTATAATTAAATAAATAATAATAGATATGGTATGTGTACATATATATATATATATATATATATATATATATATATATAAATAAATAATATATAAATAGATGAATATTTATTAAAAATGGTTACTGGTGCAAACTATGATAACTATACATTGTTTGAATTTGTTCATGTTATAAAATGTATGAATATGTATTGTTTTTATTCATATCCAAATGTTAAGCGGAATGACTTTTTATTTTTTCTTTATTTTCTGTTTTTCCTTTCTTTTTTTTAATACTACCTCTTTAGGTTTGCTTTTAATGTTTCGTTGTAATGTTCTGTGTATTATGTGTCGGACCCCAGGAAGAATAGCTGCAGTTTTGCTGTAGCTGATGGGGATCCAAATAAAAACTATAAACTATAAAAAAATAATTAAAAAAACCCACGCCGTCGAACAGGAGCAGCACTTACGGCACGCTGCCGGTGAAGTTGATGGCCGCCAGGTGCTGCGAGGCGGTGACGGCATCCCCGAACACGGGCCCGTCAGCAGGCAGGAACTGGACGATGTTGGGGGGCAGACCGCTCTCCCGCAGGACCTTGTACACCAAGTAGCTGGCAGACATGGCCGTGTCGCTGGGCTTCCACAGAACCACGTTTCCCTGAGAACAGTCACAAATATGAAGAAATAAATACAGATCAGACACACACACGGATCTACGTGGACACACCTACTCACCATCAGAGCCGGCGTTCCTGCCAGGTTTCCTCCGATGGCTGTGAAGTTGAAGGGAGCCACGGCGGCGACGAAGCCCTGAGAGCAGAAACAGGAGGACACGTATGAGACACAGCAGAGCAACTCGTCTTCCTCAGGACGCTCCACAACTCCAGTCACGCGTTTGCTGGGTTTAAATTCTTGAGATCAAAGCTTCAGAGGGACTGCTGTGACATCACGGCTCAGTTTGTTAGGAACTTCCTGCTAGCTCTGAAGACACAGTGGACCTGGAAGACTCGGGAGACTCACACTTTTAAGACCAGGAGACAGCTACTATTCAACTAAGCCAACTTTAACCTGTTTGAAATGACAACTTTACCAGATTTACTAACAGAATCTCTGCTGCCTTTGCAGACGCTCCAGGCTTGGATAGCTGGACATGGGCCCTATCTACGAACAGATTGAGATGTCTCCGATGACTCTGCCGGCTTCATCAAGGCTGAAGAGAGACTAGAGAGACTAGAGAGGTCTGATGTGTGGACAGAGAGGTTCCTACCTCCAGGCCCCGGTACAGCATGGTGTTGGTGCTTCCCCCGGCGTCGAGAGGCTGCTGCTCCTGCAGCTCGATCGCGTGTTTGGCGTTGAATCTGAAGAAATCGATGAGCTCGGCGGCAGCATCGATCTCCGCCTGCACCACCGTCTTCCCCTGGACACGGGCAGGACAGAGGGACAGAGCTTCATTCCTGTCCAGAGCTGCAGGTTTCATTTACTAGACGTTGAAACACAGTGGCACGACTACAGACCATCCCTTTCAGCCAGAAATACTGGAGGTCAAAGACAGCTCAGTGAAGACTCCTCCTACCTGGCCGATCATGGTCTTGGCCAGAATCTCAGCCCTCTTGGGTCCGGCGAGGACGTCAGCAGCTTTGAAGAGGACCTGAGCTCGGTCCTGGACAGGCTTTAGGTCCCACTCCCTTCTGGCCGCCACCGACGCCAGGATGGCCTTGTTGAGGAGCTCCTGCATCAGAGTCAGAGAGCAGTCGGTTATCCAGGGACATTCAGGTCTACAGCAGACTGTTTTGCAGCTCCTGAACCAGGACTACACCGCCTGGACCGGGGGCCGGCAACCCGCGGCTCTTTAGCGCAGCCCTAGTGGCTCCTGGAGCTTTTTCAAAAATGTTTGACCTTTTTTTCTTCTTTATCTTTTTTTTCCTTTTTTTCCTCTTTTTTTCGTCTTTTTTTTTCTCTCTTTTTTAAATTTTTTTTCTTCTTTTTTCCCTCTTTTTTTTTCTTCCTTTTTAAATCTCAAATTTTTTTCTCAACATTTTGACTTTTTTCTCAACATTTCGACTTTTTTCTCAACATTTCGACTTCTTTCTCAACATTGTACTTCAACTTTAATCTCGACATTCTGACTTTTTTCTCAACATTTTGACTTTTTTCTCGACATTCTTACTTTTTTCTCAAAATTTTGACTTTTTTCTCGACATTTCGACTTTTTTCTCGAAGTGCATAATGAAAAAAAAAAAATCTTCCTCCAGTTATAACTAATATAGATACATGCAGCATGTGTTGCCTTCATTCTAAGGCTGATATAAGACTCATTTTTTGCGGCTCCAGACATATTAGTTTTTTGTGTTTTTGGTCCAATATGGCTCTTTCAACATTTTGGGTTGCCGACCCCTGGCCTGGACGCTACGGTTCACGCAGCTGCAGGTCAGGGACGGACGAAGCAGCAAACACATCAAACACCAACTCACCTTGTCAGCGTAGCAGAACTTTGCCACCTTATGCGAGTGATTGAAAGGCTGCAAACAGAAACAGAGAAGTCACAGTGAGAGCTGCAGCCTGGTGAGGTTTAACCAGGAAGGTGATTCTGAGCGGCGGGGATCAGACTCACGGACAGCTGGTATCTGATGTCGCTGGTCCAAACGTGCTCGTCTCCCACCACACAAGGGATCTCCTCCGTCTTCCCCTTCAGACTGTCCAGAGCCTGCAGCCATGACACACAGTTAGAGACACAGCTCCGGTGGTGGGTGATGCTGAGAACAGAGATCTAACTGTCTGACCTTCAGCAGCTCCGCTCTCTCTGGACTCCCCTCCTTGAAGCCCAGGATGGGCTCATTCTGCACCTCCACGGCAGCACACGGGGACGTCCTGAACCTGCAAACACCGACGTCATTGATGGGATTACCAAACCAGAAACACAAAGGTCGTGACAATCACCACCGGCCTGCTATGACTTGAGGAAACGCTTAATAGCAAGTTGTTTCCAGAGAAAAGAAAGAAAGAAAGAAAGAAAGAAAGAAAGAAAGAAAGAAAGAAAGAAAGAAAGAAAGAAAGAAAGAAAGAAAGAAAGAAAGAAAGAAAGAAAGAAAGAAAGAAAGAAAGAAAGAAAGAAAGAAAGAAAGAAAGAAAGAAAGAAAGAAAGAAAGAAAGAAAGAAAGAAAGAAAGAAAGAAAGAAAGTGCAGCTCAAGAGCATCATCTGACGTCAGTAAACAGCTCCATCATGAACATTTCATTGGTGCGTTCAGTATGACTGGACAGTCATGACTGTTCATGATATAAGAGTTGTTCTGGTAACTCTTATGTTCAGGCACCAAAGGTTTGTTTGGACGAATACAGCACTTCACCTGTCGACTCAACAGCAAAACCAAATATTACTGTCACATTTAGCCGATGCTGAGTTAACACAAACCGCTGCTTGCTTGGCTAACCACGGTAGCATGAGGATTACGGATGAGGACGTGATAACGGCTACCCATTGGCTGAGACAGCTGTCAATCAGTTATATTAGAAATAAATGTAACGCTTTTTTATACATTTTCCTGGTGTGGTATAAAAAAGACCCCCCCCCCCCCCCCAGATTAGTCATGGCTATGGATCCAAACGATTGAGACCAAAACGGTTTTTTGAAACAGGTTGTAAATATGTTTATTTCTACTCTTAAGCTGGACATTTTAACATTGGAGTCTATGGAGGTTGACCCCCTTTTGGAGCCTCTAGTGGTCAGTGGAGGAACTGCAACTAAACGTAGTTACACATGAGCCTCAAACCAAAAGTTAGATGGTTGGTGTTGGGTGGAGTTCATGGTGGCAAGAAACTTGATTTGGAGTTACGGTTTCGCTTCAAACATTGACAGACGGATCGGTGCAGCGTCCGCAGTTATGCAGTCGATGTACCAGACCGTCGTGGTGAAGAGGGAGCTGAGTCGAAAGGCGAAGCTCTCGATTTACCGGTCACCTATGGTCATGAACTTTGGGTAGTGACCGAAAGGACAAGATTGCGGATACAAGCGGCCGAGATGAGTTTCCTCCGCAGGGTGGCTGGACGCTCCCTTAGAGATAGGGTGAGGAGTTCGGTCACCCGGGAGGAGCTCGGAGTCGAGCCGCTGCTCCTTCACATTGAGAGGAGTCAGCTGAGGTGGCTTGGGCATCTGTACCGGATGCCTCCTGGACGCCTCCCTAGGGAGGCGTTCCAGGCATGTCTCTCCTCCCTAGGGAGGTGTTCCAGGCATGTCCCTCCTCCCTAGGGAGGAGTTCCAGGCATGTCCCTCCTCCCTAGGGAGGTGTTCCAGGCATGTCCCTCCTCCCTAGGGAGGAGTTCCAGGCATGTCCCTCCTCCCTAGGGAGGTGTTCCAGGCATGTCCCACCGGGAGGAGACCCCGGGGAAGACCCAGGACACGCTGGAGAGACCATGTCTCTCGGCTGGCCTGGGAACGCCTCGGACTCCCCCCGGAAGAGCTGGAGGAAGTGTCTGGGGTGAGGGAAGTCTGGGCATCCCTGCTGAGGCTGCTGCCCCCGCAACCCGGGAACGGATAAGCGGAAGAAGATGAGTGAGTGAGTGAGTTTTGCTTCAAACAGCTGCAGATTTAGTTTGAGTGATTTTACGGTTTCAGTTCGTAGAGAATGTTGCACATAACCTCAACACAGGAACTCACAACGGGTCACCAGCTCCTCTTTCATAAAGGTTTAAGTACAAACATTTATTTAACAGTCTCCCCAGAAGTTGTTAAGGCCACGCCTTCGTATCGTGCTCGCCTGAAGCCTCTGTAAAGACCAGCACCGACCGGCGGGCGTCGGGGATGACAGGATTAAACCGGTGTCTGACCGACGTTTAGTGGACAGAGCTGAACTCTGCAGCTGCTTTCAGTTCCACTCGGTTTACTGACCTCCAGCTGCTAATCAGTAACTGGACATGAGTTTATCTGGAGTGCTCGAGTCGCAGACATCTATATCAGCTGAGACTTTGGCAGTTTGCTGGTCCAGTCCCGTCCTTTGTTTGTGTATGATAAACCTGTGAACTGAGGAGGAGGAGGCCCAGACCCCTCCAGCCTCCACCCAGCTGCTGCTCTTACAGCTGCTGCAGGAAAAACAAACATCTGCTCATTTCACAACCTGAGTCCACAAAGAACTACAGACAAAGTCGCCTCAGATGTTCCTGAATTCTTTTGGATTGCTAAGGGTCCCCAGTCCCCCCAAAGGTCCCCAGCACCAAACTACACAACTGTCAACTTTCTTTTGATGCTTTTTTTTGTTTGCTTTAGTCTCTTAACATCAATTATGAAGTCAAGAATGCAACGTCCAGTGTGAAAACCTGATCGATCCATCAAGCACCGACTGTTAGCAGGACCTGGCTGCAGCTCACCCACAACTGTTCTTACCATTACCCACATTTGTTGTTTATCCCTGCTTTTGGATTTATTTTTGTTCAGCAAATAATTAGGCAGTGGGAAAACGGTTTTATGATCAGCTAATTTAAAATTAACCAACAGCTCAGACCCCCTCCCTGGTGCATGACTATATAAATCATCAACAGTTCTGACCAGTGCAGAGCTTCTGCAGGTTTTTCATCTTTATTTTTCTGACTTCATGCCAGGGCTGGGCGATATATCGAGATTTTAATATATATCGATATATTTTCAAATGCAATATGGTACGAGACAATATCGTTTATATCGTTATAGCTTATTTTGTGACAAATTGACTGTACATCAACGCTGACCCATCGCGCTTGCAGGAAAGTACCTTTGTGTGCTGAAACCTGACAGTGTTGACAGGTTAGTTTTCCTGGCACAAAATCTGTAAAATGTACAGTAGTTGACTTGTTGTAATTATTTGAGATTTGCTCAAAGAGATGCAATATCTGTTTACATGTTTTATTTGAGATTTGAACAAATGTTTTGTTATTTGCACAACTGTCAACCTCAGTGGAAAAGTCTGCCGTTACTGTCTACATAATTTAATTTTTATGCAGGAAAGGGATATTTGTTTTATTTTATTCAAGAAGCATTTTTATTCTATATATGCAGGCAGTTTATTTTTATTTCATTTGTTTTATACATTTGTTTTATACATTTTGATATTGTGCAGACCCCTGTGTGACATTTGGCAGGAGGCTTTGTATTAAAACTGAAAAAAATTAAGCTAACAGAGATGCTATGCTATAATGCTTTGGGAGAAACCCCAATTATGTCACAGAAAAAATATCGATATATCGAGTATCGCCATTCAGCTAGAAAATATCGAGATATGACTTTTGGTCCATATCGCCCAGCCCTACTTCATGCTCAGACTTGCAGGGTTAGGAGCGACAGATGGTTCAGGTGTTGGTCCTTATACGTCACGTGACTTTAGCATTAACCCTGTCGGTGAAGGAGCTGAGCTCGTCCCACAGGACCTCAGGGGAGTACTGTATTCCAGTACCTGAAGTGACGTCACATTCAGCGTGATCTTCATCACTTCCTACTGGATCTTCCTCAGCAGCAGCTCCTGATCAGGTGTCATTACATAACACGTGCAGCATGAACTAGAAAGAAGCTGGTTTCAGGTTGGATATCCAACACACCCTCCTCTATTTTGCAATGTTTTTTTCTTCTGCAAAGATTCAAAGATGAACAACCCAGTCTCTGCAAACCTCAAATTTTACAAAGAAGAAGGTATTTATCCAGTCTTTAAATGCACTAAAATCAAAAAGGTTATTTTAAGATTCTCTGTTGTTTTCTACAGAATACTATTTCAGTTTCTGAACGTGAACTGTCAAGTGGAGGGGAATCTTATTCTATGTGGGGGTGTAGGGGAGGGAGGGGTGCTTTTTTTTCTTTTTTCTAGTTTTTCAATTTTATTTTATTCCTTTTGGGGTAATATTGTCTATTGCAGTTTGTTTTTTTTACCTTTATAATATATTATTGTAATATGTTACTATTTTATATATGTATATATATTTGTGTTTTTGGGAGGTTATAAAAAAAAGAAAAAAGATATTTGTATTGTACTCTATTGTGAGAAATTTTTTGAATAAACAAACCTTAAAAAAAAAGTGGAGGGGATCTTTAAAAAAAATGGTGCATTTCAATATTAAAGAGAAGAAACCTTCAAATGTAGTAAAATACGCTATATGCCTTATCTTTTTAACTTTTTTTAACTTCTTGCAGTATAATTCGGCCCCGGCTTGAAGTTATTGGGTCACTTTGCTTGAGATTTTCTCAAGATGTTTTGCTCTTGAAAGATCTTTCAGAACTGAAAGGTAAATGGGGTAAAGGTTGAGCCTCGAGATCTCAGTTATCCAACCTGAAACTTGCTTTCTCACAGGAGGCGTGACATGCGCACTGAGCAGGACAAGCAGGGCGACCCTGGGCTCATTTAAACCCGGGGTTCCAGGCAAACTCGGGTCAATCGTATTGACAGGTGATCGATGAGAGTGAATGGCTCACTGGGGGCTGCAGGGCAGCTCAGCAGCAGCCTGAGGCGGTGAAATACTGGAGCTACTACAGCCTGATTTGTGGTTCCGCGTTAAATCGACGCATAACCTTACGCCGTAGGGTACGGCGTAGGTTACGCGGCGACGCGCACCGTACGCCGTATGCTCTGCGTTGGTGTAACGCGGAACCATAAATCGGCCTTACCGCGGAGGCTGCGGAGTCATGCCCACTCATGTGAAGTGCCGTCTCGGGACTTACCCCCTCCATGACCGGTACACGGCCGCCCTCACGTGGAGCATGTTCCCGCCACGAGCCAAGGACCAGCACTACAGGAGAAAACTGCCACCACAGCCCCGAACAAAGCTGATGTGCGGAGGAATAACCGGACAGAAGCAGTTCCTGGGGAGGACTGGCGGAGGTGATCTGACAGCAGGGTCGCTACCCCTGAAGACAGACCCGAGGACAGGGGGGGCGCTCTTTAATTACTTATTTTACTGTTGTTAATGTAAAAGAAATCACAAGTTTTATCCTAACACTGACAATAACACTGAGTTTATACACAAATATGACTCCACAAAATGAAAAATGCGGCCCAAAAACATTGAAACGTTCACTTTACTAGTCTGACACCCCCCTCAGAATGGAACCTTCCAGCGGCGGGTCAGCGATTAGCCAATCAGTGAGCAGAACAAACTTGGTAGCCAATCAGAGCGCCCCCCCTCCTTAGCCTTAAATACCATGAACAGGGAGGACAGTAAAACAGGTGCAGAAGTGAAGTCCGTTCATAGGCTTGACCTGTGTATGAGAAACAACTTTTATATGCAGTATTTGTGTAAAAATAAAACCACCTGTCTTCTCTTAGAGCCACCTAGGGGCTGCATCCGGTTTATTAGTCTATCATCAATATGGAAGTTGATAAACTTCCAGTTCCATGACTGACAAATGGGAGCTGGCTCCAAAAGTGAGCCAACCTCCACTGACCCCCAAAGTCAATATGCCCAAGTTTACAGCAAAAAAACTAAACATACTTAGAGCAGGTAAAATTACTTCATCTACAAAATTTGGCATAATTAGTTACCATAGTTAGTTTATTTATTTATGTGAGTAACAGGTGTATTGCAGTCTTTTGTACTATTCACACTTGACTAGAATTAAATTTGCTGCAGCAAATTAGACCCTGACACCGGTTTTGTGCAGCGCATTTGCAATGGATGAGCAAAGTCTGTGTTTTACTGTAATTTAAAAGACATTGATACTTGGAAGTGACATGGAGGCCTTGGGATTTATTAAACAATTACCTTTTAATTTACATAAACTTTGAATATTGAGATAAAAGCATCCAATCAGACAATCTAAATTTAGAGTTTAGTGACTAGATGTAAAATTTCAACAAATGACTAAATCTGAAAATAGTCCTTAAACTGTCAAGGTAACGGTAAACTTACTGGTAAATGTAACCCGAGCTTTTGTTGGAGCCTGAACGTTTTTAGCTGTTAGAGAGACTTTGAGCATAATGTGAGATTAAAGAGTTTTTCATGAGGCCGCCATGCATGTCATCATCTCATTGTCGCTCTTATACTGATCTGGGCGTCTTGTTTTGTAAGTCTGTGTGTGAAGATTTATGTTGATTAATGTCTTTGTTATCTTCAAAAAATATCAGATCATTACGCCATGTGGATATAGGCTAAAGTATATAGAATTTAAAGTTGTTATATTACATGCTGCTATAGGCCTAAACTGCAGGGGGACACCAACATGATCCACTGAGCGGTGCCCATCATCCCTCCTTCTCTTTATTATTATAGTATATTAAGTATATAATTACCATCATTGTTCTCCATTATTCTTGTAAATTGTTGTGCTGCCCCCCCCACCTTTTCTCTTCTGTACATGTTTGCAGGCCAGAGCTTCAGGAGCTGCATGCTGACCACCTCAGTGTCTGCTGTCTACATCTGTTTATATAGTCATTCCTGTAGTGCACCAGTTGTATCTGTGTCTCTCCTTTCTCTGTTCTTCATCTTCTCTGTTTGTTCTCTCTTTTCCTGCTCTGCCCAGCTGCTCTCCGGCAGGAGGGCCCCCCCTTATAAGACAACTTCTGTTGTAATAGATGCTATATAATTCAAAAAATTGCATTGAAACATTGAAAAATCACATAATAATGTGATATTATACAAGGAAAACGTCAGAAAAGGCAACTAGAGGAAACTTTATACAAAGACTCGAGCCTGCAGATCACTGAATTACTGAGATTAACATCCACAAGGGACTGAAATCCTTTCGTCTGTTTTCGCTGAAATAGGGAAGGTCATTTTTAGTTGAACTTTTACTTTTCAAATCACAGTCATGGTGCATTTGCACAACATTCAGCTTACAGAGGTCCTCTGTAATCATTACATACCGGTATTACTGCAGGTCCCCAGATAATTCTAGTCCAGTGAAAATACGGCACATGACAAAAATAACTAACTGTCATCACTTTACCTGCTAAGTGTTTAGCATTTCAGTGACAGCTTAGCTATGAATTAAAGCTGCAGTCGGGAACTTGCCAAAAATTCAGTGACAGGCTAGAAAATTTGAACACATACAATGTTCATGCTCCTCCCAACCTCTCCACTCACAAACAGGTGCTTGCTTTGCTAGGCATGATGATTATGGATAAAGAAGTGATAACCATTGGCTGATCCGAGTGTCAATCAATATTATTAGAAATACATTGTGTAGCTTGATATAAACTTTCTCCGGGTGGTACAAAAAAATTCACTCCTCTCAGAGGTGTCATCGATGTTAAATCCAACGATTGAACACCAAAATGGCTCTTTGAACCATTTGAACCTGTACATTTGTTTATTTCTGCTTTAAATTTAGACATTTGAACAATGGAGATTGAGTCGCTTTTGCAGCCAGCCTCTAGTGGTCAGTCGAGGAACTGCAACCATTCTTCGTTCCACGTGGGCCTCAACCTTAGATGTTAGATGGAGGTTGGATGGTTGAAGCCTGGTGAGGCTGGAGTGGAGGGGGTGGGGGGTTGTCTGAAGTCTGGGTGACTCTGATTGACATTCAGTAAACACACCCCCAGGCTCTGATTGGATGAGCTGTGATGGGAACAGTGGAAACTTGTTCATGTGATATTATCAGAAAATAGACGTAATTTCAACACAATACACTTACCGACTGTAACCTAACATAACAGAGTATTAGTGATGGGAATCGAGAACTGGTTCTTGTTCAGAACCGGTTCCCAGTGGTTCAACTCCTTGGAATTCTTTGCAAATTTTGCAAACGATTCCCTTTTCGATTCCAGTGGGCACGAATGACCTCGTAACGCACGTTGCGTAGCTTACTCACGTTGCTATGCTACGCAACGTGCGTAAGCCAGCAGTCAATAGTAAACATGGCGCCCAAGCGATACGAACGCTCAAGAGTCTGGTTAATATTCAGTAAAAAAGACGACAACAAAGCGTCTTCCAATACTTGCCAAGTGAATATTTCATCAAAGGGAGGAAACACTACCAACATGCTGGAACAACACAGCATGCAATAACAATCAATGGATGTTGCCTCTTTGATCCGCTCCGGACCAACGTCAGTAATTCTAAACCCACCAGCAGCAGTAACGTTAGCATGTCCTTGGCTAATAATACTGCAGGTAACTAATTAACTAACGAATGCTGCCTATCATATTAGCGCCATTTGCCTCATTGTTGTCGTTTTTTTACAAATGAGAATTGATTGAGCCGCTCGGTGGCACAGTGGGTAAGCAAGCAACTCATATACTGAGGCTACAGTCCTCCTGCAGCGGTCGCAGGTTCAAATCCTGGCCTGTGTACCTTTGCTGCACGTCATCCCCATTCTCTCTCTCTCTACCCCCTTCCTGTCTGCAACTTGAATAAAGGGCCACTAGAGCCAAAAAAAAATCTTTAAAACAAATGAGAATTGATAAAGAACTGAATTGTTAAGCAGAATCAAAAATGGAATTGTAAAAATATTATCAATTCCCATCCCTACAGAGTATAATAAATATATTTTAAGGATTATATGGCTCCGTGTGCTGTTATTTTTCACTAAAATGATACTGCAAACTGGTCTGGGTTTGCCTCAAAGGGTTTGGGGGTGAAGGTGGCCAACCCTTGTCTGGTCTGGCAGTCCTCGCTAGATGTGTCAGTACTGACAAGAGAAACAAGGACGGATAAACAGATTTGATGAGAAAAAAAAAGTTAACGTTAGAATCATAGATTAGTATGAACTAAGCTAAACTAAAGGAACTCTGGCTGACAGCCAAGGCGGTGCCTGAATAGGTCTTTTGTCAGATCAGACCACTGAAAACCTGCTGGTTTCTGGCTGGGGGCCGAGTTGGTCACTGCTTCTGCAGCCTGGTCCAGGCGAGACGCCGTCACCCTCTAACCGTTCAAGACAAGCATGGAATGATCTGGAAGGATAGTTTTGGTATCGACATACGGAGGACAGCGTCATCCATTGGCAAAAAAAAAGAAAAAACTCAGATATGAAACATGTTTGTTGTAATCTGAAAGAGTTTCCTTGCAAATCTGTGAGTTTAAACCATCTGAACAAACATGTGTTGCCTGTCAAAACATGTAAGTGCCTGTAAAAAAGTTTAACAGATTAATTTATAACCACACTTCATTTTACAGGGTCCACACTCACCCATCAAACTGTTTTACAACATGAAACAGATTATCAGAATCATGACAAGTATCCCTACACGGCTAGAAACACCATTATACCACCATGATCCTCATGAAGTCCTGCTGCTGAGAAGCTTATGTTGTTTTCATTTGTGTTCAACCAGGATGTACACTGCTAGGAACAGATGCAGATGTGATTCATGTTCTATCAGTCTGTGATGTCACAGAATGGCCACAAGATGGAGACATACATTTCTCAGGGAGACCTAGGAAACATCATTGCATGTTTGCTTTTTTCTGTTTTATTTCTCCTGATCCAACTACATCTGGATTACTAGAGTCTGTCCAGGAAGTGGAAAATACTTCAGTTCCTTTAGTGGCCACAAGGCGCTGGATCCAAAAGTGAGTCAAAGCCAGAGTTTGAGGAAATGCACAGAGCTAAAATTCGACTTTGACTCGTGTCTGTGTTCTGTCCGTTTGGGCCTGCCAAGTGGCTGTGATGGCCGTGACTGGTAACTCAAAAAACCCGGTGGATGGAAACTATAAAATATGAGGTCCAGTGCAATAAAGAGGAAGTAACATCAGCCCCAAAAACATTCACAATAAAACATATCCCTTAACCTTTGATTGACAGAAAATTATCATAGGAAACCAGCGCTAATAAAGGAAAAGCAACATATGTGCGAAGAACATGGGCAAAAGTAATCCAAAACAACTTAAAAATATTAATAGTGATCAAATGAAACAAGCTCCAATAAAGAAGATGCAACATCTGTACTGTTATAAAAATTATAAAAGTGAAGCAAGACACCACTCAAAGGTATGTTATAAAAAATGGATCATGCGAAGCCAGCTCCCGCAAAGAAGACACAGCATCTCACCCAAGAGCTTGGACAAAGCACAAGCAACAAGCATCTCTAAAAGATTGGAACTCATGATGTGAACTTCAATAATGGAGAAGCAACATCTGGAACAAGAAGGAGACCCACAGCACACCTTTAAACAATCCACTGGCACAATCAAATCACATGAAGGCATTTCCTGTGATGAAAAATGGAATCAGCAGTGAGATCTGCAACAAAGGATCAGGATGAATCCACCCTGCAGCTCACTGAGAAAATTTGACATTTGACATTTTCTGGCAGTTCTGTGGCGGTCTTTTCCATGACAGTGAAAACTATCACGGCCCTGCTGTTGATGAATTTCTGCAAGAGTAGTTGAAGTCATTGTTGCTGAAAATAAAAGACATGTATCTGAAGTTTTGGACGAAACCTACGTCATCCTGGAACAGCATTATTAAGGGTCAGGAAATGGAGCTCCCACCTTCCAAGGTGGGTTTTTCCACGTTGCAGCCCTGATACATTTACTCTCTGAGCCCTGGCCAGGTGTATGTTATGACAATCGTGTTTCAGTGGAGGGAGGAAGCCTGCTGTCCAGGAACAACGCCTCTCTTTCCAGTGCTGCCTCGATGAGGAAGTCACTCATTCTTGCATGAAACAACTGCTACCGGTTCTTTACAGACAAAATAAAAAGTCTCATCCAACAGTCTCCAAAGGGCTCCTCTTGGGAATACAGTTAGACGCAGTATTACAAGTACTGTGCAAGTACTACACCCAACCTTGGCACTGTCATCATCATCATAAACAACTGCACACGGGCGTTCCTCTCAGAGTGAGTTCCAGATATCCACTTACAATGTCAATTAAAGCTGCAAGCAGCGATGAACGGGCCCTCGCACTCACGGCCACCGCCCCCAATAAGCATATCAGAAATGACACCACCCACGACTCTCTATGTCAAACCATTCAAAAGTTATAGCAGAAAAAAGGGACAACCAATCCGAAGAAGGGGCGGAGCTAATTCAGGCCAATGAAGATCAAGGACTCCATACAGAGTCTGATGACACCACCCACGACTCTATGTCAAACCATTCAAAAGTTATAGCAGAAAATCGGGACAACCAATCAGAAAAAGGGGCGTGGCTAATTAAGGCCAAAGAAGCTCAAGGACTCAATACAGAGTCCGATGACACTACCCACGACTCTCTATGTCAAACCATTCAAATGTTATAGCAGGAAATAGGGCTAACCAATCAGAAGAAGGGGTGGGGCTAATTTTCACCAATTATGGTCAAGGACTCAATACCGAGGTCCCATGACACCACCCACGACTCTTTATGTCAAACCTTTCAAAAGTTATGGCAGAGAAAAGTTTTCTAGGGGGCGCTGTTGAGCCGTTAAGCCACGCCCATTAATGCAAACCATGAAATATCAAATTTATCGCCAGGCCTGGCTTGCATGCAAAATTTGGTGACTTTTGGAGAACTATCAAATATGGACCAATCAGATGAAGGGGAGGCGCGCTTTTTGTTATCTAGCGTCGCCACGGTAACACTTTTGAAAGAGTAAAGTAAAGTGCGTAGTCGCAAGAGGGACACGCACATTTTGATGTATAATACACCTGGGTGCACATTACGGTTCGGGCCGTATTAATTGCCGAAGGAATGGCATAAATTGCGCCAAAATTACACAATTAATTCAAAATAGCCGACTTCTTGTTCGGTTTCGGCCATGGCGCCAAGAGACTTTTCTTTAAGTTGCCACATGATACAGGTGTGTACCGATTTTCGTGCATGTACGTCAAACCGTATTGTGGGGCTTGAGGAACAAAGTTTTCCGGGGGGCGCTGTTGAGCCATTTTGCCCCGCCTATTAGTGCAAACCATGAAATATCAAATTTATCGCTGGGCCTGGTTTGCATGCCAAATTTGGTGACTTTTGGGGAACTATCAAATATGGACCAATCAGATGAAGGGGGGCGCGCTTTTTGGCGTCTAGCGTCGCCACGGTAACACATTTGAAAGAGAAAAGTAATGCGCGTAGTCGCAGGATGTAGACGCACATTTTGATGTATAACACATCTGAGTTCACGACACGGTTCGGGCTGAATTAATTCTCGAAGGAATGGCATATATTGCTCCAAAATTACGCGATTAATTCAGAATGTTCAAAATGGCCGACTTCCTGTTCGGTTTCGGCCATGGCGCCAAGAGACTTTTCTTTAAGTTGCGACATGATGCAGGTGTGTACCGATTTTCGTTCATGTACGTCAAACCGTATTATGGGGCTTGAGGCGCAAAGTTTTTTCTGTCTGAACCAATCAGATGAAGGGTGGGCGCGCTTTTTGGTAATGCTTTTGAAAGAGAAAAGTAATGCGTGGTGTCGGAGGATGGAGACGCACATTTTGATGTATAACACACCTGGGTGCACGTTACGGCTCGGGCCGTATTAACTGCCGAAGGAATGGCATACGTTTCGCCAAAATGACACGATTAATTCAAAATGGCCGACATCCTGTTCGGTTTCAGGCATGACGCCAAGAGACTTTTCTTTAAGTTGCGCCATGATACAGGTGTGTACCGATTGTCGTGCATGTACGTCAAACCGTATTGTGGGGCTTGAGGCACAAAGTTTTCCGGGGGGCGCTGGGCCTCCTTCAGCTCCAGTTCAGTCCAAAGGTGTTCACGTCGGGGCATGCAAGGGTCCCTCGTTCGGCTCATCTGCGGCTCTTAATGTTTGCGGGTCACTCGTTGCAGCGCTGCAGACTATGGTTGCCATTTCAAGGCAACCAGGCGTTTCTTCAGGCACGATAATTGAGAAGGCCGGCCCATAGCTAGTAGCTCTTCATGATAAAATAGGAGTTGTGGCCTTCTTCAAAGCTCACAGACAACTCCATTGTATCGTGGACAGGTCCGAGGTACAACAGAGAGAAGAGGGGGAGCCAGCTCTTTATAGCTGGGTCTGGGCTGCCATAAATCAACAACGGCTCCTCCTGCGTTTTGGAGTCTATGTCCAATGAGGGTTCTATTCCTTATCACCAAATGGCCATAAATGCAAAGCCTGCTGGGGCCTTGAGTCATTATGGAGGTTCCTTTGTTTCAAACCATGCAGTCAACGTTAAGAAATCGAGGCTGGCCTCAGAGTTTTGCCTCAGAATTGAAATCAAGTCTTTCCATGTTCAACACAGGACTGTGGCCCAACACACTTCTGTGTTAGATGAAGTGATAGTTGTAAACCAAACCTGGAAGTGTGTGTGGTTGCTTGTTTGTAGGCCTGTGATGGACTTGTAACTCACCTTGTGTGTGTACTTTTACTAGAATGGCTGTTTAGACCACAGGGCTACAGACTAAAAACCTGTCCAAGTGTACCTCCAACTTTTACACAAAGGCAACTCATGTCATCTGCAGCAGACCACCGTGTTGATACAGGGGCAGGAAAAACCAGATGGATAGAAAGTTCAGAGAAAAACGCACTGCAACTATTTTATCACCTGTAGTACCCCCAATCAGACACTTGATGGGAGCAAAGGGCCACATTTAAAATCATAAACTAGAGTCTGGACGAAATAAACCATCATTTCTTAATTAGATCGTGACAAGGAACTTTTGAAAGAATAAACATGCAGAACAGCTGGAGCTACTTTGAAATGTGATTTAAATAAGTTTGTATCCAAATAGGACTGGGTGAATTTATTGTTTCCTCTTAAAGGAGCATGGGGCAGGATTTATGAAAAAAATGCGTATACATTTCAAGTTTTCTAATGTCAGATGAAGCGTTCCAAACCAAAACGAATGAGCCCTCTAGTGTATCTCTCCGTTGCCTTGAACAGGCTGTGTGCTGCAAAATGTGCTGCAATTCTGGGCCGGAATTTCCCGCGCTGTCCTGCAGATGTGACGTCAAATGACGCTGCATGCGCGTTCTCGACGGCGCACGAGTAAACATTGGATACGCGTGTGAGTCATGGAGGCAGCTTCAATTTGAATTGGGACTGAAAACAGATGCTGACATGGCTCATTTCCTACTGACCAGGTAAGATAACATTGTAAGTCATATTTAGAGCTTGATTTGAAAATCACATGAGATTACACATGCGCTCCCGTGCCGGCTTTGCTGTTGGCTGCAGTAACCCCGACGGTCGTCGTGTCGCTAATGAGTCTCATTTATAATTCTTGCCTCCTGCTCCTTTAAATTCTCCATTTCCTGTGGAAAACAACCACTCATGACTCCTCCCTTCTCCACAGCAGAGTTCAGCTTATTTCCTGGTTCCTCCTCCTTCACAGATCTGACAGTTTAGGGGTTGCTGAGATCACACTGCTGATGCAACAGAGAGCTGCAAAGGCTGAACTAAAGATCAGCGTGTCGAGGAGGGGACAGAAACGTGGGTTTGGTTTGTTCTGTGACGTTTGTATTTGCTTTTAAGGAAACGAAACTCAAAGCCATTATTGAGAGGTGAAATGGCGCAACAAGGAAACCAGCTTGACTCTGTGAAGTTCTGTTGTTCCATCTGTCTGGATCTACTGAAGGATCCGGTGACGATTCCCTGTGGACACAACTACTGCATGAACTGTATTAAAACATGCTGGGATGGAAAGAGTCACATAGGAGTCCACAGCTGTCCTCAGTGCAGAGAGACCTTCACACTGAGACCCGTCCTGGTGAGAAACAGCATGTTAGCAGAGTTAGTGGAGGAGATGAAGAAGACTGGACTCCAAGCTGCTCCTGCTGATCTCTGCTATGCTGGACCTGAAGATGTGACCTGTGATGTCTGCACTGGGAGGCAGGTTAAAGCTGTCAAGTCCTGTCTGGTCTGTCTGGTCTCTTATTGTGAGAAACATCTCCAACCTCACTATGATGCTCCTGCTTTTAAAAAACACCAGCTGGTGGATCCCTCCAAGAAGCTCCAGGAGAATATCTGCTCTCTCCACCATGAGGTGATGAAGATCTTCTGTCGTACTGATCAGCAGAGTATCTGTTATCTGTGTACAATGGATGAACATAAAGGTCATGAAACAGTCTCAGCTACAGCGGAAAGACGTGAGAAGCAGAAGGAGCTGGAGGTGAGTCGACAACAAATCCAGCAGAGAATCCAGGACCGAGAGAAAGACGTGGAGCTGCTTCAGCAGGAGGTGAAAAACATCAATGTCTCTGCTGATAAATCAGTGGAGAACAGTGAGAAGAGCTTCAACGTGGTGATCCGTCTCCTCCAGAAAAGAAGCTCTGATATGAAGCAGCAGGTCAGATCCCAGCAGGAACAGGAAGTGAGTCGAGTCAAAGATCTTCAGGAGAAGCAGCAGGAGATCACTGACCTGAAGAGGAGAGAAGCTGAGTTGGAGAAGCTCTGCCACACAGAGGACCACAACCAGTTCCTCCACAACTACCCCTCACCGTCACCCCTCAGTGGGTCCACACACTCATCCAGCATCCAGATTCGTCCTCTGAGGTACTTTGAGGATGTGACAGCAGCTGTGTCAGAGACCACAGATAAACTACAGGACCTTCTGAGAGAGTCGTGGACAAACATCTCACTGTCAGTGGCTGAAGTAGATGTTTTACTGTCGGAACCAGAACCAAAGACCAGAGATGGATTCTTGAAGTATTCACGAGACATCACTCTGGATCCAAACACAGCTCACGAACAACTGTTACTGTCTAATGGGAACAGAAAAGTAACAGTAATGAAAGAAAACCAGTCATATTCCAGTCATCCAGACAGATTCAATTATTGGTTTCAGGTCCTGAGTAAGCAGAGTCTGACTGGTCGGTGTTACTGGGAGGTGGAGTGGAGAGGAAGAGCAGTTTGTGTTGCAGTCGCATACAAGAACATCAGCAGAAAAGGAAACTCAAATGATTCTGGATTTGGACACAACAACAAATGCTGGACTTTGCGTTGTGACACAGACATTTACACATTTTGGTACAACAACATTAAAACTCGTGTTTCAGGTCCTCCTTCCTCCAGAGTTGGAGTGTTCCTGGACCACAGAGCTGGTCTTCTGTCCTTCTACAGCGTCTCTGAGACCATGACCCTCCTCCACACAGTCCAGACCACCTTCACCCAGCCGCTCCACGCTGGACTTTGGGTTGATGGAAGCAGTTCAGCCCAGTTTGTTAATGTTAAGTAAGTAATTTAACCATCAAAGTGTATCAAAATGTGTTATAAGAATATGGTTAGAACAAAAACTAAACTGATGAAGAAAATCAAGTTTGTGGTTTTTAATGAACAAGTGCGTAAATAATGAAGAAGTAACAAAAACATGACCTTGTATAAGAGAGAAAAGTGTTTTTAACCGGTGATTGAAATAATATATTGGTGATTATAAAACCTGTAATTTCTTATTTCTTAGATTGAATCACTGTAATCTATTACTATCATGGAACAATTACACTTATGTTAAACATTTAGATATTGTGGGTTCTGAGTGGATTTGATTGATTATCAATGTTCATCAATTATCAAACACACAGTGTGTGTGTGTGTGTGTGTGTGTGTGTGTGTGTGTGTGTGTGTGTGTGTGTGTGTGTGTGTGTGTGTGCGTCAACAGAGAACCTTGACCTTCACAGGGCTCCACCTATGAACCAGGATGTCAACTAATGTTAATTTACATGCATTCTGATTAAATGTATTCAATTCATCCTCATTTCTGTTGATGCTACCCATGTGAAATAAAAAAACAAGTACTGCCAGGGCTGAGACGAGGGCTATGGGAGCTCTGATTGAGCAGAACAAGGACCAGGATGAGCTGATGGTTGCCACAGCCTTTGGGGTTTGTCAGATGGATCCAAGCAGAGGTCAAAGTAAAGTTAATTGTTGGGAAAGATTTCAGGTGAACGTGGATGGTGGCTCGGCTGGAGGAGGGCTGTTTTTGCACCAGTTAGCACAGGTATCAGCCTTCGTCTGTGGTCAAAATGCCCCCTGCTTAGCTAAGCTTCATCATCATACCCGTCTAGGTCACCTCACAGCCAGCTGTACAATTAACAGAATAACTTTTCACCGTTATTCACAACTTAGAAGCTTTAGCTTAAGTGGTGACAACTAGCCATTAAACTCAGCCAGCTGCCAATCACAAGACCTCGCCTCTATACACACATTAGTTGCTTTATATCAGGGGTTCTTAACCTTTCTGACCTTGGGGCCCAATTTTTTCAGTACAGAGTGGCCCGGGGCCCATTAAATATAAACACTCTATAGCAGGGGTAAGAGGTCCATTTAGAGAAAATGTACTCAAGCGAAGGTCCAGAACATCATAATATATATATATATATATATATATATATATATATATATATATATATATATATATATATATATATATATATATATATATATGTGTGTATGTGTATGTGTGTGTGTATATATTCAAGTAGCCTCATAGTTGTATCAACATCTGCATCTGACTGTTATATTAAAAAAAGTACATATTTGCCAATTAACATGTTTAACTTGAATTAAACATATTTTTTTCTCTTAAAAATAAAGTAGATTTTATTTTATTTTTCAAATGCTATCTTATTTTATTTCTCTACCAGCAGTTTGAATTTCCCCTTTTCTTTGTTAATTGTCTCAACACATTTTTATACTAAATTAATATAAACACATCTTAACAATTTAACAGTTTTGCAGTTTTTCTTTCTTCCGTCTTCCACTTCCACTTTCTGTCGTTCAGTGAGAGAACTGAGCTCTAATTTCTTCTGTCAGGACTTTAAATCTGGGCTGGATGGTGTCAGGTTCTCATGCACATGTGGAGGTGCTCATTGATGAACCTGGAACGATATTTTGTTTTAATTATGTTCATTGTGGAGAAAGCTGCTTCACAGCTGTATCTGGACCCAAACATGGGCAGGTGTTTTAAGATGGTCAGTTTATTTTTCTGTGACTTCAGTTCAGACTTGAGTGGATATGTTTGATGAAAAACTTTGTGTTTTGTTTCAGTGGCCTTTCACTTTCGCAATTTGAACGCCACGGTCTCTGAACGTATGAGACACTGGTTTTGTCCCAGTGGGAAGACTGAACAGGATGAATTTGTCCATTCCGGGTTGCATATTTAAAAATACAGCGAGCACAAAACTTAGTTTGATTTTACTTTAAGTTATTTACATTAATAAGTTGTCAGGACTCAGTGTGTCGGGTTTCATCGGAGCCTGATCAGCTGCGACGGGCATAGCCCGCACCGCAGCTCTCTGGTCGCGCTGCAGCAGTTACTTTCCGATGCTTTTTCGAAAGCCCGAACAGTCCAGTCCAGCAGACACGACAGCCCACGCATCTACATCTACCATCCTTCAGCAGTAACGACGGAGCCCGCCGCCCGAGCGGCAGCCTCAGCCGACCTCCCCGGCCGCGGGGACGCGCCGGGATAAATGAACCAATACATCCATGAAATGAACACGCGGCGCTCGCTCGCTCTGGGCGCAGACCCAATTAATCGATCCCTAATCCTGGCGGATCTAAACCTACTCTGTGCAAAATGAAGGATTTTCTCTGTAAATACACACCATTTCTCTTACTATTACACGTACAAATAGCTGAGTGTCTTCTTCTCCTCATTTGGTTGGGAGTTGCTATGCAGTCCCGCGGCCCTCGCGGCCCAAACGTACAAAACTGATTTTTTTTTGGCGGCCCACTAGATGGCGCTCGCGGCCCAAGTGTGGGCCGCGGCCCTATGGTTAAGAATCACTGCTTTATATCATTTCAAATGATGTGGTACAGGTACAGATGTACAGATGTCATGCATGTGAAATCTGGCCATGGACACTGAAATCATTTATATGTTTATCATTCACTGCAACGTGCAATTAAAATATCCGTCTGTTATCTTATTTTATATACCTGTATTTTTTATTATTGTATATACCAGTACTGTTTATAGTGTGTCATACTCCGATATTATTATTGTTTTATTATTATTTCTATTGATGCCTCTTGTTTTGCACTATCCCCTTTGCTGCTGTACACTGCGAATAAAGGAATATCTTATCTTATCTTATCTTATCTTATATGGATGTTGGGTGGATTATTAAAGGCTACATCGACTAGACACGTGTAGTCTGCAACCAACAGGTAGTTTACATTTTGCAGTAACAGTTATTGTGTAGTTTGTGGGGGAAAAAATGAATTAAAAGAGGGTGAAATTCTTTTCACATGACTGTACATAGATTTTGTTAATCAAAGTATAATTTTCTATGATCCAACTTTTATGCCTTCATCTCTCAAGACTTTCCCCCAGACATCATTTATCAAATAATGAACTGATTTACAAAGCCATAAAGCAAACAGTTGTCTGAAAATGTGCATTTATATTTAAAGCATGTTCTTTGAATAGTCAAATTTCTTAAATCAAGGTTTGGATTGAAATGTTAAAACAGTAGCTAATCATGACTAAATAAAATGGAAAATGGACAACAAATAATTAAGAATAAGTGGTAAAAGAGATTTTCAAACTTAGTGGATATGACATCCTTACCTTCTGGCCTCTGCAGATATGTGTAGCCTTGAATCAATACAACTACATTTTACACACACCATTTAACCAAAACGTGGAATCTTTACGTGTCGTCTCCACATAATAAAGTAGGCCGGGCCACTTGGTGTTTTAAAACAGAATATTCTCAAGGGCAATTTTAAAACTTTGGGAATGGCCTTTCTTTTCTTTCTTTTTTTAAATTTTAAGCCCAACCATGATTTCTTTACAATCATGCCTTCCCAGCTGTGGAAAGAGATGTTCACTGGTGTTTCACGGAGCAAAGAAACTAAACGAACACAACTGCAGTAGATGTCTAATTAGTTTCTTTCTCTGTTTATGTACTAGCATTCTGGGACCTAAGGAAGCTCAGCAACTGGCAAACTGGACCCTTCATGCCAGTATTTGGTGGGTTTTTGTTAGGGGGGGCTAGGGATAAAACAGAACTTAATCATGACAAGCCAACTTTCTCCTTGGTCCTTCAAACTGTTGCTGTACCCAGACCACTGCTAATGGAAAACTGCCTCAAATATTTACTTTAAAAAGACTTAAAGGGGACCTATTATGAAAAACATGTTTTCTCTTGCTTTAACATATATGAAGTGGTCTCCCCTCAGCCTGCCAACTCAGAGAAGGAGGAAAGCAACCAAATTCTGCAGTGTCTGTACAGACGCCCGGATGATCCATCCAGTCTGATGAGGTTTCTACGAGCCGTTCAGATTCTGCTCCCGTCCTTACGTAACGAAAATGCGATTTACATAGGTTGGCCTCCGATGTGTGAAACTACGCCCACAACTAACTCCACCGGCCGGAGCTTCCGCCATTTTTTCGTAGCGGTGTATTGCGTCATTCAGGCAGCCAATCAGCACAGAGCCTCATTATCATAGCCCACCACTCAGATTAATTAGATCAGTGATTCTTAACCATAGGGCCGCGGCCCACACTTGGGCCGCGAGCGCCATCTAGTGGGCCGCGGAAAAAAATCTGTTTTGTACGTGTGGGCCGCGAGGGCCGCGGGACTGCATAGCAACTCCCGACCAAATGAGGAGAAGAAGACACTCAGCTAGTACGTGTAATAGTAAGAGAAGTGGTGTGTATTTAAAGAGAAAATCCTTCATTTTGCACAGAGCAGGTTTAGATCCGCCAGGATCAGGGATCGATTACTTGGGTCTGCGCCCAGAGCGAGCGAGCTCAGCGTGATCATTTATCCTGACGCGGCCGGGGAGGTCGGTGCCGCTCGGGTCGCGGCTCCGTCGTTACTGGTGAAGGATGGTAGATGCGTGGGCTGTCGTGTCTGCTGGACTGGACTGTTCGGACTTTCGAAAAAGCATCGGAAAGTGACTCTGCTGCAGCGCGACCTGAGCTGCGGTGCTGGCTCTGCCCGTCGCAGTTGATCCGGCTCGGATGAAACCCGACACGCGCAGTCCTGACAACTTATTAATGTAAATAACTTAAAGTAAAATCAAACTAAGTTTTGTCCTCGCTCTATTTTTAAATATGCAACCCGGAATGGACAGATTCATCCAGGTTCAGTCTCCCCACTGGGACAAAACCAGTGTCTCATACGTTCAGAGACCGTGGGCGTTCAAAGTGCAAAAGTGAAACGCCACTGAAACAAAACACAACGTTTTTCATCAAACATATCCACTCAAGTCTGAACTGAAGTCACAGAAAATAAGCTGAGCATCTTAAAACATGTTTGGGTCCAGATACAGCTGTGAAGCAGCTTTCTCCACAATGAACATAATTAAAACTAAATATTGTTCCAGGTTCACCAATGAGCACCTTCACATGTGTATGAGAACCTGACACCATCCAGCCCAGATTTAAGTCCTGACACCATCCAGCCCAGATTTAAGTCCTGACACCATCCAGCCCAGATTTAAGTCCTGACACCATCCAGCCCAGATTTAAGTCCTGACACCATCCAGCCCAGATTTAAGTTCTGACACCATCCAGCCATGGTAGAGAAATAAAATAAGATAGCATTTGAAAATAAAATAAAATCTATTTTTAATTTTTAAGAGAAAAAAATATGTTTAATTCAAGTTAAACATGTTAATTGGCAAATATGTACTTTTTTTAATATAACAGTCAGATGCAGATGTTGATACAACTATGAGGCTACTTGAATATATATATATATATATATATATATATATATATATATATATATATATATATATATATATATATATACATATATATATATATATATATATATATATATATACATATATATATATATATATATATATATATATTATGATGTTCTGGACCTTCGCTTGAGTAAATTTTCTCTAAATGGACCTCTTAAAGTTTTAGTTGAATACCCCTGCTATACAGTGTTAATATTTAATGGGCCCCGGGCCACTCTGTACTGAAAGAATTGGGCCCCAAGGTCAGAAAGGTTAAGAACCCCTGAATTAGATAATGATATTCCTAAGAGGCTGAATTTCTAATTTATTTAGCAAAAACAACAAGAATAACAAGACATTCAAGGCCTGTTTAAAATAGGTATTAAATGCCATAATAGGTCCCATTGCCCAGTGAGTCTGTGGTGGAACCTGCGGCAGCTGCGCGGGGTCCAGCCAGATCCTCGCCCTCTTCCCCCTCTCAGGTAACCTCCTCTTCATCAGTCCACACCTCCATACTGCAGCTCCTGGATCTCCCTCCCAGTCGCCTCCTCACACTCTGGCCTCTTCTAGGGAGCTCAATGAGCTGCTGCATCTATGAAACCATGTTTCTTAGATTCTTTAACTCAACCTCCACCCTAATTACTATTACACACAACCTCAACCTTAAAAATACCCCTCCTCCACAATAAAACCTCTCATAGCTGTTCTCCTCTGAGGACTAGCTGCGATCTGTCCAAGCCACAACACATCAGCAGCAACTGTTCGTCTGAGGCGCTGGTTTTGAGACTCGTGTCATCGTGAGCTCACATAGAAAGTTGTAACTTTGGTTCTGTCAGTGATTATGAACGGTGCATTGTTCACATTTACACCTCGAGTCTCCTCTAGTGCTGCCCATGACACTTAGGTCTTGTGTTAAAATACTCCCTAAAGTCCCGCTGCCCCTCCACACAGAACTTTCTCATTCCCTGAAACGTAAGTGAACAGTGAAAGATCACCAGGAACATGAGTAGACCAATTCCTTATTCTAACATGCAGCACCCTCATTCAGCAGCTACAATGTGTCTGATCCACTGAAATACATCTTTGGGACGTCTTTCCAGCCTTGAACAGCATGTCTTTTCTTGCTCCCTGTTAATATTAAATGATCATAGGTAATATATCATATATAACAGACTGTTCTTGAACGTTAGAAGGTGCTTGCTTCTGCAAAGAGTCAACTCAAAATGATCTCGGTTCTAGTAAACGCTGCTTTCAGGAAACGTTTTGATTCATTTTGTTCTTCTTCTACTGCATGAACAAACATCCATGTAATGCATGTTGGTTGTACTTCTTAATAGATAGCATCATTTCAGAATCAGAAATCTAAAGTTTCCATCAGTGTTTATTTCTGTTTATCGAAATCGACATCTCCTCATTCTGAAGCTTCCTTAAAGGTTCTGTTTGAGCCCAGATGAGTTCTTGCGATCATTCAGCGTCGGTATCGGTCCGTCGTGCTCCCTCAGACAGACCTGTTGTCATCTCAGCTTCTCTGCAGATATCAGAGAACTTTTTCTTTCCTCAACCACAAGAACTCCTGCTTTTCCCTCCCCTCTTGTAACAATGATGGACCACATTTCGGGGCTTATTTCAGAAATTACAGACACTCAGCTGCTGTTGCAATGGTTGTTATAATCTGTAAGTCAACAATATTGTGGCTAAAACATGCTAACCAGAGAAAATGTGGCCCCAAGAGTTGCATAAACATGAGCAAAATAAAAATGAAGTTAGCGAAAATTATGAGAGATATCTAGTATCCAGTTCACATCAAACCTGTTTCTGTGTAAATACATTCAGTTATATTGTAATAATCCCAGGAGATATGGCTTAACATGACACCGTAATATTAACATTACAGAACAGATGCTCAGCGGACTGATCTTTATCATTTTTTATTTTTTTTGGAGGGTTTTTTTTATTTTTTTTATTATTAAGTTTTGATGTCCTGCCAATGGAGGCTCAAATCCTCCATGGCAGGACCCTTCCATACCGCATTCTCACCGACACAGACACACAATCACGCACCGTTTCCCCCTCCCCGGGGGGGTCCAGCACTGCCAGAAGGCACCCCAGGCTGCACGGCGAGCCCCGCCGGGCCCGGGTACCCCGACCCACCTATCCCAGGCCGGTGAGGGAGCGCGGGTGATGTGGGACCCCCTCCCGCCCCTGGTGTTGAGTGTATGTGATTAATGCCATAAAAACAGGGAGGGGGAGGGCCAAGTATCGATTTGACACCGACCCCCCCCCTCCCGAACTACGTGTCCTTGTCAAATGTATTTATTAAGTGTTGAATGTGCAGTGTCTATTTTGCTGTTAAAACCGTGAGGCGGGGAGTGCCGGGCCACGCGGGACAATGCCCCCCACGACCCGGGCCCCCCGCCCTTCGCCTATGTGCGTATGAATCGTGTAGGGGGGGAAGGAGGGGGAGAAGAGGCCGAAGCCAGGAGGCAGGACCAGCAAAGCCGGCCCTGATAAGACACCCGCGTCCCCCCACCGGCCATCCAGTAGACGGGGGCCGGCCCTCCGAGCCGGGCCAGGGCCCCACCGTACCTCCACGGGCGCCCCCGGCGCCGCCTGAGCCCCCAGACGGAGGGTGAAACGGTCCAACATCCTCCCATTCATACTGACAACATAAGACATAGACACCTGGGAATGGTGCCACCCCGCCGCCGCGCCCGCCCGTGCACCCCCCAGTCAGGGGAGGCCCGATCCCCGGACCCGGCCCCACCCCCCCCGAGGCCACCCCGGCGGACACCCCAAGGGTCACGGAGTCCCCACATCCGCAGGGGCACTCGGCCCCCGCCCAGCGACGGAGGACCAAGGCAGCAATGCCCCCCCAGCGCAGACAGCCACCCCCCACCCAGGCAGGGCCGGGCCCTCCGAGTGGGGCTCCCACGTCCACGGCCCAGCCCCCCCCGGGAGACCCGGAGACGCCCAAGCGCTTTCTCCAGTTTTTTCGTCTCCTGTTCATCTCATTGATTCGTCTCCTCTTGCAGCTCTTTTTTCTGTGCGGCTTCATTTTCCTTCTCGTTTTCCACCTCTCTCTTGAGTTCTGCACACTCTTGGTCTTGTGTGTCTTGTGTGCCAGAATGTTCTCCATCTAAATGCAGAAAAAACAGAGGTGATCATTTTTGGCCCTAAAAGTGAAAGGGAAAACATCACCTTGACTCTATGTCATTGACAGCTACAAATCAAGCCAGAAATCTTGGTGTAATTATTGACTCAGACCTGAACTTCAACAGCCATCTAAAGTTTATCACTAAATCTGCCTATTACCACCTGAAAAACATTGCTAGAATTAAGGGGATTCTGTCTAAACAAGACACGGAAAAACTTATCCATGCACTCATTTTCAGTAGGTTGGATTATTGCAATGGCATCTTTACAGGCCTTAACAAGAAATCTATCAGGCAGCTGCAGCTGATCCAGAACGCTGAGAGTCCTTACAAACACCAGTAAACTGGACCACATTACACCGGTCATGAAATCAGTACACTGGCTTCCACTGAGTCAAAGGATAGAGTTTAAAATCTTACTGCTGGTCTACAAAGACCTGAATGGTCTTGGACCAAAATACATGCTGGATCTGTTAGTTCCTATGAAGCTCCCAGACCCCTGAGGTTCACCTGGATCTGTTAGTTCCCTATGAAGCTCCCAGACCCCTGAGGTTCATCTGGATCTGGTTTGTTGTGGTTCCAAGAACCAGAACCAAGCAAGGTGAGGCAGCGTTCAGTTATTCTGCTCCTCACCGGTGGAACAAACTTCCTGTAGACCTGAGGTCTGCTCCAACTGTAGATCCTTTAAATCAGGCCTAAAAACATTACTGTTCACTGAAGCGTACTCCTAAATTAAATACTTACCTGCTGGACTCTACTGCCCTTATTTTTTAACAACTTGTGCTTTTTATTATTTTACCTCTTTTCTTATCATTTTATTTCATTTTATTTGTTATTTAAGCGTACTCTGAAATTAAATACCTTTTGAAAACTGTGCAAAGTTATGGATAAGCCCTGAATGCAGGTTTTTTGATGTAGAATTGTCAAATTGATTCGATTTACCGCACGAAACGGCACAGATTTCTTTCTAATACTGTATTTGACCCGGTCTTTGTAAGTTTTGACCGCATAGAAACGTAATTCCCGTCTGTTGTGTGAAATAAGACCTGGAAACAGGCATTGTGGCATAGAATTGTCAAATTGGTTTAATTCACCGTACGAATTGTGACAGATTACTTTTGTAATACTGTATTTGACCCGGTCTTTGTACGTTTTGACCGTATAGAAACGTAATTCTTGCCATTTTAAGAATATGATGTGTACCTGCTGTACTCTACTGTCCTTACTTTTTAACAACTTGTGCTTTCTATTATTTTACCTCTTTTCTTATCATTTTATTTCATTTTATTTGTTATTTATGTTTTAATTGTGTCTTGCCACTTTTAATGTTGATGTAAAGCACTTTGAATTACGTTGTGTTGAATTGTGCTACACAAATAAACTTGCCTTGTCTGGCCTTGCCTTGTGTGCTGCCAAAGATTCGTGTCTTTTCCATCTCCAGTTCCTTCAGTCCCATTTCCAGTTCTTTCCTGTAGTCTCTTGAGAACTTTCTCTCTCTCAAGAGCCTCTTCTTCTCTTTCTGTACTTTTAGAGAATTTTCCTTTTCTTGTACCTTCATCGATCTTATCTGGGCCTTTTCCTCGTTCATCGTTCGCCACAGCAGTTGCAGGTCTTTACTTTTCTCCTGCAGATCAGCTTTTGCTGCTTGGAAAGCTTCTATTTCCATCTTATGTGTTTTCTTGTCCTCACACATTTGCCATCCTTGTCTTATCAAGTCATTTTTCTTATCTTTCACATACTCCATCTCCCTCTCCATTGCTTGTTTCATTTCTTCAGCCTGTCTTTTGACCTCTTCCACTTTCTTTTTCTCATTTTCCAGTTCATCTTTCTGTTTTTGGAGGTCTCTGTTCTTCTCAGTAACTTTCCTCATCTCTTCCTCCAAACCTTGCTGTTTCTCTTTGAGGATGTTCTCATCATTCTCTACTTTGGATGTCATCCCCCGATACTGCTTCTTACTTTCTTCCAGTATCCTTTTTTCATTTGCAACCTCTTCCTCCTTTTCTTTCAACAGCTGTTTTTCAGTTTTCAGTTGCGTTACAGCCTCCTTCAGCTTTAACCATGATCTTGCCTGTTCCATTTTTTCATCATGGTTAATCTCCATTTTGGACAGTTTTTTATTTGTCTCACGGAGGGCTTTGTTCTCCTCCTGCAGCTGCTGGACCTGCTCTTCCAGTTCAGTTCTGTGTGAGTACAGTTTCTGGTTTATCAGCAGAAATCTGCCCAATTCCTCCTCAAGTTCAACAACTTTAAGGCCCAGCTTCTTGTTGTTTCTCTTTGTCTCACAGAGGGCTTTGTTCTCCTCCTGCAGCTGCTGGACCTGCTCTTCCAGTTCAGTTCTCTGTGAGTACAGGTTCTGGTTTATCATCAAAAATATGCTCAATTCCTCCTCAAGTTCAACAACCTTAAGATGGAGCTTGTTGTTGTAGTCGGACAGGAAATCGTTTTCTGCTTTGCAGTCTTCTTCCTCCATTTGGAGTTGGCCGAGACCGTCCGAGACCTGGGATTGAGCGCTGTCGTTGGCAGAGCTCACAAATCCCGGTCTCGTTGTTGGACGTCCTCTAAAAGCCATTTCAACAACGTGCACAGAAGGAAGTGGATCAAATGTTGGTGAGAGGTTCTGAAGCGTTTTCTGTGGTGTTTTCTGAGTCTTAGACGTCGTTTTCACCAGAGAAGCTCGCGACAGGCAGCGTCTTGAAGGTACAAGATACTACAGATCAGTGCAGAGTTCCATGCTGGTATTTATAGGGCACCGGATTCTAGAATGTTCGCCTTTGTGACCGCTGAACCTCCTTATGATGCAACACCCACCACTGAGCAAACACAAGTTAGCTTTTAACAATAATCCATGAGATGAAGATGTCAATAAATGTGATTTGAACCTTTACAGATTTTAAAGATATTAAAAATGTAACACATGTTAAAAGCACCAAATGAGATCTTTCACATGCAGACATGAGGTTCATAAACATGTCATTATAACGGAGGATTCACACACATGGACATTCTCTCTGAACTGGGAGGAATGTTTGATATTCACATTATTTGATGGTGAAACTGGATTTATTTTCCTTTTATTTAGTGATTGATGACATCGATCAGAGTTTTACGCTGAAATACTGATCATATCTTTCACTGCTAATTACAGTAAATGTTTATGATGTTCAGACATGCAGGTTTAAATCAAACCAGACCAAACCCAGTAACTCAGCAGACAATACGTCTTGTGACGTAACAGGGTAGTTGACCCTCTGACATTCTCCCTCCAGAATCAGACATGAAGTGCTGCATCTCTCCATCAATCATTTCAGGAGCATTTAGTCTCGTGTACAAAGGTTTGTCAAACTTCTGGTAACACAGAGAGTTACAGTGAAGCTCAGTGACTCCACAGCTCAGCGTCACATAAACATACATCCTCCCAGATGGGGGAATATGTTCCCGTATGGACAGTACTGGAGTTGAGGGGGGATGAGGGAGGATGGCTTCCCCCCTGAAATAAAAATGGTCAAAATCATCCCCCCTGTAAAACTGCCATCCCCCCTTTCCATCCCTTATGTCATTTCATCAATGAATGTGGTTTTACTGCTATTTCAACATTTAGAGTCATCACCAGAAAAATAACACGAGAAAAATGTGACAATTTTCACCAGTTTCAAGTACATTTTCACATGAAATAAGTAGGAAAATCTGCCAGTGGGACAAGATTTATCTTCTCATTACAAGCAAAAAAATCTTGTTCCACTGGCAGATTTTTCTACTTATTTCAAGTGAAAATCTACTTGAAACAGGTGAAAATTGTTGTTTTTTCCAGTGATGAGTCTTGTTTTAAGTGTAATGAGATTTTTTTACTAAAATGAGACATTTTAACTAGAAATAAGACAAATATTCTTGTTAAGATTTTGAGTTTTTGCAGTGATCCATTTTACTTATCCTGTGAAGGACAGAGTCATATTGATAAGTTCAGAAAAGTGTTTTTTATTGTTGTGTTTTGATGTATTTGATGTAAGCCCAGTGGATATTTAAAGCTTACAGAAGGCTGCATTTAACTGCTGCTATGTCATTCCTGCAGTATTTCTGCAGGTGTTTTGGTCACTGCTATTATTTGTAATATATTATATTATTTGTAATCAGCACAAAGTATCTGTCCCCATATGATAAAATCCACCATCCCCCCTGATTTTTTTACAACTCGAGTACTGCGTATGGATGTTGTTTCACTGTTGATATTTACTTGATTGTGGAGCTGATTTCATCAAATGAGTGAGATGTATTTGTGTGTTTATTTGGATATGACAAACAGGATATGAAACCTGTCATTGAGGGAAAAGTATTGATGGTCATTAATTAACCTGAGCATCGGTGAATACCGATTTTTGCGGACCACGAGGCGCAATGCATTATAAAGCACATGATAAAACATATAAAGCGCAATAAAACAGTCAGGTCATTCAAACTTTAAGGTGACGTTGACTAGATGTTGGATGATGGTTGCTTGCAAGCACTACATAATTAGTCATCTAACGTTGTCTGAAGTTGCGACCCAGAAAACTGAAGGATTTTAAGCATGCTTAATAGTGCGAAAAGTACAGTATATGCTCCCAGAACTTAAAAATCAGACTTACTGCATAGAAGACCATTTTGTGGTTGCTCATTGAAATCAGGCCAAACACACTAAATATGAGAGCCTGACTTTTTTATTTTAATCAATAAACAAATGATCTCCTCTTCCCCGGCTGAAGTCTTCGTGAAGCAGCCAAGCTGCCGTACTCCAAGTTCCTGATGTTTCCATAAGATCTGTTCATGACGGGGCTGCCAGAGAGGATCTCCCTGGGAAGACCACACCATGCACCATCTTGTCTGCCAGCAGTCAGATCCAGCTAGTTATCAAAAGCTGAGTAAAATATAAACCCAATAATCTTCACAGACCTGAGTTTCATGATGCAGATGGATATCGCTTCCTCTTTTAGTAATATTTCCTTATTTATGGTACATTTGAACCTGGGTGTCAAAACTCGTGTTGGTTTTTTAGGCCTGAACTTTTCACTGAGCAACTAAAACAAGAGATGCCTTCATCCCCGTCTCCGATGCCGGTACTCATGTTTGACATTTTAGATATTTGAAACACATCCTGTCTCCCGTCTTCAGATTGCACGTCCAAACTGTTTCATCAGTGATTTTTCTTCCCTGCAGAGACATTTAGCTCGATGAGACAAGTGGACGGCTACTCAGAACAGGAACGACAGTCACTCACACTCTTTATTGTAGTTTGGGATTTTGGTTTTTTACTCTGTGGACCTTCAGCTTTTACCTTGCAGCATCTACAGTTTGCACTATAACATTTTTTACAGATATAAATGTCATGTCCTCCTCGTCCCCCTTGTCTGGGCGTGAGTAACCACGGCCTGCAGCCATGAGGCCCGGCAGTGTCGTGTGGGCAACGACAATTACTATGTTTACATGCAGTCAAAATTCAGGTTATTGCTAATATTCTGGTTACTGAAACATTCGGAATATTCCGTTTACATGGTAATTAATCATTCGGGATATCTGGATAAAACCAGTGACGCACGGAGAACATCATGACGCAATTCCCGCCATTTCCGCTTCTTCTTCCTGTATCCAAAATCAAAACAAATGCTGCTTCGCGCAACTTTTCGCTCACCTTCTTGTAAATCTCGCTATCCCCGTACTTTCTACTGTCTACAAATGCCAAAATGTTCATATTCTTCATTACATTTATGAAGTGATTAGTCTCCTCCTCACTCCAAAAGTGTGACGTGGTCTTGCGTTTCACCGTGTTTAGAAGAACTTCCTGGACTCAAAAGACCAGAAAAAAAAAAAAAAAAAAAGACCAGGATTCCTTGTGAACAGAGCATGTGCAGAAAACAAATTCATGTTCCGTTTGATGGGGATATTCTGTTTGGCGTTTACATGACCGAATATTTGGGTTTTAAAAGGAGTAACCCAGGGGTCATATTCGGGTTTTTAAAAACCGGAATATGAGCAAATTCGGGTTATTCAAAAGGGTTATTGGCGTTTACATGGCCGTGCAAATCCGGGTTATTGCCAGGGTTTTAAAAGGGTTATTGACAGCTTTTTGAAGCTTACAGAGCAGGAGGAAAATATATGAACAACTCAAAGTCTTTTCTCTATCCAGCAGTCAGCAAAAGAACATCAGTTACTTTGTGTTGTAACTGATTACTTATCAAGTAAGAGGGCTTGGATTACATGCTTCTCTAACTAGCTCATCGCTGACATTGGTTTTCATATGGCGGATGTAATAAGAGGAAGATGTGAGATCAGCACGTGTTCAGAGGTCTCGAGCCTCCTCTGACCACACGCGTTAGTTTTCAGCCCCGGCACTGGATCTTCATTTGAGAGCCAGGCAGACGTGAAGTAAACGGGGCAGCATGTGCTGAAACAGCACCACCAATAACAGCCAAGAAAATAAAAATCACTTTGTATGCTTCGTACAAATACTTTGTTACCTTACTTAAGTAGACATTTTGGTTATCTATACTTCACTGGAGTAATTATTTTTCAGACGACTTTTTACTTTTACTCCTTACATTTTCACGCAATTATGTGTACTCTTTACTCCTTACATTTTAAAAACAGCCTCGTTACTCTATTTCATTTCGGCCTTTAAAAAAAACTATCCAGTTAAATTGCTCCATCCGGATAGAGTGAATTTGGTTGTGGTTGTTTCAGATGTTCTTGTCCAGTTTTGTTCTTACATCCGTTCCCTCAGATTCCTGCAACTAAACTTGGATGTACATTCCAATAAAGGTTAGGATAAATGATAACATGCCTCTGAAGTTTGACTTTACAATACTTATAGACAACTAGTCATCATATCTCCTGCTCTCTGAAACACATGTTAATGCTCAATAGTACACATATATGGTTCTTTAATATATTTGCATTATACTAAGATGCATTAATTTTCAATGTCTTTTGTCCTTAATGGCTTTTTTCCCCCTTACATTACTTTTACTTTTATACTTTAAGTAAGGCTGATGAATGGGATCACTTGCTTTTGTAGATACTGCTATGAGTGGGGAGGAGCCCAGCAGAGGTGGACAGAGTACTCGACCCCAGTACTTGAGTAAGAGTACAAATACTACTGGTCAAAATTTACTCTGTTACAAGTAAAAGTAGCTCAGTCAAAATATTACTCGAGTAAGAGTAGAAAAGTACTTGCTTTTAAAGGTACTTAAGTATCCAAAAGTAAATGCTTTTAAATTTACTTTCAGTAAAAGTAAGAGTAAATTTCTTATTTTCCACATCAGTAAATTACTATATTTTTTCTAAATTAATTTAAGGATCTTTTAACTATTGTTTCTGAGAATTAACTCTTTGAAACCAGCTGCACTGATGTGCTGCTTTTAGAACCACAATGTTATATAAAACCTGCAGAAACACCAAAAACAAATCAAATGAATGGCATCATAAGAGGACAGCAGATGATGCAGAGTTTATTAACAATCATGGACTGAAACCAAATGAACCTGCACCATCCAACTAAGTCTGGATCCCCCTCAAAGACCACTGCTTTACAAAAAACTACATCTCTGCTTTCAATAACTCAATGTTGAAGTCACTTAACTTTACAGGAAGGACATGTACCAGCACAATATAGCAATATAGAGCATAACAAACTGTCTCCCAATGTCTGTCTCTGTGCCTGTCTCCCAATATCCGTCTAAAAATAGGATTTTAGGGAAGAAGATAAAAGAGCAGACCTGAAAGTAACGAGTACTTTTCAGCCTTCCTAGAAATTTACTCGAGTAAAAGTAAAAATATTTGTCTTGGAAATGTATTCAAGTAAGAGTAATAAGTACCAAAGAAATCTAATACTCAAGTAAAGTACAAATCCTCTGGATATGTACTTAAGTACAGTACTCAAGTAAATGTACTCCGTTACTCTCCACCACTGCATTTAAATCATCTTTTGTTCAATTGTCATGTCAGCTGTGTGGTGATGAAAGAAAGTCACAGCAGCTGGTACATGTAACACTAAATAGGCATAATTGTTGCAGGAATATATGCAATGCTATTGCAGTCGTCTAACAACAAATTTCAGTGACAGCGAAACGGAAAAATCAGTGATTTGACATTTAATTCCCAAACTACAGAGAAAACAACAAAGAAGAGTTAACGGTTCAGTCAAGGGTGAAAAGTAAATCATGATGGATTCCTTCCTCAAGGCATACTGTACAAGTAAGGTAATTGTAGCTTTAAAGGAGCATTCTTGGGTTAAAAGTTCTGACAAGACTCAAAAATGCATAGAGTGGATATGGTCCCTAAGACAAACAGGTCTTATGAAATACTACAAGGCCAGGTGTTGCCCCTTGGGTATAGATTATTATTATTATTCTGTGTCTGTCTCAGATGGAAGTCGGTTTGGATAAAAGTGTCTGCTAAATGACAGTAGTAGTAGATGTACCCTGTATGCTTGTGTTTTTAAGTTTTTCCTTGCCTCTTGTTCTATTTTTATACTCCCTCATTTACATTTAATTGAGGGAGTTAAAAATAAAAACGCATTGTCTGTATTTTTTAATTAATTATAATAATAATATTTTTTATTAGTATTATTATTATTAATAATGATAATAAAGTGGGGAAAGTATCCCGCCATATTTCCGCTCTCGCGTTTTTTCCAGCAGCGAGATTGCGTTTGTCCCTCCTGGCCCTCGCGGCGCCCCGTACCGGCAGGGGTGTTGACAGAAATAAGAGCTTGTTTTGGAAACCATCGATCTGCGGAACAGTGATTCACCACAGCTGCAGCAGCTGGATCATCGGCGTGCTCGGCGGGTCTCGGCTGGAGCAGAGGACCGGGCAGGCGGCTGGGAGAGCTGGGAGAGCTGGGTGAGGGGAACCGTAGCCTGCTAGCCGCCGTGGCTGACCGGTACCTGCCGGAGCCGGGCTGAGCCGGGATGGGACCCGCTCCTGCTCTGGGCGGCTGTTAGTAACCCCGCTGACCCGCGCCCTGATCCGGCCGAGGGTGCTGTGTTGGTCCTGGGCCAGCGGGGTTAGGGTTAGCGGGCTAACAGGGCTGCCAGGTGCAGAGTTAAGCCTGAATTATGGCTCCAAGTTAAATCGACGCAGAGCCTACGGCGAAGGTTACGCGGCGACGCGCAATGTACGGTGCGCGTCGCCGCGTAACCAACGGCGTAGGCGCTGCGTCGATTTAACGTGGAACCATAAATCAGCCTTCAAACCACTGCTCCCTGTTTAACTCGGGGACTACAGGCATGCGCACAAGTCAGCTCACCATTTTATTAAACAAAAGAGAAGCTTTAATCCCCGCAATCCCGAGTAGCCCAGTACTGGTTTGTTAGGATGTAAAGGGCTGGTTGTGGCCAGGTGTCCCCATCACCAGCAGGTGTGTTCACCTGTAAACCAGACTCTCCTGGGCAGGTTCTGCTCTGGGACAGTCAGGTTGTTGATCGAGAGAAAGCAGCATCTCAATCACAGGTTCCTTAGGGGGCTTGAAATCCTTATAAGTGCTTGAATTTCAATGTTGTGTTTTCAAGACCTGAAAAGTGCTTGAAATTATAACTCTTGTGTCTTTCACAAAATTGGGATCAGACTGTATAGTTTAGTTATTACAAGGATAAATAACAGGGTTCCTACGGGTGCTTGAAATCCTTGAAAGTGCTTTTATTTGATTTATTTTTTACATGTAAAAAATAAATCAATAATAATTCAAGAGAAGATAAGAAAACAAAACAAAGAATGTCATACTTGAACACTTGATATCTTAATTTACATGTGCAAAAAGGAGTAGGAAGAAGTGTAAACTTATTTAATCCTACCCCCATTCACTAATCATTTAACCCGTATTTATAAATACTCACACACTGTACTAACACTGCTAAATAACAGTATTATTATTATTATTATTATTATTATATACTGTAATTATACTCACACACATACCTATACATACATACACATAGTTGAATATTTCTATATATTTGTACACACATGCCCATATAAATATTTATATAAATATACTTATTTACACTATACTGTCTCTATTAACTGCATCTGCTCTATATCTATGTATATATCTACTTACACACACATACACACATATATATATATATATATATATATATATATATATATATATATATATATATATATATATATATATATATATATATATATATACGCATACACCCATACATACCTACATATATACACATTCATACATACACACATATAATTAGCTGCCCATTTCTGAACATAAATATAAACAAATCTACCCATTCACACAATAGTGTTATCTGCAGGCCAATAAAAGCTGCTTGAATTTCAATGTTGTGTTTTCAAGGCCTGAAAAGTGCTTGAATTTTAGTTTAAAGTGCAAGTGCTTGAAATTATTACTGTCTTTAGTTATTACAAGGAGAAATAAAATCAGTAAGATGAAACATAACTAGATGTTTACAGCACAATACAATGTACATAACTGTGATAAGAAGCAGAAAAAATAATTTGAGTGTGTGTGTGTGTGTGTGTGTGTATGTATGTATATATATATATATATATTCCTGTAGATATTTTACCCCAGCAATAAGGTGGTTGAAGATTTTGAAAATGTCCCTTGAAAGTGCTTGAAAAGTGCTTGAATTTGACCTTGAAAAATGTGTAGGAACCCTGCAATTAGTCAAGGGGATTCAAAGTGATTTACAGAGACATTTAAATATTACATAGTAGAAATAAAACACTGTAGGAGTTTGGGAACAAAACAGCTGATGAATGCTTTTTGTGGACGAAGGAAAAACTTGTGTTGTTTATTTCCGTCTCTCCTTAACTAACAGTAACAGAACACTAACTGAAAAGCCGTCATCATCGTTATTAATGGCTAGATTCTTGTGAATTCTAACCCACTGAAGCTACACCGTGTCCTGCTAGTGAGTGGCCACTACAACACATGATTTAAGTTTAAACAAAAAAGAAATAAAATAAAACAAAGTCGAACAAAAAAAGTTTCAAAGCAGTAATTAAAGACAGACAGACAGACATTAGTTAAAAGGCAAGGCAAGTTTATTTGTATAGCACAATTCAACACAAGGTAATTCAAAGTGCTTTACATCAACATTAAAAGCAGCAAGACACAATTAAACAGTAAATAACAAATAAAATGAAATAAAATGATAAGAAAAGAGGTAAAATAATAAAAAGCACAAGTTGTTAAAAAGTAAGGGCAGTAGAGTACAGCAGGTAAGTATTTAATTTAAGAGCACGCCTCAGTAAACAGTAATGTTTTTAACCCTGATTGAAAGGAGCTAACACTTTGAGCAGACCTCAAAGGGAACAGCATCACATTTAGTCTTAGAAAGCTTGGAAACGATTGCAAGACCATTTTTACAAACAATGTGGAGTTCAATGACAGGACTTGTGCCACAATGTCCTGTGGACAGATGAGACCAAAGTTTAGTTGTTTGGCCTTGATGGCCAGTGACACACACACCACTTCAGGAAAATGTCACACACTCACTGTCAAGCAGTACAATTCAATTTTATTTATATTGCATTGCTATTACAACAGAAGTTGTCTCTAGGATCTTTCCGTAGACCAGAACATGACCCCTGAGCAATTATTACATAAACATAGCATAAACATGATGGTGGTTGGGTGGCAGTGATGCAGGAATGATCCAAACTCAGCGGTCGACCACGGCTTCATACAAAAATATGCCTAATAATGTTTTGGTTGGGCTGGTTAGAAGAATTATTTTTAATTAATAAATACTAAGACATCCTTGGCTGTTCTAACAAGAAGATGCAGCACAAGATTTCCACACAGACATGACAGAAGGCAAGTGATGGAGACGGTCAGGGAAAAGTTGCAGTTGGAGCAAAGTTTTGCACATAAATGTCCATTATTTTTGTGGCAATGAGAGATAAAGCTTAGTAAACATACATTTAAATAAACATGAGTTTGCTGACGTGCTCTAATGACCTGTTGTGCTTTTAAAGGTAAAGCCATTGATGGGGAAAAGGCAGTGGTGGGAGGTGTGGCTATGTTCTCATAGCCAGTAAAACGTTAGTGTCTGTGACTAAGTCATGAGGGAAGGTCTTATCCTGTGGTTCACATGTGAGTCCTGTACAGTACTACACTATTGCCAGCACCAGTCGCTAAAGATGATGGATGTTTCTGTCAGCAGTGTATGGAGCGGTAATTCCTGACTGACAGAATGAGCACGAAGGGAGGTGGAACGGCTCTGACCCGCCGCAACTACGAGCTGTCTTCAGACACCGACAAACCCAGAAACACAGGTACGGAAACTGGCTGGAAGTGGGGAAAGGACTATCCTGACTACAGGAAATGCAACCTCCGATCTAAACAAGTAGGGACCAAAATGTAAAGCAAAATGTAATAACAGGATGCAATATTCTCCAAATCTCACAAATCCATATTTTATTCACGGTAGAACATAGGAAACATCAGATGTTTACTGTTGGACGTTTAACCATATAGTGATGCAGTTTGGAATGAACTGTTCTCATACGTCTGGGCACTGACGTGACCAGGTGATGGAGTCTTTGGAGATTACAGTTGTCCCATTCTTGTCTGATACAGCATTGGAGTTCAACAGGTCTAGCTCTGGCTCAGTTCTTTAAAGATGCTCCAAAAGTCTTAATTTAGTGAAAGGTCTTGCTGTTTCTGTAGGCACTAACAGGAAGTTACTACTGTTTAGTCCTGAAGATGCAGCGTACATGCCCCCCACGACCACACTCTAAGGCTGGATTCCCACAGCAGCATCTGCCGAAAGTTGGGATGATTTTCACCTCTTCCCATTTCAGTGCACGTGTCAGCCAAACAAGCAGCCAATCCAGTGTGAGTCAGTCAGCTCAGAGAAGAGGACGGTGTCCTGGAACATGTTAACATTTGATCTCTTGCTCTCTTGTCAGAGCTTCAACTTGCATTTGTGGATCTTTTGATATTATGTGCTGCAGATATTCAAAGACATCTGAGACTCTGATTCTCTAAGTTGATGTTTTTATACCCAATGATGTACTGACCTGTTGAAAACCTAATTAATTGTAGGCGTTCCTCCAGGTGTTTCTTTTTAGCCCCACTTTCTTTTCTAGTCTTGTTGCTTTTGTTGGCCACATTTCAACTTTCTTATGTTTTATTTTCAGTGTTCTATAATGACTCATATAGTATGTTTGTGAGATTTGTACTCTTTGAAAATTGGGCTCCTACCCGTGTATGGACGTGTCTCACTGAGATGACTTTATCAAGTATCGAATTAGATTAAATAAAAAAAATCTGAGAATTCTGCAAGAAACTTGGTTACGGTCAGGTGAAAAATACAAGTGATTTTGATGATTTCCACTGAAGTTGGACTTTATGGACTCTAGTATGACTAAACTTTTCAGAGTCACACTCCATCCTCATCGTCCTCGTCCTTCTGTTAGGTATCGTCAACGAGAGGCTGCTGAGTGACTACCTGCACCATGTGTTTCCTCTGAACAAACAAGCGCCGCCACCGGCCCCGCTCAGGTAAGAGACCGTAACACTACATAACCTGCAAGGGCTGGGGAGCCAGAAAATGTACCTCACTAAAGGACAACTGAAGGTCACAAAACTGAACAAACCTCAAGGCTAGTCTAACGATGTCCTATGGAAAGATGAGACCAAAATGGAGTTGTTTGGTCTTGATGTCCATCACTTACTACGTTTACATGCAGTCAAAATTCAGGTTATTGCTAATATTCAGGTTACTGAAACATTCGGAATATTCCGTTTACATGCGTGCGCTAACAGGGTTATCCCTGTATACATGGTAATTAATCATTCGTCATCAAAACAGCGACGCGCAGAGAACGTGATGACGCAATTAGCGTCATTTCCGCTTCCTCTTCCTGTATCCAAATTCAAAACAAATGCTGCTTCGCGCAACTTTTCGCTCACCTTCTTTTAATTCTCGCTATCCCGGTACTTTCTACCGTCTACAAATGCCAAAATGTTCATATCCTTCATTACATTTATGAAGTGATTAGTCTCCTCCTGGTCTTGCGTTTCTCCGTGTTTATAAGAACGTCCTGGACTCAAAAGACCAGGATTCCTTGTGAACAGAACATGCGCAGAAAACAAATTCCTGTTCCGTTGGATGGGGATATTCCGTTTGGTGTTTACATGACCGAATATTTGGGTTTTAAAAGGAGTAACCCAGGGGTCATATTCAGGTTTTTAAGAACCGGAATATGAGAAAATTCCGGTTATTCAAAGGGGTTATTGGTGTTTACATGGCCGTGCAAATTCGGGTTATTGCCTATAATATTCAGGTTTTAAAAGGGTTATTGACTGCATGTAAACGCAGTCACTGTGTTCGCAGAAAACCCAAACGCAGCATTTTAGCGCCTCGTACCTACTCCCAAGCATGGTGGTGGAGGTGTGATGATGGGGCCACAGGACCCGGCTACCTCGTAGTCATTGCATTTGTCTAAGGTCCACTACGTTGAAATAAGGTTTAATATGTTTACAGACTGGCACATTAAAGACAAATGAACATGAGAATAAAATAAGGGGGTACAAACCTTTGCTCAAGACGATTTACAGTTTACAGTTATAGTCTGGACACATTTACTGCACTGGCCAGTAGTGAGATGTGACATAAACAACTAGGAAATGTCATTGACCTCTTCATACAGCTCTTTTTGTTCAGTCAATACTTATTTTAACTTCATTAATCGGTATAAATGAGTTAAACTGATTAGATGTAATTGTTGAATCTGTTCACTGACTGCTATAATGAACATTTAGACTAGTTTGGAACATGAAACTTTAAACTGCCGGTCTGTTTGAGCCAAACGTGGCCACGTCCACTGAGGAAAAACTGTTAGATTTGACATTCAGTAATCAGGTGGAACTTTTCATTGATCACACATTGTCCTTGTTTTCATGACTTCTGAAAGTCTAACACAAGCAGATAAACAGACGGAGGAAGCTGAATGGCCCTGTTACATTTCAGCATTTACATTTCTGCTGTTCTAGCACATAACATTTGTTACTATTTAGATTCCTGCTGGGAAACAGTGTGGACTGTGTTTCAGTCGTTCCTTCTAGTGGCCTCTTCTCTTTAAGCCGGCAGGTTCATGTTTCCTTCAGCACTTCTATAGATAGATCCAGTCTGGACACACTGAATATGCTTCCATGAGCTACTATTATTAGACCACACTTCTATGTAGATAATACTCAGCTATAGCTATCCCTGAAGACAGAGACTTTTATGATAGCCGGACTGCAAACATGTCTTAGTTGCATAAAGGCTTGGATGACTATCATCCTTCCACTAAACTCAAATAAGACTGAAGTTATTGTCTTTGGATACGGGGTTTACAGAATTAGAGGATACAATTGATCATAGTATTTTTTATTTTTTATTTTTTTTTACGTGTTTACGTGTTTTGAAATCCTGGTGGCTCCTCGTGAAGGAATCGTACAGTTGAAGCAGCTACGACCCGATTGGCCTCATCCTTTCACAGAGAGCATGCACAATCTCTGATGTCAAGTCAAAAACTATTATTTGTAGTTTAAAGTGTTGCAAATTCACATTACAAATCATGTTTTAATAGCAGAAAAAAAAAGAAGGCCGCAATTCCCACGTCTGCCCAGCCTATTCCTTGTCCAATCACGACGTTGTCTAATCTTTTTTCATTTATCGCCACACAGAATGGCACAAATGCACGTTTGTTTTTGCTGAGCATCTTTGGTGTCTCCCACTTCGGGGTTCCTCCTCTTCCACTTCTTTTTGACGTTGCAGTTCCAGTAACAGAAGTCCAACGTGAGGATTATGAACGTATAGTGTGAGCAGACGGTGCATCAGAGCATCGGCTCGTACAGTGTGAGACCATAAATCGTGAGCTGCGAACTTTCGAACTCAGCGATCTAGTCGTGCAGTTTGAGATGGGGCTGAATCAAACGATTTAAAATATCGCACAGTGTATGCCTAGCTTAATGTAAAAGGAATCACATTAGCATGGTTAAAGTTGAATTTATCTGACACGTTCCAGGTTGTACATGTGAATGAGGAGTCTTTAGGTTACTCATGGTGTTCCGCAATTGTACTTTACTTTACAAGTTGTCTCTAGGATCTTTCCAGAAGTTCAGAACATGACCCCCGAGCAATTATTCCTTTAAAAATGGCAAGTAAAATCAAGTAGGGAAGGAGACTAGCAGCTGCACTGTGAAGAGGTCATCTTCATCACTGGTTGAAGGCTACTATCCAGGGAGAAGCAGAATAATCCTGCTTCAAACTCATCCTTTACTACTGCTTGCATCAGTTGGGTCCTTTGGTTGAGCCGCGACTTTAACTCCAGACCATTCCAGGTTGACTAACTTGATCCTAAGCCAACAGGTAACCTACGTGGATCCATGTTGGCTCAGTGGAACGGCCTCGGCCCACAGTCACCCAAGAATTTCTTTTTGATTTGATTTGATTTGTTTATTTGCACAACATAAAAAAACGGTACAAAAGTTTAAATGAACATAAAAAAACATGAAAATATGTGCAGGTGAGAAAGGAAGCCCTAAATGGGCTTATTCAAAGTTCTCACCAGGAAAAATAGATTGTATTGAAATAATAGCAAGAACAAAAAAAAACAAACAAAAAAAAAAAACAGCATTCAAAAAAGATTGATATAAACAGACAATTTCTCGGTGTGCACGTGCAGAAGTGAGTCCACATTAAGTGGAAGCACTTCTAGACGCTTGGTCAAATTTCCAGCTGACCAGCCAAGGCCCGGGGGGGCGACTCTGCTCCCTCTGTCCACATTTTCAATCTCATTTTGTTAGCGACATCTGAAATTATAATATTTGGGTAGATTTGTTAAGAATGAATATGAGGTAAAATTAGTTAGCATCATAGATTAGGATGGACCGGCCTTTTGCAACCTTCAGTATCATCTTCGCAATAATAATAGTCTTTGAGACCGTGTTGTTCTCTGTCCTTGAGGCTGAATCTTTGTTCCTAAGTCTGAATCAGCCTTTCACGTGTTCTTTGTGTTTGGGTCTGTTTGCAGGAAGCCTCTCAGTTTCCAGGATCTCGGCGCTCACCTGGAGAGGCTTCTGTCTGAGGGAGAACCTGCTGACGATGGCAAAGGTAAGGGGGCGGTCCACACTCTGGAGTGTTTGGGATGCCATGTGTTCTCTAAAGGTGATGGACGTGTCTGTGTGCAGATCAGTCCGTGGAGGGTCGCCTGGGCCCTCAGCCCGTCGTCCTGGATCACACCAGTGGCTTTGAAGGACTTCTGTTTGTGGACGACGATCTGCTGGGGGTGAGGCGTGTCGGAACAACGTACCATGATGTGACCATGATCACATTCTCATTAAATGTCTGATTTCTGCAGGTGATCGGCCACAGCAACTTCAGTTCTATCAGAGCGACCACGTGCATCTACAAAGGTAATGTACTTTCACTGGGATCTACTTTGACATTTGCTGACTTTTAGGACTATGAACGCTTTCTCATGGTATAACTTTAGCACGCTGAGCCTCATGATGCAACATTAATTTTGGAAGGTGAAGATCATGATGTAGTTTTAGCTTTAGCACGTCCAAGCACATGATATAACTTTAATTTCAGCTTACTTGAACTCATGATGCAGCATTAACTTTAACATGGTAAACCTCATTATGTAACATTAGCTTTAACAACTGTATTGCTTTACTGTGAGGAAAAATAAGCCTTGTTCAACTCAGTTTATTTATATAGCATCTATTACAATACAAATTGCCTCCTCTACTACAGTGATTTTTATTTTACTTGAGAAGATTTGAAACCCTCTTTTACTGTTTTGACTTTATAGGATATAAATAGGCCATACAGGGTTGATTATGCACCTGCGGTGATCTGTTTCATATGCTCGGCAGCAATGATGAAATTACAGCAGACATCGTTCTTTACATAACATACTATACACGTACGAGTCACTGCAGAGTGACTGGACCAGTGGATTAGTGTCAGGCGGGATCAGCTCCACTTTCAGCCACATCATCTGGGTGTTTATCCAACCAGAGAAGTTCAACTGCAGTTTGACTAACGCAGGAATTAGTTTTTTAGAAACATGGTGAGTGATGGTATGGAGGCGCATCAGTTTTCTTACTAAAGGTACGTTCCAGTTAAGAATGGTAGTGAAAAACTGGATCAAATTAACCTCCAGAGGTCAGATCAACATCTCTGAACTCTGAGGAATCTGGGATGGAACACCACCAGGTGGAAACGGGTTTTGTGGTCAGACCGGTAAAAATAACTCCTGAAACTCTTCATCACTTGGCATCTTCAATACCAGAACACCTTAAGTGTTATAAGAAGGGCTGACAACATTACAAACAGGTCAAAACTTTTGCTGTTGGCTTGAAATGCAAATATTGATGTATATTAACAAATAATTTGAAGTTGATTTAAAAAAAAAAAACTGGTGTATCTTGAGTCTTCAGTCAGGAAAGAAAAGTTAAAGTAAATCTTAACATCACCAAAACTTCTTATTAAACAGCTCCTGTCTGTCTGTCTGTCTTCAGGGAAATGGGCCTACGAGGTTCTGATCTCCTCTCAGGGTCTGATGCAGATTGGCTGGTGTACTCTCAACTGCCGCTTCAACCAGGAGGTGCGTGTGAACACAGTCTTTCTAGTTCTGATTGTTTTGTTTGGATTATCGGCACGGACTCAACACCAGCCCCAGCCAGCAGGTTTTCAGTACCATGTTCAAGAACTTGTCTCGGCCCGATAAGTTCCCCTAAATGCTGCAGGGCCATTCGTCATAACCTGAGGCCCCTAACAACTACCCCAGACCTGTCTATGGGTCTTTAATCCTCTGGTCAAGAAAGTTGGAGAAACGGGAGGACCAGATTAGCTGGACTGAAGTTTGGAAAAATATGGAGAGTTCTGTAAGATTTTCCAGTTTAGTTTGGACTTTCATTTTAGAAGACGTGGGTCTGCTTTATCCCAGCTCATTACAAGCGACAGCCAGGACCCCTGGGACCCTGTACAGGAGAAGGCAACTCTAAAAAATTAATGGATGGTTTGTGAATCCTTCCTCCAACAACACTCAGGGTCAGGGTAAGATGTGAACAAAGCATTCACCTTTCCTCAGTTGCCAGAAGACAGCAATTTTATCTTAGCTCTCTTGATATGCTATAATTAGTGTAAACTTACATTGATTCTCCAACGTTGGATAGCGTCAGATCTGTCCCTCCATCCTTGTTTCACATGTTGCTAAGCCCAGCCCAGCCCAGCCCAGCTAGCTGGCTAGTGGCCTTCTAGTCGAAGGCCACTAGCCAGAGCTAGCTAGACTAGAAGAACAACCACATGTTTTTAAAAATAAATTATCCGGCTCACTCAGCTCTTAAATCACAGCTCGCATGTCAAGTTCACTAAAACAAACAAACAAACATGGTCTTCGTTGTGCTTAAATTTGTGGTTTGATATAATTTTACCTGATGGGGAACAAGAAGAAAAAGTTAACTGCTGAACAGTTGTCATGACAGCTTGGAGACCAAAACTGTATTTTATTTATTTTTCATATCAGGCTGTAAATATGTTTATTTCTGCTGCTAAGTCGGATATTTTAACACGGCGGTCAGTGACACCAGTGGCCTTCAAACTCACTTTTGAAGGCCGCTCCTAGTGTTCACTTAAGGGACTACCACGTTCCCTCCATGGCCGGTGGTGATGCAGCTGTCGACAGCCAGCAGGCTGCTCACCCAACATGTAGTTCAGGTCTGCTCTTCACAGAGATCTGTTTGGGTTCGGCTGTACAACATTAATGGAAGTCATAATTAAGTTTGACTGTTAACATGTGTGACCTCTGCTGTTTGTTTGTTCGTTCAGGAAGGTGTTGGTGACACCCCCGACTCGTACGCTTATGATGGGAACAGAGTGAGGAAGTGGAACGTTACAACCACCAACTATGGAAAGGTGAACTAGGATCCAGTATCTTTGGAGTGTGTGTTTTAATTGTTTAATTAGGATCCCCATTAGCTACAGCATGTGACTGCAGCTATTCTTCCTGGGGGCCGCCAACATTTTAAAATAATACAGTACTAAACATCACATAATAAAAGCAAACAAAATACATTTCCACTAGATAAAGAGAATAACAAATTAAAAATACTCTGCAAAAAAAAAAGCAGAGACATTCACAAAATGAAGATGGCAAAATGAGAACAAAACACAAAACAAAACAAAAACACTGCACAGTTTAGAATTCATCTGAGGTCGTGAAAAAGTCTGAAAAGCTGTCCACAATTTCATTTCATTTGTAGTCTAAAACTTCACAACTGATCTAATACAGAAAAAGAGAAAGGAAAAAAATACATTTGACAGTCATAACCAACTATGTCTCAATTTCCAGCAGGTCAGACAATCAGTCTCAGCAGCTGCTGGTTTAAGGGATCTCTATTTCAATGTTCTATAATTGTTACTTATACTGATTCAAAAGATGTTGCTTAACTCATAATTTGAATGTTCTTATGATGTTTTTTGTGATGTGTTTGGGAAATTAATTCCACTCACTCATGGCCCTGAACACAACAGTCCTTTTACCAGCATTAGAATTCACATTTAGCAGCAAAATCTCCTCCAGCTGCAGGTCTGGAGATTTATTTATGATAGTCAGAGCTGTAACATCCTGGTATAATACCTGAGGAGTCTTTCTTATGGACATATTTCTAATAAATGATAATAATGAGTAAAGTAATCTGTCATTAACCAACCAAGATTCTTATGCATTTTAATAACGCTTGTGGTCCAGTTACAACTAAGAACAATCCGCGCAGCCCTGTTTTGTATTTTTTTTGTAGTTTTGCAATCATGTCTGCAGTTGCATTTGACCAAACTGCCGGGCAATAGTCAAGATTTGATATAATTAAGGCCTGAATTACTATTTTAATTGCTTTTAGAGTTAAACATTTTTTTATGTCTTATGACAGAAATACCATTTCCCATTTTATTAACTATCTTGTTTATTTGTGATTCCCATGACAATTGTTCATCAATGAGTGTGTGTGAGAGAGAGAGTGAGTGTGATGAAAGTGTAACACGCTGTGTTCTTGTGAGCAGTCGTGGGCAGCCGGAGACATCGTCAGCTGTCTCATAGACCTGGATGAAGGAAACATCACCTTCTGTCTGTGAGTCCCATCTAAAATATTTCATCATTGATCTGTTGAGTCACATCATTAAATTTGAGATGACACTGTCATCACGTCATGACGGAGTGAAGGCGACCAGGACCATGGTCCTGTAGAGTTTATAGATGAATGTAGGTCATCAAATCTAGACATGAATACGTCCAAAACTCTAAAGATGCCCATTGGTTTAGGAGCTAATCATCCATTTCTGTTCTGACGTTCAGCGATCAAACAGTAGCGGTTGCACCATACAAACACTTGGTGGTGTTATCGATTATAATTTAGTTCACCTTTGAATCCCACATGGATCCAGTTTGTAAAGAAAAACCCATTAGCACGTGCACTTTGTGCACAAACTGAAATTTCAACAGAAGTTGGCCAACCTCATTTCTATCCCTGAGCCTTCCACACTTGCCAAGTTTTGTTTCAGTAGTTGCTAACTTTTGATTATGACTTTTTATTTAGCTCTTTTCATTTTTATAGGTTTACTTTTATGACACCTGGCTGAGCTCAGGGCTCCTCACACAGAAGCTAACTAGTCTTTCTCTCTGCAGGAACGGCCAGTCTCTGGGGACGGCCTTCGTCGACATCAAGACGGGTCCCGGCGTCGCTTACTTCCCCGCCATCAGCCTGTCCTTCAAAGAGTCCGTGGCCTTTAACTTCGGCAGCAGGCCTCTTAGATATCCTTTAAACTCCGAGAGCTGGAAGCAGCTTTTCAGCGTAACTGTACTGAAGCGTAAAACCTGCAGAGTTTATCTGTGGCTGATCTCAGTCCATTTCTTTTTTTTTTCCCCTTGCATAATGAATGACAGAAAGGATGCTTTTGCTAGTGACCATCGGTTGTACGCTATATATTTAGAGACGATGTAGTGACTAGGGTGTGGATTTAGACACAGACTTTGTCTTTAACCGGTTTGTGACTCACGTACCCCGTGGACGGCTACCTGCCCCTCCAGGACCCGCCGTCTGCAGACTTGGCCAGGGCTCACAAGCTGCTGGGTTACATCAAGAACGTGCTGTCTACCTCCATTGACATTCAGGTGGGAGGAGCTTAATATGCATGATAAAATACATGCATGCAGTACACCTAATAAACTGGAAACCACTCAGCTTTAAAGATGACGTCTTGTTTTTCTGCAGGACGAGAGACTGCTGGAGAGGGAGTGTGCGTTGTGGAGGCTTCATGGAGATCCGACAGTCCTCATCACGATGGCCCACATCTTCAACTACTTCGCTCCTCTCATGGTGAGACCTGATGGTTGTCTGATTCTGCTTGTGGGTTTAAGTTCTCTAAACCCAACATTTTTCGCTTTTATTGATGCTTTAGGGCAGGGGTAGGCAACCCTGGTCCTAAAGAGCCCCACTCCTGCATGTTTTATATGTTTCCTTGCATCACAACACCTGATTCTTATCCAGATCTGTACAAGTCTGTTAACGACACAGTCCTTTGTATCAGGGTTTGATGAAGCAGAGAAACATCTAAAACATGCTGAATAGGGGCCCTCACTCTAAACCCCTGGTTTAGAGCAACCAGGCTCAGAGCAAGAAGTGTCTGAGGGGAAAAAAATTAAGATATCTGAAGCTTTGGCTCCATCTGGTGGCCACAAGAAGAACAACACCTCCATCAACTGAGTAAACTAATAAATCCTCTACAGCAGGGGTCACCAACCCTGGTCCTCGAGATCACCTGTCCTGCAGGTTTTAGATGTTTCCCTGCTTCAGCACACTGTGATACAAGGAGCTGTGTCAGCAAAAGAACTGTCTAGACCAGGGGTGTCCAAAGTTGGTCCTCGAGGGCCGGTGTCCTGCATGTTTTAGATGTGTCCTTGCTTCAACACACCTGATTCAAATTACTGGTCGTCACCAGCTTGTCATCAAGGTCTGGACATCTCTGTTGATGACACAGTTACTTTTATCACGGTGTGCTGAAGCAGGGAAACATCTGAAACATGCAGGAATGCGGCCCTCGAGGACCCACTTTGGACACCCCTGGTCTAGACCTTGATGACAAGCTGATGACGACCTTTAATTTAAATCAGGTGTGTTGAAGCAGGGAAACATCTAAGGCCCCGTTTACACGTAGCAAAAACGGTGGTCTTTTCATGCGTTTTGGCCGTTCGTTTACACGAAAATGAAGCTCAAAGTCACCAAAAACCATCAGTTCTGAAAACTCAAGTGGAGATTTGCAAAAACTCCGTCTTCACGTTTGCTTGTAAACAGAGAGAAACTGAGATTTAGGCTTCAGAACGTCACGTTATGTGACAGAAACGTCACCATGTGTGCGACCTGTGTTTACAATGTGTTTGGCCACCGTCAATATTCTGTTGTATTTTACCTGTTTTATATTCTAAAGTCACGCTTAAAAGTAACTCCACTTCTCTGTCACTTCAAACGAAAGACTCTCGTTCATCTTGGAAGTAACTGGAAGTTACTCGTGTCATTTGTTGAGGTTTTTTTTCCAGGATTCTGATTGGCTAGCATGATTTTATGCTTGTCGTTACACTGCTGCTTGTAGGTTTGGCTGCTCATAGCACCTTAACAGCTCGTGTTCGTGTAAATGATGGTATTTTTCAAAACGTAGAGGGGGAAATGTCAGTTTTTGTAAATACCCGTTTATGTGTAAACGTGGCCTAAAACATGCTGGATAGGTGCTCTGGAGGACCAAGGTTGGTGACCCCTGCTCTACAGTCACAGTCGGACGCGGTTTCCTCATGAAAACAGATGAAATCGACCTTCAGAATGTTGGCAGCAGCTGGCGGTTCAGTGACGTCGCTGTGTAAACTGCTTCATAACACATGTGAACTCATGTTCACATTGTTTTTGAATATACATTTCCAATTTTATCAGTATAAACATGATTTTTATGATAGATGGTCACCATATTCAATTATGAATATGATTCATAATTCTATAACTATAATAATTCTATATGATTCATATATTCAATAACTCGGCTATATTATGATTCTGTTGAATAATTATATGATGTATAACAATATATATTTAATTATGACAGGCCGAATGACGGCATGATGGGAGTGAGAGTCTGACGACTCGGTAACTGCTGATACTTCTGCAGAGCTTTCAGCGACTGTGTGTGTGTGTTTGTTTGTAGTGCAAAGTGTACCTGGTGGAGGACGTGCTCATGAGCTTCCTGCTGGGAATCCTGGAAGGAGGCGGCTCGGTGGACGAGCATCCGCTCATCCAGCAGCTGCTCAACCTCTTCTGGCTGCTGATGGAGGTGAGCGTCACGCAGGCTTAGCCACACAAACTCCTTTAAACTTCCAAGCACATACAAACCTTTTACTTTTAGTCTGTGAGAAACAAAAGAAGGGATTGGACCGTCGCATCACAGGATTATGCCACGCATACGTGCACAGAAACTGCTGGAAATGAGACGTCAGGCAGCTGGACGGGTCACACCACTTCTTGATGAGTGTTAGAGTTGCTTTGTTGCTTAGAACCGAAAAAACTGTAACTTTGTTATCCAGAACGAGCGGCAGGAAAACCTTCGTCTCGTTCTCTGTCCACACGTGTTGTTCCAGATCTTTGGAACGTCATGGGACTGATGTTTGACTTTTGGATGTAAAAAAAGTTTCTATCCCAGTTTTAGGAAATGTTCCTTTTCAACATTGGCAAAAACCTTTTTTTGTGATATATATTAGATCATTTTTGTGGGATTTCAAAACGGACATGTTTCTATTGGATGTATTTTCCATCCTCTCTTCAGATGCCACTACTAAAATAACATTTGAAACAAGTGCTGCCATGGCTGGAATGAGGACTAGTGGGGTCATGTCCAGACCTGACTGAGACATTTCTACATGTCCTGGTTCACTTCTGAAAGGAAACCCAGATACTGCCCCTAGAAATCAACTAAAATTTGTCAGGACTGAGGTTTTTTTTTTTTTTTTTTTTTTTCATAAATGATGGTCACCACATTGAACAGCCAGTTCAAAAGCTTTTTTATCGTATCTGGATGGGTTTGAGGAGTTCAGCCACTCCACATCCGGGAGTCATCCTGCAGCCATTCAGTGTGTCACGCTGAATAAAATCCTTGTTTAGTTTTCTTTTTGTGTCTGAAAACATTCAGTCTTTGTGTCTTCTGCAGGAACACGAGGTGAATGAGTGTCTGAAGCAGCTGATGATGTCACTGCTGAGGGCGTACCGCTTCTCCCCGATCATCCCAGACCTGGGCTTCCAGGTACGTCCAGCCCCGTCCATGATCCCACTCGGCTGCATGTTCTGTCCTCTACTGAGGGTTCTTGTGTCTGTTTCAGATTCACTACCTGCGCCTGACCACAGCCATCCTCCGCCACGAGAAGTCCAGGAAATACCTGCTCAACAACGTCTTATATCCTTCACAAAGCCTGAAGTGCCGCGATGCCGCGATCCGTACAAGCGTTCCTGTTGTCTCCTTAACAGATGCTCACGTTTGACGTCCTGCGCTCCGTGGTTTTCTTCTACATCAAGACTCCCCTGAGAGTGAAGGAGGCGGGGCTGGAGGAGCTCATCCCCACCACCTGGTGGCCCACGCACTTTGACAAGGAGGTAGCGAACCATCGCCGATGCTCCTCTCGGGTCATGAGCCGTGTTTTTGCAGCTGACTGGTTGTTTGGAGTCACGTGTTTGTCCTGCTTGTGCCGCAGGGTAAAGATGAGCGCGAGCCCAGAGACGAGACTGCGGACGAGCGACTGAGGCGCCGAGCCTACGAGAGGGGCTGCCTGAGGCTCAAGAAGAGGATTGAAGGTGAGAGCCCAGTTCCCGTCTTCCAACTGTCATCGTGTTTATTCCAGCGTTGATGGGATTTACTGTCAGACCTCTTGCAGACTGAACCTTTTCTGCTTTTCTTCAGTGGTGGAAGACCTGCAGGTTCAGATTCTGAGGCTGCTGCTCAACAACAAAGACAAGACAACGGTGGGTGCAGGAACCCGACTAATCCGTCCATAATTCTATCAGTTCATTATTAATTCTGATTATTTCTGTCAAGCCCATATGTTTCATCAGCTTTGGGTAAACTAACACATATTTCAGGTCTTTTGCACTTTCACAGGCTGGTTTAACCCGCTGTTAAACCCAGAGCCGTTTCTAGCTTTTATAAGAGTGTGACGGGGGGGTTCAAACCTTCTTTATGACGTTAGTAGCACCACAGCTAATATGTTATGTTGAATATGTTAGTTTAAGAAAGAAAACAGGATCATTTATGACTGTAAAATTCAAGCTCAACTTCAGCGGGTGAAATAAAGCCAGCTAATGTCATTTTACTCGGGCTAGCCGACCTCGCACAGTGGTGTTGATGCCTGTCAGTGATTATGATGCCACAATTGTTGGTATTTGTGAAAGTGAAAGTGTTAAAGTGGGTCAGGCTCAGCGCTGGGTCGTTTAAAAGTCTCTGTCCATCTGTTTCAGGGAGAGGCCTCTCGCTACATCTTCCTCAACAAGTTCAGGAAGTTTCTGCAGGAGAACGCCAGCAACAGAGGGGTAAGACGTCCGCGCCGGAACCAGCAGAACTCCAGTGTTCAGCGTCCTTAATTAGACCTCCAAAGTTCTGAAAAGTTCTGACTGAGGCTTGGGTGGTGTCTGCAACATTTACGCTTCAACAACCCTGCAAGTGTGCAGGCCTGTGGAGTCTAAGGACGAACCCTGGAACCCGTCTCCAGGTCAAAAACCCTTATTTACACTGCAAAAACTCAAAATCTTACCAGGAATATTTGTCTTATTTCTGGTTAAAATGTCTCATTTTTAGTCAAAAAAAATCTCATTACACTTAAAACAAGAGTCATTACCAGAAAAATAACTTATTTGACAATTTTCACCTGTTTCAAGTAGATTTTCACTTAAAATAAGTAGAAAAATCTGCCAGTGGGACAAGATTTATCTTCTTATTACCGTATTTTCGCGACCATATGGCGCACTGTGTGGAAAGGCGCACCCTCAGTTTTGTGTGTCATTTTTGGTTTTAAAACACACATACGGCGCACCGACCCAAAAGGCGCCGTCTACGGAGACGGAGCTGCACACACAGGCGTTGCAAAACACACGCGCTAAAAATACAGCGGAAGCAAAACTTAGTTTGATATTTTATTTCACTTTTCACATCAATCAAACCCTTCAAAGGTTCATATTCTGTTTCTGCATTAAAGAATTTAAAAAAACCACGGGTTGCTGCACATAAACCTGTCTCAGCCACTGATCATCTCCTCATCCATCCAGCCCTTCATTTCACTCTGGCTGGAAAAGTCTCTTTAGGGAACGCTTTTCTTTTAAAAATCCCGACCGCGGCGATCCCGGGTCCCGCTCCCCGTCTGCTGCCTCGCGCTGGACCGGGTCCGCTCCCCGTCTGCTCCCTCGCGCTGGACCGGGTCCCGGTCCCGGTCCGGCCCCCCCCGCGCTGGTCCCGCTCACACACGCGCTGTCGGGGAGCCGGTACCGGGTTGTATCCGACTGAGCTCCGTTAATTCAGCTGCGCCAGTCCGAATTTCCAGACCTGTCTCAGCCACTTGATCATCATCCCTTCATCCAGCCCCCTCTTTTCATTCACCCTTATAATGACTCCGGCTGGAAACGTCTTATGCAAAGTTTTTCTTTTAAAATTCACCATACAGTTTCTGTCCATCAGCTGCGCCAGTCCAGCACCACATAAACCAGTAAGTGTGTGCCGCGCCGCGAACACACCCGTGCATGTCGGGATCCGGTACCGGGTTTGTAACCGACAGATTTGGCTGCAAATTTCGGAGGGTGAAGCTGATCCAACCTAAGACGTACCCCAGAAATCTCTGCTCTTAAAGCGGCCGGGAACCAGGTCGATCGGACCGCTTTGGGAACCAGGAAGTCGGCTGCAGCAGCGACCATCACCGCGCTGCTCCAGCCGCTGCTTTAACCGGGGAAAGTCACCGGTTCCGACCGGCTGGGACCGGAGGAGCCCACATGGACTTGTAGTAGGGGCTCCCGGGGAAAGAGCACCGGCATTTCAACCGGATCTGCCGCGGGGATGCGGCGATCGGACCCGCAACCCCACGGCAGGTGCGATCGGTTCCCGACATGCAAAACACACGCGCGCTGCAGAACACTCACACACAAGTGTGCTTATTTAAATAGAGCGGAGCAAAACTTAGTTTGATTGTATTTTATTTCACTTTACACATCAAGCAAATCCTTAAAAGTTTTCATCATCTGTTTCGCATTAAACAGCTCAGTGGAGTCTCATTCACGTCGTAACTCACGGGGGCTTCACCCGCCCCCTTCTCTTTTTACCGTTCTCATGGTGGCCGGCCTGACATTACCGTAATTCAGGTAATAGACACGGCGCACCGTTTCTTAAGGCGCCCAGCACATTAAAAAAAAAAAAAAAAAAAAAAAGTTGCGCCTTATGGTCGCGAAAATACGGTACAAGCAAAAAAATCCACTGGCAGATTTTTCTACTTATTTTAAGTGAAAATCTACTTGAAACAGGCGAAAATTGTTGTTTCTTCCAGTGACGAGTCTTGTTTTAAATGTAATGAGATTTGTTTGACTAAAAATGAGACATTTTAACTAGAAATAAGAAAAAATATTGTTAAGATTTTGAGTTTTTGCAGTGAAAAGACCCAGGTTCCTCCTGGGTGTTGTGTACCTCGTTAAACCCTGGGTCCTGGCTTCTTGGTTCCCACAGTTGTTGGAGGATCCAACAGACCTCCAGGTCACAGCTAATAGTACCATGAGTACCATGAATCCTGAAATGATTGACGTACTGCACGTAGTTGCAGTTGGTCCTGGTTCCTCCAGGGTCCTGGGTCTTTGATCATTTTCTGACGTGTGAATTTGATCCAGTTCTGGATCAGTCATGATCGATGTATTCCGCAGCAGCGCCTCGTTGTGGTCCAGCACGACTCTGAATCCTGACTGTTTGTTGTTTGTGGTGTTTCTGAGCAGCATCCCACAGCTCTGTGTCCTCCGGAGTACATGGTGTGTTTCCTCCACCGCCTCATCACCGCAGTCAGAGCCTGCTGGGACGAAGGCGGCAGGAAGACGGCAGGCAGCCTCGGCAGCGAGGGTAACACTCGCTTTTACTCACACTTTGTGTGTGTGTGTGTGTGTGTGTGTGTGTGTGTGTGTGTGTGTGTGTGTGTGTGTGTGTGTGTGGTGGGGGGGTTACACTGTCGGATCATGAGCCAGACCGGTGTAATGATCAGATGGATTCAGTTATGGGTACCAGTATTTCCTGGAGTCACACCTGCAGGACTGACAGAAGAGTACAGCCGCAGGATTTTAAAATGTCTGGTTGGATTGATGAGACACGAGCTCAAACACCAACGTTGCACTTTTTCACTTTTAGGGACATTTTAATAGGCACTAAAAGTTTTCATGAGCTTTCTTTGCTCCATCTCTTTCAGCTTTCAGAAAGTTCAGCTCCTAGTTTTTGTGTAATCATCAGGTGCAGTTTTTAGTGTTACCCGATCCGACCCGATCAGTCGGCCACCCAGTCCAGTGCAGCTAATTCAATCCATCAAGAACAACCTGACCCGGTCAAATGAGACCAGATCAATAGTCCTGATCAGATCTTAAATCATCTGCGTGTGATTTCTGGGGTTTGTTGTGGACGGTGAATCGCTGCAGCGCAGTCATGCTGTCAGGACGAGTGGATCTTTATAGAATAATCATGTAGCACGAGTCCATTTGTCCTGACCATCATGTTCTGCATCTCCAGAAGCTTACGTCCCCCCTCAGATCTTCTACAACGGGAAGGTGGACTACTTTGACCTGCAGAGGCTCGGCGGACTCCTGTCCCACCTGAAGAAGACGCTCAAAGGTCGGTTTGTCTCCGGTTGTGACCTTGGTTTCCAGGTTGTTTCCAGGTTCATTGCTGCTCCGGGAGCTTGGACACAGAAAGCTTGGCTTTCACGTGCAGATTAAACTAAACACGGCACAACTCAGGATATTTGACCTGGTGGAGGATGTCGCTTCCTCAGCTCCGAAACAGTTTTGAGTCTGTGTGAAGTGAAAAAAAAACTGAATTCAGAGATCTACAAACCGCATGAACCCCAATTTCACGACAAAGGTTCGAAATGAGAAATGTTTTATTTTCGTTTTTAATTTAAAAGGTTATCATGCCCCAAATTGTAATTTTTTTTAATGTTGTTGTACGTTTACAACAAATGGGAAAACATTTTTATTTAAAAGGTTCAGTTTATATAAAGTCATAGCTATTAATAATTATTTATAATCTATCTTGAATTCTTTTTTTTTTTTCAATTCATTTATGAAATTAGAACTAGTTTTTCCTTAAATTACTTGAGTTTATAAGATCAGAAATTCAGAATTTGCTCTTGGAAGAATTTGCTAATTTTAGTTTTAATTTTAATTTGGCAATTTTAATAATAATACAAAAAAAAAAGAAAATCAGCAAGTGTGTAAAGTTTTCAACTTTTCATGAACAGTTTGCAGGTTTTCAACGTTTCGAAGCGTTCCCTCCTTCCTCCCTTTTGGGACCCGTTCCTTCAAACTGCCCAAAAACACGTTTTGCTTCTTCAGACGTTAGTTGTTCAACTGTTTTCTTTCTTCGATGTTTTGCTGCCGTCAGATTTAGAAGGAGTCGATATTCTTCACAGAACAGTAAGATCCTTCCTGATTGTGCAGCAGGTGCTGATGCATCACTGCCAGTGAGGAGCTCAAATCAATGAACCCGTGCATTTCCATTTCCATGAACGATTTAATCTCATTTAGAGCCACATGAAGGTTCCTCATCCGTCACGTAAGCCAGTGAAGACATCAGGATCGTGTGGACCGTGACTACCTCGTTCAGAAACCTTGACTCTGATATAGATTTGCTGTTGTGTAAAGTGCTAAGGTCATGTGGCTGTAAGATGGAAAAACCCAATCATTACCGCTCCACCCCCGTCCTTGGCACTGGGTACGAGACATTTCTGCAGAGTTCAGTCTTCCTCACACGTGGTGTTGGTGATACAACTCGTGCGTTTTTGTTCATCTGATGTTTTGGTTCTGGCATGTTGTTTTTTAGCAGGTTCTTCACTCCCAATCCGACTATCCCGTCTTAGAAGCACGGATGAAAACGTGACCAGTGTTTGTTTTTGACCACCAGATGATCTGGCGACCAAAGCCAACATCATCATCGACCCTGCAGAGATCCAGGCCGCCTCCATGGACGACCTGGACGAGGATGAGGAGAGCGGAGCGGCTCAGGTTGGTGTTGGCTGCTCCAGATCCTCGTTGTGTGTTTGAGGAGTCCGTGACACGGGGGCCTTTCACGTGTACAAAGGTTTTGTTTTTTTTTTTACTTTATTTTTAAAAAGATTTTTTAATTTTGGACATTACAACTAAAATGTAACAGTGACATAAAATCAAAAGCAAAGCAAATTAAAGAAAGGAAAAATAACAAAAGTGCACAGATTGTAACAACAGGTCAGGTCAGTGAGCCACTCTGAAATCAACAGCAAAGGAAAAGCCGCATGGCAGCATTGGAAGTTCACCTCCATCAAAAGTCCCAAACATAAATCCCAGGCCGTCAATTACACATATATATATATATATATATATATATATATATATATATATATATACCGACACAGAGGGATGTGAAGAACCTGTACAACTGTTTATCTTCATAAACATCTGCCTCACATTCTCACAAAGATGTACACACAACTCCACACCCTCTTCTTCACCCATCAAAATAAGATGACCACTTCCACCAGTAGGTATTACATTTACCCATATTGAGGTTCAAGGAGAAGGTTACTTTTCCATAATGTATATTTCGTTTATAATTCCTGTCCATTCCTCTTTTGTCGGGGGCTCTTTGGTCAGCCACCTCCTTGTTAGAGCTTTTTTACTGGCTGCTAACATTATTTTAATTAGGTATTTGTCACTTGGGTCAAGTGTGGCAGGGATATTCCCAAGATATATTATTTTGAAATCTTGTGTGATCTGTAAACCCAGTATTGAATTGGTTATATTTATTATATCCCCCCAGTAGGGCTGGATCTTTGGGCAGTCCCAGAAGATGTGGAAATGATCTGCATGGGAGTTTCCACAGTTTCCAATGATCTTTCTGTGGATGTTTCATTTTTGGAGGATTGAAAAATCTTACCATATTTTTCCACCTAAATTCCCTCCATAGACCTGAACTCGAAGTCCTCAATTGGGTTTTACAGATGTTTGACCAATTTATTTATTTATTTATTTAAAGGACAATGTGCAGGTACATTAAAAAGATGGCTGCACCAGAGTTAGCCACAAGCTAATTTCCATCTGTAGTCCTTGACAAACATAATTAGTTCACATTAGGGTTTACAATGACAGTATTCAAATGCAAATACAAGAAACAGACTACTGTACAATGTCCTAAAACCACAATAAAAGGTTAACATTTAAAGCACTTAGTGCAAGTACAAAATACAGACTGATTAAAATAACATAGATTAGAATAATTGAACCTAAAATAAGGTTGGGTCAAGATAAATAAATCAGAAAATCCAAATGCCCACAAGGGTACCATCTGATGGCCAAATACCCGTCCGGTATTGTCAATGAGAACAGGACTGACTATCCAAAATCCACTTTTTGACGGCCCTAGAAAAACTATGGAAGTCAGCCATGTTCATTAGATTGTCCGGGAGCCCATTCCATTCCTTAATAGCTTTATATGAAAAAGCTGATTGAGAAAAATATCCTCATCTGATATTTTTATTTTAGTGTATGTGTACGAAGGTTTGTGCTGATCTCCTGTTCTGTGGTGACAGAGGCCGTTCGGCGCGGCGGCGGTGGGCGGGGCTCTGGTGAGGCCCAGCTGGCTCAGCTCCCCCACTCTGGGTCGGGCCAACCGCTTCCTGAGCACGGCGGCTGTCAGCCTGATGACGCCCAGGCGGCCGCTGGCTCAGCCGGAGAAGGTGAAGGTGCGAACCCTGGCTGTGGAGCAGCGCACCGAGGAGGACAGTGAGTCCCTGAACGCATCACACAAGCTTGTCCTTTCCTGCACACACTCCAGTACCTGGACTCTGGGAATCGGCTGATGCCGAGTGCTGATTCGCTGCCAGTTGCTGACGTTTAGTGCTAATACTCCTCATCTACCTCAGTCCAACAACTCGGGGCCAGCACTTGTCCACCTGCTGACTCCAAACAGGAAGTTGTAAGGCGGGGCTGTGAGACTTCCTGTGCTGGCTGGAGCATAAAAATGACGTGGTATCACATGGTGGACTAAGATACTCACAGATCCCGATATCCTTACATCCAGCAGAATCGGAGTCTGGTTTAGTCTATAATTGTTTAGCATGGTTTTATTGTAATTTAACTGTGTGTGGTTTAACTCAGCTTAGTGTTGGAGCTTATTTCAGCGTTGTATGGTTTACATTTGAGCTTTAATCAGCTGTAGTTTTGTTGTCACGACTCATGGAGCATCAGGTTTCTTCCTCAGCGTTCTCCAGACCAGCTGAGCTCCAGGGACATCGTAGGACTGCTGGCAGAGACGCTGTGTTGTCTTGTTAATCAGTTTTTACTGGCGTGCCTCTTCTGCTGCATCAGATTCCCTCAGCCTCAACACGTGATCATTGACTGATGTTTACGTTACTGTAAACTAGTGACACACCTATGCAATGCCAGTTTTCCAGCAGCTACCTAGACATGTACTCCATCCTCACTCACTTCCTGCTTTCTGTCTCCTCACTCTGGCCTGAAGTCGAGGGAAGCGTCGGTAACGACGGCCTGTTGCTAGGGCGACCGCAGGAGGAGCCCGACCGGCTGATCGCAGACAAGTCCCTGCTGGAAATCGTAGATGGGATTGTGATGATGTACAACTTGAGCGTCCACCAGCAGCTGGGCAAGGTGGGTCCACCTGTTCGGCGACGCTGCTCGCATCGTGTTTAACTTGTGAGCTTTTAGGAAATGTCTCTGCTGCTACGTTTAATGCAGCATCCTGTAACACGTGTGAGCAGTAAACACGGAGGGCTCTGTAGATAACGGGCTCACACAGCGGCGTGCTTGGCGGTAGGTCCTCCTGACACATGCTTTGAAAGAGTCCTGCACCCATTTATGATTTCATTTGCTGATGCTTGCATTAAAGCATGAAAAGTTGAAAATTCCCACATTTGTGGACATATGCTACGCTGCTACCGCTACACATGCAAACCACAATTCAGTTTTTCTAGACCAGCGGTCGGCAACCCAAAATGTTGAAAGAGCCATATTAAACCAAAAACACAAAAAACAAATATGTCTGGAGCCGCAAAAAATGAAAAGTCTTGTATAAGCCTTAGAATGAAGGCAAATGGCGAAAGGCGAAATGTCTAGAAAAAAGTCAAAATGTCGAGAAAAAAGTTGAAATGTTGAGAAAAAAGTTGAAATGTTGAGAAAAAAGTTGAAATGTTGAGAAAAAAGTTGAAATGTCGAGAAAAAAGTCGAAATGTTGAGAAAAAAGTTGAAATGTCAAGAAAAAGGTCAAAATGTCAAGAAAAAGGTTGAAATGTCGAGATTAACGCTGAAGTACAATCTCGAGAAAAAAGTTGAAATTTCGAGAAAGTCAAAATGTCAAGATTAATGTTGAAGTAAAATTTCGAGAAAAAAGTTGAAATGTCGAGAAAAAAGTCGAAATGTCGAGATTAAAAAGGAACGGAAAAAGGAAGAAAAAAAGGGGGAAAAAAGAAGAAGAAAAGAGGGAAAAAAAAGGAAAAAAAGGTCAAACATTTTTGAAAAAGCTCCAGGGAGCCACTAGGGCTGTGCTAAAGAGCCTCTCTAGAGCCGCGGGTTGCCGACCCCTGTTCTAGACCGACCCCAATCATTAACACAAGGATTTCTTTAGCTCTTTGATCACCACAGTGAATCCTTCTGCCTCCATGTGGTCAGAAGTGGTATTGCTACATGGAGTGGTCGTTCTGTAAACAGGAAACATCTCTCTCCTAACAGAAAGTCTCTCTCCTAACAGAAAGTCTCTCTCCTAACATTTGCCAACAAGCCTGTTTTTTATGGAGTCTGTACACTGCAGAGATCAGTTCATTAAGGGCCGCTGATAAACTAACTGTAGGTGGGTTTTAACATCGTCCGGGTGGATCTCGGCTACAGGGAATGAAAACCCATTTGTGTCCTGCTCTCTGATGATTGTCTCATCTTTCTGGTGTGACAGTAATCTCCGTACTGCAGCTCTTCTTCACAGCTCTGCCTTTTGACCTCGTCATTAGTGCTGGACCTGCTTCCTCAACTCAACTCAAGCAATCGGCTGAAACCTTTATGGCCTCAATATGATACAGAAATGAGCAGTGTGACTTCAGATGTGCAGTTTGATTGGTCATCACAGACCGTAAACCAGACACTGCTGTTTTCAGTCCAGAGTGAGGCGGCAGGTTTCAGTTTGCAGGATACCAGAACAGCAGATAACTGTTGGAGTCATTCCAATGGTGATGGGAGTATAAACTTGGCCACAAATACACAGGAGAAGGTCACTCTTTGGGAACACTGAAGAGTATTTGTTGAGACTCCATGCGTGAATGATCTTGGTGAAATAATTTTGCACAAAAAGAAAGCAAATCTGTGTTTGGTAGATACATTCTATGTTGTAAAAATGCTTCTTGGGAACAAATCTTACACTGTTGGAAAGCATGTTTTCATGCAAGGAGAAGGAGTCTGCAGCGTTTGGTTCTGATGCGTGTCTCGTCTCCTGCAGATGGTGGTGGTGGCGGACGATGTGCATGAGTATGCCGTGGCTCTGAAGGACACGGAGGAGAAGATCGCTCGATGCCCCGCCAGAGTAAGAGCTCACACCTCTGATCTGAGGTTTGGGGTGGATGTCCTCGGGTTTGCTGAGGACAACTCTCAGATCAACACATTTCCCTCTGCTCGTGTTAGTTTCTTTTAGGCCTGTGTTGAAAAAAATCGATTTTCCGATTCTAAATCTCTTCTCATATTAAAGGAGCTGGAGGCCGGATTGTGGCAGGATTTATGAAAAAAAATCCATATACATTTTAAGTTTTCTAGTAATAATGTCAGATGAAGCGTTCCAAACCCAAAAGAATGAGCCCTCTAGTGTATCTCTCCTTTGCCTTGAACAGGCTGTGTGCTGCAAAATGTGCTGCAATTCGGTCCCGAATTTCCCGCGCTGTCCTGCGGATGTGACGTCACATGACGCTGCATGTGCGTTCTCCCCGTTCTCCCGTGCCGGCTTCACTGTTGGCTGCAGTACCCCCAACGGCCGTCGTGGTGAAGGGTGGTGCTAGAGAGTTTCATTTCTTAAAAGGAGCCTCAAGCTCCTTTAATTCCTAAAAATCGATTTTCATGTCTAAAGATCGTTTTTTTTTTTGTTTTTTTTCTCTCCCATTTTCGCCAGGTGAACTTTAATCCCAGTAGTCGGACACACAGTTTGTCATGACACTTCTGAAAAATGCCAGGTGCTTCATGGCAACATGTGTGCGCGGTGACAGAATAAATTAGATAAGCTAAAATGATTTGTTTACTGCATGAACTGTTGCAATTTCTTTCTTTTTTGCACTTTAAATGGATATTGAAAGGCCTGTTTGAGTCATTTATTTCTTAGTTATTTCACAATAATTATTGTGAAATTATTATTTTACTAGTTATTTTACAGTCATATAATTCAGGCAACAGCTCAAAAAACATTTTAAATAACACTAAGCCAAATCAATATCGGATCGAATCATTATAATCGATTCTGAATCTTAAGAATTGGAATCGAATTGATTCTTGACATTTGAATTGATACCCAGCCCTAGTTTCTTTAACTGAATGTTCTGCTGCTCATTTTTGTAATTGACAAACCAGGACGTCCAAATGGGAGCTGCCTGGATTAATAGTACGCTACTTTGGTACAGAGGGGTCTTTGGTCCAACAAATGGGCCAATGGCATCATTCCTGTATTGTTTCAGTTCTGTTGAGCCTGAATGGACGATGCAGGGACGGTCTCCACCCTACTAACATAACTTGACTAAGATCGTAACGTGTAGGGATCAAAAGTAACGCAAAGTGCTTTACATAATAAAATCAACATTTAACATAGAAAAACCTACACACTCATGGTTAAAAACACACATCCTCACTTTAATACCCACACAGCACACATACCCCTCCCCACATAGACATTAACACATCATCACAAACATCATAAAAATAAAAGAAAACATCCAGCATATAAGCATATAATAAAATAATTGAAAAATAAGTAGTTCAAATAATAACAATAAATTAAACCACACTAATAAAATGAATAAAATTCAGTTATAAGCTAAACTAAAAAGGAAGGTCTTGAGTCTCTTTTTAAAAATGTCAACAGTCTCTGCGGCCCTGAGGTTTTCTGGTCGGCTGTTCCACAGGTGAGGACCGTAGTAGTGGAACGAGTTCAAAAGTCTTCGTTCTAACTTTAGGAACCATTAAAAGGCCGGTACCAGAGGAGCTCAGGGTCCGTGAAAGCTCATCATTTAAAAGCAGATCAGATAAATAAGAAGGCCCGAGACCCTTAAGACATTTATATACTAATAAAAGAACCTTAAAATCAATCCTGAAGCGCACAGGGAGCCGGTGCAGTGATTTTAAGACTGGTGTAATGTGGTTCTGCCCTCTGGTCCTCGTCAGCACACTTGAATTCTGTAGTAGTTGTAAACTTGAAGTACTCTTTTTAGGAAGACCAGAGCGCAGGGCATTACAGTAGTCTATTCTACTAGAAATAAAAGCATCAACACCTCTGTGCTGGCAAGAGAGAGAAATGGACGGACTCTGGCAATGTTTTTAAGATGATAAAATCCTGTCTTTGTGAAACCAAATCCAGCTCGGAGTCAAAAAGGACCCAGATTCCTCACACATTTAGAAGATTTAAAATATTGCAGTTTTGTTAAAATGCTCTCTCTCTTGTTTTCAGGACTGATGATTAAGACTTCAGCTTTGTCCTGGTTAAGCTGTAAGAAGTTATTTAAAGAATAACAAACAGCTTCCTTTTCTACAGGCCAACTCTGAATGAAGTCTATTTCATCATCATCAATCATGTTTCAGTGGAAAACGATGCTCCATTCTTGATACCGCCTGAAGTAACATGGATTTGTGAACGTTCCATCATTAAGTTGTCACTTCTGATGATGATGATGGTTCCTGGTTCTAATAATATAATAATTCAGTACCAAAGCAGATTTAGATGCTTGTTGTTTGTTTCAGCGTGCAGACATCCTGGACGAGCTCCAGAAGAGTCAGAAGGTTTTTGCTGAGAAGCTGAACCACCTGAGCCGGAGACTGGCCTGGATCAACGCCACCATCTACGCCAAGGTGATCACCCGCTCCGCTCAGCCGTCCTCTGCAGCGTTGCTCCTCTCCTGATGCCTCTCCTGCTCACTTCACCTCTCTGATGTGTGTCTGCGCAGGAGAAAATGCTGGATGTGTACTGGCTGCTGTGCGTCTGCATTCGCACCATCGAACACGCCGACCACACGGGTTCGCTGTTTGCCTTCACACCGGAGTTCTACCTCAATGTGGCCATGAACGCGTACAGCGCCCTCAAGAACTACTTCAGCCCTTCCAACAGCATGGAGGAGCTGCCAGGTGAAACCCCCCATCCCGACAGCCCGAAGGCTGAGGGTTTCTGATAACCAGAACCTTACATTAGTCATGAGATCACGTACTGTACAACAGGCTCACTGGGCTCCGACTGGTTCACAAACAGGGAGGCAGTAGAGCTTTTCATAGAGGTCGAAGCAGGATTCTGCTGGGAGGTTTTTTTTACTTGTAAAAGTCCAGAGTGATGTGGGACTTCAAGCCCATTGAACTGTTCATGGTGATGCATTAATCTGTTGCACTTTAAGTCGGCTAGATTTGTAAATCTAGTCGAGCGAACAAAAGAAACCTGTCCGGCTCACAAAGGCTGCCTCTAGTGCACTACGTAGTGCACTGCGTCCATTGTCTGTATGTATGATGAGGGAACTATGAAGTGAGCTCATCAGGAGAGTGGACTTACAGACTGTTATTTTGTCAGTTGTACCACTCCTCAGGATGCATTATGGTTTACATTCACTACGTTTACATGCAGTCAAAATTCAAGTTATTGCTAATATTCCGGTTACTGAAACATTGGGAATATTCTGTTTCCATGCGTGAGCAAACAGGGTTATCCCACATGGTAATTAATCATTCGGGATATCCCGATCAAACCAGCGACGCACGGAGAACGTGATGACGCAATTAGCGTAATTTTCGCTTCTTCTTCCTGTATCCAAATTCAAAACAAATGCTGCTTTGCACAACTTTTCGTTCACCTTGTAAATCTGGCTATCCCGGTAATTTCTACCGTCTACAAATGCCAAAATGTTCATATCCTTCATTACATTTATGAAGTGATTAGTCTTCTCCTGGTTTTGCGTTTCTCCGTGTTTATAAGAACTTCCTGGACTCAAAAGACCAAGATTCCTTGCGAAAAGAACATGAGCAGAAAACAAATTCCTGTTCCTTTTGATGGGGAAATCCTGTTAGGCGTTTACATGACCCAATATTCAGGTTAGAAAAGGAGTAACCCAGGGGTCATACTGGGTTTTTAAAAACCGGAATATGAGCAAATTCCAGTTATTCAAAGGGGTTATTGGTGTTTACATGGCCGTGCAAAACCGGGTTATTGCTAATATTCCGGTTTTAAAAGGGTTATTGACTGCATGTAAATGCATAGAGTGAATATTCTGAACAGTACAATGATTCTAGCCACTAAATGACGATGGTGCTACGTAAGCTGTGTCCCAATTCAGGGGCTGCTTCCTTCTGAGGACGCGGTCTTCGTAGGCCACGCCTTCGAAGACTTCGAAGAAGGCCGTACCGAAGGCTGGACGGACGCTAGTGAAATGAGACGGTCTAGCCTGTGGGGGATTTCCTGATTGCGTCACCAGCTGTTCCCGCCCTTGTCATACGTCACTAAACAAAGTAGAAAGAAAGAAAGATAGACAGAAAGAAAGAAAGAAAACACGATAGAAAAGAAAGAAAGAACCAAAAAAAAAAAAAGAAATGGAGCCAGAAGTTTTGTTTTTGTTTTTTTTTTGTTTTTCATTTTGTTGGAAGAGGAAGAGAGGCGTGTAAAGTATAATTTTAGTATAATTTTAAAAGTATAATTTTCTCCGCTTCTCCCGCTTCCCTGTCCGTTTGGTAAGAAAACCATTTGAGATTATGGAAAAAAAACAATCACAGAGCTATACTCCTTATTGTTAAATATTTTTCTGACTGTGCGCAATGAATCTTGGGATATGGTGGGCTGCGGAGGATACAACCGATGGATCCTTCAAACAGCGGGAAAAGAAGGCTGCATTTGAAGGAGCCTTCGAAATGGGACAGCCTTTGGCGCGCCGCTGTGACTTAATCGGCCTTCAAATCCAGCCCACGAAGGACGCAGCCCCTGAATTGGGACCAGCCTGTAGTTTGCTACATAGTGCTCTATATAGTAAGTAAAGGTTGATTTGTCCCCATTGCCCCAGCCATTAAGAATTACAATCCAGTTACCTTGTAAACTTCCATTACTGCAGGTCTGGGGTCAAACCTGAGATACTGGAAATGAAACACGGGCGATCTCACTTCTGGTCCTTTCAGCCATGTTGTCTCTATCACAGTGACGACCTCGGCTGGACCACTGGCCGGACACGGCCTTATCTCAGCCTTATCTCAGCCTTATCTCAGCCCCGTGGCCGTTTCTGGCGGTTGTTGTTGCGGGGCCACTCCTGGTAATGGAGACGAGCATCAATGATTTATGCTGGTGAAACTACTCCAGATGCCGCTAATGGAGGCAGCCCATAGTGCTGGTTTCAAGTCCCGGAATGTCCACGTTTGTTTCAGGAGGAGCATCTCATGTAGAATCTTATACCAAATCAATATTCTGGACATGATGATCTACTGTGTTAGAGATTTGTTTAGAAAGGGGGAGGTAGAGTTTCATAAGAAAATAAAAGTTGAGCAGATTTTCTAGATAAAGTGTTATGAACTTCCTGAACTCGCTGACTAGACTTGATCAGGTTGCAGCTCTGCAGACTAAACAGATTGTGACTTTGAAAAGTTTCGCTGCACAAATTGTGTATATCTCAATCATCGTTTTAGATCTTCCAAGAGAAGCACTAACATTTTCTTATTTTGGAAGCTACAAAAGAAGATGGATCATTTTATTTCTCCACACTTACTGAGGTTGATCCATAGAGTGTATAAAAAGAACTGGACAAACTTCTGCTTTGCTAATCTTTGTCTCAGAAACCTTCTAGGCAAACCCAAAACTGGTCACAACATCCAGTTGGTACAATTAACAGCAAAGCAAAGCCATATTATCTTTAAAACAAGAATGATTATTCTCCGTTAGCTCTCTATTAAAGGCTCAGAAGTCAGGAAGTCAGCGTTAAATGCTAAGTTGCTAAAGTGATGACAGTTTGCCGCATTTTCTTTCACTCCCAGGCTACGAAGAAACCCTGACTCAGCTCGCTGCCATTCTTGCAAAGCACTTTGCAGACCCACGCATCGTTGGAACAGGTAACACACACCTGAGACCCACATTCATATGTTAGAATTCAACGACCCCAATCCCCAGAACAGTTTTTCAGGGGGAAAGTGTGAATCCTTTGACTGACAATTGTTGTCATTGTGGTTCTTGCTACTCTTCTTCAAAGAATAACAAACAAAGGAAGTTGTTGACACTGCATGTGCATCAGGTAACAAAAAAGGCTTAACAAAATGTGATGTACTGTATTCTCATACTCAACTGTTAGCACATTCAATGCTAAAATGCTAGCTCTCAATACTAAAAACCTGTCTGGTAAATAATAAAAAGTTGTTGAAAGTAGGGCTGGGGATCAATTCAAATGTCAAGTATCGATTCTGATTCTTAAGATTCAGAATCAATAATCACATTTTGATTCGATTCAATTTGATCCAATATCGATTTGGGTTAGTGTTATTAAAACTGTGTCTGTTTTTCATGACCGACTGGTACATGTTTATTAACAGTCGGACAGACGTTTGCGAGGCGCCATCACGTAGTTTTGGTCCGTGACTTGAATTAGCCGCCTCGTTTTCAACTACAGAATACGGACGTATATCTTCGCAAATTACCCCTGCAATCGCCTCGGTTATTTTAAGCAATACGTGTAGATTGGCTTGTAGTTGTGGAATTTGCTTGAGTTGAATCTGTTGCGGTCCGGGGGATGGTTTGGACAGGAGATCTCCGTGATGTCGCAACATACGGTTCCTGAGATTGGTTGTACTAGCGCAATATTTTACGTCCGTTTGCCATGCCTTGGAAATGGCTTTGCTTTTGTCCAGCTCACCTTCCTTGCCGTCGTTTCTGAACCCCAAATGGCACCAGATAGGAGATTTAAGCCTCTCAGGAGTTTTCAAAACCAGCGCTTTGTTGATGTAAATTACGTGACTACTGGGATTTAAAAAAAAAACAAAAAAAAAACAACAACAATCTTTAGACATACGAATAGATTTTTAGGAATTAATATGAGAATCTATTTAGAATCAGAAAGTCGACCGGACCGTAAGGTATGGTTTCATATTTAAGCTCAGAAATCTGTTTTTGTTGCCCTGCAGGATGGGAGGGGCGGAAGTAATTATGAACAATTGTTGAAATGTATTACAGGTATACTTTAAAGTAGAAAATATTCAGTTTCAAGATGTATGAAACGTATTAATCAGAACATGTTTTTAACAAACTAAATGAACAACAAACAACCGACAACCGGAACACACCGAATAGGTGGCGTGTGAGTGCTCGTGGGTAAACCTACTGTTTCTCTCGGTCCTGTTGAAATCATTAGATTCATAGTTTATTATTATTATTAATATGATTGCGTCCCTTCTATTTGCATTATTATGATAATAATAATGAAATTCCTAGATCTTTTGTACTATTCTACCTGTAGTGATGTCAGACCTGAAGTGGATAGCAGCCGGCTGTCTTGAGCAGCCACTGGTTGTCCTGTTTGCTTATCATTCCTTATTCATGGGGGTAATTTATTCTCTGCTGAGCCACATGAACCCAGCTTGAGCTGCTGACACGTCAGACATCTCTGTCCTCCCCGAGCAGCTTCATGCCAGCCGCGTGGGACCACTAATCGGGATGAACCCTAGATCCGTGAAATATCCCATTACTGTGGCTGAACAGACAAACATTAAAATGCCATTTGCAGCGAAGAACAGGTTCACTAATGTAGTCTTTTTAACATAAATCTAACATGTCACTGAAAGTTTGCTTTGTACGAAATTAATGTGACTCAGCAAAATGTAAAATCTAATGTATACTTTTAGAGTGTTGTATTTGGTTTCCAGCAGCAGGTGCTGCAGGATTCTCTGATGACGGGAGTTGCTCTCTCCTCCTGTGGCTGCAATTCTCACATCCATGTCAGCCAAACCTTTCTTCATTTCAGCAATGCTGAATCCTGCTATTTCTCAGCTTGAGGAGCGCGCTGCCACACTTATCACTTATGGCACCCAACTTCCAGCTTCGTTATACCACAGCAACACATCTGATACAATAGCAATTTAAGCCGAGGCAGTAGGCAGCTCCCACCGGCAGTAGTAACATTAGGTATGTGGCATTATGAGTCATTATTGATCCCGCAACCTTCAGTTTTGCTATTAATTTTTAATATCCAATGCTACGCTACAGCCATACATGTACTCGCATAAAACCATTCATACACAATAAACCCACATCCCTGCTCTGAATACCAGAAAAGCAAGAAACAACAGCACCCACGATGCACACTACACTACACTACACTACACTATTTTGTTTAATGACTTACATTGCAGGAAATGCCACCAAATAAATTATTTATTTTCCAGTAGACAGGAGTGCCTCGAGCTCACGGTCGATCGTAATTATTTTCTTTTAAATTGATGTTTTCACTCGCTTTTGCCATTTCCTGGTTTGCATGAGCGCTTTTATTTATTTATTTTTTTACTGATGTTTTTACTCATATCTAGTTGAGGGAGGAGATGGGGAGGAGTGAAAACGTGCATGGATCTGGGCGTATGCGCAGTTTTGAATTTTTCTTTTTTGAACAAATGTATTTGGGTTGGCAGGATTTCTATGCAAGAATTTAAGATGAAACGACACAACTTTTGAACATGAAGCCCTTCAGGTCTTAGAAGGTTGACAAAAATAAATGTATAGATAACTTCAGTGAAAAAATATTGTTTTTCATATAATCTTAACAATTTTCATCTTTCATCTTTCATCTTATTTGTCTAATCTAATCCTCCTCGTCCACTTTGTTTCCTCAACTCCTCAGCTTGTATCCCTGGTGGGGCTAAGACACAAGAAAAAGAGTAGAAGAGACGCTTACAAGAAAAAAGATGCTTTTTTTTTTTTAATATGTTTTTATACGTAACAAAAACCACAGGATTCAAAGAGGTGGGGTAATGTTTGGATGATGTTAATGAGTGTGACATTAAAAAATGGCCCACAGAAATAAAACATTGCATTCATTAAAATGAATCAACTAATTTAAACATAAAAAAATCACTTCATACATTTCAGGGTTTCCTTGATTTTAATGCGTAATATTTAGTCACACGACACTTTACACAGAAGGCTTATTGTACAGAAATGGAGAGTAGATGTCACAAATGTGTCTCTCAGAACCATTAACGGCTGCACTTATGTGTGAAATTAACAGCATTAGTGTGTCCTCATCTTCCTCGGGCGCTTCAGACTCCTCTTCAGGTCCAACAGCTTTGATCGTGTCACCTTCAGCACGTCACCTTCACATTCCCGCAGAGGCTGCATTTTCATGTTCTTCTGAAAATTAAAATGATTATTCTGGTTATAATTCCTGCGACATATTCCTGACTGAAGCTATAGCTGAAACCTTGTCTTTACTCAGGAGTAAAGAGGGAAAGTGTTGCAGTGTTTTATCTGTTGTTGATGATTCCCTGCAGACTTTCAGCTCATTCGACTAAACAGCGCAGCTATTAACATAATTAATTTGAATTGGTAAACCTGGTCCCGCTTTTCAATTTCAGCAACAGCTGATGACTCCAGCAGAAAGTGTCCTGTTATGTTTGCTGTCGGTGGTGGTTGTTCATCTGCTCCGACATGTTTCCCACTAATCAACCCAAACCTGCCATCAATCACTTTCCTCTTACTTCCCTGAAAGGGACGCACTTTCTGGGCTCATCAAAGTTCTGCTGCAGTGTTTCTGAGGAATGAGATAAAAGCAGGACCTCATTTATGAGCTGTTTCAAATGCCTGCAGACGCAGGGATGTCGTATATTTTAGTGGTGACGGGTAAAGTGGTGTATGAAGGTGAACTTAAGAGCCTTTAACAAACCTCTAAGAACCTGCAACTGGACGGAACTTAAGTTTATAAACAGGAGTCATTTAATTTGTTCAGAGCAATAAAAAGTCATCTGCAAAGTGACTACCCCCCTCTATTAATCCTGTTTGCCGTGAAGGAGTCCCATTATTTATCTGAGAAAAATCAAGCCAAAAATAAAATCCTAAGTTCCCCCTTTATTGCTTCCAAAGGATTTGAGAGGGCCAGTGGCAGCAGGTGGCGTTAATCATCAGTCCTTGATTAACTGATCACCAGCAGGTGTGCTAGTCTCCCAATGGCTTCATTATCTGTTGGAGGGAAAACTATGTATTAGGGCTGCAGCTATCAAATATATTAGTAATCGAGTATTCTACTGAAAATTCCATTGATTAATTGAGTAATCGGATAAAAAATATTTTTTTTGTTAAAGAGCAATTATAAATACTACGGAAGAGTATTAGGGCCAGGCAGGAGAAAAATAAATTAAATAATATTTTAGAGGAGGAAGATTTTTTTTTATCATTATGCACTTCGAGAAAAATGTCGAGATAAAAGTCGAAATGTTGAGAAAAAAGGCGAAATTTTGACTTTATTCTTGAAATTGTATTTCAACATTAATCTCCACATTTCGACTTTTTTCTCGACATTTCGACTTTTTTCTCGACATTTTGACTTTTTTTTTCCGAAATTGTACTTCGACATTAAGTGCACAATAAAAAAAAAATCTTCCGCCTCTAAAATATTTTTTCTCCTACATGGCCCTAATACGCTTCCGTAAAATATACATAACATGTTAGATGTTAATTGACATCACTAAGACTAAATTATATAATACAGTAGGTTCATGGCTGTGCATTTAAAAACCCTGAACTTACACCAGTTGACCAAATTCACTGCCTTCACTCAAAAAACTAAGGATCTTACCAAGAAAATGTCTTATTTCTAACCTAAAAATGCCATTACACCTGATAACACACATCACTTAAAAGGTTAGGTGTTTTTCCCACGTGTTTCAATTGAACTTTCATTTGTGTCAAGCAAATTTGAAGTTTTAGTTAAGTTTTAAGTTAAAGTCTTGATAAGATTTTGAGTTTTGGCAGTGTTGAAAATATAATTCTGAGACCTGCTGTATTGGAGCACATTAGGCACCAGCGCTACTTGATGTTTTATCCATCAATGAATACAGAGATAAAACTGAAAACTACCCAGTTTATTTCCACTTTATTACGTTTTTACAGATTAAATGCGTTAGCCACGCATCGACAGTAGTCATTATTAATAACGTTATGTTAGCAAGGTACCGTAACGTTAATCTCATTAATTAGCGCTACATTAACTTAATTTTACCGCGTCTCGGGTGACGGTCCTCCGCTCTGGGAGTAAACAGGGTGTTGGTGGAGATGCTGCAGCATTGAGGACGTACTGTTGTGGTATCAAGCTCTGTCTTAAGGCTGAATTATGCTTCTGCGTCACACCAACGCAGAGCACACGCCGCAGCCGTGACGCCGTGCTGAACCCTTCGGACTTCTCCGTCACTCCATTTTGTCGCGGTGCAGTACCCCCCGTGGCCACTAGTTAGCGATCTTTTTCTGAATGGTTTATCCGACTTTTTCCGGTCACAGTAAATCAAAGAAATAAGGACAACTATTCTGCAAAAAACCAAAACAAAAAAAATCACATATAAACGAAGAAAAGAGCCCTGGAAGTTCACTACTGATTCAAACCGGAAACCGGAAATGCTTCGCTTTCAAACGAACCAATCACAGCCCTCTCGGTCTGCGTGTGGTCTGCGTCTCCTCGACGCGTAGTTACAATTTTCGGGAGGTGCACGTCAGTGATGGCGCAGGTGACGGCGTGTCCTCTGCGTCGATCCAAACCACACGCCGTAGGCACGGCGTCATTTTGACGCAGAAGCATAATTCAGCCTTTACAGTGAAGATGCCGGCGAAATACCTGCTTTGAGCTGGAAAAATTAAACGATTCCTCGAGGCAGAGAAAATTCCTCGATCATTTTTTGTAATCGAATTATTCAAGAAATCGTTTCAGCCCTGCTATGTATCGAGTTGCTAATCACGACCAGTTAATCAAAACATTTATGGCTTTTTAATTTCAGTATAAGGATTTCTCTGTGAAGTGAGCGTTTATTAGCACATTAGCTTTCTCGTCAAAGCAAAATGGAGGAAACCGTCCAAGAGGTGTCTATAAAGGCAGACATTCAGTAACTTTGCCGTCTGGAGTATTCAGGGGACGTTAACACAATGCCAAGAAGGGAAGCTGTCAGCAGTTGTGAGAGAAGAGCGTTTAGGAAGTTTTAGAAGGCTATAAAACTATTCAATGATCTACAATGAAAAAGATTATTCACAAGTGGAAAACTTTTTAAGACGGGTGTCAAGAGTGAGCATTCCAGCAGATTTATGCCCAAAAACCCCAAGAGCTTCATCTCAGAGCTCGGGGGCCTTGCTGTGTATGTTAAACTCCATGACAGCATGAGTAGAGGAAGGCTCAACAAGTAATTTCACGAGGTTGCCGGGAAAAAGCTTCTTCTGTCTTAAAATAAATGAAAATATATATAACCAGCGAAGGCATGACTGAGGTTTGCAAAACTGCACCTGAACAGATCACTGAAGACTTCCCTGATGGGATTCCTTCATAAAATCCTTCTCTGTTTTCAGATATCAAGGACTCTCTGATGCAGGCGCTGGCCAGCTACGTCTGCTACCCACAATCCCTCAGGGCAGTCGAGAGGATCCCAGACGAACAGTGAGTCTTTAGCTTTATTCCTGGGTTGGTTAGAAACAATATGTCTCCAAAAACACAGTTCATCCAAAAACCCTCACAGTTTGTCACAGGTTATGAACTTCTCACCGTTAGGCTTCCTGCACAATGCATTCTGGGTCAGTGATGTTATTTGTTTAAGAACCTTCATTGTGTGGTTAAAAGACTTTTATGTACACGTATACAGTAAATCAAGTAAATAGAACTTAACAACCTCTTGTGCAACCACCCACACATTTTTGAAGCGTGGTTTTAAAGCCTCTTCTACGTCTAACTAGACGGCACCATGTTGGTAAGAACTGACGCCGCTGTTTTCAAGTTAATCCAAAAATGGGCAAATTGATAAAACAAGCAGGCCGACTGGAACATGCCGGCCTAAGTTCACTGACTGGAAGTTACCTTTTTTTACCTTTGCTGACTTAGCTATTGGTAACCCACGATGCTAATGTTATCTTACATTAATGTGATCGAATCCGTCTGTACGCTTATAAAATACAATATGGAAACAACATCCAAAACAAGTGCTGCCAGACTTGAAACGATGACTAGCGGGGTTCCACTGGGGTCTGCTGACCTGTGCTAGGTGGGCGGGACAGGGGTGACCACATGCCCAGATCACTGCTGGTCAGTCGCTTGCTGGGCCAGTCCAGGAGAGGCAGGCAAGGCAGAGCAAGATCCGTTACCATTAGGCGCACCGGGTTATAAGGCCCATGATAAAACATATAAAGCGGAACAAAACAGTCTGGTTTATCCAATTTATTCACAATATCTCAGAATATCGTTCAGTTATAACTTAAACAGAAAAATAAAATCATATTTTAAATCATTGATCTTCCACTAATCCTCAAATAAAAAGTGTAGGAGGTAAGTGCCGTACTACATCCTGTTCTCTGATTGGTTCAGCGTTGCCATCAATAACAGACACCTGAAGTTAGTATGAGGTTGGAACAACGTTGTAGTCCAACATTTGATTATAATTGGATAATGATATAGATTTGAAAATTGGGTTTACCTAAAAACCTAATGTTGGCTTGACGTCTAATTACAGTAAGCATTTAAACAAATGTCTGAGTGCAGTGTACCACATTAAACTGGTTCGAGGTCAATAAGCACAACACAATTCATACATAAGGTGCCCTGGATTATAGGGCGTACTGCTTATTTTTGAGAAAAATGGAGGATTTTAAGTTGCGCCTTATATTGTGGAAAATACGGTAAACGCAGTTTACCGCAGTGGCTGTCGGTGGTAAAGCATTTTGAGGCACTGCCACTAATGCTTTACTGGATTTGGTTCCTGTGAAACCTCTAGAGTTCACCTGAGCAGAACCAGAATCAGAAACCCTCACCTGCAGGGATGAGCTGTGTTGATTTGTGTTGTCAGGCGGATGGCGATGATGAAGAACTTGCTGGCTCCATACGAGCAGAGACCCTGGGCTCAGACCAACTGGATCCTGGTCCGACTGTGGAGGGTGAGTGTACACGTGTTAGAAAGACGTTTGAAACCGATTTCTTTCAGGATTTTTCACCAGTTTAAATGTTGTTTTTTTAAACCCAAAAAAACTTATGTTGTAGTCCAATGTCTTGCCTTGTTTAAAGTTTGAATTATGTTTCTGTAATACATTAATCCTGAGTTACAGAGGTCCAAAGATGGCTTTGTTTTTCGTTGGTTTCAGTCAAATGTCATTATTTCCGATGGGACTTTTTTCCAGTTTCTAATCATAAACCTGGCCCAGTCTAACCGCTCTGCTCCTCACTATGCTGGTTATTGCTGTTGCTGCTATCTTTTGTTGGGGTTTTCCCAAAACGAGCCTTGAAACATGCCAATATTTTGTATTGACCTGGGAGATAAAGAAGAAATAATATGCTGAAGAAATCTTTGTTTGCTCGTTTATTTGTGGCCTTTGTGCAGACATCCTACCACAGATGTTTCAGTATTGCTAGCTCTCAGCTGGTTGGCTCCTCCTTTCCTCTCTTTCTCTAACTGCTGTCTCCTTCCCGTCTGTCAGGGCTGTGGTTTCGGCTACAGGTACACGCGTCTACCTCACCTGCTGAAGACTAAACCCGAGGATGCCAACCTGCCCAGCCTGCAGAGTACGTTTGATCTGCTGACTGTTCTCGCTGTATGCACACGTGCTGCCCTGATCCTTTCCTGGCATTTAGCTCAGCTGAGGAAGATGTTTTTGCCACAACTCCCTCCATCTGCTTTTATCTCAGGGGAACACTCATTTGTTTCAGATCGTCTTCAACTCTCGGCTTCTGTTGTCCTTAAGTTTATATCAATAAACTGAGGCCGTAATGGTTTTTACTGCAGCTCTGTTGGAATAGTTTGTTGTGAATGAGGCCGTGAGAGGTGAATCTGAAGTTGTTGAGGAAGGTTCTGCAGGTCATAGAGGAAATGCTCCATTCTCAGGCAGCAGAACAGATCAAAACTTACATAGACTCTTGTGTTTTTATGGTTGTGATTGTTTCTGCAGCATCGGCCCAGATGTCACTGCTGGATCTCAGACTTCGTATATGCAGCTGCAGTTAAAAATGAACACAACAAAGTTCAGGGGGACAGTAGTTTGTCTTCAGGACTGCTGCTGCAGCTCTTTGGTGATTTATTTTCTACCAGCAACGAACAGATGGAGCTAACAACCGTGATTGCAGTGTTCTCTGGTTGGTCACCATGATCACATTTCTTCACCAGTGGCTCGTCAGGCCGTTGCATTGTTTCTTTAATAAGTGCTTGGGGTTATGCTCTGGGTCCCTAAAGCATCTAAAGACAATTTGCATTGTAATATATGCTATATAAATTAAAAGCAATTAAACAACAAATTGGTTCAAAGTTAGGATCTGGCTTTGAACCAAATCCAACACCCCTTTGGCAGAAAAGGCAAAGACGGTCCGGCTTCATCTATTTTGTGTCTACATCGATATCTTCTTTGTTTTCTTCTTTTTTTCCACCTGAAAAAAGAGTGAGTTTGTGCTGTCCTGCATGCTAACTGACCTCCATCTTCTCCATCTGCATGCCATTCAGGAGATCTGTCCATTGCTAGTTTCCAAAGTAAGTCTTTCTTTCTTTTTCTCACTCTTCTGTTTGGTCTGATCCATCTGTGCTATCTGTAGTGCTTCCTGCTCGGAGGTTTCAGTTCAAGTCAGCTAACAACGGATCAATAGTTCAGATCTTCAGCTGTCACTTCTGATATCTGTTGTTTCATTTGCTCTTGTTTTTTTCCTCTCAGCTTCTTTTTTCATCTGATCAGTTTTATTTGTTGAAAAACAACCCAGAAAACACAAGTATATCTGGACCCGCGAAGGCAATGGATGAAACTTTACCAGATATGGCAGACATGCAAAGAATGTCGAGGCTTGGCCCTTTTACAGCATTATGGTCAATACTTTTTGATACGAGTTAACATTTCAAGCAACTCAAGTCAGATGATCACTATGATCTTCTTTCAGTGTTTGCCAAATTTGCTAAAATTTCCTCCACTGGGCGCCTAGTTGAAGATGATCAGCTGTGAGGCGACATAACTGCAAATCTGGTTTTGATTGGACGGGTTGTCCTATCAGAGTTCTATACCAACTTTTCATTAACATGGTCTGTAAAAAGTGTACGAATCGGCCTCAGCCTGTGTTGCTATTCTGCCAGTATCGGTTTTTGATTGTCGCAACATTTCTCAAGATGGAAGTTGAAGCCTGAAAGGACCCATGTGGGGAGATAAGTTTTGATATGTTCCAGTCTGTACAGTTCTTTACATAAACCAAACTTAAAATCCTATTATAGCGCCAGCTCAGAGGCTTGTTGGCTCCGTATGCCTCAGTCTGGACAGGTACCGGTGTTTTTGTTCGTGCTCCGACCGAGGAGAAATCCTCTTCTATGGCCCTCCTTCTCAGTCCAGTCTGGTTTTTCTCATCGTGCTTCCTCTCCCGCCCCACCCTCTGTTCTCTGATTTGTCCAGAGCCGTGTCCGTCATTGCTGCTGCAGAGACACATGGCAGCCCTGCTGACCACGGACAAAGACATGGCTGCCTCTTTTCTCAACAGCGTCCTGAACCAGCTCAACTGGGCCTTCTCTGAGTTCATCGGCATGATACAGGAGGTAAGAGCTCCAAGGGTTCCTGTTTTTATTGTCTTTCTTCATTTACGTCCCTGCTTTTCCAGACTGGTGCACAGGAACAATTGCTTCTCTGAGACCGTTGGTGATGTAGAGTAAGAGGTACCCGAGGACGGAGTCCTGAGGTTCTGCACAGAGACTTGAGTTCCAACTAACTTTTTTTTGTTTTTTTTGTTTTTTGTTTTAAAGAAAAACAAAACTAAAATTAAAGCTGAAGGCAGCGATTTACGGGCCCTCGTGTGTGCAATTTTCACCAATAGGTCAAGGACTCAAAACTAAGTCCGATTACACCACCCACGACTCTTTACGTCAAACCATTCAAAAGTTATGGCAGAAAATAGGATCTATCAAATATTGACCAATCAGCTACTAGTATCACTTCCTGTTTAACATTGAAGTTTGACGCGGCGCCAGGGCAACGCCATTTCACGAAAACTCACGGTTTTGATAATTTTTCATCGTTAACAGTCTGTGTGATAAAATCCCTAGGACTAGTTTGTTCAAATATGATGTGTGACAATGGCGAACAATCAGTCATTTGGTTCAAGATGGCCGACTTCCTGTTGGTGTTAGGGTATTGGTCCAGAGACTTTTTGGTGCGTCTTGACATGTTGTACATGTGTAGCGAATTTCGTTTTTCTATGTCAATCTGGGGCGACGGGCTCGATTGTATAATTTTCTAGGGGGCGCTACAGAGCCATTAGGCCACGCCCATTAATGCAAACCATTAAATATCAAATTTTTCGCCAGGCCTGGCTTGCGTGCAAAATTTGGTGACTTTTGGGGCACGTTTAGGGGGGCAAAAAGGCCCTCCTTTCATTGGAACAAAGAAAAAAAAAAAAAAAAGAAAATAAAATTCCTACAGACACAATAGGGCCTTCGCACTGTCAGTGCTCAGGCCCTAATTAAATAATGAGCAGCATCAGAACTGGACATGAACGACAACTGGAACTGATTCCAGATTTCATATACAGCACATCTTTGAAGATGTGCGTGAAGATATAGAGAATGAGCCTGAGCCAGTTTAGAGGAAGTTAATTCTTCCTGAAGAAGAGGACAAGTGACCAGAAGGCTCTGATGTTGCAAGACACTCCAGGATAATTAGAAAAGAAAAACCTTTGATGGAATCCTCATGGTTTCACTGGAGATGTAATCTCATTTTCAAAGCAGTAACTTGATAAGTAACATAACATTATCAGGGAGTGGACAGTAGTCTGAGCTTCAGAGAAGTGGTGATGGGGGAGAGGGCAGCAGCAACCTGCAGCTCCTGATCACATCCTCTAGTGAGATGCAGAGGATCCAGATTGTATAACACACTTCTGTGACGTCTGAAGATGTTTTGATGCTAATTGTGGAAGCTCCGACGGACGCCATCTTGGAGCAGCTAACTCTCCGAACCCTCTCTGGTTCAGGGTAACAAGTCTGAATGAACAGGCCTGGGAGCTCAGCCGCGTTAGTTCGAGTTACATGTAGCCATTTTAGCTTGGTTGCTTATGCCACCCCAAGTTGCAAACTAATGCTACTTACTCATTCTGGTCAGATCTATTCAAAGATTCTCATTTCCGATTTCACCACAGAAAATGCACCTGAAAGAAGTGCTGCCAGAGCTGAAATTAAACCTATATGATAGTTGGCTTGTGGCCCCTGTTAGTCAGCATGGAAGGATTCTGTAATACGAGGTGAAGATCTCTCGGCTCCAGCACCAGCTGCTCCTAAAGGTTGCTGATGAGCTAGAGGCCGTGCAGCTGGTGACCTCTGGTTAACCTTGGCCAGCAGCTCCAACAGATGGTGAAGATAGTTGCTGCTTTGCTGAGCTATGACCCCAGACCCGTCCAGCCCAACCCACAACTTTTACCAACAGAAACAACACATGAAACAAGGATGAAAGGACAGAGTTGATGATGGAAGAAAATGTAAGCTAACGTTAGTTAGCATGCACAGGTTAGCTTAAGCTAATGATCGTCCAACATAGAGTTGGTCATGGTCGTCTGTTAGACTAATTGATTATATCCACTAGCCATAACTAATGACTAGGGGTGTAACAATATATCGTGCCACAAAATTTCGCGATACAAAAACGTCACGATACGTGTCGTGGAGGTGACAAACTGTATCGCAATATTGGGTTATTAATATTTTTTTTTATTTATTTTTATTTTTTTTAACCTTGTCTGCACACATATTATTAATATTAATCTATTGTGTTGACTAGTAATGCGCATCCGACCGCGCGTGCGGGCCGCGCCTCGACCCGCGGACCAAAATCTTCCTCCGCTCAGAAGAAAGTAGTACCTTTTTGCGGTCCCGATCACGGGACTCTTGCAGGGTTTTGAGCTCTGAACTTTTACTTATGTAAGGCTTGTGTAGAGTTAAGCCTTACCTTATTAAATTAAACCTTTTTGGGGTCGTGAGTAGGATAAACACGGGGACAACTTCTGCTGAGTTCCAGTGTACTTTAATGTCCCTCAACAGTGTAGGATTTTAGAACATCAACACAGCACCTAGTGCTGTATCACTCCGCCCAATCTAAAACAGACTAATCACTACAGATAAACTGACTAGTGTCATTATAGTCCCTGATTTACATCAGAATATAAAGAATATATTTATAAAATAATGAACCCTGAATTACCAAAATAACCTTCTTTTTTTTTTTTTTTTTTTTACCTTGTCTGCACACATATTATTGATTGATACCATGACGGTAGAAACCAAAAGTGTATATATGTGCATTATTACTATATGTAATATACATATATATACGCACACATATGCGTACACATACATAAATATACACATACAAACCCAGTGTTTTTTTTTTGTTTTTTTTTTTTTTTTGGGGGGGGAGGGGGTGGGGGGGGGGGGTGACGACATCCACTGCCAATCCAGGAAGCAGGAACACACGGAGACACACGTCAAGCACTGGAAATCTGCAACAAAAAACCACAAACAAAGCACGAAACCGGCACGGAGCCAACCAAAACACGAACAGCAATCGACCTAAATCTTGAGATCTGATCGCAGTCTGAGCTAAGCTATCGCTACCGCTACCTAAACCCAAAAACTAGAGAGCCAGCATGCAGGTGAACAAGCCAGTGTGTATGTCTATGTGTGTGTGTGTGTATGTATATGATCATGCGTGTGTGTGTGTGTGTGTGTGTGTGTGTGTGTGTGTGTGTGTGTGTGTGTGTGTGTGTGCATGTGACTAAATGACTATGTGTGTGTGTGTGTGTGTGTGTGTGTGTGTGTGTGTGTGTGTGTGTGTGTGTGTGTGTGTGTGTGTGTGTGTGTGTGTGTGTGTGTGTGTGTGTGTGTGTGTGTGTGTGTGTGTGTGTGTGTGTGTGTAATAAACCAAACAAAGCTCCACCTGAAGTGTATCTATAGTGGGGGAGGGGGGGGAGCGACCCCGCCACCCGCGAGACCAGAGGCCGACAAGGAAGAGCCCGGAACCCAGGCCACCGGCAAACCCCACAGAGGGGAGAAGTAGGAGGGAGGCAACCCACCGCCTGCGAGGCCCCCCCCCCGCCCGGCGGCGGCCGAGGGGGCCCGCGGGCGGGGCCCCCACGGCGCGGAAAGAAGCAGCCAGGGATCCCGCGGCGGCGGACCGCGACCCAGGCAATCCCCGGCCACCCGGTCCGGGCCGGACACGCGGCCAGGAGGCCCTCACCCTTCAGGCCAACGACCCCCACCCGGCAGGGGGCCAGCCTGCCCGGAGAGACAGAGCCGCCCCGGCCGCCGACGCGGGCAGGCGCACCCGTCCCCCACGAAAGTGGCCCTCCAAGACCAGAGGGGCGCCCCGCCGTAGAGGCAGCGGGGGGGACCGGAGACGGGCCCGGAGAGAGGGAACCCCCCAACAAGGCGACACCCGCGCAGGCCCGACAACGGAGGGCCCCAGACCCAGGAATCCCATTCATTCATCCATTCACCTATCCGATACCTATACTAATAATAATATAATATACTATACATAATAATAATAATAATAATAATACTAATAATAATAATAATAATAATAATAATAACCATCTTTGTATAATATAATATTGATAAATTATTAAGTTTTTGATGTCCTGCCAATGGAGGCTCAAATCCTCCATGGCAGGACCCTTCCATACCGCATTCTCACCGACACAGACATACAATCACGCACCGTTTCCCCCTCCCCGGGGGGGTCCAGCACCGCCAGAAGGCACCCCAGGCTGCACGGCGGGCCCCGCCAGGCCCGGGTAACCCGACCCACCCGTCCGAGGCCCAGGCCGGTGAGGGAACGCGGGTGATGTGGGACCCCCTCCCGCCCCTTGTGTTGAGTGCATGTGATTAATGCCATAAAAACAGGGAGGAGGGAGGGCCAAGTATCGATTGACACCGACCCCCCCCCCTCCCGAACTACGTGTCCTTGTCAAGTGTATTTATAAAGTGTTGAATGTGCAGTGTCTAATTTGCTGTTAAAACCGTGAGGCGGGGAGTGCCGGGCCACGCGGGACAGTGCCCCCCACGACCCGGACCCCCCGCCTTTCGCCTATGTGCGTATGAATCGTGTAGGGGGGGCAAGAGGGGGAGCGGAGGCCGAAGCCAGGAGGCAGGACCAGCAAAGCTGGCCCTGATAAGACACCCGCGTCCCCCCACCGGCCATCCAGTAGACTGGGGCCGGCCCCCCGAGTCGGGCCAGGGCCCCACCGTACCTCCACGGGCGCCCCCGGAGCCGCCGGAGCCCCCAGACGGAGGGGGAAACGGTCCAACATCCTCCCATTCATACTGACAACATAAGACATAGATACCTGGGAATGGCGCCACCCCGCCGCCGCGCCCGCCCGTGCACCCCCCGGTCAGGGGAGGCCCGATCTCCGGACCCGGCCCCACCCCCCCCCCCGAGGCCACCCCGGCGGACACCCCAAGGGTCACGGAGTCCCGAAATCCGCAGGGGCACTTGGCCCCCGCCCAGCGACGGAGGACCAAGGCAGCAATGCCCCCCCAGCGCAGACAGCCACCCCCCACCCAGGCAGGACCGGGCCCTCCGGGTGGGACCCCCACGTCCACGGCCCAGCCCCCCCCAGGAGGCCCGGAGACGCCCAAGCCACCGCCCCCCGCCCGAGCCCTCCCCAGCCACCCCCCCCACCGCCATGAGGTACCCCCCCCCACAGGCCCCCAAGGCCCCCACCGGCCAGGGACAGGACCCCGCGGCCCCACCCACCGCCCCCCAGGGGCCACCAGAGGCCCGCGCCCCAGACCCCCCAAGCCGACCCCCAACCCCAAGGGCTACGAGATCACCCCCCCCCCGCCCCCACTAGGTAACGAGGCCAATAATCGGGGACCACAGAGAGTGCAATTCAGCCGAGTGTTGTTCAGTGGAGGCAGACATTATCTCACTACTAATATGATCTGATAAAAGATTCCTAAAATGGTTAATACATAAACTGGATTTTTGTTTCCAATTTACTAGAATGGTTTTCTTTGCGATACATAAGGCAGTGAGAACACGGTGTGTCCAATTAGGATCTATTTGAGTGTCTCCCAGGTGACCTAATATACACACCGTGGGGCACACTGGGATTCTGTGGTCGATCCATGTGGATAAATCCTCACAAATCTCCTTCCAGAACCTCTGTACCGGTGTACAGAACCATAAAGCATGCATATAATTATCTGGGGTGTTCTCTGTGCACTGTGAACAGATATTAGAGGTGACAAAGCCCATCTGGAACATCCTTTGTCCAGTATAATGTATTCTATGAAGAACTTTATACTGTATAAGTTGTAAGTTTGGGTTTTTAGTCATAGTAAACGTATTTAAGCATATTTGTGACCAAGAAAGCTGGTCGGTATTCAGAGAGAGATCCGCCTCCCACTTGGAGATCGGGAGAGAGACTGACTCGTCCAGTTTAGACACTAACCTGTAAAGTTTTGATAACAACTTTAAATTGCTTAGATTTAATAAATCTATTATCTTAGCGGGAAGTTGTAAGTCTAATTGTCTAATTTTGTATGTTTTATTTATTATGGCCTTGAGTTGTTGATACTCTAAAAATGTATTCCTGCTAACTCCGTATTGAACAATAAGTGTATTGAAAGGTACAAACTGTCCTCCTACAATTACGTGCTGTAAATACCGTATTCCTTGATCTCTCCATTGAACGAAGTTAACCATCTTTTTATCATTTTTCACGATGTCTGGGTTGTTCCATATGGGTGTACGGTCACATGGAAAAAGTGAAATTTTAGCTACTTTAAGAAATTCCCACCAAGCTGATAAAGTTGTGCTAATATTAATGCTTTTGAAACATTGATGACGTTTGATACTTTGACTAATAAATGGTAACTCTGAGATTTCTAGTTCGTTGCAAAACACTTGCTCTGAGTCCAGCCATTGACTATCTAAAGGATGATCCTTTGACCATTTTACAATATACTGTAATTTATTGGCAAGGAAGTAATACTGAAAATTAGGTAGCTCTAAACCTCCATATTCTTTAGATTTCTGCAATGTCTTTAAACTAATGCGTGGAGTTTTATTTTTCCACAGAAATTTTGAAACACCTGAGTCCAGCGATTTAAACCAGGAAATAGGGGGTTTGAATGGTATCATTGAGAAAAAATAATTTACTTTTGGTAAAACCATCATTTTAATGGTGGCTATTCTACCCATGAGTGAAATGGGGAGAGAGCTCCATCTAGCAAGATCATCTTCTATTTTCTTTATAAGCTGAACATAATTTAATTTTATTAACTCTGACAGCCTAGGGGAGATGTTTATGCCTAAATATCTAATGTTCCCTGATTGTAATTGAGTATTGGATATATTCCTAAAATTGCAGTTCACGCACAAAACGGTGGATTTAGACCAATTAATAGAATAATCAGACAGAGATGAAAATCCCTCTATAAGTGCGATTGTCTGTGATAGTGAAGATCGTGAGTTCTGGAGGAAGAGGAGTACGTCATCCGCATAAAGACTTATTTTGTGCTCTACTATTTTGCATTGTATACCTTTAATATTTTGATTTTGTCTAATAGCTGCTGCTAAAGGTTCGATAAATATTGCAAATAATGAGGGAGATAGAGGGCAACCCTGTCTAGTGCCTCTTTGCAAGGTAAAACTTGTAGAGATTTGATCATTTGTCCTTACACGTGCCTTGGGAGAGCTGTATAATATTTTTACCCAGTCAATGAAAGATTCACCAAATCCAAATTTATGTAAGGTTGCCAATAGAAACTTCCAATTTACCTTATCGAATGCTTTTTCCGCGTCTAAGGATATAATAGTAGTTTCCTGTTTATTGATACTGGAATAATCTATAATATTTAATAATCTGCGAATATTAGTAGAGGAATGTCTACCTTTTAATAAAGCCTGTTTGATCCGGATGTATAATAGAAGGGGTGACTCTTTTCAGACGTTCAGTAAGGGCCTTGCTAATTATTTTAAGGTCTACATTTATTAATGAAATTGGGCGGTAGCTCGATGGGAGCAAGGGATCTTTATCCGGTTTTAATAAAAGACTAATATTAGCAGAGTTCATATTTAAGGGTAAGCTTTTATTTTCCCTAATATTTAGAATCATTTTATAAAATGTTGGTGCTAATATGCTCCAGAATTCCTTATAAAATTCAGCTGGGAAACCGTCTGGGCCCGGAGCTTTATTATTGGGCATATGTTGAAGAGCTTCATGGAGTTCTCCTATTGAGAGTGGTGAATCTAAATTCGTAACCTGTTCCTGATGTAACTTTGGCAGGTTAATTTCTCCAAGAAACTCATTAATGGATTGATCAGATGGTTCAATTTGTGACGAGTATAATTTGTAGTAAAAGTCTCTAAAGATTGAATTTATTAAACAGGGATCATGTGTAACTTCCCCTGACTGGTCCTTAATAGATGTTATGGTTGTTTTTTCTTTGTTTATTTTTAATTGATTGGCTAAATATTTTCCTGATCTGTTAGTATGTGCAAAGTTTTCCAGGCGAAGCCTTTGTACTAGAAACTGCGTTTTTGCGTCAATTATTTTATTTAATTCTATTTTAGTTTTCCTTATTTTGCTAAGGATACGTTCATCTGCAGAAGTCTGGAAGGCCTCCTCTAGCGTCTTTATTTCACCTTCTAATTCTTTTGTTTTTAAGTTGTCTTTTCTTTTTTTATTTGACGAAAAGGAAATTATTTTCCCTCGCATTACTGCTTTCCCAGCTTCCCATAGAACGCTTGCTGATATTTCCGGCTGGTCGTTAATTTGCAAAAAAATGTCCCATTCTTTCTTAAAAAAGTTAGTAAAGTCGGGGTCTTTGAGTAATGATGTATTAAATCTCCAAACTTTGGAGGATGATACGCTCCCCCTCTTCCCCAGAGTGAAAGAAACAGGTGCGTGATCGCTAATATTGATTGGGTGTATTTGTGATTCTGAGATATCTCTCATCAGAGAGCTACTGACTAGAAAATAATCTAACCTAGAGTATGAGTGATGAACGGCTGAGAAAAAAGTGTAGTTCCTAAGGGTTGGGTGTAAAGAGCGCCATGTATCGCAAAGACCCAGATCATTCATGTATTGCTTAACAATACTTGCTGACTGCCAACTCCTGTGTCCGCCTGCATTACTGAGCCTGTCCACTCCAGGGTCCAGAACCATGTTGAAGTCTCCTCCGATGATGACTGTGTTGTCTTGGCAAAATAACCTTCTTAACAAAAATAAATCTCCTCTTGCACTTATAAGGTGAGCATGAATCAATCTTTTTTATGATGTAAAATTGTATGTATTTATTTACTTTTATTTATTTATTTAATTTTAGTTGTTAATTTTCTGGAAAAGAAAAAAGTCAAATCATACATGAGAGAAATTATTCAGTTTGTGACAAAATATTTTTACTTGTATGAAACTGTTAAGTTAACTGAAAGTTATAAAGCATTACAAACTGTAACAATAGGGCAAATGCACAGCATTGTTTTGTATTATGTGTCTTTCAAATAAAAGACATTTTTTTCCAGTCATATGTTCCTCATTCAAGGTTGTTAAAAAAAATACTGCTATAATATCGTATCGTATCGTAATCGTGAACTCAATTTCGTGTATCGTACCGTATTGTGAGATTAGTGTATCGTTACACCCCTAATGACCAGTGCCTCCAACTAGCATTGGCCAACAAGATCTCTGGCCAGACTGCTTCAAACTGCGTCTATTAAAAGTTCTGCCATCTTGGCAGAGTTAACTAAGGTCCTGGAAGGGGGTGAATCAGTTTTTTGTACCAGGCTATGAGTTTATTTCTGCTTTAGGGTTTGACATAATAACCCGGATGTCTGTGGAGATTGACTCACTTTTGGAGCCAGCCCCTAGCTGTCAAGCGCAGAATTACAAATATCAAAATGTCCTCCAAGAGCAACCTCTCCCAACAGCTTAGGATCAGTTTGGTGATGATCCGTGCATCTTCCAAGGAGTACAAGCTCCTTGTCACAAGGCAAAAGTCAGAACAATGGCTTAGAAATCATGGACTTGTATTTTTTGGATGCAGGAAAGTCCTGCAAGCTTTCATTGGCTAGCTCTAGCTGTATATGTGCAATTTGATTGACTGACACTCATGTTGGAGTGTGAAACGCCAATACTGGAGAACAGTCTGGCTTGCAGTCTTGCTGGTCATCTCTAGTGTTGGCGAGCGTTGGTGGTTTTCTAGACAATGAAGCATAGCTAAGTAGCAGACAGTATCTATCAGCTTGTCATCAAGCTCTGCACAAGTCTGTTAATGACATAATTACTTGACTCAAGTATGTTGAAACAGGGAAACCTCTCACATGGACTTTCATTTGATGTCTCTGATTCTCTCTCCTTCAGATCCAGCAGGCTGCAGAGCGTCCAGAGAGGAACTTTGTGGACACCCGTCAGCTGAAGGTAACCTTATCCCACTGTCATTTGACCCAGAACCATCAGCTCCACACCTCCATTATGAACTCTTTGATTTGTGCTGCCTACAGGTGTGTGCAACCTGCTTTGACCTGTCCGTCAGCCTGCTGCGGGTTCTGGAGATGACAGTTACCTTAGTACCGGAGATCTTCCTGGACTGGACCCGACCATCTGCAGAGTTGCTGCTGCGACGCCTCGCTCAGGTGAAGCATTTGCTCTACACCTGAGCAGTTAAGGGCGTGTACCTGGAAAAAGCACAAGGTGAACAATGTCTGTGTTTCTGCAGCTGCTGAACCAGGTGTTGAACAGAGTCACTGCTGAGAAGAACCTGTTTGATCGAGTTGTCAACCTCAGACTGCCAGGTATGCGCTCTCAAGAACATTTAGAACCATTTCAGAAGCTTTCATTCAGGAAAAACATCTGATTTATCAAAGAGTTCATATTTACAATGTTTGCTATTATTGACCACTGTCAGTGTTGATTGCTGGCTATTGCTTAGCATAGTGTAACACAGGCTCTTTGCTGTGATTGGTTAAAAGAGTATTGGCCATAGTTGATTTTTGACAATGATTGGCTACAATACTTGTTGACTAACACTGACCATTGTCTTTGATTGGCTACAACAGCGTAAGTTATTGGCTACCATTGGCTACGACAGCGTTGACTAGTATTAACTATGTTGGGTCCCTAAATCAACATCACATAAATTCATAATCAAGGAAAGACACAGAGACTGTTAGAATTATTTTTAAGGCTTTCTGCAGAAAGGTGGAGAGGAGAGCAGAGGAGTGCAGGACCCGCAGGCCCTCACAGAGAACTCCCAAGCTCTTCTCTCAAAATCTTCTTGCAGCATCACCTTTTTATTGAGAATTTGTGACAGGAACATGACCATTTTAAGACAGCCAATAGTAGACAGTTGAATGGACAATGGGAGGAAACAGACGGAGGAACAGACATCGAGGTTAAAAGGTCACACATCTGACATTTCAGTTAAAGATGAACTAATCTGTGGTATGCAGAAACAAACAGACATCTTTAACTTAAAGTCTTTACAAGCAACGGGTCACATAGGTCAAATGCCTTCCTGACTAAAAACAGGAACTTCATGGGGGTCTTTAACAGATGGTCCAGGCTAACAATGAGACAGTTGTGGGACAGTCGACCCCCCTGACAGAACTCAGGACGGGCTGCCCGGTCATCTGTTAACATGTGATAGTTTCATGAGGACTAACTAGTTCAGAAGTTTGATTAACTTCACAAACTTTCAGCTATGATTAACTACAATAGCATTGGGAAGAATTGTCCATCAACTGTTGCCTATGATTGGTTGAACTAGTGTTGGCTACCATTGACCACTGTCTGCAACTAAAATAGCATAGGCTAGCATCGATTTGTTGGTTACGATTAGCTTTGGCCAGCGGAGACATTTGACCATGATTGACTATGATTGGGAACGGCTGGTCTTCATAGCTACATTTCACATCCATGAAAAATGCTTGAGGGTGAACTTTTGTGTAGCTCATAAGGTAAAGGAACATTACATCACATTAGCATGTTTGTGGTGTTATGAGTGCTAGCTCTATTGCAGACTGGAGGCTTTTAGTCAGTGCTAACTTGATGGCAGCTTGGTCTGCCTGGTGCCTTTGCCTGCAGGCAACGCCCTGGCTGGACGCGAACTAGTTCTGGTTGTCAGCTAGGAACAGATGGCTGCGTTAGCTCTGACAGGTTATGGTGGACCCCAGGAAGATTAGTAGCTGCTGTGCAGCTGCTAATGGGGATCCAATCAAATAAACAAATAAACAAATAAACAGTTCCTCTTTCACATGTTGTTTCAGTTGCAACAAAGGCTGGACCTTAATACTCATCCTTGTTTTGATTTTTTTTTTTTTTTTTTTTTTTTTTTTTAAACATTAAATGTTGCAGCACATACACTCACTGTCCACTGAAAGCCACCACAGTAATGTAATGTAATGAATATCACCTGCATCTACCTGAATGTTTGTGAATGTTTTAGCTTAGTGCAGTGAGTGGGTGAGGCAGGGTGCCAATATTTCTGTTGACCGCTACAATGTTGTTACCATTATCCAACCCAAATTCTGCAAACATACAAATGTACTACAGAAGTATTCACAAGAAGGAAGAAAGAAAATTCACTAAACTGCAATAAGGGAGTTATGCTTTATTCTTGGATAGCACGTCGGACAGATCCTTGCATTCCCTTCAAAGTAGCTATTTTTGGCTTCACTGTACGATTTGTCAACAGAAATAGTCTTCTATTGCTGCATATTGGATGCACATGGATGCTGTGGCTGTTGTTTTATGTCCTTCTTAGCGTATTACTCAAGACTGAATAACCTGAGGATCGTGGATCACTTGCTAGTATCCAATAAAGGTTGGAAGCTGGATGTGGAGTAATGCCCATTTAGTGCTGATGATTAAATTTGAATTCAAGTGGACCGTGTAATTGGAGACAATAAAATAAAAGTTGTTCATGTATGTAGTCAGATTTATGCCAATACAAAGCTGGATGTAGATGTGACACTTCCTTTTTGAGTTTGTGGTGCATATTCTGCTGGATGTCAATAAGAGTGGATCAAAGACTGGTTCACATGTGAATGGTTCAAAGTCTGCTTTTAAAAAGAATTCATGATGAGGAAATTGTTAAAAGGAAAAACCATTCTTACTGAAAAAGGCTTTGGCGACTAAAAAGGAGAAGCTTCAGAAGGAATGTCAAGCAAGAGTGAATAAAATGAGCTCATGGAGAATGATGATAATGCTTCACAAGTTCAAAGTCAACTGAACATTTCTATGCAATTGCATGAAGAGGTAACATCCCTCCATGAGTCACTAATGGAAACCATATCTGAAATGGAAAAGGATAAACAGGGTGTGGTTTATAAGCATCAATAAGTACAACAAGTATTTATTGAGGATTTGAAAGAATGGCTTTCTGAAATTGACAGGCCAATTGCAAGCCATTTGACAAAGGACGATGTGAAAGGAGTAACAAGAAATGTCAAAATCCTGAAACTTTGCCACTGCACGAACCACAACAGGATAGTAAAATGTTCACTGATATGGGACAAAATGATCTGCCAAAAGGGTCTCATCACGTGGAACACAATTATATACTGTACCTCAAAACTTGCACTTTTAGGATAATGCCCTGTTTGCAGTGGTGCGTGATGATATCCAGCCAAATGTTGAAAGCGGACAATATGGATTCAATACTGGAATTTCACAAACCTCAAGCTCTTCTACATCCTCTTCTCAGGTCAAAGCAAAGGCTGAAATGGCTGTGCTTTTCATTCGTGAGAAGTTATTCAAACAGAAACATGAGCTGGATCAGCAAGAAGAGGACAAAGAAAAGGAAAAAGAGATTTAAGCTTTAAGTGCAGAAAACAGCTGTTCAGGCTAAGATGGAGGTCTTAAGGGCCTAGGGAAACAATGTGAAAATGTTGTGGCAATTATGTAAAATCTCTAATGGTATGGAATCTTACATGGCCGGAGGGGTTTGCACTGCTCTTAATGCAGAGGTTGAATCATTCGTGCCAGATGGCAAAGGAGGGTAGGATAATCGTATTTCAGCTCAAATAGTCCAGGAGAGGCCGTCTAGGCTTCGGATGACCCCTAACATGGAGAATGATGTTTCAGCCTCTCAGTTTGTAGTTAACCCACATGCTCTGGTACCAGTAACTGAAGATTGTACAAGTTTGTTATTTGCAATGGCACGGCAAAATGAAATTTCTGCTCAGCTGATGGAATAACATTTTCCATTTGCCAAACAGACACATCCACCCGCAGACATCGAGCTTTTGATCAGCTTGAATGCACCCATTGATGGAGATTCTCTTCATTATCACGCCTTTTATAAGGGCTTTTGAGCACAATGTGGAAGAAAAGACTGATGATGCTGCGGATTGTTTGCAGTTTTTGGGACAGAATACAAGGGGAGAACCAAAATAACTTGTTTGTTGCTGTCAACAAATGCCTGTACACAGGGGCTATCAAAGGGCAAAGGTTTTGCTTGAAGAACACTTTGGAAATGAGCAAAGGATTGCTTCAGCTTATTTGGACAGAGCACTATCGTGGCCTGTAGTTAAGGCAGAGGATCTGCCTGCAAATCTCCCTGCAGGCCTATGGTCTATTTTTAAGAGGCTGCTGTAATGGGATGGATGATATGCAATACATCTCTGAGCTTAATTTACCTTCAAACATGCAGATAGTATTCAAAAAGTTGCCATATAAATTGAAAGACATTCAGAGGTCAATAGTTGTGGCATTCAGGAAACCCGTCATTGAAGAGCTACTTTTTTCTGATATTGTGAGCTTCATTGAGCGCCAGGTTAAAATCGCAGTAGACCCAGTATTTGGCAAATATACAGGATACAAAGATAATTCAACTTAGACATTGAAAAAGCATGGAGCGTCCTTTGCTTTTGTAAGGACTGTAGGAGGCGATTGTTATGTAACAAATGTGGAGCTAAGCATCCTAGCATATTGCTTATTCACCAAAAGAACAAAGACCAGGATAAAGTTCAAGCAGTTGCAGGAGATACAAATACAGCAGTGGGCAGCTTTGTAATGGCAGTGCAAAGTAGTTTTCCCATTCGGGCCGGGGAACATGACTGCAAGCTCTCTATTGTGCCAGTCAAGGTTAAGTCTAAAACGAATAACAAAATTGTGGAAACGTAGGCCTTTTTGGATCAAGGTAGTTCCGGCTCTTTCTGTACATTGAGTCTGATGCATAAGCTAAACATTTCAGCGAGAGCAACAACTTTCTCTTGCTTACTATGGGACAGGAAAGGCTTGTGGGAAGTTGCATTGTATCTGATTTGGAGGTAGCTGGCTTGTGACTTGCTGGATGTTTTCACACGGAAGAAAATACCTGTGTGTAGGAGCAACATACCAAGGGAACAGGATCTGTTTAGATGGCCATATTTGAGAGGAGTACATCTATCTGAAATTGACGCAGACATTGAGCTTTTGATCGGCTTGAATGCACCCAGAGCATTGAAACTAATAAAAGTGATTCCAAGTGAAGTTGGAGGGCCATATGCTGCTCAGAGTTAATGGGCCAATATCTTGTGGAGCAGACTCTGAGCAACCCAGTATCTCTGCTAACCGCATCCCTGTGGTGAAATTGGATGAATTGTGGAGGCAGCAGTTTCAACTGGACATTCCTGAATGCAGCCATGAAGAGGAACTGGGTCTTCCGAGAGAAGATTGCCAGTTTATGGAGGCTGTAAAGAACACAGTTGGGCTGGTGCATGGTCACTACACCATTGGTCTGCTAAGAATATAAAGTGTGCATACCCAACAACTGCAAGCTGGTTGAGCAATGAGCTGTGAATCTGAAAATTCCAGAACGATTCAAAATTTCATGCAGATTACATCGGCTTTATTCTATCAACTATGCTGGAAAGGTGCTCACTGAAGATCTGACACGTATGGCAGAATTTGGTATATTCCGCATCATGGTGTATACCACCCATAAAAGAAAAAAATCAGAGTGTTGTTCGATTATGCTGCATCATTCCAAGGAACGTTACTGAACACGCAGTTGCTGCAAGGACCCAATCTTACAAGCTCATTGATTGATGTGTGAGCCACTTGTCCAACACAGCAGATCTTGCTTCCAGGGCAGTTGGGGTAAAGTTACTCCTTAAGGATAGAAAATGGATGTGTGGTCCACAATTTGTACTGCTATCAGGGGAGCAATGGCCAACAAACCCAACATGATTCAGAAGAATCATCAGAAACATGATCCTGAGGTCAAAGTGGTAATTTCAGCTAATACTGTTTGAGTCAAAGAAGAAGCTGATGCCATGTTTCAATTGATTGAACGTACCTCATCCCTGTCTACAGAGATTGATGGGATCTTAAGGGACTCTTAAGTTTCTGGAAACGGGTGAAGGAGGTCAAAGTACAACTGTCGTACTCAAAGAGAGATGAGAGAGAATAGAAGGATATCTTAAGGAAAGAGTTGCAGAGTGTTAGGGATTTCTTCCATGATTTTCTCACTGGGGAGGAAGTAGGAGAGGCAGAGCTTGAAAAATTGGATTCTGCCAAAGGAAAAGATTCCCAGAGGAGTCTCCCAGCCTCCTAAGGTGTAGGAATGTGAAACAGACAAGATGCATATACAAACTAAATCCAGTGCTTGATAATGGCATCTTGAGAGTTGGTGGTAGGCTCAGTAGAGCAGCAATGTCTGAAGAGTAAAAGCATCCAGCCATATTGGCCACTGATCTGCATATCTCTGACCTAATTTTAAGGCAAATACACAAAGAAGTTGGCCATGGTGGAAGAACTCACATGTTGGCAAGATTACGCCATAAATATTGGATTACTGGACCCAGGGGGCTGGGAGAGATTGATTTGTTCAATCAGGGAAGTTCTAAACTCTACATTGAGAGTGCAAAACCCTGGATAATGAGAGTCTCCACTGTGTTGTGTGAAACTGAAGCTATTCTAAATAGCAGACCATTAACGAAGTCATCCAATGATCCTAATGACTTGGAGGTTCTGGCTCAAAACCATCTACTCCTCCTCAAAGGTCAGCTGCTTTTGCCACCTGGTGTTTTCCAAAAGGAAGACGTGTATGCAGTACGTAGATGGAAGCCAGACATTGTGCTCGTTGTGGATGACTCAGCAACACACAACTGTTGGCTCATGGGGACAATCGTCAGGCCTGTTCAAGACAAAGGACGACTTGAACGACGGGTCAAAATTAAGACCAGGGCGAGCTGTCTGGACAGGCCTGTCACCAAGATTTCTCTGCTTCAAGAAGCTGAGCACACCTGATGGATTACCTGCTGATTTGAATTAACTTGAAGTGAAGGCCCTGATAATGCCTGGACATCATCATATCTGGTCTTTTGAGTCCAGGAAGTTCTTCTAAACACGGAGAAACGCAAGACCACACCACACTTTTGGAGTGAGGAGGAGACTAATCACTTCATAAATGTAATGAAGGATGTGAACATTTTGGCATTTGTAGACGGTAGAAAGTACCAGGATAGCGAGATTTACAAGAAGTTGTGCGAAGCAGCATTTGTTTTGAATTTGGATACAGGAAGAAGAAGCGGAAATGATGGGAATTGCGTCATGACGTTCTCCGTGCGTCGCTGGTTTGATCGAGATATCCCGAATGATTAATCACCATGTATACAGGGATAACCCTGTTTGCTCACGCATGGAAACGGAATATTCCAAATGTTTCAGTAACCGGAATATTAGCAATAACCCCAATTTTGACTGCATGTAAACGTAGTCTATGTCATCAAGGTTGTAAGGGGGTGTGGTGGTGGTTTGTGTACCTGTGTCCGTGGGTGGGTATGTGGGTCACTGGGGCTCACTGATTCCTTTTTTTGTTTTTCAAACTTTGTTTATTAAGATTTTGTGTTTTTTATAAAGACAGGTACAAAAAAGACAAAAAAACAAGATTATGGTCAACATCTAGGTAGAGGCAGAACATGCATGAACTACAATATAAAACATGGTATGTACAATAAAGTAAGTGATACCCTCAGCAAAATGTAAAGTCAGAGATAACAAAAAAAAACAACAATTAGGCACTGTCACACATGACGCATGGGGATCAGAAGAAACGAAGCATGGTGGTTTTTAAATTGGTAGGCAGGATTAAGTGATTATGGGACTGCAGACAATTAAATATTTTCTTTAATGTGTTTCAGGAAAGGGTTCCACAATTTAGAAAAGGTTTTAGCAGATCCTCTCATGGAATGCTTTATTTTCTCTAGTTTCAAAAAATAGAGTAAATCCCTTATCCAGTGAGTAACGGTGGGTGGGTGTGGCTCCTTCCATTTGAGTAAAATGAGTCGCCTGGCGAGCAGAGTGGCGAAAGCGACGCAGTCAGCCTCTGAAAGCCTCTGCCTTTGAAAGTAAAATTGTGTCTGGGGGAACGGCGAAGATGGCTAGGCTCACTGATTCCTTAATGAATATCACTTCCATCTTACCTGTGAACGTTTTAGCTTGGTGCTGCATGAAGGTGAGGCATGGTGCCAATATTTCTGTTGATCGCTACAATGTTGTTTACCATTATCCAACCCAAATTCTGAAAACATACAAATGTACTTGGGAAGTATTCACAAGTAGGAAGAAATAAAATTCACTGAACTGCAGTAGGGAAGTTATGCTTTATTTTTGGATAGCGCGTCCCTGCATTTCCTTCAAAGTGTTGTTTGTTCACTTGTAAAGACACTTGCAGAGATCAGACAGGAAATCAGCAGCTGCCAGCTGTGAACTCACCTATAGGAAGATTGCTGCTCCTGATAAGTGCTGAGCATCGCAGCATGTCATGTCTCTGTCAGCAGTAGGAAAGCAGATCTGTTGAGCTTTATAATGAGTGCGCTCGTATACTGTGGACTTTTTTAATTCAATTTTGGTGTAAACTTGAAAGAAAGACAGCAGGAAAGGCAGCATCTAAAAGCAACAAGAGTTAAAATATAATTAAAATATTTACACATCGACCACAAGACTATTGACAAAGCCATCAAAGACTACAGACGCTGAGGTCTAAATTATTTACAAAGTAACAGACAGTATTTGCTTATGTTCAAAAGTTAGTACCCCCTAGTATGAACTAGTAGTTAATATTGTGTATTAACACGGTGCCAAGAGGAAAATACATTAGCAATAGTATAAGAGGAGCAGTTGTTGCAGCACATTGAACTATGCAGGGTAATACAATGATTTATGGAGATAGTTGTTAATCTTCCCAGGAGATTTTACCCAAGGGGAAACCTACAGCAACACCTTTCCAGTTAGCAGCTTATTTTTATGCCTAATCCAGGATCTTTTAGCCACTTATAGCCCAATTGGAGCCCTGGCAAATGTTTTTTGAACCAGATGTGATGCAAAGTTAATTAACTGGGCTTAACCTGGGTTATGGCATGTGCTGCATGTTTCTGATGTGGCCCGGATGGTATAACCTAGATTATGACCACCTTATTTCTGTCAGTTAGTCATTTTAGTTTGGCTAACTGTAAGAGATTCTTTTTGATAAAAGGTATTCATTTATGGTTAAAAAGAGGCCGGAGTTAAGACTGGCAACATAATTAATTAGAATGTTCTTTGTTTTGTTGTTGCCATTTCCAGGTCTGGAGAGTGTGGACCACTACCCCATCCTGGTGGCTGTTACAGGCATCCTGGTTCGAGTCCTGGTGGACGGAGAGAGGCAGGGGTAAGACCATTTCTGTTCTCTGCAACTGCTCTAACTGATACCCAGTAATGAGTCCTTGGTGGGCGGCCAGACTCAGGAAAAGGCTGATTTCTTCTGCTGCTGTTGTGTGTGTTGCCATATTATTTATGAACAAGAACTCTGAACCAAGAGTTTTCAAGCCAAAACTATGACGGGAAATGGAAGCTGTGCCGTGATCTGAAAGCTGATTGGTTCAGATGGGGAGTGGATCCCCAGAGAGGGATGGTTTATACCAAACACCTGACATCAGATCAAGAAAATCGCTTGTAAAGTCGTTAAGAGCAAGGTCAACATAAGTCTTCAAATAATGGCTTCCAAGTTTCAGGATCATAATATTTGTGGCCATGCTTGAGTAAATAGTAATAAGCCAAAGGATTTTTTTTGTCTTGTTGTTGTTAGGAGTCCAACCAGCAAAACTACTGGAACAGAGACAGATCAACATCGGATCTGTCTATCCATTCTCGTTTCATATGAAGGATGGATGGAAAGATTTGATGAGAATCAATGTAAGGCAATGTTAAGTAGCATCATAGGATAGCATGAGATGAGCTAAAATAGTAAGCTTGTGGTTACCGAGGTCAGACGGGCATCTCTCTATGAACTGTCAGGAGTGTTCGTGTCACCCAGTTTTGGATTAACTGGGGCTTGGGAGGAGCCAGCTCCTCTAAGATGATGGAAACCATCTCTTAGAATGTGTTTCTCTCATCTTGTTCTCTCAGAACACAGCAAGGTCATGTGGATTATCTTTTTTAATTGACACTTAGTCAAACTTTAATTAACACATTCGTTCCTCTGTTGATTTGGCTGCACAGACGGGTCTGGAGACACGGACTCCCCATAAGTTTCAGGTCCAATTACACTGTGAAGGTGGATCGGCATCAGCTGAGTCTGAGAGATAATTAGGTCCAACCCCCACTCCAGTTCACAACTATACCCATTATCAGTGACATAGACTCCTGAGAAAATATGACATGAAATAATAAATCCTCAGAAGGTGAAAGAGGACGAGGCAGGGCCGTGTTCCAGCTGAGTTCCCACGTGTCTGATTAAGGGTGTCGTCCAGATGATGTACGTCCTGTCAGCTGGACAGTCCCTCGCATTGCAATTGAAAAATGAAAATACACCTAATATATTCATGTCAACCCCTAAAAATGTCCTTACATTTCAAAAAGGTTGCTATACTCGCGTGAGGTGGCTTTCTTGGCAATTTTGAAACATAAATATTTCCCAAATTGAGAAAGTAAACAACTTTTTTCACATCTCCAGGTTGCATGGGGTACCAAAAATAATCCCACTGTGTTTTCTGTAGGAACTAGCTCCCATGGTCACGATGTAGTAGGTTTACTAGAGGAGTTACTGCTTTGCATAAGTCATCAAAAATCACCCAGAAATTTTGAATCCCCGCTTCCCATAAATTACTTAGACATGGCCAATTCCATGGATAAGGGCCTTTCATTTTCATTTAAAAATCATATTTTTTCTTGTTGGCATTCAAAATAAAGAAAAATTGCGCAAAGAATGTTGAACAAAGGCAGTTTTCAGCAGCTTGAGGGACAGCATCATCAGTATAAAAATTTATATTTTCATCAAACATATACAAATTATTAATTGACTTATACAATAAGTAAATAAAAAAGCCCATGTAGGGATCCTTGGGGAACTCCAACACACACTGAGATCTCCCTGGCCTGTAGTTTTGAAACCAACAGTAAACTTTACAAGAAGAACTAGAAAAAGAATTTGTAATACATCATCAACTGTACATTATTAAGGAGGTTCTGAACATCAGACGTATTCTTGAAAGGACTTATTTTACATCTGCTTGTGTGTTGAGTTTATGGGCTGATGTTTGATCTGAAGACCGCAGTTGAGACTCTGATATTGGCTCATCTATGAAATATGAGTAAAAAATAACCACAATGATCAGAAGAAAGTTGGTTTGACTATATTTCCTGGCTTTTAAAGGACATAGGTCATTCAGAAACCTACAGGAGAAGTTTTGACTGTAACTGAAGGACCAGGACCAAGGACTAAAGCCAACTGAAATTCATGTTTGGACAGCAGAATTAAAAACCATGCATTTAATTAAAAAAAAAAAAAAAAAAAAAAAAATCCAGTTTAAAAACCAGGTCTTGAGTTTGCGGCCCCCTGTTGTTCAGAAACGTTGCTCTTCAGTACTGGGTTGTCGTAAGAAGAGCACGCCTCCCAAGGGTTGTAGTTCTGACTATCTGTTAAAGCAGTGGTCTCCAACCTTTTCTGAACCGCGGACCGGTGTAATGTCTGACAATATTTTCACGGCCCAATCTAAAGGTGTAGTTGATAAAAACTAGATAAAATGACAAGATCGGCATTAAAAACTGTGATATTTTCTCTATAGTAATAATAATAATGAATAATAATAAAACTTAATTTTCGAAAAAATAAAATAAGGGAAATTGTAAATTACCTTTTAATACGAGTATTTCTATAAATGTCTTTTTATGTTTTTATGTCTCATTAACGTTATTTAAAGCCAGGCTTTTATTTTATTTATTAAGGAGACCGATATTTAGTGCTTTTATTTTGAAGGCGTCTCGCCGAGAAATTGTAAACATCCTGAGCTTCGGACTTTGATGGTAAAAGTTTAACGGCAGTAGAAAGTAGGTCTGAAAGACTAAACTAGTGTCGGGAATGCTAAAGTGGTGCCCAACTGACACAAAAAGCACCTTCTGATAAGGATTTGTTTTCTTTGCAAATGTTATGCCGTATTTATGTACATATTGAGTTTTGCTGTCAGCGGTAGGCCTGATTTATGGTTCCGCGTTAAATCGACGGCGTAGCGTACGGCGCCTGCGTAGGTGTAACGCGGAACCATAAATCAGCCTGTAGCTGTTATTACCGAGCGAGCAGCAGCTGCGTCGGTCTGTATTTAAGTTAAATGAAACTTATATGAATGTAGAAAGACTAACTCTATTTTATTTTATTCCTTTATAGCTCTTACGGTGTGTTTGCAGTGTATTTCTTGTACATCCAAGGAATAAAAACCTTGTGAACCATCAGTTTGAGAGTCATCCATCATCAGGGGATGCTACAGAAATAATTTTTTCTCTCTGTGCGGCCCGGTACCAGATGACCCACGGCCCGGTACCGGGCCGGGGCCCGGGGGTTGGGGACCACTGTGTTAAAGGATATGTTCTTTTCTAGATGAGTTAGGGTTCTGGAGAGTTCAGGGGATAAAATCTGAGGCTGATGCTACTGGTCAGTTTAGAGTAAGAATGATTATGCTCTGTTAGCTCTTTATTCACAGCTCAGAAGTAATATTCACTGACCTTGCCAAGTACAGTAGCTAAAGAGTTGACAACCAGGCCTGTGATTATGCATACATTTGTGTGTTTACATTTGTTTTTTTTTATTAAGTTATTTTACACTATGAGATACACAAAAATTCAACCTTCTAAAGTTGTCATGGATATGAGATGTGGCTATCTAGACCAAAACTGTTTGTTGTCTGTACGAGGCTGTAAATGTGTTTATTTCTGCTGTAAAGTTGAACATTTTGATATGGTGATTAATGGAGATTGACTCACTTTTGAAAGCAGGTCCTAGTGGTAGTTACAGGAACTGCGTGTTTTGGCAACTCTGTATTGTCGTTGGTTTGAACTAGAGGCCTGCATTGGGATTGGGTCCCGCCGGGTCCCGCAGGACCCAACACAAATATCGCGGGAGCGGGCGGTTTGAACTCTCCTGCGGGCGGGAGCGGGCGGCTAAAAAAAACACTGCGGGATCGGGATGTAGTCTACCGACAAGATGAAATCAATGACGTGGAAAAGAACCTCAAACAAGATCTTTACAAAACAAAGACAAAGCAAAGCAAGTCAGATATTTGGAGAAACTGCGTTTAGTGTCTGTGGCGCATCTGGGAAGAGAGACGCAGGGATTGGGATCGCAGTCGGTCAGCAGCATTCTCTCCCTCCACAGCAATGTAATGGCCAAGTGATTCATTTGTTGAATTAATTTGTTCCATTCGTTAAACTTTGTTTATCTTATGTTATTTATTAGTGTTATTTGAACAACTCACAGCCTGCTCTCGTTGCTATAACTTCAATCACGCGAAATAGAACTGGATGTTGACCGATGTTGAACTCTCAATTATCCATCAAGCTCAACAATGATCATGTTAACATTAAATCAGATAGATTTGTCTAGGACATTTCTCTTGCGGGACGGGAGAAGACACTAAAGCAATGCATCTCTGTTATTTGTGCGGGCATAAATTCTCAGTTTTGCGGGAGCTGGCGGGAGTGCATATAAACACTGCTGGAGTGGGTGGGAGTGTAACATACACGTTGCAGGTGCGAGCGGTAATGGTCAGAAATTAAGTGGGAGCGAGATGAAGAAAACCAAACTCCAGTGCAGGGCTCTAGTTTGAACATTGGTTGTAACGCAAAGTGTAGAGTATATTCCACCATTCATGATTTAATATCTAAAATATGATGATGATAATAATAATAATAATAATAATAATAATAATAATAATAATGTCATTTAGCACAGGGGTTCTTAACCTTTCTGACCTTGGGGCCCAATTTTTTCAGTACAGAGTGGCCCGGGGCCCATTAAATATAAACACTCTATAGCAGGGGTATTCAACTAAAACTTTAAGAGGTCCATTTAGAGAAAATTTACTCAAGCGAAGGTCCAGAACATCATAATATATATATATATATATATATATATATATATATATATATATATATATATATATATATATATATATGTGTGTGTATATATATAATGTATATATATATATGTGTGTGTGTGTGTGTGTGTGTGTATATATTCAAGTAGCCTCATAGTTGTATCAACATCTGCATCTGACTGTTATATTAAAAAAAGTACATATTTGCCAATTAACATGTTTAACTTGAATTAAACATATTTTTTTCTCTTAAAAATAAAGTAGATTTTATTTTTCAAATGCTATCTTATTTTATTTCTCTACCAGCAGTTTGAATTTCCCCTTTTCTTTGTTAATTGTCTCAACACATTTTTATACTAAATTAATATAAACACATCTTAACAATTTAACAGTGATGCAGTTTTTCTTTCTTCCCCTCTTATAATCTTATGCCCCCACTTTCTGTTGTTCAGTGAGAGAACTGAGCTCTAATTTCTTCTGTCAGGACTTTAAATCTGGGCTGGATGGTGTCAGGTTCTCATATGCATGTGGAGGTGTTCATTTATATTTAGTTTTAATTATGTTCATTGTGGAGAAAGCTGCTTCACAGCTGTATCTGGACTCAAACATGGGCAGGATGTTTTAAGATGGTGAGTTTATTTTTCTCTGACTTCAGTTCAGACTTGAGTGGATATGTTTGATGAAAAACTTTGTGTTTTGTTTGAGTGGCGTTTCACTTTCGCACTTTGAACGCCACGGTCTCTGAACGTATGAGACACTGGTTTTGTCCCAGTGGGAAGACTGAACAGGATTAATTTGTCCATTCCGGGTTGCATATTTAAAAATACAGCGAGGACAAAACTTAGTTTGATTTTACTTTAAGTTATTTACATTAATAAGTTGTCAGGACTCAGTGTGTCGGGTTTCATCCGAGCCTGATCAGCTGCGACGGGCACAGCCCGCACCGCAGCTCTCTGGTCGCGCTGCAGCAGTTACTTTCCGATGCTTTTTCGAAAGCCCGAACAGTCCAGTCCAGCAGACACGACAGCCCACGCATCTACATCTACCATCCTTCAGCAGTAACGACGGAGCCCACCGCCCGAGCGGCAGCCTCAGCCGACCTCCCCAGCCGCGGGGACGCGCCGGGATAAATGAGCACGCCGTGCTCGCTTGCTCTGGGCGCAGACCCAATTAATCGATCCCTGATACTGGCGGATCTAAACCTACTCTGTGCAAAATGAAGGATTTTCTCTGTAAATACACACCATTTCTCTTACTATTACACGTACAGCTAGCTGAGTGTCTTCTCCTCATTTGGTTGGGAGTTGCTATGCAGTCCCGCGGCCCTCGCGGCCCACACGTACAAAACTGAATTTTTTTTGGCGGCCCACTAGATGGCGCCCTATGGTTAAGAATCACTGATTTAGCAGACACTTTTATCCAAAGCGACTTATACCTGAGAGAAAAAACATACAGGAAGCAATTAGGGTTAAGGCCTTGCTCAGGGGCCCATCTTGGTTCATCTTGGTTTCCATTCTGGGGCTTGAAACTGGGTATTCAAATATATTGAAAAAGGACATCAATCGGCACTAGATCATCAGAAAACACACCAATGTAAAGCTGTGTGTCATCAGCGTGGAAACTGATGGGTACAGATCACCTCACCAGTTGGAACAGTGTATAGAGATTAGACTCTGGAGTTCCTAAAACTGAGCAAGACATTTGCATTCTTACATTCACCCCTTCCATAACATCTCTGGAGTACAGAGAGGGACATAAAACATTAAAAAATAAGCTTTTATAAAAGGAATATGCAGATAGCAATAAAATATTTACATAAATGGTAGAAGTAAAAGGTCAAAAGGGTGTAAAAATACACAAGAGACAGAAATGAGCAGATTAAAACAAGTGATGCTTGAACATCAGTGATTCAACCCTTTCCTAACATGATCTATTTTTGATATTCCTGCTCTAAAATGACATAGCTAATCTACCGTAAAATGAGTTCATCACAGTGAGTATAAGGTGTATTTGAATGAATCTGGTATTGACCCTGGCCCTGGGCATAGTTTTATCTCAATTCATCTCATCCAGTGTGGACCTAGTTCTTTTTGTTGGCATTAATTGGTCACCTTGGGCTTATTGTTAGAGGACTGTGAAGAGAAATGTTTTGACAGACTTTCCAAATTGGTAATTTTTAACATTTAGTCATACCTCAAGCAGTTTCTGTAACTGAGGCTTGGGATGCTGAGGCTGCCACGTCTCCTGCACAACACCAGGTGTGTATGACTCCTCCTGCAGGTTGTGAGGGCGGACTCATGTCTGTCATTTGGGGCTAAACCAAACCTGGCCCCATGTGTGACCTTTCCTACCTCAAATTAGACCGTCCAGTCCTGGCTCCATGTTGGAACTGTGATAATTGTCTGTATTGTCATCATTTTGAAAATTGTTTGTAGCACATAGATATTCCTCCATTCATAATTTAATATCTCAAATCAAGTTAAAAAGGACATCAATCGGCCCTAGATCATCAGAAAATGTAATGTAATGTAAAATTTTTTTGGCTGGCTTGGGAACGCCTTTGTTTCCAACCCCAAGTGTTAGAGGAAGTGGCTAGGCCTGGGCAATAAACAAAAATGTACCATCACTGACATTCACTGCGACGGCCAATGTCAATTTTCCCATGGCGGTTAATTCGGTGTGTTGATAAAAAAAGAAAATACATGTCTCTTTGTCTTTTTTGAGTGTGTGCTGATAGGCTATTTCATTTCCCTTTAAGACGGCGTGTCTGTATTCACGTGACTCCACCCATCCAGTCTGAACGAGTAGGGAAACCCAAGAAAATGGCTGATGGTTCAAAGGAAGAAGCTAGTGTGAGACTCGTGCATTTCAACAAGTTCACACTCTCTCTTTTCACATGGCATTTCTTATGCTGAGAAATTAACTTCAGCGCACAGTAATTCCAACGGCCTATCTATCTTACAAACGAGTCACGGCACGCTACTGTGCGCTGAGCTCTCAACTCAGAGCACTGTCTGGAGTTACCGACCTGCCAGCCAATAAGAAAATAGATCTTTTTTGTTGAAGGATAAGGGTTATCGTACATTTATCGTTGTCGAAGTAAAACTGTCCAATTTATCGTGATATTGATTTGAGGTCATATCGCCCAGCCAGAAGTGGCCTGAGAAGGAAGTCTGAGTCTCTTGGCTTAAGCTGCTGCCCCAGTGACCTGAACTCAGATACACAAGGGCATATCTCAGGAGTAGCTTGAGTTATTTGGGTGACTGACACTAGAGCCCTGCATCCCGCTCCCGCTGAATTTCTGACCATTACCGCCCGCAACGTGTGTGTTCCACTCCCGCCCGCTCCCGCAAAACTCTGAGAATTCAAGCCCGCACAATAATAGAGATGCAATGATTTTGTGTCTTCTCCCGTCCCGCAAGAGAAATGTCCCGGACAAATCTGATTTAATGTTAACATGATCATTGTGGAGCTTGATGGATAATTGACAGTTCATAGGTCACCTGACCGAAAGTTAGATGCAAATCCATCATTGTCATCATCGCACAAGCTATTTCTCCTTTTGCGCACGCATCAATTATGTGATTGAGGTTATAGCAACGAGAGTAGGCTGTGAGTGGCTCAAATAACAATAATAAATAACATAAAATAAACAAAGTTAATGAATGAAACAAATGAATTTAACCAATGAATCACTTGGCCATTACATTGCTGTGGAGGAAGAGAATGCTGCTGACCGACTGAGGTCCCAATCCCTGCGTCTCTCTTCCAAGATGCTCCACAGACACTAAACGCAGTTTCTCCAAATATCTGACTTGCTTTGTCTTTGTTTTGTAAAGATCTTGTTTGAGGTTATTTTCCACGTCATTGATTTCCATCTGGGCGCTAGACTACATCCTGATTCCCCAGTGTTTTTTTTATCCGCCGGCTCCCGCCCACAGGAGAGTTAAAACCTGGGATATTTGCGTTGGGTCCTGCCCCAATCCCAATGCAGCCCTCTAACTGACACCTCTGTGAAACCATCACAGCTAATACAATCAACGGGCAATCAAGTTCACAAATCCACATTATTACATTTTTTTATCCAGCCAACAATCAAGAGAAATGATCCAAGATACCATAAAGATGTGGATTTGTTTCTTGGGATTATGTGAATCTTAGTCAAATATTTCTGTGGAATATGATTGAAACTAAACTCTGAGTTGGGCTGTAGAAAGGAAAGTTAAACGTTGTTCTTCGTATGCTAACTGAGTGAGTTTTCTTGTTTGAGTGGTCATCCTTACACTGTTGCAATCTGTGGACTTGTAGCATTAAACTGATACCAGGCTAGTGTTTGTAGTATGTAGTTACTTGGTGTTGAAATTGTTTGGGTGGAATGGAATTGGTTTTCACAGAAGTCAAGCTGAGCTTTTTTCCATTCATTTGGTGTGCTGCATGTGTGTATCATACCATGTTTTGTGAGATTAAAAATGCTCTGAACTCTTGCTTGGTTTAAAAATGCTCTGAACTCTTGCTTGGTTTAAAAATGCTCTGAACTCTTGCTTGGTTTAAAAATGCTCTGAACTCTTGTTTGGTTTAAAAATGCTCTGAACTCTTGCTTGGTTCGGTTGGTTCAGTCAGTTGTTCTGCCAGCGACTACATCAGTTCTTCAGATGTTTCTTTTTTCAATGGAATTGGTTTTCACAGAAGTCAAGCTGAGCTTTTTTCCATTAATTTGGTGTGCTGCATGTGTGTATCATGCCATGCTTTGTGAGATTAAAACTGCTCTGAATGATCTTTTGGATTATTTAAACTGTTATGCCTCCCGGCAATTTCACCCCCTCCCTGCTTCTTCTGTGGCTGAGTCTTCCTCTCCGTCTTGTCTGTGACATTCAGAGTAGATTTCATCTGTCCCTCAGCGTTGGTCGTCTCTGCCTCCCCCCAGTGAGGGAAATCGATGGAGTTAATTACGGTCCATTAACAGCGGCAGAGACTAGAAGCAGCTCACAGCCTCCAAAGATCAGATTCAGGCCAGGATAATGAGCTCAGCCTCGTGTTTCTTTGTGATCGCTGCTTTCCCCATCCATCAGCCGAGGAGATAGAGTTTCAGGACGTACAGTAGTCACGTCCTGCTGAGGGTGGGGGAGGGTTGGATGGTTTCATCACGGTTTCCCTTGATGGACGTCTTCTGTGACTTTGAGATGAAACATTCTCCACATGTTAATGTGACTGATATATTAACCTCGGCGAGCACTTTTTAGAGGCGTAGAGTGCAGCAGCAGGTTACAAATCAGAAAAGGGAGAAATTCACAGTCTTGCACTCTTGTAATTCAATGTTTTTATGTGTAAAAAGATACAAATCTGATCGTATTGGGTCTTAAAATTAGACATATACAACCTTAGATGAACAGCAACAAAAACCAGACAGATTGCTTCTCAGTTCCCTCTACAACCTTCTTGGATACAAACCCCAAAACATTGCCCATCCAACACAGTGCTTGACAATAGCTGGGAGGTGTTTCTGCTGAGATGCTGGCTTTGGCTTTTTCCAAACATGGACCTGAACATTAAGGCCATACAGTTTCTTGTTTTTACGTTTGATAAATTATATAGCGTTGAAGAACCTGCTCTGTATTTGCTTAATTTGAGCCTCTCGCTCCCGTCATGACTCATGCCACAGTGCTCCCTAAACGGTTTCTGTCCCGTTTTTAAAGGAGCATGAGGCTCCTTTTAAGAAATGAGACTCTCTAGCGCCACCCTTCGCCACGACGGCCGTCGGGGGTACTGCAGCCAACAGTGAAGCCGGCACGGGAGAACGGGGAGAACGTGCAGGCAGCGTCATGTGACGTCACATCCGCAGTACAGCGCGGGAAATTTGGGCCCAGAATTGCAGCACATTTTGCAGCACACAGCCTGTTCAAGGAAACGGAGAGATACACTAGAGGAAACATTCTTTTGGGTTTGGAACGCTTCATCTGACATTATTACTAGAAAACTTAAAAAGTATACGAATTTTTTTCATAAATCCTGCCTCAATCCTGCCTCATGCTCCTTTAAAGAAAAAGAATTTAGATATTTTCCTACGAACTTCTATTGGAACCAGCTGAAGTAAATCTGAAATTTGCCTCAAACCTGATGATCTGGACAAACTTCAGCTCTGTTTTGAAACAAACAAGTCTATGATACTGTATATGGGTGAATACATACATTCTGAATAGATTTAGAGCAAGGTGACACATCAATGAACACCCAGAATCAGCAGGTGGCAAAGTCGTAGTTTCTAACCAGTCCGATCCATTTTAGTTTCATCTGGGCTAGTTTTGTTGGTGGACTTGGCTTGGTCCAGTCCAATCTGCCTTGGCTTGGTTTTCTTATGGTTTATTTATTTCTGTCCCCGCCTGGTTTGGTCTAGTTGGTCCGATCTGATCCAGTCTTGTTCGGTCTGGTCTGGTCTCGTCGATTCAACCCTTGCTTGGTTCGGTTGGTTCAGTCAGTTGTTCTGCCAGCGACTACATCAGTTCTTCAGATGTTTCTTTTTTCAGTTTGTTTCCAATCAGCCGCCGTGAAACAGTCAGAATATTGAGAACCAGAATCGTTGCTCTTGCTCTCCATGAGTTCAGTGCCAGCCCATACTGACATGCCTCACTGCGTTTAACACTGCTGTTGCCATGACGACACAGCAACGTCTCTGAGCGGATTTGCAGCATGGATGTGAGTTTCTGCATTTCATTTGCAAACAGAAGAAATTCTTCAGAAATACTCAAACACACTTACTTTCATTCATGTTTTATTTAAGGGTTCATTCTTTGTTTTTTATGCAACTTGTTTACAGATCACAACCCATCAGAACTCACTGAAACTGTCTGAACAACCCAGTACAGTTCAGTTCTATGCAGTTCAACTCCACTCAGTTAATTTCAGTTTCATTGTGACTTTGTAGACAAAAATGTCCCATCATGCACTATAGAAGAATAAATTATTCTGTGATTACAACTAATGCAAATGTGGCTGTGTCCAAAACCACCCCCTAGTTACTATCCAGTCCTCTTGTTGCCATGTAGGGAGTCATAGAGTTAATCAGCTGCATGAACTTTTAGAGACTACTGCATTAACTTTGTTGTTACTGTTCAGTGTATCATCGCTGTTGAACAGATTAAACATAATAGATTTATGTATCTGTATACATAATTTTGGTATCTTCCCAAATAAAATAAAATTCACACTCATTTAACTACAATGAATTTTCACTCATGTTACAAAACATTGCCATCCAAAATGTGTGTGTATATATATGTATGTGTGTGTGTGTGTGTGTGTGTGTGTGTGTGTATGTGTACTGCACCAAGCTCTTTAATCTCTGTATATCCTTATGCACTTTTGAGTACGCAGTGTTTTAGATTTTAGCCTAGTTTCCTTATTTTTTAGTGTTTAGAGTTTTTAGTGTTTTAATTGTTTGTATTGCTTTCTTTGAGCCAGTGGCAACAAAATTTCGTTCCACTTGTACTTGGACTTTTGGAATGACAATAAAGTGAACCTTTATTTATATATATATATATACACACACACACACACACTCTGGGCCGCTGGGTTAGTGCAAACTGCTGATTGATTCCCTCAGCGCAATAGCATGACAATTACTGATGAAGTGCTCATAGTTAGCCATTGGCTGAGCCGTGTATCAATCAGTCATATAAGCATTAAATGTACTGCTTTAAAATATTTTTCTTGGCATGGTACAAATAAATTCACCCCCTAAACAGTTATTTGAACCAGGCTGTAAATATGTTTTCAGGACAGCACGTTGGACACTTTAACATGGCGGTCAGTGGTAATTCACCCACTTTTGCAGCCATGGGCAGTCGGGCAACTGCAACAAATCTTTGTTCTGCTGGGGGATCAACCTAGAAGTTAGATGGTTGGCGCCGGACAGCAATGAGGGAATGTGATGTAGCAAGCATGTAAACAAGCAAACAGTGAAAGTTGTGCAGTTTTTTCAGTGGAGTGTTTGAGGTTGGATACCTCACTCGTCTAGTGTGCATATCTTCAACGGTTGATGTGTGAGTGGCGAGTTCCCTGTCTGAGCTGCAGAAAACTGCTGTCATTTCTCAGCACACATCATGGTGAGGCACATGGAGGGCATGACAGAAATAATCGTTGACACAATACATGATAAAATAATTGGCATATTAGTTGACTATCAAAACAATAATTACTTGGAGCCTTGGTGTGGCGTTAATTATATTCCGACAGCTAGCTCCTCCAAATACAAGGAGCCTGCTGGATCTGGATTAATGAAAAGTTTCAGTTAAAATAAATGTAAAGTACAATTAAAGCTGCAAGCAGCGATTAATTCAAAATGGCAGACTTCCTGTTCGGTATCGGCCATGGCGCCAAGAGACTTTTGTTGGGACATGATACAGGTATGTACCGATTTTCGTGCATGTACGTCAAACCGTATTGTGGGGCTTGAGGCACAATGTTTTCTAGGGGGCGCTGTTGAGCCATTAGGCCACATCCATTAATGCAAACCATTAAATATCACATTTTTTGCCAGGCCTGGCTTGGGTGCAAAATTTGGTGACTTTTGGGGCACGTTTAGGGGGCAAAAAGGCCCTCATTTCGTCGGGGGAAAAAAAAGGAAAATTCCTACAGATACAATAGGGCCTTCGCACTGTAAGTGCTCGGGCCCTAATTAGCTTTCATTATAGGTTAGCAGGGGATAAGGTGAGCTTAAAATATCTACCTTTTGGTAACTGTGCTAAGGTGAGCTCAGTTACCATAAGGTGTTCCAAGCAGACTCCAGGCTTGCTCTCTCTGCCCATTCGCCCATGTTTGGATCAACTGGTGTAGGTGTTAGTTTCTTCAAGACGGCCCAACAGCTCCAAGTCTTCAACAACCTATGGTTGACACCACAGAAGGGTTTTGGACGAGGTCGCCATCCTCTTCAGGTTGCCGGCTGGCATGGCAGCAGGGACAGGCAGCAGGCGTTCAGTTCTGAGGAAGGTTGGGAGGAGAAGAGAGTGTTGGGGGCAGAGGTATGGATGGTAGGCTGGGGGAAAATAAATGGTTAAAGATAGAGGGAGTTGGAAGGATGGGAGTTGTAGGGAGGAAGTGCAGAGAAGTTTGATGGATAGATCTGAGGTGGAGGGGCGGGGTCAGGAGGGAAAAAGAGAAGACAAGATCACATGGACTCTTGTTAAAGCTACTGATTCATTAGTTCTTGCCATTGACATTGATTTAATCATTGATTCCATTTATGCCTCACTTTTTCTGCTGTTTCCTTCCACTTCTATCATCTTTCACCTGCTGCGAGCTTCGATTAGTGATCATATCCTGCAGCTCTCACTGATGTGTTCATCACCATCCATCTAAAACTCACCATTTTCTGAGAAGACTAAAGTGATCCAGGGAAGTTCATAGATGAATGGATAATCAGCCGAACAGTTTTCGATCATAATGACTATTCCAGGTGCTTGAGGTTAAGGATACTTCACGTCCTCTATAACACCACAGTCAGTATGAAAATGACCACCTTCTGAGGGCCTGGGGTGCATTCTACATTCAGACTGAATAACTTTTGGAGGAGAAGAGCTTCTCATCTTTTGAAACTGAGAAACTGTTCCCTTCAGAGTCACGACGACTCCTCAAAATTCATCCTTGAAGCTATACAGCCACATCTCCACTGAAAAGTCCCTGCAGAAACCACCTGTATGGCAAACCATCCTGGTAATAAATTGCTACTTTAAAGTAATACTCTGTTCTGTAATAAAAATGGTTGTAAAAACATGATTTAGAATGCCAAAAATGACTCTGCTTTTCAGAAGAAGTGGAAAAAGTAGTTATATTTGGTCTTGCCACATGCAAAAAAATTAAAAAAATTGTGTAATGGCTAGAGTGGGCTTAACACTCAATGTTGCATTAAAATTGTGTTTGAGTTAATACTCTTTACTGGTTGTCTTCCACCCCTCTCTCCCTCAAATTGATTTCAAGTAAAGGACACTAGAGCCAAAAAAAACAAGTTTTTGTAAGGTATGATAAAACCCTGTCCTTTGGTTTCCTCCTAAACTTTTGCACCTAAAACTGAACTGACGTCAACAAAAGCTTGATCAAATTGAGAATCTCTTTCTCTCTTTTCAAACGGCACTTTTTATACCAGTTTTGGTAGTCTCAGCAAAGGTTATTTCCTGGTCTTTTAATGAAGCTCAACAAGGGTCCTAAAATTTCAACACTTTTTGTGAACAGGTGCAGAAACATTGTTTAAAATGTCGAAAGCTATTTTTTCCTGAGGTGAAGGCCCACACTGCTCCCCAGAAAACATAATTTGCATAACTTCTGAAATTTAAAAACCTTTTTTTTTATATATAACTATAATATACCTAAACAATGACACATTCTTCAAGTATACTGACTTCTGCTGTTTAGTTTTCCCGGCCAATAAAATTGAGTTCTCAGCACTTGAGCACTGTTTTACCATGTGAACCAATCCAGACTTTTCAACTGTAAATGGGCGCTATATGTTAAGCTATGTGACACACCACTGGATCTTTAATGTCGTTCGACCAGGCCGTATTTTTGTGACATGGGATACAGCAGGAAAATGATACTGCTGGTGTTATCTGAGTGTTTTAATCCTGTGCAGCTCGAATTGAGTGCCACATACTTAAGGTTGGGAGGAATTAGTTGTGCTGCTGCCTTTTACTTTAAAGAATTGTATACAAACCTTTTTAACAAGCAGCTGTTCACACAACATTGGAAGTATCAAACATGAACCACTCCCAGGTTATTGAAGAGCCTGTTCATTGTTTGGGAAAATCTTTGGGGAAACTGTTCAATTTAAACAGTAGCCGCTGCAATGTGTGTGTGCTGCCAGCTGAATAGAACTAACACAGGGGGAGGAACTGTTAAAGAATGACGGAGGTTTGTGGAAGTGGTGCTGGCACCACCGAAATAGCTGTAGTAGTTTTGATATCATTTATTCTGATTTCAGGAAGTTGTCTGACTATTTTATTTGAAAGGAGGTAGCAAACTAAAACAAATGCAGCTTATGAGCTAAAAGAAATCCAGCCTGGCTAATATATCTTAGAAATATTTGGACAATGAGAGTTGAGTCTTGGAGGCTCGAGCAGGAATTATCATAAGTTATGAAACCAGTTTTTAAAAAGTGTATGTGGACATTGAATGGTTTTCTTTTCAATGTTCAGTGACCACAGTGCTGTTTTTGTTCCAACTGCTTGTTTTTTTATTTTTTATTAATGCAGCTTTTGTGAGTTTTAATTATTGAATGTGTTATTAATGTTGCATTAAATGACCCTGGTAGGTTGAAATAGCTGATTTACTAGACCAGGAATGTATGGCATTGTCAGCCTGATTTTTATTTTATATTTTGCTGTAAATGTGGGATTTTTGGATGGTGTCATTTTTGTTGGTCGTTGGTCTCAGTGGATGTTGTAGTGTTAACTATGTTCTCAAAATAAAAGCATACAAATAATGCCAGGACATAGGTTTTTGGATGTATCTTAAAGGCTTTTTCATGTTGTTTTCAGTGAGTGGGCTGAGGCTGAACCAGTTTCTGACTGGTAACTACAACCGCTGATGAAACATCCTGAAACTTAAAGCATTTTAAGATTTAACAAGAATCTTTTCCTGTTTCCTGTACTGTTTCACATCTTTTAGAGCGGTGAATGGTTGCTGAGCAGAGATTGCCTTTCTTCTATGTGACTCTTATTTAGTTTGCTTTCATGAATGTTTGATGCAGCATGTTCTGGCAGCAGGAAGATTGGATTTGACTAATGGAGGGCTTTCCTCTGGCTCAGTGGTGAGCTGCTGAAACTCTTGCATGCTCAAATATTCTCTTCAGCCTCTCTTAGGATGTTTCCTTCGGAGTTGAGTTGTGTATTCATGAGCAGACGAAGGAGTTGACTTTATACGTGCAAGTTAAAACTCCTTGTTGTGCAGTCCTGTTTCCCAGGCCTCATAATACCTCATGGTGTTTGTACCCTGTCTACGGACACTGAGCTAACTCGGCCAACAATAACTGTTTACAGTTCTCGAAGCCTTCTGCCACGCTTTTCTGTCCGAGCTGCTTTTTCCGAGCTCATTTGTCTCCTTTTGGACGCAGCTGCTCCATGCTGAGGCTGTTTATCTGAAGCAAGCACAGCTGGAGAGGCTCTCTTTAAACATTTAGTGGAGCCTCTCAGAATCTCATGATCCCAAAGCTTCAGATCATATCAGACCCTGGATGTCTGAACATGTTTTTATGACGGGACAGACCCACATCAGATTGAAGAGGCTACTAAGCTGACATGCAGAGGATTTGTTACGTGAAAACTGGAAGAAAGTGCAGCCAGTTTGAACATTTTCAAGAAACCCATCGTACTATCGACGTGAACCTAAAGACGAATGAGTTTACAAACATTTGAAGTTTGGTGTTCATAAGAAGAATTCGATGATGGAAAGATGCTCTCTGAAGATGTATGCTCTTGATCTGGCATTAGTCTGGAAAAGCATACAAAGTCATCTGAGTGTTTAGGCATCAATCTGTCCACAGTTAGACAAACTATCTAGAAATATAGACAGTTTAGTTCTGTTGCTACTGTCCAAGAGGACTCAGAATCCTCAATTATGTGAAGAAGAACTTAATAGTAGCAGCGAAAGGCCTAAAGATACTGAATAGGCCGGATGGAACACAGAGGAAAGCAAAGTTCAAAAGAGCACCCAATGCCAATGGGTAAATGTTTCATGGTGTGATGAAACAAAGTGAAAGCACTCTGTATGGCTGCTAATATCAAAATGTCATCCCAGTGGTGAAGCACACTGTATCATGATCTGGGCTTTCTTTGATGTGTCAGGACTTGAATAGGGAAAATTCAATCAAAATCCTTTTGGAGTGGCCCAGTCACAGCCCAGACCTCAAGAGAGCTGTTCAACACAGACATCCTACTAATTAAGCAGTTCTTGAAAGAGGAATTGTCAAGAGTTCCTCCTGAATATTGAGCAGTTCTGATCCAATGATACTGAAAGAAAGTCCTTCTGAGCTACATTCACAAATGATGCAACATTACTGTCCAAATGTTAACCTTGTCCAGAGGGGATATCTGGGGTGGACCATCACAGAGTGGAAAAAGTAACTGAAAAGTACCACATGGCTCTGTATGAGGACCTCTGCTTCTTTAATTCTGTACTCTCCTACCAGACACCATTTTGGGTTAATTAATACAAATGTCAGTTAATATACAGATGACACTCTGATTTGTGTTCCCAATCAGTATTTCAGATCGTACAAAGTACACTTAAAACTATACCATCTAAAAAAGAAGCCTCATGTTAACCTTGTCCAGAGATGGCATCTCTCGGTTCAGAATAGTCTGTGATGGACAATCATAGAGCTTGTTGAAGTCATTGATGCCAAAGGAGAAAACTAGCTCCTAACTCCAATGGTTCTACATTTTCAACTCAAGCAGTTGTCTGAACTCAGTCATGCAGAAAATATTGCAGTCGTTGTCATTTCTGCTTCAAGAAATAGTACCATGGTCTAGGCCCAGAGATGGCTCTGTGATGTAGATTGTAGGTTATTTTGTATCTTTCTCATGGTCTGATCTTGGGAAGACTGACAAATGAACTCTGGACCTTGTATTGAAGTTCTTTATGTCTTCCGTCATTTTCAGTCTTAATGGATTGTTTTGTTGCTTCTCGTTGGAGTTGACTTCAGTTAATAAATTAACGTCAAACCTAAAAGCTTTTCCATCAGAATTTCGGGATTTAGAGCAATACAAACCTTTTTGATTTGACGATCGGGCTTAATCTCGAATATAGAATTTTGGATATTGTAAGAAAAATGTGGGATTCACCAACACAACGTTCGAGTTAACATTTGAAACATTGGCTTGGTTGTCAAAACTTAAACCTGGGAAAGGTAAATGGAAGCATGGAGTGAGGGATGGATAGATAGAAGGAAATTATGAATTTGACTTGCAATAAAACATTATTTACCAGCATATTTGCTCTCATTACTGTTTTTAAGTGAAAGGCTTTTCTGTTTTAATGCACGTTAAAGAAACTAAAATACATTTATTCCTGTCCCTGTTTGGGCTGAAAACATGAACCCTCATGTTACATGACGTCCAACCACCTTCTCCGGGTTGAACTGTTGTAGCTGCAGAGGCATCGACACTGACAGTAAACTTGTGTACCTCTGGTAATTTTGTTTAAATTCTGAATCTTACATTTGACTGCGGAAGGATGCTGGTGTTGATAATGGCAGGAAATCACCCTTCTGATATGAATCTTTCCTTAACAATCTTCTCTCATTTGTCTTCATAACCATTAGAAATACTCAACAGGCTCAGTGTGATGGTCCTTTGTATGCCTCGCTGGTTTCCTGGAAACCCTCCAGTTTTTTCACTGATGGAACATTTCTGCTGGGCATTAAGTGAAAAGTTTTGTTACAAAATAAGTCTTTTGGACACAAATGAGCCAAGTGTGCCATTAATAAAATTCCTGAAAAAACAAAAGATGCTCCTTGATATTCTAGCAATGACTAAAATGCACTATTTCAAAATAAAAGTTGCCTAAAATTCATATGAAATTGCAGAAAAAAAGCCCTCTGAAAAGAATAAATGTACCATTACAAAATAAAGGTCCTGCAAAAAATAAATAATAAATAAAAAAGAAAGAAAGAAAATAATTACATTGCAAATTAAAAATCCTTTGAAAAGAATAAATGTGTTACAAAATATATGTAAGTGGTATTATGTGATATGTAGTATCTGGAAAAAGTGGCATTACAATAGAATTCTTTTGAGAAAACAAAAAAGTGGCAATACAAAATAGAACACCTCTCAAATACATGCGACAATATGAAATAAAGTTCCTCTGAAATAATTAGATGTTGCTTCAAAAAATAACTGGGAAATTATTAAATCAAGTTCTACAAAATAAAAGTCCTGACATGAATATGTATGACATTACAAAATAAAAGCCTAAAATAAATGTTTCCTTACAAAATAAAAGTCTAAAATAAATATTTTATTTAACTTTTTTCATAAAATGCATAGATCTGTATTTATATCACTTATATTTCTGGATTTATTTGTAGCGTCAGTCATTTATTTTTAAATGAATTGTGAATCTGATATGATCTCCTTCTTTGCGTCCTTCTTTCATTCCTGTCTTCATTATTTTTCCATGCTCATAGCACATTAAGCTTCTAAACCTCATGCCACAACTCAACTGATCTGAAATGTGTTTAATTAAATTTAATAAATAAAGTAAGATAAAAAATGAACTCTTAAAACTAGTGTGCTACTGCCCGAACCTTGAAGTACCCAAAACAAAGGAGAGTAGTTTCCATGGCAACAGCCACACGGACAGGATCTGTGGACACAACTAAAACATTTGACTTCAGCTCAGAGGTGGTTTTCTGTTGGTTTTTCTGAAACCAGAAGTGCATGTGAGTCAAACATGCAGCTGGACAGTGGCTCGTTCATCTGGTCAAGGTTGGACATGCAAGCATTGTGGCTGTGCATTTACATGCACACTTTTCCCCAGTCACTCCCTTTCGTTGTGCACTAATGTGATGAATACTGCTCCCTCGGAGACAGAAACCAGGCAGATGTGGCGGTGCAGATATGGAGCTTTATTAACACAGATACAGACAAATGACAAACAGGAGGGGTGGGGAGGAGGTTGGGTCAGTGCAGTGTAGACAATAAAACACAAACAGCCCTGATTGGACACTCAGTCTTACTCTCATTTCCTCACACAAAGCAGAGCTTTTTCTGTGCTACACTTTGATAAAGCTGATGAAAATCTTCCTCCTGACCACTCCAAACAATTCTTCTCAGACATAAACAACTTATTCTTATATTTAGAGTTTTATTGATTTATTTATGTCCCTTTTTTCTTAGACTTCTGCTCTGTCTGATGATGACAGGAATTCAGTTCCAGGGGAGAAGGAGAGAAAGATGACCCTTTTTGAAATGCTTTCTAATTTTAGTTGTTAACAGCTCTTGGTCTACTCAAAAACGTCTCAGATGTGACAGAGCTACACTCACTGAGTAGTTTGCCTCTAATCAACTGGCACACTGGAAACAAAAATAGACATCTAAAAAGCTCTACAACAGCATTGTTTCAGCCTGCGTCTCTGAAAGAGACATGAAGGCATTAGTAGTAAATGTTCAGACAGGTTTCCGTAAGTGGGGATCCAGGGGTAGGGTCTGCATGTAGGAGGTGAACCTTTTCCTGATCAGTCCTCCTGGTATTTTCAGACCCAGTAGGGTTCACCAGCCTAGGGACCAAGGGTAGGACTTGTTTGTTTCATTCGACTTGGAAGTTGGAACGGGTAAAGATGTCACAGCTGACTTGACTGTGTTCTAATTTCAAAATTGGAATTGATATGGATTCTTGTATGCCTTTAGAGCCAGTTAACTTTAACTAACTTAACTAACTTAACTAACCAGCTTAATGTTGCAAGTTCACTGGAGTCGGATAAGCTGAGCTAAGATTGTCTGTCATTACATCGTCACATGTAGGTGGGTATTGTGTAAAAGTTAGTTGGCAGGCAGATACTGTTTTCCATGTACCTCCAAAACTGAAAACGGGAACTTGAAATTACATTGCATCCCAGTTGACTGTGTTAAAATTCAAAGGTCATAAAAAAAATCACCCCTTGCAAGACTTTTCAAATGACAGACTGTTCATTGCCATCATTAACCATAGTTTGGAATACTAATCGCTGACTATGACCAACAATTATGCTCTACAACACTGCATATGGTATTTAGTATGCCCAACCAGCAACTCCTCCATTGATGAAACGCCAACAATACTATCTGCATGCCTGAGCTTATTGATGCAAATGGCAGCCATCCGTGATTCTGACATCTATGTGGCCTCCTAATTGAAACTTTCAACGAGGTACTTTAAAATATGAATTTCCAAGCACAAATGGAAACCGTTATTGTCTCAAAAGTGTATCATTGTGGGACAGTTCCTGGTAATGGAAACATGCCAATGGTCTTGGCCCCATAAAACTATCCCTGGACCCCTGCTAGTTGAAACCTGCCTTTTTATTAAAGGTACATGCCGTGCTTAAAGGGTGCATGCTCATGGAGATCTCCACCATTAACCTCGTATCACTCAGACATTTCTTATCTTTGGTCTAAAATTGGATGGTCGTCAAGCCGGTGGGAGTGGGGTGCTGACCCGTCACAGTGGTTCCTGGCTGAGTTGTTGGAGTGGGGTGAACACGTGGTCAAAAAATTGCACTTGTTTGGGTGGAAAAGCCTCACTCTGGTGAAGGTGTTTGTGGGGGTGGTGAGGGAAGGAGGGCAGTGAGGTGGTGATAGTGCAGGAGAGTGAAGTCCTGTTGTTATGGCAGCATGATGGGTGTGTCCGAGAAGACAGACACATAGGAGTCCACCTCCCCTGCCTTCTGCTGCGACTGCTGCTCTGCCCCCAGATGTAAACCTGGCCCCACGTGTCCCGACCCCGCCCTCAGCCTGCCATTCTGCTTCTCTCTGATTGGCTCCAGAAAAACCACATGCTTGTTGGTACTGACCTTGCGGCCGGGGCCCTCGGTGGTTGTTGGTGGTGTTGGGGTGAGAATGGAGGAGTGAACACTCTCTGCCCCAGCCTCATGAACATGACTAGGGGTGGCTGTCCCCAGGGACTGGCCCTTCAGGCAGGGGGGGCAGTGGCAGGGTGTCAGGTAGAGGTACATGAGGACTAGTACGAGGCTGACCACACAGCCCAGCAGGGTGGTGTAACCCGTGTTGAAGCTCTCATGGGCATCACTATCATAGTGCACCACCACAGTAACGTTGACCTCTCGAGTCTCGTTCCGCTGCTGGTCTTGAGCCATGCACCGGTAGATCCCGGAGTCCTGGTCCTGTGCCGCCATGATCTCCAGGCTGCCATTGGCAAACATCTTCAAGGACACATTATTCCCTGGCGGTACCACATAGTCCTCGTGAGGTGCCATCCAGAAGAAGGTGGTTCCCTGACCGCTCAGGGATGTGATGCAGTGGAGCAGCAGAGCTGCTCCAGCTTTTACTGAGACGCTGCTTTCCTGCTCCAGGGGCGCGTTATCCGCTGCCATTAAGTTGCATTTGTCAAAGTAACGCCTGTACAGGAAGAAGCGAATGCTGCCTCTCTGGATCCCGTAGATCAGACACACATGCTCATGTCTGAAGAGTCTGACGGAGGCGAATCCACGCCGCTCCCACGATCGGAACAGTATGTACATGGAGCACTCACACACTAGCGAGTTGTTGTGCAGAAAGAGCCCCTCCTGGATGGACAGGGGGAGGTTAGAGACGTCCTCCAGGGGCAGTTTGGGCAGGCGGTTGGAGGACAGGTCCAGCATGGTCAGGTGGGGGTGACTGTGCTTCTGGATGCTGAAGAAGGGGAAGTCGGTGAGTCGGTTGTGGCTGAAGTAGGCCTTCCGTAGGTTTCCTAGTCCAGCCAGGGCTTGGCTCTCCACATGGGTGATCTGGTTGTTGAAAAGCAGCAGCTCCTCCAGTCCGCTAAGCTCCTGGAAGTAGTGCTGCTCCAGGACCCGGAGCTGGTTGGACGATAGGTCCAGGTGTCGCAGCAGACTTCCTGAAGAGTTCCTGAATGCCCCCGGCAGGATCCCATTCACTCGATTGTGTGCTAAACGTAACGTCTCCAGCTGAGCAAGTCCCTCAAAGTCGCCTAGCTGTAGCCGCTCAATGTGGTTGTGGCTCAGGTCTAGCATGACAGTGTAGACTGGTAGTTGTCTGGGAACCCGGTCCAGATCCAGCGCTGTGCAGCTCAGAATGTCTGAGGCACAGAGGCAGTTGCCAGTATCAGCCTGGACTGGTCTGAGAAAAAACACCAGCACCATCACAAACCAGCATGATCGCAGGAAACCAGCGAGACCACCAACATCCACCATGACGCTGCTTCTGATCTCCAACGTATACCGCTTACTTTGGAAGATCAAGCTCTTTTCGTTACTCCTCAAGTCATCATGGCTCACCCATTTATCTCATTTTGATGCTTTTAAATTCCTGATAAACTTCCTCAAACGGCTGATTTTCATTTCCAAGTCTTTAATTTGCTTGTCTCCTTTAACACTCCTCTAACTCCAAGAGCTCATTTCATTAGTTGTGTGCGGGACGCATTCACAAACAACCGTCAGCGCAGCAGCGGTGGGACCTCAGCATCCATCATCGAACCACTTGAGGACAAAAACAAGACATGTTAGCATTAAAATTGTGATTGGTCAGGGTTGGGATTGGGGGAATACTCCTGGTATTTTCAGAGATGGAGAAGAAAAAGAAGAGAGAACTGTTGGAGATCCTCTCAGCTGTTGTTTCTCTGTCAATCCCGGAGCTGCCGTATCCTTTCTGTCTGTCAGATCCTGATTTTGGAAACTTTATTTCCTTGTTTTGAGATGGAGCCGTCAATTGCTCCCCGCCCTGAGTTGAGGATGGGCGTCCTGTCGGTGAAGGGACAGCAGTTACTCAGAGCTCCCACTCTTGTTTCTGTCTTTGCTTCTTTTTCTGTGTTTGGTAGCTGAGGGTTTCCACTCATTAAACATCCACTTTGCTGCGTACCCGGGCGTCTATCTGTTAATCCGTCCTGTAGATCGCAATTACTCTTCGTCCGGAGCAGAAAGACCCTTAATTCTGCCGCCGTCTGTTTCCAGCTCTTCTCTGAGCTGTGTCTGCCGCTTCTGGTGCTTTCCCAGCTCCACCTCTCCTCTTCCTTCTCCTCCTCCTCCTATTCAGCTTCACCCTCCTCCCCCAGACTTCCTCCTCCTCGCTTGTTTTCCCTGCTCCACTCACACTTCGTCCTCACCCTCTCAGACGGCGTATGTTTCCACAGAAGGAGCTCAGTGAAGCTAATATCTCAGGCATGTGATTGGCTGCAAACATGCAGAGTGTTGTTTTCCATCTCAGTTCTGATGTCCAGCACATTCAGCGTAAAATAAACAAGTTGGTGTTGAACTGATCTGTCAGCAGAAGTGCTGACTGATTTTCAGAAGTGCTTTCGTCTGTGCAGTCTCTCTGAGTCGTTACACAGTTCTGTAGCACAGCAAAAATACTTGAAGCAGCATATAAATAATCTTTTAAATCACTAAACCATGATGGAGATTATGTGTTCAGGGCTGCTGTAAAAGAAAAAGCATGTGAACCTGTGATCATCTCGTTGCAATACTATACGAATACAATGTTATTCAGTTCAAAATACACAAATCATTATCATTTCTGTCTTTATTGAAAGTACCCATAAATGTTCACAGTGCTATAAAAAAGATAAGAAAAAAGGCAAAGGAAAAGAGGAGGGAATTCTTTGATGAATCAGAAAATGCAGAAAAATCAGTTAAAGGAACATTTCAAAGGTAAACACTCGGTCTATTGTTAGAAGGTAAGAAGTCTAAACTTTTATTTAGGACCAAGACAACTTGTTCTGGAATATGTATTTTGGGCAAAATGGACATCGTTTATGTTAGCCCAGGGAGCAGTGGAGCAATGTCAACAGTGATTTAAGAACCTGACGAAAAATGTAATCTGTGGAAAGGGTCCTTACAAAGTTTGTGGGCCAATAATCTAGGGAGATGTGCGTTGCCTCTTTTTACATCCACTTTCATATCGAGGCACCTCTTTACTTCACCTCCTGGTTGCTTTGCTGGGCAGAAGACGAGGCATTGACTGCATTAGTCACCTCTTTTCAGGCCCTGCCGGTCCTGTCACACATCGCCAACAGAGCAGAGTATAACATTTTTATTTTGCTATATTTATTTTCTTTACTTGAAATAACTCTATCAGGTAGACATTTAGGTTGAGGATGTACCTTTTACACCTTCTTGCATTGTGATTGTGAAGGGGGTTAAGCTAATGAGCTGCTGGAGCGAGCTTCCCGTCATTGAGTGGTTCTTACATTCATGAACTTGCACAAGTTCCTTTGGTCAAATCCAGCTGCTACATGGCGTAAATTAATCTGAAATAGGTTTTTAGTAAAGAGGTGATTCATGTGCCAATCTAACAGATTAGAAGATTTAATGAGTGACGCCAGGTATTATTTGTCCGTTTATTATAACATGGATAGAGATCATAGCCCAGAAAACCAGATCATTCTTGGAAGTTGACATACTTTCTCTCCGTCAGCTGGCGGCTGATGGATGGAAGGCTGGAATCATGTGACTGTCCAGATCCAGCAGCTGATGATGGCGGTTCCTGATCTGACCAACTTACAGAATGTATTGCGTTTGTGTGAAGGTCTGAGGTTTCAGTCTGATCCTGGGCTAAATACCAGCTGCCTCACACCTCACACGTTGAAGTTGTTCTTCTTCTTTTTCATCTTCTTCTTCAGCAGCTACTTCTTCTGCTTCTTCTTTGGCGGCTGCTGCTTCTGTATCTTGTTTCGTTCAAAATATTTGTTCTACTTTTTTTGATAAAATTTTTTTCTTTCTTTCTTTCTTCGTGAACTTCATCTTCAGCAGCTTCTGCTTCTTCGTCTTCCTTAGCGAAGCAAGAATTAATATTGTAATTTTATTGGCTTTGTATTAACTGGACTAATTTGGATGAGTTGAAGTGTATAGGACTTGGTCGCCAAGTTGCATTCTGGGACGCGGCGGCCATGTTGGCAGCCTCGTGAGTGTAAACAAACAGCAGTGTAGTAGCAGTGTGGTAGCACCAAGTGAACAGACGGAACGCAAAAAAAAAAAGTTAAAATGCCGCAAAGGAATTGGGATTTACCGGGATACCTTAAACAAGGAAGCCAGGGACCGAAGAACGATGAAGAGGGAGAACTTCTGTACACAGTGCGCAGTGGTCCGAAGAGCAGCTAAGGTAGCTTCCAACATGGCGGCTCCGCCAAGTGATGACGTCAAGCCGACTAAGCCCTATTGTTGAGGTGCCTTGAGACAGCATTTATTGTGATTTTAGTGCAATATAAATAAAGCTGAAAGAGATCTGAATTGAAAGGAATTCTGCTTCAACAGCAGCGTTGTGTCAGTGTAATCCTCTGAATAATTTCTACTTGTCATTTTCATGTTTTCATGTTCCACATTTTCTTAACTATTCTCTCAACCTTTCTGTGACCTTTAAATAATCTAACACATACTTATGCGTTTTCATGTTTATGAAGGTACTCCTGGACTTTTCCAGCATTTCTGTTCACTGATAAGATCTGCACCGAGAGCTGAATACTGCAGTAATGAGTGGGGATGGTCAGGCATGGGTTGTAATACCTCTTAGAGGTGCACTTTTCTTACACCGTGTCCTAACTGCATACGCTGCGAGCGAGCGTCAGCGTCAAAATTAATTCCATTGCTTTATTTTCTATTGGACTGTCCTAACTGGCCGTTTTGAGCTGAACATTTGTCGGACACCCTGCTTCTATTTTCTTCCTGTCGCTCGCGTTGAAAGCCGGTTGAAAGCGCTGTAGGAAACAGTCATGATGAGGAACGGCTGATCCAGTTAGTTGAAATGAGAAGTTATCTCTATGATACCTCCTCATTTCACTACAAAAACCTCAATAAACTGGCAGCTGGTTGGAAGGAGATCGCCAGGGAAGTTGGGAGGGAGGGAGCTGGAAGTTTCTGGTAAAATAGGAGGAGGAGTAAAATAGCAGCCACTTTCCTTTTCCTCAACTCCTGCCATCTGTAAGAGGGTCCTGTTTGAAAAGAAAGACAAAGTCTACTGTAAATCGTCTTTTTGGGTGAAGTTTAGCATTTGATTGGTGGACGGCGAGCCTACTCTAGCCACACCCCTAGTTACATACACAGATGTCCACGGTTACAGTGTAGCGCTTCTGACATCGCTAGTAACCGACTTGCTGTTGGCTACATTGTATGTAATTTCCGGTAAAGAAACATCTAAATATCACAATATCAAGCATGTTTTCTGTTTAGAAAGTACAAACGTAGGAAGATAACAAGTCATCCAGTCTGATGTTGTCGAGTGCTGATAGGTACGTGACGTAACAGAAATGCATATTAATGGTTTCAGTGTGGACGGAGAGCGTTCGATGTCACGCAGTGCGACGAGATAATCGGACGCTCGCATGCAGTTAGGATACGGTGTTACACCAGAGGCTGTTGCATAAACATTCTGGTGACACGCTGCCCTCATTTGGTCAGAAATACTATTGCTACATAGAGTAGCTTTAAACTGATGTAAGGCTGAGTGTTTGTAGCATGCAGCAGTTGTCGTGAGTGGTGTTTTGTGTGTAAGTGTAGCTTAATTTATTTTATCTTATTTAATTTTACTTTTGTTTATCGTTGGTTTGCTTTTCTTACTTCTGCTTAGCTAAGTTTGTCACAGCCTAGTTTTTGCTTATGTTTTTTTTTTTTTTTAAGTTTGGCTTAGCTTATACTTGTTTATCACATCTTAGTTGGCTTTTTTCATTTAGCAAAGCTTAGTTTATTGTGGCGTAATTTATTGTAAACCTAGTTTAACATTCCTTATCTCTTCTTATTTCAGTTAAGCTTACTTTAGATCGCAGTTAATCTTAGCTTGTGTTCCATTTGCACATATCAGGTCAGTAATGGGGACTCATCTTGAGTTGTGAGGGTCAGCGTGAGACGCCGGCTCTGCTGAAGTGGTGCAGTGATGCTGAGTGGCTCAGATATGTCGTCCTCATGAGGAGAGCGGGACAAGATTGTGTGTGCGTGTGTTTCATGCTGATCTGATGGCACAGAGGATTACGATCAAACACACACATACACACCCTCCCGTGGGTGAAGCTGCAGGGTTCTTTGGTAAATAAAACCAGAGCAAAGACACAGAAGCTCGGAGTGTGAGTTCTCCCAGCACACATCCAGCAACATCCTCGTATTTCCAGATGTTTGTGAGGACATGGAGGTGAACAGCAGCTCCGCTGCAGACGGTCTACTACTTCCTTATAGTTTGTGGAAACAAATAGACTCAAATGGCATCTTACACATTCAGTAAACAACACTATCTTTAAATGAGATTATCTTTCTTCTGTGGTCCCTCTGAGCTGATAATCACCACTTGAGGCTCCCAGCTTCTCTGTTTGAGATTTGTTTCATCTCAAGGATACTTAGGTTCATTACACTCCAGAGGGAACACAAATCTATGCAGATTTACCTGAAGGTCTGACCTGCTGATTTCTTTTTAAGAGTTGCAATCAGTTGCACAGAGAAATATAATCACCAGTAAAGATGGCCGAGGCTGCTAGCTTCGTTTTAGGGATTCAAGTGTCTGGTGGATTTGATGTTTTAAGACTTTGACCAGGTGTGTTTGAACTAGTTATAATGGTTTGAATAGTTTTTATTTGCTTTTCAGTTTTTTGATTATTCTAGTTTAGCTTTAGTTACACAAGCGTATCAGTAGTTTCAGTTTTTAAAATCGGTTTTATTTTTGTTTTAGTCTTAGATTCAGTTTTTTAAGGTATTGATTTACAGATATTTGTGAAAATCATCTAGGGTGAAACAATCCCACTAACAAAGCTATGCAGTGCAAGGATCCTTGGAGTAATTAGAATTATAAAAATAAAATTAGTAATTAGGAAAATTAGAAAAATGAAGTGCCAAAATAAAAAAACAAGGTGCAAAATGAAAATGAAAACCGTTACATTTTACCTGCAATTTTATTTAATTTCAGTTATTTTTACATTTATAATTTTAGATAATTTTTTTTTTTTTAATGTTTAATTTTAGTTTTATACACATTTTAGTTTTTATTTTCATGTCAGTTAAGTGGATTATTAGTTGGTTAGTTTCAGTTTTAGTCTTAGTTTTCATTTACGGTACTATAATAACTGGAAAGAGAGATTTACTGGATCTTAGACAACATTACTCGTGCTAGAAGTTTTTACCGTCTCTCCTGGATGTCAAAACATGATGTGAGACTGTAACCATGGTGATTGTTAAGGCTGACAGACTTGACAGAGTTGGGACTTGAATGTTTCCATGATTCATAAATCAGTTTCAGACACGAGTAATGAAGAAATGTTTGGATCCATCACTTCCTGTCAGACTCCTTTCTCTAATTTAACAGAGTCACAGAAGGCTTTCAGACTCGCTCAATGCCAAAAGGGAGGGATCAACTTGGGGGGGAGGGGGGTCCTGTGGTGCAGATAAATATTAATAGGAAGTATGTTTACTGATTAGCACTCAGAGGGAGGCAGCAGCGCCTGTATAATCCCTGATAATCAGAAGCAGAGTGGCGCGTGAGTGCTCAGACAAAAGGTAGCAGGCTGGTTTGGAGATCAGAGGTGGAGACCCCCATCGTCAAAGATCGATGCAGAAAAGCTAGGACACATGCAGCATACCAATCACATGTGTCATAGAAATGGAAAGATGTAATGCATTACCAGACTCCACATACTGGGAGGGTGTGACGGTGGGCGAGGAAATGGCAACAGTTGCAATCTGTGGAAAGACCACTAGGTGCTGACTCCAAAAGAGAGTCAAACTCCGTTGACCACAATGTTGATGCTGCAGAATACACAAAGGCAATATATAAATATATATAAAAAAAAAACTAAGTAAAAAATGTTTTACATTGTTTACATTTAAATTCAGATGGTTTAAATAAATCAGTCAAAGGCAGCTGTAAACTAATGAGTTTTAAGCTTGATTTAAAGGAACTGAGGGTTTCAGCATTCCTGCAGTTTTCTGGAAGTTTGTTCCGGATCTATGGAGCATAGAAGCTGAATGCTGCTTCTCCACGTTTGGTTCTGGTTCTGGGCACACAGAGCAGACCTGAACCAGGAGACGTGAGAGGTCTGGATGGTTGACATGGCAACAACAAGTCTCTGATATATTTTGGTCCTAAACCATTCAGTGATTTATAAACTACCAGAAGTATTTTAAAGTTTATTCTCTGAGCTACAGGGAGCCAGAACTGGAGTGATGTGGTCCACTTTTAGTTCTGGTGAGAACCGGGGAAGCAGCATTTTGGATCAACTGAAGATAAACGCATGGATGAGAACACTGATGATAACGACAAGCTGTCATCACTTTAGCTTTTTAGCACTGAGAAGTTTTGGTGAACCTGAACTCTGGTGTAAATAAATACCTAACATTTGCAGTCAGTCTTATTTAAAGGGGACCTATTGTGGCATCTAATACCTATTTTAAACAGGCCTTGAATGTCTTAAAAACAAGCTTTTGATTTTTTTTTTGCTAAATAAATGAGAAATTCAGCTTCTGAGCCATGTCTGTATCATCCTATTCTCTAACCTCATTATCTATGCGGGATTCTGAGTGGGCGGGGCTATGATAATGAGGCACTGTGCTGATTGGCTGCCTGAATTACGCATAGCAGGGGAGGGCACAAAGACAGAATACAGACATTTGTGTTGGTTTTTACAACCAACAACAGAGCAATTTGCATGTCTAGCTCGAACAGATGCCATCACGATACACCGCTACGAAAAAATGGCGGAAGCCCCCGCCGGCAGAGTTGTTGTTCCGGCCAGAGTTAGTTGTGGCCGTGGTTTCACGCATCGGAGGCCAACCTCTGTAAATCGCTCCCATCGTTACGTAACGACGGGAGCAGAATCTGAACGGCTCGTAGATCCACATCACACTGGACGGCTCATCCGGGCGGCTGTACAGACACTGCAGAATTTAGTTGCTTTCCTCCTTTTCTGAGTTGGCAGGCTGAGGGGAGACCACTTTATATATGTTAAAGTAAGAAAAAACGTGTTTTTCATAATAGGTCCCCTTAAAAGTTTAATATGACTTGTTTTGCTGTTAACAGAACACTGTGCCCGGCTCTGGGCTGGGCTGGAAGGTGCAGGCGTGGGGGGCGCTGACTGCTTGACCGTTGGCTGATGGGCAGCACCAGCAGCTGGCTGACACCTGGCAGCTGCTGTGCAGCCTCCCAGTGCCAGCTCAGCTGATTGGCATCCTTTTGTCTGCAGCCTTTGGCCAGCTGCTCTGGGACGCCTCTGTCTCTGAACAGCAGATGACCTGCGATCTGGGAGTCCAGCAGCAGCTGTGATCTGTAGCAGAGCTGTGATTTAAACCTGATCAATACAGGCTCAGACTGAGCTCTGTGATGAACGATTATACAGCGCCGTGATGTGGAGCTCTGCTGCTGAGTCATGCCAGCCGGTCCACGGAGAACACAGAGGTTTCAGGTCTGGTGAGAGGTGGAGGGAATCCATTAAGAATGTGATTTGGATCAATAACAAGAATTTATCTCTAAGTAGAGTCCGTGGTACCCTGAATTGGTGGCTAAATTAGATATGAGATTTTTTTTTCTTCCTCTTTTTATTAGTATTACAACAGAAGTTTTCTCTAGGTGCTTTCAGAGACCCAGAACACGACCCCCGAGCAATTAAATGTTACAATTTTGAATGAGTTCAGAACCTAAAGACTGTTAAAATATCAAAAGCAACGACATCAGGGGGCCCTGTGATCATGCAAGATTATATTCCATGAATTTGAACATTCGAAAATTCACCCAATTTTCAAGAAAAAAAACTTCATGAACTTCACAAATTTGCAAAAATTCACTCCCTAACCCTAAGTAAAAAAAGAGACAGCTGGCAACAAACATGCAAATATTTAAGGCAAAACATTTAATTTCTGGGTTTATAATTTTTTGTTAATTTTAAAGAAAAAAAACTCAATTTCTAACTTGATACACACATTTCTCTAGTAAATCCTTTTCTATCAACCCAGACGGTGCAGATCTGAGTCATTATTGAAGTCCTTATTTGTGCCTTGAATGTAACTTTTCCCCAAAGTGGCTGCAGAGGTTCTGCGCATCCTTACAGTCTGGATGTGGAAACAAACATGGTCCAAACTGGTGTTCCATACACATCTCTGTTTACCATCTCTCTGGTTTCTGTTCTCCTCACAGCGGTTTACAGGGTTGCATTGTTTTCTTCTTCTATACTGAAGCATTCCTTGTATCTTCCCAGGATGTCCCGGGCCGCCTCCGTCCTCCTCTCTGATCCGTGCTTCCAGCTTCACTCCATCCAGCACCTGCTAGGGGAGGCGGGGGACTCCTCCGTCCCAGCTGTTGCTGCCGCTGCTGCTGCTGCTGCCGCTGCCGCCCGTCCAGCCGTGGGGTCCTTGGCGTCCACCGTGGCCCCTGCAGCCGCCGGGGGCCCAGGGGCCTCAGAGCGCAGACACTTCTCCCTGCATGCATGTGAGTTTAACCTTCACACCTGCTTGAGGTTGGTGGACAGTTGGAGAAAGGTCGGTCCGAGTTACAAAACTGAATCTTCAAAAACTCATCAGACAGCTGAAGGTGCATTGTGGTTCATGTGGGACTCAGTTATGGGGCTTTTCCACTAGTACCTACTCAGCCCGACTCGCCTCGGATTTGCGCCTTTCCACTAAGGTGGAGGAGTGCCGAGTAGATACTTTTTCTGTAACTACTCTGCCGAGGTTCTAAGCGGCTGAATCTGACATCATCACACTACAGGCCACCGATTGGTCGGGGGGTTGGAGTCAGACGTCTGAGTCAGGATGTGGAAATCAGTGAAAGAGAGACTGACGGATTCTTGTTCATTTTATTCAACAGGCAACGGCAGCACAAAATTCTGTTTCATGATCCAACTCTTTGTTGTTCATAAACCTGGTGCTGAGGAGAGAATTAAAAAGGGATCTAGACGGGAGATAAGGAACGACCAGATCTACCAGGAGCTCTGTCTCTTCATAGCTGCTCACGGCTCCAGCTGACTTTTCAGCAGCGCAGAGACAAACTAACAAAAAAAAAAAGATAGCCGCTTGAAGTTTCTCTCACTCGCATTTTTTAACTTGATATTGAACACAAGCCACAGATCCAGCAGCACATCTATCATCTCCTCCAGGTTCTACATCTTTAGTGTTGTTATCTTCTTCGTTTAGATCACACAATCCAATACGTCAGAGCAGCTTCACTCCAACCTCCTACTTCTGCTCCAGGTGCTGAATTGTTATGGAAAAGAAACTCGCCGAGTTGAGTCGAGCCGAGTAGGTACTAGTGGAAAAGCGCGATTGGTTAAACTGTTATAACATTAAAATAAGCAGTGTTTACTTTAATAATGCTAGTAGCATATGCTGCTCCCCGGTGAGGTTTTTCTGACTTTTGGATTTTGGAAGTTGGAATTCCGACTTTAGGTGACGTCCCGGTTGAAACGTCTGGTAACCTTGTTGCACACCAGGTGGGTGGATGAGGTTGGATTTGATCAGGCAGACAGAGGCAGAGGACAGACACGGTTTCAGGTCAGTCTGTCCTGTCTGAGGGAGAGTGTGTTCTCTGGAGATGAGCCGGGTATGGTCTTAATTAGATTTCTGCTGCGGAGGGGCCTGTCACGTGCACACGGTGAGTGCATATCAGTGAACAGAGAAGCTGTTGCTTATGGGAGAAGTTCAGTGGTGTTTCCATGTTTGATGCGAGGAGTGTTCTGATGCTATCGAGCTTGGGGACGTGACATCACACATGAACTGAAGGTCTTCAAGTGTTGCTCATTGTGATGTTCATTCACGGCAGAAAGGGTTAGAAATATCAGTGGCTGACAGTCCAGGATCTGTGTAGAAATAAGAAATGCTAGTACTGCTAAAAATACAGTAGTTTGATGTCTGGTGTCTTATGCTAAATACTGTCTCGTTAAATGTTAAAATGGTGGTACTTGAAGGCAAAAACGCCAGCCTTCAGTTCTGTAGTACAAGTGCATTAAATGCTCGGTAAGGTCATATCAATTTCTAAAATACTCCTGGGCTAAATGTCAAAACGCTCTCATTAGGTGCTAAAACTGCTTAGAGCTTAAACACCAGCTCATTCACTGCTAAAATCCTAGCACATGAAATGCTAAGACACTAGCATTACACGCAGAAAGAAGACCTTTATTTTTGTTTAAACGACAGTGTTTGGATCAAGATTAAAATTAAGGCGCTTATCATTTTTCATGTGTCCGACCATTAGAGAAATGAAACTGAGCTTTTGAAGAAATCTACAACTGTTCAGTTGTGTAAACGCTGACATACAAGATATATAAAAATATCATGGAACATCAGGTTAATCAAGGCCCCAAAGTCAAGGATCCATTCTTGTTTTGGGATCTTCTAATGATCATGGCTTCCAATAATGTTAATGTTTTCAGTATCGCAGCTGTGTTCAGCGAGGACCAGCTTCCAGAGATGCCGGTTTGAGAGTCAAACAAAATAGTTTGAGCTGCCACTCGTTGGTGAGACGATTGATAATCCTATAGATGTATTTGGTTTTTTTCATGCCAGTATGGAATCAGGACGATTTCTCTCAGAAACGGAAAGTAAAGGTCAAACAAAGAAGACTGAATGTTTGATTCGTGTGACTGAGTGTGGAGTTGAAGTGATAAATTCAGACTCGCTGCTCATTTATCACCAACCTGCTTTCAGTGAATTCATCATGACTACGTGTAGTTCCTCTCCACAGCTCAACTCTGATTAAAGATAACCTCCCTCCACTTGTCCAGCCTCCCACGGACACTCGGAGGTGATGCCGTCTCGCTTCCAAGTCATGTGACCTGCAGCATTGTTGTTGCTCTGTCCCTCTGTTGATTGAACTGAATTTCGAGCTATCACTTCGGAGGGGGGACTGCCCAGCTGGTGTGGCAACTTGCTCGTTGCCATGAGAACACAAGTAGTTTCCATGACCACCCTGCATGGCATCATGTGGAGAATTAGTTTCTGTCTTGCAGTAGTGTTAAAGGCAGGGGTGCACCTCGAGGGTCAGTGTCCTGCATGTTTTAGATGTTTTCCTGCTTCAACACACCTTGTTAAACATGGCTGTGTTATTAACAGACTTTTCCAGACCTTGATGACATGCTGATGATGACCCTTAATTACAACCGGAAACAGGAAAACATCTAAAAGATGTACGGGGCACCGGCCCTCGACGACCAACTATGTGCACCCCTAGTTACAGGTCTGAGAGATTTGTTCTCGGCAACACTTTGACTGCTGCACTTTTGAAAGCTCCCATTTGATCTAATGAGCCCAAACTGGAGCTGTTTGGCCATAGATGCAGATTTTGTTTTGTGAAGGAAGGCAGAGCCCTTTAACCCACTAAACATAGTTTTGAAAGTGAGACGGGGTGGTGGGAGCATCATGATATGTGGATATTCTGCTGCTACAGGCAGTGGGAAGAATGTTCAGGTCATAGGATCATGAAAGAAGAGGATTATGAAGGGAACCAGAATAAGGATCCCAGAGTGGCTATCTGAGCCTGAGTCCTGTTGAAAATCTGTGGAGGAGGCTCAAGGTTGATGTCCATGCTCAGAAACCAGCTACAACTATTATCCAAGGAAAGATGAACCAAGATCCCTCCATAGACATGAGACAACTTAGCCAGAAGCTAGAATAAGAGACAGTTGTCAGATGGTAATCACAGAAGTGACACTATTGATTATTAATTGCCAGAAGATGCGTTAAATTGGCCAAAATTAAACACATCAGTATTTAATATCATAATATAACTTAATGGAGATTTGTTTTTGTTCTTGTGGGTCTAAAGTTACTATATTTCAATAGAAGTTTTGCATCATTCCATAAAGGGAGTAATAATTTTGGCATTGACGGTATATTAGCTTGGCTGATATCAAATTAAAGCAAACTTCTTATAGTTGGACGGACACACCCTAACCCTAGATATTGTGTTGAGTAGTTGATCTAATCTGCCCCATAGTACCACCCAACCCCTCGAACAATATTCCTCCGTTTAAAAGAAAATCCTAAAGGAAATCTTGCCACATACTGGTTTATTCTCTTGGGACCAGCTGATGGAAACACTTTATGAATTAAAGCACCGTAAAGAGCTCACACTCCTTCATATTTTGCTGGGTTGTTGGATTACTCACACTTGGACTGCACCCGTTCTACAAAGCCCTCCGTTATCGCTGCAAGCCACTCGAGCAGCTCATTAATGCCCCGCTGCTGTTCTGCAATAATAACACTTTCATGTTTTCAATTTCACTTTCAGGAATTGAATGTAATGAGGATGATCTCTGAGTGTCTGTCTGAGCGCTCAGAGGGTAAATCGAGTTGTTTCAGTGCTTCAATAAACTGAAACCTCATTTTCTGTCAGAGCTAGAGTCACACCTCATCTGGAGGGTTGTGGCCTTGGTAATAAAATATCCAGGACACATCCAAAGCAGATAAGTACTTACGCCTCACACATGTTCAGACATTAAATGTGTCATTTTACAGGTGCTCAGACTAACTGAGGATTTGATACATTTCCATTACAGATTTTTCTTGAGATATTTAGGTTTCACACAGTTTTTTACGGATTTCATGGTTGTGTAACTTATCAAAATTTAAAATAAATAGGAAGCCCCAGAATGGATTTCTGGGGAAGTCCTGACTTAAAATTATATATTCTATCTTTCAATTGTTTTCATACAAGGGATTCAAATATCTTTGCCAGAATGTACAATTTGGACTTTGGACTGTTGTTATTTAAGTCTGTGGAATTCCTGTGGGGTTATCACCTGCACGAGGGACCACAGGGGTTGGGGGTCATGATTGTTTGGCATGCTCACCCTCAGCTTATGAAACTGCCTCTTTAGTTGTATTTACCCTACCTCTTTTTACAAATTTGTAAGGACCATATGCTTATTTTGCTGTGCTCGATAAACCATTAATTTCTCCCCTGCCTGTATCAAAGAAACAGCAGAAACCTAGAGGGTTAAGCACTGGTTTCTGGTAAACTTTTTCTGTCCATAATTGTCTCCTTTCTTTTATCACGTTTCCCGCTGCAGATGCTTTCAGTGTAGCCCTGCTAAAAGTCTGCTTTTATCCATCTGCACTGCCCATCCGTTCATCCAAGTAGAGATCTTACTCCCCACCAATGTGTGGCATCAGTCAAACGAGCCCATATTACATAACCAGCTGGGCGGTAAACACTCCTCCCCATGGAAACAGGATCAGACGTATTGGTTGAGGGAGGAGGAGAGGGAGGGTTACTGGTGAAGTAAATGGAAAGACATATCGAAAACCATGCAGTGGTTTTCGATTTTCAGAGTTTATCTAAGGGGCATCCTCTGTTTTTCCCTTTTGAAGCAAAACCAGAAGTACACCAAAGTGCAGTTCCTCTAAGAACCACTAAGGATGGCTCCAAAAGTGAGTCTCCTCAACTCCATGTTAAAATGTCCAACTTTACAGGAGAAATTAAGGTGCAGACTGGAACAAAAAAAATGCCTTCGGTCTCCATAGCTAGATTTTGCGTTAATGACAAATTTACGTTTGGTGAATATTTGTGTACTTCATCAGGTTAAATTATATCAAGCAATGAATGTATGCACATTTAAAGACTTTGTTTTTTAAGTGACAATCTGTGGTGCTAGTTATCCCTTTGGTTACTCAACGAAGAAGCCAATGTTTTTGCTGTCTTACTGTTGTTCTGGGGTGCAATGAAGTACCTACCCAAATGAATGGACCTAGCTTGGTTCTTGGTAAGAGAGAAGTGCCAATGATAAAGGTCTGATAAAACTAACCCACTTACAGAAACTTGCTTATGTGGAATATAAATGTAGTCTTTCAAATGTCAGTCCAGTCGGTGGATTATTGGTATGCCCTTGAAAGAAGTCCCTAAGCTACAACATGAAGCAAAACCAAACCTGATTTCTTCCATCTGTCAGGCTTTTGTTTGGAGGAACAGCCCTACCACTGCGTTTTCAGCAGAAACTAAAGACATTTGGGCTATGACCATGGGAATTGTCACTGTGCTGCTGGTGGCACAAACGATAAATTCAAAACCATTGATCATTTCTGGCAGAACAGACAGACTTATTACAGAGGTGTTAGCACTGAAAATGAAATGCAAATCTTTGCTGTGTAAAGAGGCCGACAGACGAGATGAATCATGTGTTCGAGAGTCGAGTGCTCCACTGGGCTGAAATCCAGAGTCTATGACAGAGTAAATATCATTGAAAGTGTTGTGGTTGATTTAAGACTCGTGTTTCTGTGTGGCTGGTGAAACAGAGATCCGGCCTTTGGCCCACACAGGTCTGTTGGTGAGAGGTGAAAGAATTAACAGTTTAATATTGATCTGGTTCATTACTAAAGGTGATTGGGCAACACATATATTTTTCTAAAGCTCAGTATTACTTTGTTAAAATAAAAATCTGTCAGGTAATCAGATGTGAACCTCGAGACTTTTAAGTATACTATTAAGGTTCAGTTTATTTTTTCATCTTTGTAGCAGGGCTAGTGCTACGGGGGCCAACCGACAGGACAGAGGACACAGGTTTTCAGTGCAGGAACTCTTTATTTTCTCCAGACACACCCAAGACACGTGCGCAGCAGAACCTTCTTCCAGCAGCAGCAGCCCCTCTCTGGAGTGCAGCTGCTCCTTATGAAGGGAGGCAGGGTGGAGAGGTTGATTGGATACACCTGTACCTCTCCTGAGTGGCTGCTCCTCCACCCTGCCACAATCTTCATAACCAATAACTAATACAGGAACTGTAATAAATGCTCTTCGAATACAAAGCTGTTAGAAAGAATTTGAGGTTTGTTCGGGCTCTAGTCTGTGCTTTCTTTTCTTTGATGGAGGCACTCAGATGTTCCCACTTCTTCCATTGTGACCATAAAATGTCCTTCCATCAGCTGGAGGTTAATGCTGCACTCAGGCTGGACATCTATAAGGTTCAGTAGATCTGTAGGTGGGGTGGGGGACTACCCTTAGAACAAATATTGCATCTTTAAAGACAATTACTTACTTCCTAGCAATGCACTCTCACATTAGATCATATATGTTAGCCCATCTCCTAATGTAAAGAAAGTCTCCAGTTAACTTCTAATATTAAACAGGATTTCAAGTGCCTTGAAAAGAGTCATTGTGTAGCGGTTTATAGTTGTGGGCAGGAAGGATCTCCTGTAGCGGTCTGTGTTGCAGCGGATCTGAAGAACCTCTGACTGAAGACACTATGTTGCTGAATCACTGTGTTGTGAAGGGCTTGTCCATGATCTTCCATTTACGAAGGATTCTCCTCCGCACAATCAGCTGCAGAGGCTCCAGAACAAAGCCAAAATTCTTTATCAGTTTGTTTAGTTTCTTTTAGTCACTGTTTCTGATGCTGCTCCCCAACAGATGATTGCAGATGTGATTTCACTCTCAACAACAGACTTATAGAAGATATACAACATATTGCGACAAATGCTGAAAGACCTGAGCTTCCTCAAGAGTTAACTTCTGCTCTGATCCTTCTCATTAACAGTATCAGTGTTGTATCTCCAGTCCAGTCTGTTGTCCAGTTACACACTCCTCCTCCACTTCGTCTCCCATGATGGAAACAATATTTGACTTATTCCCAGCTCTCCCCAAATCCCCAATCATCTCCTTTGCCTTGTTGACATTCGAGATGAGATGAGTGTTCCCATACTATGCCACAAAACGGTCCACCAGTTCTCTGTACTCAGTCTCTTGTACATCACTGATACACCCCACAACTGCAGAAAAATCTGAGTTTCTATAGATGACAGGACTCTGACTCGTACTGGAAGTCTGAGTTGTACAGCATGAAGAGGAGTGGTGAGAGTAAAGTTCCCTGTGGTGCTCCTGTGCTTCTGACCACCTGTTCAGACACACAACCATTCAGTCTCACCAACTTGGTCTATTTGTCAGGTAGTCAGTAATCCAGGTGATTGTGGAGACGTTCACATGTGTCTTCTGGAGTTTCTTACTTAGTGATGCAGGCTGGATGGAGTTAAATGTACTGGAGAAATCAAAGAACGTGGTCCTCACTGTGCTGCCTGCTTTGTCCAGATGACTGTGAGTTTGTTGAAGTACTGGTACGTGTATGATGACATCTTCAACTCCAGTTTCACATTGATAAAGCTACTCATATTAAAGTTGGCTAACTCCAATAAACAAGTTAAACAAGTTAAAGCTAACCAAATTTACTTGGCTCTGGTAAACTTGTATTCTTAAGTTAAAGTTAGATAACTTTAACCTGTACAGTTAAACAGATTAAACTTAGTTAACTAGTTTCAGTAAACTTGTAATGTTAAGCTAATTACAGCTAGCTAAATATAGCTTGCTTGAGTAAATTTGTAATGTTAATGAAGTCAAAATTAGCCAAAGTTAGCTGGCCCCAGTAAATCTGTATTGAAAAACAATTTAGGTTTGGTCAAAGTTAGCTGGCTCTTTTTATCATCTCATGTCAAGCAAGTTAAGTTAGCTGTATTGAGTAAATCTGTAATGATAATCAAGCTAGCTGAAGTTTGGCAGCTCCGGTGAACTTGTAATGTAATACAGGTTAAAGGGACAGCAGCGCTTCCAGAGTGGACGGTCGATAACAAAATGTCCTCTGAACATCCTTCCACCCGCTGATCTGAGAGCAGCATGAGGGGGTTTCTGCACTCGGTCGTGTGCATGAAAGCAACCGCACTTCTGTTCTGTTTGTTTACTGGTTGATAAAAAGTCGATGCTAAAGATTAATGTTCCAGCTCATTTCCGTCTCTGTGGTTTTTATTTGGAGCTTTTTCTGTAACAGGATCTGGGAGTCACAAGTCAAAGTTTCCCTGAATCTGACCTTAGTCTTTAAAGGAGTAAACATACATACTTTTTCCTCCTGAAGTAAATTTGAATCTTTTTGGTCTTGGTCATAATCGATACTTTTTTTTTTAAATTGGATATTTTCATAAAATCCTGCACCACAGCCCAGAATTCCTCCTCCCATCCATCATTTATACACCCAACCTTTGCAGAGTCATCAAAGAATGTCTGCAGGTGGGACCCAGAGTCGTGCTGGAAATCAGAGGTGTATGAAGTGAACAAGAGAAGTGAAAGCACAGTCCCCTGCAGCGCTCACCACATGAGACAGGCCAACTGTAATCAGACTGTAATCAGCAATCTGAGGAGATGGTGAACATGTCCACTCTCATCACTCACACTTTCACACCAAACAGGGGAAGTTGGATGCTGTTGAATGAACTGGAAAATATAAAAAAAAAGAAAGAAAAAAAAAAGAAAAGCAGCAGCTGTTTGACCACTTCATCCACACCCAGGCTTGGCTGGAATGCAAACTGCAGAGGGTCATGTGATATTTTCTGCTGTAGTCTGAGCAGGGCCAAGACCTGCCTCTTTAGCAGCTTCATCACAAGGGATGTGAAGCCGACATGTCACTTGTCACCAAGGCTGGAAAGAGTCAAGTCTTGTAACAGCTTTGTATTACAGTAGCCTGTAGACGATCAAGTTACATGAATATCAGATGAACAGCCTAAGATTTGTTTGTTTTCCTGCCCTTTTCATGAAATTGTAACTGTTAGAAACATTCAGGGCAAAGAAATGTTGCTGTGAAGTCTTTTGATTTCGTAAAATATGTGTAACCATAGCGTGCAACAATTTTTACTTCTAACTTGCATGTAAATATTCTTTCCCCTCCTACTGGCCACTTGGGGCCCGATTTACTAAAGGTTTGCGTGTGTTAAAACCTGTGCAAACTTGACAGCACCCGCAAACCAAAGTGCCAGCTGATCTACTAACAGCGTGCAAAGACGACTGCGTCTCTCAAATGCGCAAAATTGCACACGCAATCCATTTAGTACTTTTGCCCTGATGAATAATCAATATGGGGCGTACCCGGCAGAAATCCTAAATACTGGGAGGGGAAGATGCAAATTGCTCCATTTACCACGCGCAATGACATTTACCAAGCCTGAAAGTAATTGCGCGTATTGTGATTGCGTCTGTATTTAATACGTTCGAAAGGAAGGTGCTAATCTGCTGCTGCCGTTATTGTGGCAAGGAGGCGACATCCAAAATCAAAGAATACGCAGAGAGAGAGTCTTTATTCTGCTGCATGCTATTTTAAAAATGGTTGCACAAGTTTTATTAAAGGCCACTTTTTCTTTAGTTCTCCGCCTTATATCTTGCCACCTTCTTTTAATGTGCCCCCCTCCACTCGCCCACAAGCAGGCCAAGCCTTTGTGCCAAAACTTTGTATTTTATTGATTATTTATCTTATTGAACGTGAAATCATCCTTCGTAAATTACATTTAATTAAAACCCGTGCTTATTAATCACAAAACACAGGTTAAACATCATGACCAAATCCGCTCCGACCCGCTGTGTCAGGATCAGCGCAGAGACTGCAGCTTCACCTGAATTATGGTTCTGCGTTAAATCGACGGCGTAGCCGACGCGTAGGGTCGCGGTGGGGTGTGCGTCGCCGCGTACCCTACGCCGTCGGTTCTGCGTTGGTGTGACGCGGAACCATAAATCAGCCTTTAGTGTGCGCTCTGTGCACTGTTCTGAACACTTCTCTTCTTTCGGCCATATGATGGTCCCATCTGTCACACATTTACTGTCAGTGTTTGCTATATAATATATAATATTTGCAATATACTGTGGACATCTGAATAAAAACTTAACTCATAAATAGATGAATCAAAGCGCTCTCCAGCTCTGTGTATTGTCTTTTTCTCCTCAGATCATGCCGAGCACCGCCGGGTCACGCAAACCCGACCAATTAAATATTAAAATCAAATTCAGTCCTGTGGCCCGTTTTTCTATTTCGTATTTTTGATCTGTGCCTAAAATTGAAATATGAAAAACCAGATGTTTTTCCGTTTTTTGTGTTACCAACTGCATTTATTCTATCGCAGGTTTTCTCTGATATTGCGTTTCTTTTGGTAATGTTTAAATTTATTTGCTGTAGTTCATGAATGTGTTTATTTGCCTCTTCCACTAATATCTCTAACTCCAACTCGTCAAATTTCATTTTGCGCTTGTGACTTGTGACTGTGCTTTCCAGACTCTCCATGGCGCAACGTTTGTGCTCGCAAACCTTAAGACACGCAACACCTCATTTAAATACTGCTGTTTGCACCTGTTATCAATTGCGCAAGCAATCTTAGTTGATCACCCGCAAACCACACAAAAACAGCACGCGCAAACTTTTTCAGTGCACACGCAATTTAGTACTCTTTATTTAGGATCTTAGTAAATCGGGCCCTTGGTGTGGAATTTGGTACATTTTTCTCACATTCTATTGGAGGGTTAAAAAGAAATTGGGAAAAAAAACAAATTATAATGTTCTCATAATACAAGGAAAAATATATAACCTTTTATTACAGCTTCATTTACAGGTGTTTTCAGATCATTTCAGTTCTCACAGGCCATGTTGTAGATTGGAACCTGCATTCCAAGTTGGCTGGATGTACAATGAATGATTTTTGCTGCCCGTGGACTTTTGCAGATACTAAGAATCTGTAACAAAAACAGCTGACTAACAAAGAAATATATGTGCTAACAAGACTGTGTGTGTTTTCCTCACAACAGATACGGACTACATCAGTGTGGAGGAAAAGGAGAAGGTGGAGCAGATGTTGGCTTTCCTCACTGAGGAATCCAAACAAGCAGCGGCCTCCACCGTGGTGAGTTGATCTGCAGCGTCTCTACGACCTTGAACTGATGTGTTCTATTTTAAAGGAATAAAATATGTTTAAAACATATTACCGCGTAGCTGGACAGCTCTCCTCTGCTGCCACCAAAGGGCACCAACTGCTCCAAGCCCGTGTCATGGAGTCGGTTCAGCCAAGGGATGCTGTAGGAGTTGAAATAAACACAATAAACTTGGGGCTCCAATAAACTTACACAGCCTTAAAATGTAAAAGGTGATTATATATATATATATATATATATATATATATATATATATATATATATATGCATATAAAAATACTCATTTTTTGTAGTATTGTTATCAAATTTGAACTTGCACTAGATAAGGTTTCATGCTGTGGTCTCATTGTGTTTTCCAGCTAATAAGTCACAGCTACACTCATCTGCAGACATCCGATTACAAAACAAATTTCCGGCTGAAATAAAAAACTTCTATTTCAGTGTGTTCAAATTTAGATTACTCAATGCTAGTAGCAATTAGTGATTCTGACAGTTGGGGGGGAAAAACTTCAAAGAGACCAACACCATCCATGCACTTCAAACGGTTCAATTTATATAGGCGTTTTAGGCGACTTTTACAGGAGTGGCAACAGGTTTTAACTTGTGGTAAATTAGTTCAGCAGGGAGTGTCGGGGGCCTGCTTGTTTCACCCATTTGTCCATTTCTAGATCAACTTGGGTCGGGTAACAACAGGGCACCACGCAGTAAGATGCAAAATAGGCTTCAAATTATGCATCAATGTTGGCTGTCCACCTGAACTGTGTTGAAACACGGATTCCAGGAGTCTAATGCCTCCATGTCAGAGGGCTGATGTTGCTATCCAAACACATGAAATGGATTCTGTCAGAATGATTCTTAGCCAACTTCAGCTAGCATCATAGGTTAGCATGAGCCACGTTAGCTGGTGGTAAAGAGTTGAGGTGGCTGTGCTTCAACCAACTGCAAGGCTTTCTGTACTTTTGTACTCTGTACTAATTTTAACCTTGTACATGATAACTCCGCCCACAGACAAGAAAAAAAAACAGGATTTAAGTGAAAAACAAACCAAACATTGTGAATCTGAAAACTACCCAAACTGTGATGGAATAAAAGTGAGTGTGGTAGGAGAAACCATTTCCTGTGTGCTGACCGTTCTGCTCATCCTCTCAGCGAGGAAACTCGATCCTTCCCCCCTCTGCTTCTGCCTTCACTTCGGAGCTGAGCGACTCCATGTATTATTGATGAGGAGGAGAGAGGTGCACTGTGTAAATCACTTTTCTGCACAGTCATGCTTCCTGAACCAGTAAATCAAAGAAGCACAACAACTTTCTCAACAATATTATTATAGGTTCGGAAATGGAGCTCTTGCTGTGTTCATTGGACTGTAAATATGACAGATGATGGTCCAAGTAAAAGAGCAACAGTGTTCAGAAAACATAAACTCTGACGAGGGAGGAAATTATGCTTCTGATTGATTTCTCAAGTAGGAAGATCAAGCTAGACTGTTGCATCTGAAACAGTGATGATCTGAACTCTCAAACTTGTCCTTAAGTTGTTTTCCAGCTAACTTGGTTGTTTATCTGGGGTCTGGGCCATGTTGGAGACCCACCCATGCCCAGCTGTAACTTGTTCTGTGACATGATGACACTTGAAATGTTGCTTCAATATATCCACAGGATCTGCTTTTCTCATAATGCTGTCCATCTGTTAAAGAGCTTGAGTCCCTCCTGCAGCAAACCATATCATGATGCTGCCACTCCCATGCTTCACTGTTCGGATGGCGTTTTAAGGCCTGCAAGGTTCCCCCTTTTTCCTCCAAATCTAATAATTATGGAAAGCAGTTCAGTTTTAATCTCATCAGCCCATAGAACACATTTCCATTTCTGGGAGGCTGTAAACTGTATTCTGGCATTTTTATGGAGGTTTTAGAGCAGTGGTTTTCTGCTGCTTTATGGGCTTTCATCTCATGACTGTGCTTTATCTTTTATGTGGATAGTTATACTCTCTTCCTGGGTTAGAGGAAATAAAGGTGCGACCTTCAGTCATCTGTAAAATGTACCAAAAGATAAACCAGACTGGTGAAGGTCCACCATTATTTTCCTGATCTCCTATTTAATTTTCTATGCTTTTTCACATGATTTCATGAGGCCCTCATTTTTACAAAGTTTGCCTTTACAATTCATCAATAGGTGTCCTTCCAATAAACTCAAATGGCACCAAACCCATCAGTAGCTTCTAATGACAAAACACCATCACATGGAATTCTCCCAGATGTTGAAGACGGGACGGGTTTGTTTTTCCCAGACCAGTCTCATGGGATAACTGTTTCAGCCCTGTTTGAGGTTCAACGTATGTCAGTTGGTAAGCTTTGGCTACACCCTAACTAAGCCATTTATGGAGGGGAAATGTCTCTCCAGGAGCTCTGTCTAGTTGCTGGCTGAGGAACAGACCTCTTCAACAGACGAGAGCTAGCTGCTGTTTCAGCTCTGGCCCACTTGTGTCAAATATAGTTTCAGTAGCATCATCCATTAACGTTATAGGTTAGGATAAGGTAAACCAGCAAAACTAAAATAACTAAGTTATGGTTATTGAGCTAAGCTGAGTATGTTTCAGTCAGGTTCCAGACCTGCTCATTCCCCCATTTATCCCTGTTTGGCATAAACCATGGTTGGCTAGAGTCAGCTCTCAGTCCCCAACAAGGTTTTAAACTGAGTCTTCACAAACTTAGGGGGTGATGTCACAGGGGTTCGTCCAGTTCTTCTTGTACAGTCTATGGTTGGGGAGTGAGTAGTTGAACTTACTCAAAAAAGAGTTTTAGGCACAGAACCTTTTGCAGTTTTTTTTTCTTTTTTTTTCCTCTTTTTTCTTCTTCTTTCCTCTTCTTTTTCTTCTCTTTTTCTCCTTTTTTTTCTTCTTTTTTCTTCTTTTTTTTCCTTTTTCTTTTTTTTCTTATTTTTTCCTTTTTTCTTTTTTTCCCTTTTGCAGTTTTACACCACTTGAACCAAAGTTCGTTAATGGTTCATCAGCGGTCCATTAGTGGATCCCATTTGTAACTTTCAACTGCTAATAAACCTTCAGCAACTGTGTTGCAAATTAGCATGTATGCTAAAACACTCAAACAGTGCATTTGGTTTGTCCTATGTAACTGTGATGTCCATACCAAATAAAGAAATAATAATAAAAAAACGCTGGTGTTGCAGCTGAATCAGCAGTGGCTCTGTAACACAAGAGAGCAAAGGTCTGTTTATGTTCCTCTCCGTCTCCCTCATTAATCCACCTTAGTGAGATTAAATCATCCAACTGTTTAAAAAGCTGTCAGCATGCGGCTGTCTGATCACTCTTCCCTCGCAGTGTTTCCATAGATGACTCTCCTGCAACCGCCGGGTCTGTTTGCTTCTGATCGCCATGGTGATGGGCGGTGATGTCAAGGCAACCAGCTTTGTGTGTTGTATACAGTTGGAGCCCAAATTGACTGGTTAATTGTCAGAACCGGGGAAGCTGTTAACCAGTTGATTCTGATCAGTCGGCATGTCTCAAACTACATTTATCTTCTAACTACTTTAGGTTGGTAATTAGACTTTGGCCTAAAACCTACTGGAACTCTACTCCCATCAGGCTCTTTTTGTAGTGATTGTAGTGATGCGATGTCACCCACCTGAAATTCTCAAACTGTAAAGTAATTAGAACATTTCTGTTTCTTGTTTGTTTCACCCCATTTTCTTTTTTATTTACATGGACAAATTTGTTAGTAACCTTCCATTAATGAAAGAAAAACCCACAATTATCACTGAAATAACTCGAAACAGACAAAAGTAAAACCAAATAATAATTTATCGATGAAAATGAGACATTGCGTTTTAGCTTCAGCAGAATCTTTTTAAAAAACAAACTAGCAGTAGAATTATCTCAGCAACATGGCATTATTTAAAGGCTGGCAAATCCCACCAGGAAAACTGTGACATGCTCATTATGCAAGGCTGCAGTTTCCAAAGGAGGCAGGCATGTTGCTAAAGATGACATGAGCAACCTTATTAAGTATATAGGTAGGCGCTATTTGAAAAAGTTTACCAAGTCAAAGGGAAAATAAATGTACGTAATGCAGCAGAAAACTCAGGAGTTAGCACTTCATTGTCCTAGCTGACCAGCCTGTTAGACGCCAAAAATGTTGGATTTTACAGTTTAATTGAACATTTGCAGCCACGGTACAGTTTACCAGGTCATAAATACATTTCTGAAGCTGTGTCACAGACTGAACATGCACATGGACAAAAGAAAAACCCACAATTCCCTGTGCAATAACTTAAAACTGACTGAAGTAATAAAAAGTAATCATTTTGTGAAAATCAGACGTTGCTTTTGTAATGAGGAATATATTATTTTTCAATTCAATGTTATTTATATGGCGTCTATTACAACAGAAGTTGTCTCTAGGATCTTTCCAGATACCAGAACATGACCCCCAAGCAATTATTACATAAACAATGGCAGGTAAAAACTCCCCTAGTGGTTAGTTAGTAGTTAGTTCACCCACAACTGATTCTGTTGAACCACAATTCAAAAACAATGTCTGGTTCTCATTAGTCTGTTTATTGAATTATTTATTTTGTCAGTTTCAAATAATTTCAATGGCCATTGTGGGTTTTTCTTTCTTCAATGGAAGGAAACCAGCCAATTTTCCATGTATATACGTCAAAACTGTTTTCATCTTTCCTCACCCAGGGAGAAAATTGTTTTCACCACACTCTTAACCGGCCATACATCCTAAAGTTTAAGCAGTATCATAAAATCCCTTTCAGTGTGTTCAGTAAGGTGATCTGTAACTTACTTTTCAAGAGGGTTTTTCGTAACTTTAATCACTTTAAAAGAACAAGGATTGGTTCGGGGCTGACTTCTTAGCCCTCCCACAGATATTGCTAAGTCATATTACCCCAAGGATGAAGTGTTGGACCTCAGGGCTCATGCATGATCTAACATGATCAGGATTTTAACATTCCTGCTGGTTTGACCTCAAAACAACAGGGCAGGCTCACACTCGTCTTTTACACCTGAAAAAACTGAATCCATCCATGCTGCCAGACTCCACCACAAATTTAACAAGTGCACAGAAACGGTCTAAAAAATATCACCCCTGATGCTCAGATATTACGGTTGTTACATAATGCAGCATCTGCTTCAGAATAAGTCTGCACACATCATGTGTTGAGCCTCAAAGCCGAGTTCAGCAAAGTTCAACCAGGGGCGGGGGCTGAGGCAGCAGGCCCCGCCCGCCAGATTTTTTTTTTTTTTGTGGCACCACTTGGTTCATATTAGGTATAAAGCATTGTATAATTTGTTGTGCTGAGATTCTCACACTCACAGCTAACATTAAAACAAAAATTGCAATTGAATCTCCAAATGTATTTTGGGTAAAATCGTTGGTCATCAACAGCCGTCCATCAACGTCATACGTCATCATCGATCATTTGTCAACAGTGCTCAGTAATCCTACAGCCTAAATATGAGCGGGAGTTAGAAACACAAAAGTGGAGCGATAAAACGCAAAGAAAAAGAAAAAAAGGAGCAAGAAAAAGCCAAATTGCCCAAGCTAGACGCATATTTTGTTCGCCCTAATCCTCCTCCTGTGGGAGATGAACCTGACGTTGGCTGCATTATGGTTCTGCGTTTAATCAACGCCAAGCGTGCGTAGGTTGCGCCGCGACGCGCACCCCACGCCACGCTGTGCCTGACGTGCACCTCCCACAAATTGTAACTACGCGTCGAAGTGACACAGACCAAGAGGGCTGTGATTGGTTCGCTTGGTAGCAACGCATTTCCGGTTCTGGTTCGTGAAGCAGTCGTGAACTTTCAGCGCTCTTTTCTTCGTGTGTGTGTGTGTATGATTTTTTTTTTTTGCACAATAGTTGTCCTTATCTCTTTGATTCACTGTGACCGGAAAAATCAGATAAACCATTCAGGAAAAGAACGCACCCCCTTAGCGGTCTGGGGGGGTATTGCACCGCAGAGAGTGACGGAGAAGTCCAAAGGGTTCACGACAGCGTCACGGCAACGGCGTAGGCTCTGCGTTGGTGTAACGCAGAACCATAATCCAGGCTTAATCCTACAGCCTAAACATGAAAAACTAAAACGCAAAGAAAAAGAAAAAAGGGAGCAAGAAAAAGCCAAATTGCCCAAGCTAGAAACATATTTTGTTGGCTCTAATCCTCCTCCTGTGGGAGCTGAACCTGACGGTGGTAGCAGCGATTCATCCCTGGGGATGAATGACGAGAGGCTCCAGGCTCCAGCCCCCCGGCCCGGCTCTGATATGTTCCTACTGTGTTCAACAGTTCATGAACTCCCATTACAGTGGATCTAGAAATGATAATGATGACCCACTTCCACCCCTCCTTATTGTTGCAAACTCCAGATATCTTTGTTTCTTTAGCTGTTGTGTTAACACTTCGCTGCCTCTTTCAGCCAATCCCTCAGCATTTCTTTAGATTGGCTGGCTCACCAGAGCTCAGACCCATTTTTCTGTCCACTCTGAAGTTTCAGTTTCAATGTTTCAATGATCGGCAGCTCCCTGAGCGCCTCCACCAGCGGCATCCCCTATCCTCCTCCGGACCCTTCAACTCTCAAACCATCTGCCGTCACAACTGGAAGATGCAGCCTCCAGGCCTTTTACAGCAACACTGACCCCTGAAAGACTTAGATCTCTTTGGTCTAAATCTCTGTATGAAAATTCAGTTCAATTCATAATTCAGAAATACTTAAATTACAAAAATGTAATTAAATTACTGTTGTTTTCACTTCCTTTGACAAAACACTCATTGCTTTCTGCGAGTTGTTTTTTAAGACTGGAAAGTTATACAGGTTCATCTTGTAGTTAGCCGTGTGCTGACTTGTCCGCTTCTTCTACGCGTAAACAGATTGACATTTGCTGCAAACCAGGTTATACACTTTGATTGACAGCTGGGAGGAGGCGGTTCATTTTTTGGGCGTTACATACAGTAGTCCTATAGCAGGAGACACAGCTCATGTGGATGCACAAGTGCCTTTTCTCCTGTTATGACTCTGTCCTAGCTGATGGCGGGGCGTAAACTGCCCATGCATTGGCACTGGTAAACTGTCTTTGTAGACCACATTATTTCAATTACAACAAGCTATTTTAACATAGCTGGGGCTCGTTGTGGAAATAAGCTCTATCTGAAGGAATATAAACTTATGTTAGAATTAGTGCTGGGCGGTATACCGGTTCATACCGAATACCGGTGTTTATTTTTCTTATGATATGAATTGTTCATATACCCTAATACCGGTGAGTATGTACAGTAGCGTACACAACGTTGGGAACGCCGCGCCGCTGGACACTGTTTGTGAGGGGACTGTTTAGCAGTAGTGATGCACCGATTGTTCGGTAACCGAAATTGTTCGGCCGAAAATGGCAAAAAAAACACTTTCGGTGTTCGGTGGAATAAGTGGGGAAAAAAACGAACAATTAATAACGGCGTTGTAAAATAAGGAAATAGACTCTGCTCCGCTCCCGTACCGGTTGCGCACCACAAACATAAATCGTTGGCCAACCAAAAAGTAACCACATAAGAATTTTACCTTTTACATTCACCAGGAGGTGGAACCAAAACAACATAATGCTGGGAAATTAAAAAATTTTCAGTTTTTTATGTTCAATAAATATTTTCTACCTTGTAATTTTGTAAAAGATTTTTTTCTTTGAAAAGCATGCCTAAATCAAATTTATTTGATTTATGCGTCCTCTTCATGACAGTTAAATAGGCCATTCTAAGCCAATTTACTGCAGCAATTCCTTTCCAAATCATAAAAAATTTGGTTAACACCCAGTTGTGCATGAAAAAAAAAAATACCGTGATATACCATGAAACCAATATAATTTTGAAAAATACCATGATATAAATTTTTGGTCATACCGCCCAGCACTAGTTAGAATCATGGGTTGAGCCAGCCAGTCAATCTTGGGTATGGTTTTGCTAACAACATCTGAAACAGGAATGACCCCTTGTGGTCATTAGATGAACTATAGGTTTTACCACTTCTGTAGTTGCAAGCTTTTAGCAAGTCAGATGTTGCCACTTGTGTCATTACACTGCTTCAGTATGTCAACTCTTAGTTTTACAGTGATGGCTGTTAAGAGCAGCAGGCCACGATCTCCAGTTTTCTGTGGAGCTCATCTTTTTACCATTTTGATGATTTTTAGTGTTTTACCCTCTGGTAGTCAGATTGTTGTTCATTTCATCCTCAAGCTCTTCTTCACCATGAAGTTGATCATCCTCACACAGCATGGCCATTACCTTAAAACTGTTCCTCACGCACATTTCTATCCCTTCAGAGGAAATTCTGTTGACTTTTGAGCCCACACAAGTGTTCTTTTACATAACCAGGACAAGTCCCTTCAGTGCCACCGTGTGCACAGATTTATGGCCTCACAACATGACCACACACACAGACACACAAACATGCTTGTTTTGGAATCAGGAAATCCCGCAGGCCCCGACTCACAGAAAGGTCACTTATCACGGGCTGACAGGGCTCCCACAGCGACAGACACACACACACACACACACACACACACACACACACACACACACTCTGCTACTGTACCACACCACCACAACTCTGAGTTTGCATTGAACAGGTGTGGATTGGTATGTCCCCGAGTGAAAATAATACATTTATAATGAAACTAGAATTAAGGTGCTTTGTTTCACGTATTTTTCTGCTTAATGTAAAAAGGAGCTACACTTATTTTTATTTAACATTACATCGAAAAAAAAAAAAAGTCTAAAAAGGACCAATGCATGTTTATCTAGTCAAGTACGATGAAAATCCTCAGATGTGTTCATGTTTCCTCCATTTTATCATCAATGCATCCACTTGAGTAGACCAAGGGGAAATCTCCAGTTTCCCTCTTCAGGGCCAATATTGCAAGTGCAATACGATGCCATTCCATGACTCCCCACTAGGGGCTCCAAAGTGAGTCGATTTCAATTGACCTCCACATTGAAATACAACATAACAGTAAGAAAAACCAACATACTGCTTGGTACAAAAAAGTGTTTTTGTGTTAATGTATTAAACCATGTTAAACCTGTTGCCTCTCTCCTCTCAAACCCCAACTGGACAAGGCAGACGACCGTCCTTCTTGAGTCTGATTCTGCCAAAAGTTTCTTCCTGTTACAGGGGAGTTTTTCCTTTCCACAGTCACCTAGTGCTCGCAGAGGGTGGAGGATTGTATCAAAGAAAGTGTTTTGATGCAATCTGTTGGTTTTCTCAGAAGAGCAATAATTGTCATTGTTATTTTTCTGGGTTTGTATTATTTGGACTAATTTGGAATGAGTTGAACTATATTGTTGAAGTGCCTTGACATTACATTTGTTGTGATATGGCGCTATATAATGGACTGTCTCAGAAAATTAGACTATTGTGATAAAGTTCTTTATTTTCTGTAATGCAATTAAAAAAAAAAAAAAAGTCTGACATTGTGGATTCATTACAAATCAACTGAAATATTGCAAGCCTTTTATTATTTTAATATTGCTGATTATGGCTTACAGTTTAAGATTAAGATTCCCAGAATATTCTAATTTTTTGAGATATGATATTTGAGTTTTCTTATGCAATATTTCAGTTGATTTGTAATGAATCCAGAATGTATGACATTTTTGCATTACAGAAAATAAAGAACTTTATCACAATATTCTAATTTTCGGAGACAGTCCTGCACATGGAGCTTAACTGAAGTTAAACAATTAAGGCTTCATGAGCAAAGGTGATCAAATCAGCCAGTTTAGCTTAGTGTAGCTCACACTAACTTTGGCTGTTTGCTAACATTGCCTTACATTCATTCTGTTCAAAGCCATGTATCCCCAGTTCAGCTGTTGCTACTGAAACATCATCTGAAACTATGTATTTATAGATTCAATAAGAATGAATGTAAGGCAGCTAGCATCATAGAAGCTGCTAAAAGATGAACATCCGCTCTCTTGTATTTCAGTTTGTAGACATGTGGATAAGTGAAAAATTCAACCAGCTCTTGAGCTGCTCTTCTTCTGTTCTGAAAACGTTGTTTCTGTTTCAGCCAACCAGCGAGGAAGACCTCTGCCCCATCTGTTACGCCCACTCCATCTCCGCTGTCTTCAAGCCCTGCTCACACAAGTCCTGCAAGTGAGTCCATCCCATCCCACCGCAGCACACACACAATCATTCTGTACGCTGACGACTGCATTTCCCCCGCAGAGCTTGCATCAACCAGCACCTGATGAACAACAAAGACTGTTTCTTCTGCAAAGCAACCATCACCGGGGTTGAAGACTACAGCAAGCCCGCCTCCTCCTAACAGACACACCACGACCGCCACACACAGCTTAGATAGAACCAACGTGCAGCTGTCCACGTCAGTGAACCCAAAGATCCTCTCAGCTGTGTTTTATTATGAAATATATGAAACTTTCTGTCACTCAAACACAAAAAATGTTTGATGTTTTTTTTGTTTGCGTCATTCAAGTGTATTTGAGGAAGTGTGTGTGTGTGAGAGTGCGAGTGTGTGTGTTTGTGTGCGTTTACAGGTTTGTTGTTTTCAGTTGGTGTGAAACATGTTCACGATGTAACCTCATTAAATTATTTATCCGCAACCAATCAGGAGGCTCCGTTTGCTCATTTATATTTCAGTTTGTATGTAAACTTATTAAAGGAAGGGTAAATTGTCATGTCCTTTGAAAATATTTGAAAATTTTAAATGTATACAGTGTGGACCAGAACATAAGACATTATTTTTCCTGTGTTTACATCTCTAAAACCTATTTTTGGGGTCCAGACATCACATCGACAATAGCTGGTGGTGCAGAGCAGAAAAGCTATACGAGTGTGTTACAGATAGAGCTTTAAACCTGACATTGTAACATCTTCAGAGTTTTTCAGAGATGAAGAAAGACTCTAAAGTAGGAAGGAGGGAGCAAATAAATGAGCTGCGCAGTATAACACGGCCACAACGAGTCCAAAAAGACTGTTGACAAAATACACGGACAAGTTACAGCCTTGGAAATCTCCAGGGTTGGTTGTGGTTCAATACAGTGTAATTTAAAATAAAATTGACAATAGTACTTTTTTCTTTTTAATCAATATGATTTGAAATGTTTATTTCATTCGTTGAATTTTAACTCCTAAATGATAGAGCATTGTGTAAAGAATCCTTATCCATCCGTTTTTCATACCCACTTAATCCGGTGCATGATTAAATTTTTTTTTTTTTACATATTTTTTGTAATACAGTTTATTATTATGCAATGAATAATTATTTTAAGTTTCAATTTGATATACATTTTTTGTCATCAAAATGTCATTGATGATTGTTGAATTTGTTTCGTTAAAAATAAATAAATCATTACAAATAAGTTCAATTTTAAAATGTATTGGGAAGTTTCCAGAATTTTTTTCAATTTTACAAACAATTTTGTTCTCATATTAATGATAAAAAAAAGCACAATTTGAATTTCTTCAAGTCTTAGAAGAAAAAAAAGATAATTTCTCTTTCTGTGTCATCTCTTTCTTCAGAGTTTTGACTCTGATGGGCTGAAATGACAAATGATCTTGAGCTAACGTCCCCGTGTCTTGGTCCTCACTGGTTCTTGATCCTGGATCAATCCCAGACCAGAACACTAGAGTCTGGAGAGACGTGGCCATGATAGAGTGATCTGCTGTAGTTACCAGAGAAGAACGAGGACACATTTAGACGATCCTCTGCCTGAGCTGTCCCTCCACAGGGGAGAATGAAGATTTAATTGTATTCGTTCTGGCTGGCTAAACACGTTGCTTTTAATGCTGACACTAGACTAAATTAAACCTCCATAAAACCCAAACTCCTATTACTTTCTGATTGACTCAACACATATCTTTATTCTCATAACTGCATGGGGGATGGATTCTTATGGCACCCATCAGGCTGAATTATATTAAAACCAAAAAGAATTTAGCATAATTAGGGGTGTTGTGATGTTGAGTTTGCTGCATAGAAAGCGATGACATTAACAACACACTCAATTGAGGCTTTTGTTGAAGTGAATTGCATTTTGTTGAATATTTAGACTGATAGATAGATCCCACAAGGCTAAATGTGTGTGTTACTACAGCTGAAGTACAAAAACACAAAAGTAAGCAAAAAAAAAGATAAAATACAATACTATATACAACGGTGGCTAGTATTATGAACAAGCATACACAGTATGCATTAAGGATGATAGATAGACAGACAGACAGATGATGGATGGATAGATGGATGGAGAGATGACTATTCTTCCCAAGGGGAATTTTGTTAACAGCAGTCTGGTATAAATACAATAAAAAGTACAATAGAATAAATTACTGAGGTAGAAAGGAAAAAAATCTAAATACGATAAAAACACAGAATGGAACAAGGACAATTAAAAAAACACAAGATAAATAGGTAAGGTGCTGTGGCGAGAGTCAGAGTCAAGGTGACGGCAGGTGTGTGATCGTGACTCTGACAGAGATGGGTGAGTTATAAAGTCTAGAGTCGGTCGGAACGATTTCCTGTATCGTTGCTTAGAGCAGCGAGGATGGATGAGTGTTGCTGAAGCAGCTCTTCAGCTTGTCCAGTGTTTTGTAGAGGGGGTGAGAGGGATTGTCCATGATAGCCAGCAGTTTTGCCAGCATCCTCTCCTCCACCACCTGCTCCAGGATGACAAGTTGAGAGACAATAACTTTTCTGATGAATCTGTTCAGTCTGTTGGCATCCTTTGCTTTAATGCCCACCCCCCAGTACACTGCAGCAAAGAAGATGGTGGTCGCCACAAGAGACTGATAGAACATCTGCAGCATCTTGTTGCAGACATGAATGGGCCTTGAGGCTCAGCCCCTTCTTGTAGATGGTCTCGGTGTTGGTAGCTCAGTCCAGTTTATTGGTTAGTGTTACACCCAGGTACTTGTATGTCCACTAAATCCACATCTGTCTCACTGACACTGACAGGAGAGGGCAAGTGCTTGTTCCTTCTGAGGTCAACCACCATCTCCATCATCTTCGGTGGTTCTCCCCACACAACTTCACAGAGCAATCCAACAGGTCTCTGTACTCACAAGGCACTTTCCCCATAGAACTACCACTCACTGGATATTTACTTTTTCGGACCGTTCTCTCCATAGAATAGAATACTTTATTGTCATTATACATGGGTACAGTGAGATTAAAAGCAGCATCACCTCGACAGTGCAAGACAGTGAAACAGATAAGAAATATAAATAAATAATATAAAAAGGTTAAGGTGCATTTTGAATAGTGAAATCAAGACCTGAGATCCTATCTACAGATAATAACATAACTACACATGTGGTGAAATATTGCACAGATAGGCCGGGAAAAAGTATTGCACGGTAAAAACAGTAATTGCACATGAAGGCATTCACATTTTGTTCAGGTAGATTTGGCTTTAGGGAAAAAGCTGTTTTTCAGTCTGTTGGTTTTGGACCTGATGACTGTAGCGTCTTCCTGAAGGCAGCAGGTCAAACAGGTCAGAGCCGGGGTGGGAGCTGTCTTTTTTGATTTTAGTGGCTCTGCTGAGGCAGCGGGAGGTGTAAATGTCCTTCGGGGGGGGGAGGGTATCAGCCGATGATCTGCGTTGCTTTCACCTCTGGAGTCTTTCCCTGTCCGCAGCAGTGCCGCTGCCGTACCAGACTGTAGTACAGTACGTCAGCAGGCTCTCCATGGATGAGTTGTAGAAGGCCAGCAGCAGGTTGGAGTCCAGCTTGTATCTCCTGAGGACTTTCAGGAAGTGCAGCCGCTGCTGAGCCTTTTTGGTTAGAGATGGTTGTGCGTGAAAATCCCAGTAGATCAGCAGTTTCTGAAATACTCAGACCAGCCTGTCTGGCACCAACAACCATGCTACGTTCAAAGTCACTTAAATCACCGTTCTTCCTCATTCTGATGCTGGTTTGAACTGCAGCAGATCATCTTGACCATTATACATGCCTAAATGCATTGAGTGGCTTCCACGTGATTAGAAATTTGTGTTAATGATCAGTTGGACAGGTGTACCTAATAAAGTCGCTGGTGAGTGTATTTTTACACATGTCTACACATAGTGAAGACAGTGGAGGTAAAGTGACCAAGTGACTTTAGAAAATGAAGATTTGCTATAGAGTCTAACTGCTGCCTGGATGAATGACCTGTGCAAGCGCTCCTTCCTGCATCAAGGATGTTTTAGTGTCTGACTGAAGGAGCTGCTCAGCGCACCAAATGTTTCATGTAGTGGTGGGTGATGTGGGTTGTCCATGATGGTGTCAGCTTCGTTAACATCCTTCTCCCACCCACCACCACAGAGTCCAAAAGACATCCCAGTGTAACCCTTTTCTTAGTCTTCTCGGGCCTTCTCGGGCTATATATATATATATATATATATATATATATATATATATATATATATATATATATATATATATATAAATATAATGCATGGATCATGGTCCAGTCTTAGTCCTGGACCAGCAGATCAGTGTGATCTGATGCATCAGCAGGTTCTTCTAACGGAGCTAAGGCTGCCATTGGGATTTGTGGGTTCCATCATTGAGCTCCTGCCTTTAGTTGTATGTTCAGACCATGTGGTTATTTGTGAGATTGTTGCAGTTCCACTCTTGTGTTACTCATCTGGTAATGTGGGGACTGTCGTGTCCTTCATGTGTAGTCGTGAACTTATTGCGGACGTCACGTTTCCTCATATCCTGGACTTCACTGCATCACCAGTGAGTGTCGGCAACGGACAAAACCTTAGAAAAGTGCGTACGCCAGACTTGGTGTGTGGTAAGCTACTTTCACATAGAACGCGGTTTGCGCCGCGCACACCGCCGGGGTGGGCGCAGACTCGACGCAGACTTGGCGCAGAGCAGCGCGCGCCTGCGCGCATCGCGTACATATTTGTTGCAGAACAGAGACGATCAAGATGGAAGAAAGAATGATCTTGGCTGTGAGTCTGTGTGAGGAGCTGTGGGATGAGACTGCAGGCCTATCGGGACATCAATAAAAAGGCACAAAAGTGGAGAGAAATCTCCCAGAATTTGGACATACCTGGTGTGTTTAAAAGTGTTAGAAATGTGACACTTTGTGTCACACATGTGATATTCTTTTGCTCTTTTAACAATAAAATGTTAATTTAAAATAAAATATACGGTAGCATTTCAATGCCTCATATCAGGATCAATTGAATCATTTCCCCAACTGTGTGTTGCGCGAGTTGTTGAGGGAGTCTGAGGGGAGATTAAGGCAGTGCTTCATCCCTGGGAGGTTAAATAAGTGATCAGTTAGATCTCTGTTCTGCACATCAACTGCTGGCTGCTTATAGGGTTATTTACTCATTTATTTATTTATTTATTTATTTATTAACGCGCAACCATAAATCTTTGCGCACGGATCGGAAAGGCGGAAATTACGCACGGAGACTGGGAGGTGCAATGCTACTCTATCCAACGCATATGGCAAGCCGTTTTAATATTCAACAGCTGGACTGGATATGTGTTGCAGATATCCGCAATTCAATTCTTCCTAGTCAAAAAGATCATTTCAGATATCTACAATTACATTCTTCCTGTCCACAATTTTCATTTCAGATATCCACTCTTGTGCAACTCAGGTAGCTAAGCTGATCAGTTATCGAAGGCTTATTAATCATTTTATTCAAGAATTATTAATAATTAATAAAGTCGACTATTTATCAAATTGAATGACCAATATGATAAATAAAATCCTCGGGGCACCACCCTGGGGCCTTAGTCCAGGGAAAATGATAACTTAACAGCAGAATATCAGTCTCAAAGTAATTACTATACCCAGTTATTAATTGAAGGAGTGAGATCCGAACACTGGCTCTGCTCAAACGATCAAATGTGACCAAATTGCATGAAACAACAAAAACCACTCATTAAAATCAATCAGAATTTATTTACATACGGGTATCAAAGCAGATGTAAATAAATACCCAATCAATCCTGATGGCACACTACATTATTATAAAACCATTAATTAACTAGAAAAACAACAATCAATAAAAATGAAATGAAAGTTAAATGCATGGAATGAAAAAAAGAAATCAAAGCAATAATAAACACAATAACGAACACAATAATGATAATGTACAGTAATACGCATACGGTAATCTCATTAAACATAAATTCAGCTTTTACACCGTTCCAACTGACTGATCGCCCAAACACAGCCTCACGTCTCCTCTGGATTCTGGATCTGGGCTGCGGGTTCTGTCGGGGGTTCCAGTCCGATGCGGCCTCGTTTCTCTCGGCTTTCAGTCCCAGCAGTCTCTCGTCTCTCTCTCTTCTCCTTCGACTCTGAAGAAATAAAAAGACAGGGGTGCAGCGTGCAGCAGCCGGGCGATCCCGCCCTGGTCACGGAGCCTATCAGGGCGTCTCGGTGCGCGCGGGGTCCGGTCCACTCGTCGGACGTGCGGGCTCCCGTCCGGGCTGATGAGCGCGTGGGCCTCACGGACACAGGTGGCTGGGTGCTTCTCGGGCTGAGCTGGCAGACTGACCGGAGGATCAGGCCCTCCTCGGGAGAGAACTTAGAGCGGAGAGATAAATTAGAAAGGAGAGAAAGTTGGGAGCGCAGTGCGCTCCGTGGTAACGGGTCTTACGCTCCGCCGGACACTCCAGGCTCGAAGCGGCTCCCCCCCCCTTCTCGTCGCAGCGCTCAGGAATAAATGGGTAGATGCGGCCGCGGCTGCCTCGGTCGGCAGGCACGTCTTGTCCGGTCCGCTGGCTGAGGGAGAGAGAGCGAGCGCTGGGCAGGAGCGGGCTTTGAGTTCCGCGGGCTGCGTGACGTCACCAGCCCGTGGCCAGCGATTGGGTGCTCCCCGCTTTTGGGCTTGGGGGCGGTTTTTACTGTAAGGGACAGTCCCCCCCTTCAGGACTGGTTACCTGGGGGCTCCACTGCGTCTGAACCCCCCCTGGTGTCGTAACCCCAGGGAGTCTGTTCTTTGGTCCCTTTGCGTTGTCTTTTCCTTTGTTCCTCCAGGAACCCTGCTGATTTTGTGGGGGCTATACTGCATCTGACCCCCCTCCCAGGTGTCGTAAACCCCCAGGGAGTCTGTTCTCTGGTCTGGCCCATAAACTTTGGCTTGGCTTCGGCCCTTTACTGGCCCAAGAGAAATGTTCACCCACTCACATATGTCATGAATTCATAATCATATGGACGGTAGTCCAACACCACAATGTCATTCTGTCTAGGACAAATGACGTCACTTTTGACTAGCTGTAATTCCAGTTTCAGATATCTACAATTTAATTCATGTTTCATGTTTCCAGTTCAAGATATCTTTAATTCCCCTCAGTTCAAGACATCTACATCGTCCTTTTTAGATATGTTAAATTAAGTTTTGACTATTCAGACCGAAGTTGTAGATATCTTGAAATGGAATTATGACTAGTCAAAATGAGGTTGTAGATAATCATAATTTAATTGTAGATATCTGTAATCAAGTTTGAGATATCTTGAAATGAATTTTAATTAGAGATATCTCAAATTGGAGATATCTTTAACTTCCATTCTGCCTAGTCAAAATGTAATTACAGATATCTTGAATTAGAGTTTTGACTAGTAAAAATGACGTTATAGATATCTTGAATGACAATTCTGACTAGTCACAATGTAATTACCACTAGTCAAAATGCAGTTGTAGATATCTGCAATGTTAATTACGGGTAGTAACACGATTAAATGTTAAAACGGCTAGCCATAGACGGACACACTTGTCCTCTGTGACTGACACACACACACACACACACACACACACACACACACACACACACACACACACACACACACACACACACACACACACACACACACACACACACTGAAAGGAGAAAATAACTTAGTGCACGTTAATGGGCTCAGTAATAAGGCCCAACACCTATTGTATTATAACTGTTAGTCATCCTTGTCTCCTCCCTCCAGCTCCAACCCCTCATCTCTCTCTCTCTCTCTCTCTCTCTCTCTCTCTCTCTCTCTCTCTCTCTCTCTCTCTCTCTCTCTCTCTCTCTCTCTCTCTCTCTCTCTCTCTCTCTCTCCCAGAGAGTGGTGTCCTTAGGGCGGGGGAGGAGAGACAGGGGGAAGAAGAGAAGCGGGTAGAAAGGATCGGTCCACAAACTTAATTCTCATTGACAGCCACATTAACGCAAGAGGAGCACCACTAATCCTTGGGAGATAAGGCTGTTCTCTCCAACCGGACGCCCTGGCAGCTGTAGCCATCAAAACTCACTCTCAGACACAACACAGATTCTGGTGCCTGTAGGAGTGTCTGTGTGTGGCACAGATATATCTGAAGTAATACACATAATTACTTCAGTATCTTATTAGAACACACACACACTCACACCCCAATTGTGTGTGTCTTTGTGGCTGATATATCTAAGATTCTAAACCCTGGAACATTTGTGGTGGGAGAAAAAGAAACAGTGCAAACGTTAGATGGTTTTATGTGTGAGTAATTGGTTCTGTAGGTGATACACTAGATAAATGACCAGGAATTGGTCACGGATGATTGATGAAGTGGCAGCAGTACAATAAAGAGGCAAAGAGAAAAGGAATGAGAGAAGGGTGGAAGAAAAAGTAATTATTTCATGTACAGGGAGGAAGTAAGGGGGGTGGGGGGGGGCTCACGTTTTGAAATGACAGTGTCTTAACAACCTTTCATGTCAGAGTTTCTGGGTGTATTGAATCCGAGACCTACCATTGTATCATGCAATACCAGTGGAAAATACCACTCATTTGCATGGAAATGGGCTAAAAAAAATAGAAATAAAGAGGAAAATAAACATGAAAGAAATGAAGTCACATCTACAACAGTAGATCTATGACTTAAATCGTAGAAAGAGCATTAATGGATCTATGAGTGAGTGTGGGGTGTATATTTGCTTCTAGTCACAATGGGTAAACCACAGCTCGACAGGGTCATGATCTGCGGTAGCCAGGAGTAAAAGATGTGATACCTGGCTGACTGTGTGTGATTTCAAGTGTAGGCTTCTATTAACAATGAAAGAAACACATATATCATCATCTTCCTTTTCATCAGTACCAACACACAGTGGGGACATGAGAGGATTTAGACTAAGCACTGTACGTATTCAAAAATGACTCAATTAAACCCTCAAATCACAATAAAAGGTACCTGTAGCAACATTTGTGAGACAATTCAAACACAGGTTCCAGCTCGTCCACAGCAGAGTTCTTGTAGAGTTCTTGTGTTGTCATGGTAACCTCACATATGTGTGAGTGTGAATGTATGTTTTACCCTCTGCTCTCTATTAGTAATTAAGAATTGGTTGAATAGTTCTCAACTCTGACTATACTCTCTCTCTTTCTCTCTCTCTCACTCACACACACACACATGCACACACTGATTACGTTTACATGCAGTCAAAATTTGGGTTATTGCTAATATTCCGGTTACTGAAACATTCGGAATATTCCGTTTTCATGCGTGCGCTAACAGGGTTATCCCTGTATACATGGTAATTAATCATTTGGTATATCTGGATCAAACCAGCGACGCACAGAGAACGGGATGACGCAATTACCGTCATTTCCGCTTCCTCTTCCTGTATCCAAATTCAAAACAAATGCTGCTTCGCGCAACTTTTCACTCACCTTCTTGTAAATCTGGCTATCCCCGTACTTTCTACCGTCTACAAATATAGAAATGTTCATATCCTTCATTACATTTATGAAGTGATTAGTCTCCTCCTGGTCTTGTGTTTCTCCGTGTTTATAAGAACTTCCTGGACTCAAAAGACCAGGATTCCTTGTGAACAGAGCATGCACAGAAAACAAATTCATGTTCCGTTTGATGGGGATATTCTGTTTGGCGTTTACATGACCCAATATTCGGGTTTTAAAAGGAGTAACCCAGGGGTCATATTCAGGTTTTTAAAAACCAGAATATGAGCAAATTCGGGTTATTCAAAGGGGTTATTGGTGTTTACATGGCCGTGCAAACTCGGGTTATTGCCAATATTCGGGTTTTAAAAGGGTTATTGAGTGCATGTAAACGCAGACTCACGCGTGCACACACACTTCTGCACGCACACAGTTCTGCACACACACACATTTCCACATAGAGAAAAAACAACTGCTGGTTTGGAAAACTTCAACAGATTCAGAGTCAGTAACGTATCACTGAGTTAATTCCCCCCCTTTTTTAAACATCTGTAGGGATATTTGATGGAATTTATTCATATTAGATGTGAGTCTTTTCCACTCAAAAGAAAGTCTTTAGTGTCATAATCATGTCCCGAAAAAAAAAAACAGTGATTCCCAGGCCTCAAGGTGATTTTCTCATCAGCACTGCCTCACTTTGTCCATGACAAATCTCCATAAGTGATAGTAACGGTGGTTGATGAATTGAAGAGGCAGCGTTTCTTCCTCCAATGCTCCGTCACCTTGGATACAATCTGCTGCTTCCATTCATGTTTTTGTACATGCATTTATGTGTGTAAATGCCCATTTCTGTGTGTTGCTTCATGAGATAGTGCATCCCTGTCTCTTTCCCAGCTGGCAGATGTGCTGGTAGCCATGAGCAACAGTGGCAGTGTGTTTGTGGGACTCAGAACAGCTCCATTCTGCTCCGTGGGTCCAAGTTGAACGTGAAACAAGGAAGCGTTGCGGTGGGGGCAGAGCCTGGGGCCGTCATCACACCAGCTCCCAAAAGGGCTGCAGCTCATGAAAGGGGAAGTGGCTTTAACCGTACGTGAGGGAGGGCATGGAAGCGTGGAAGTGGACCGTTGAGAGGAGGTGTAGATTAAAAAAACAAGAGAAATGCAAGAAATAAAGTCAGGGCACAATGTTTGTGTTAACTGAGTTGAGAACACGACTGTATCAGCGGGTAATAGAAAAGTTTCTGCAGGGAGGAGTGTGGGAGGAGGTTAAACGCTCATTTGTTTACAGCCGCCTTTGATTGAATTATTTAAAACATTCTGAAGTTAAATTTAAACAACATTAATTTCAGTACTACACTTTAACTACATTGTAACTCTAGCTTAAGTTTAACTTTTCTTTATTATGCCACTGCACTGTCACTCATCTTTTTTTTCCTAGTTACTTTACATGTTTTCATTATGTAAAGTACCTTGAATTGATTTGTTGTACAAATAAACTTGCCTTGGTTAGTCGGGGCTGAGGTGAAACTCTTAGAGATAAAAGTAAAGGTGTGTACTGCACATGCACACAGTTCATATAAGTTCATATAAGCATCAACCACATGCACCAGTGGTTGCGGGTCCCTCTTTGTGGCTAACTGATGTCAGCACCAGCCAACAACTGCCTTCCCCTGGATGGTGGTCTGATGGAGAAGGATAATAATAGGCACACCATATTTGTGTATATGTGCCTGTGTATGAGCATAGAGAAAATGTATTCCACTTAACTGCATTTTACTATAAATTACGGCTGAGCTGTAATGTTACAATCTCCAGCTTTACGCTTTGTTATTGTTACAAATGTATCCATCAGGTCTAACTAGCGTTAAATATGAAATAGCCAAGTCAATTTCGCAACGAATTTTCCTTTCTTAAACAGCTAGCTAGCTCGTTTTTCCACTCTAAAGTTGACATTAGTCACATGACTCACGTGGGAATCATTTATGTAGAGTTGTAGACTAAATAGTTATTTTGAAAATTAGATTATTATCGCCTGTTAATGGAGTTTTCTCAATCATATATATATATATATATATATATATATATATATATATATATATATATATATATATATATATACATATATATATATATATATAGCCTTTTTTTTTAACTCTGACAAATTATTTTGGTTAAAATTGCACTTTATTTCTTTTTAAGTTGAAGGACCCCCTGTAGTACCTCCGCGGCCCCCCTAGGGGCCGGGGACCCCCGGTTGAAGACCCCTGCTGTATGGGACGGTTTTTAGAAGGTTAGGTTAGACAGGTCCAGCTTGCCTAAAGGGAACAGGGTGATGGTGTCATGCTCCACAGACTCACAGATGAATTAATTAATTGACACTGCTGACACATCTCAGTGACTTTGTAAGATGAACAATTGATTAGACTTCCTCCCTTTGCTCTCTTGCACTCTATTTTCCTGACTTCTCATGTTCTCCTTTCCTTCCTTCTCCTAAGTCCAGTTTTTCCTCCTCGGTCCACTCTCGCTCACTCATCCATGACTTTATTCATTTCCCTTCATTTCATTCTCTTTCACCTCTGTTTGATCAAACTCAGATTTTAATTTGACTGGTAAGTTGACAGGCACAGCACGTCTTGTAATTAATATGATTATGCACAATCTGGTCATTGGCCGCAGAGGACTGATATTAGGACACCACGTTGTCGGCACATATGCATTTCTTTACATTCATGGATATGCATATTTAAAAAAAAGAAAGAAACTTGTGTGTGTGAGTGAGTGAGAGAGAAACAAAGATTACTTTACTCATTCAGGTTTATAGGTGTATTGTGCATTCTTCAGTGCATTATAATTTTGCGTCATTGTTGTATGGTGCAGAGTTGGGCCTCATTAAGTATTGATCCGGGGCTTTTCTCTGGGTCAAAGAAGCCAATGCAGAAACAGGGAAGCGAGTTCCACATGAAGAATATGTTTATTTTCCATGAATCATAATTCAGGCACAAAACCAAATGAATGGATGCTCCACTCAGGATCCCCTCTGCTAGGGCTGTCATCTCCCTGTTTTGAAGAAGAGTCCAGGATGAGCTGGCAAATTGCTGCACAGACTGTTCCTGAATCTTTCTTTTTTCCTTCTCTATAAAGACAGTAAAGGAGCTCAGGAGCTGGTGTTACTGGCTCAGGTTGTGCTGCCTCCCTTGTGCCCTGCTGTTGTTCACTAGTTGTCTCTAAATGTTCCTCTTATGATGCCTACACAGGTTGGCAGAACAATGAAAATTGTAAAATGGTGTGAGTGAAATAATTGAGACATGGAAGTTGAACTAAGTGGGAAACATGTACAAATGTAATGTACAATCTGACTGTCAACAGAACATTGACTATTACTACTTGAGTGTACTTAACAAAGCGTGCTGGTGTGTGCATGAAGGGCTGTTAAATCTTTTGTAGCCATGACGACAGGATGCTTATTGTCTGGATAGTAAATAAATATTTGTGCATTTCCAGACCAATGTCTGTTTTTGTTTTCTCCAGAAAAGCAAGCTAAAGATGTCAAGAAAAGAAAGTAACAGCAATAAATACAAGGGACAGGCATCAATACTGCAAATTGTTTTGAGTAGAGATGGAAAGAAAACCTGGTAAAATGTGGATGTGCCTTGTCACCTAAAAGTGTCTGGTTTCTCTTACAGTGCTTGTGGACACTGATTTTTAATGGGCTTTTATTGTTTTCTTAGACTATGGCAGATTTATGTGATGAACCACACATATTAGGCAAGGGTCTTCCACAGAGGGAAGCACTTATTTTGCCATTAAAAAAATGTTTATTAGCCCGTTACTCTACACTTTGTGTGTGGTACGTGGGCGAGGGGATGAAACTTCTTGAGCTTTGCGTTCTCCTTATGGATGAAAATAGCTGGGATGCTCCTTTGGATGCATATGCTGAAGCAGAACTGTATTCACTACTAAGAAATGAGATACTTGAAAATCTTTAAATTGCTGTAACATTATCAAACCTTGCCTTGGTGGATCTGCCTAAGAGCTGGGAGAAGTATTCACAACCTCTACTTTTGTAAAAGTGGTATAACCAGTCCAGTCTACAGTCATTCAACTTGTGTGCATTTTCCCTCAAGTTGTCCCACTCCACACCATCATGCGTGCAAGTCTTAGCCAAATTTATGCAAGCTAGTTTGGTTTAATTAGCCATCAACATGTGTTTGGATCGTAAGACTCACATAGCCGTGACCCCCAACGCTAACTATAACCATCGCCACCCTCACTGTAACCTGTGGTAGTGTCACAATAGTTAACGCTAGCCTAAATATATTTATCAGTAGTATGACCCTCTCTCCCATCCGCTACATCCTTTTTTTTTTTTTTTACCTTGTCTGCACACACATTAATGGTTAATACCATGCTGGTAAAAACCTAAGGCATATATATGTGCATTATTACTATATTTAATATATATACATACATACGCATACTGTACATACGCATACACATACAAACCCATTGAGTTTTTTTTTTCTTTTTTTTGGGGGGGGGGGTGACATCCACTGCTAACCCAGGAAACAAGAACACATGGAGGCACATGTCAAGCACTGGAAATCTGCAACAAAAACCACAAACGAAACACAAAACCGACACGGAACCGGCCAAACCACGAGCAGCAACCGTCCCAAATCTCGAGATCCAATCACAATCTGAGCTAAGCTACCACGACTAACTAACCCCAAAAACTACAGAGCAATGTGTGGCAAATGGAGTCCTAATACGGATAGCTGTGTAAACTTCTGTATCTTTCATCCGTTAGTTCAGTCCAACAACCTGACACCAGGCCAGTTGATCAGAGTATAGACTGAGACAGAAATAGCTGCACCGGAGAGACCTGCAGATGAAGATGAGGAGAAGGAGGCGGGCTGCCAAGGACACTGATGCCATGAATATATTTATACTAGAACAGAAGCTTTCATTTCTGCCCTGATCGATGCAGCACATGAACAGACAAGTGTGTAAGAGATCCAATAAGTGGGTCAATGACACACACTGGAAAACATTTCAGTTTTCCCAAACAGCTTAAGGCTGCAGAACTTAATAAAAACCCAAATGAAAAAAGTTTGTGATTATATGGAAAATTCAAATACATTTTCTTTTATTTACTTTTATGTATTTGCATACACTACATAACCTTATTATATGACAACAATGTATATTTAAGTAAAACTTACAAAAAGAAAACCTAGCTTGTGGTATTTTTACAGGTCCGTTAGTTATATAGGCTGAAGTGAGGCTGGCAACCTTACCCCTGGTTTAGCTGAAACTAGTTTTTTATCCCTCCTAATGGCATAGTCCCTTCAATCCTCTTCCTGCAGAAGGGCCTTGAAATCAGCTGGTGACGGAAACGCTTTCCTTCTCCTCTCTTGGCTCTTCCATCCATCCTTCAGTTCTTCCTCGATGCGCTCCCTCTCCTCTCAGCGCACGTCGACCCCCAGCTCCTTTAACAACGTTGTGGTGCCCGTTATTGATGTCTTCTTTCCCGCGTTCAACTTGATTCCCAGTCGTGCTGGATATAGACATCTCGCCTGTATGTCTTTCTTTTTAAGTAGTTTAATAACTTCGTGGACTCTCGTTCGTTTCTGCTGTAAATCAGGAGAGTAGTCCTGATCAAAGTAGATCCGCTTGCCTTGAAAGAGGACTGGACCCTGGTTCCATGCCTGTTTCATGATTGTGTCCTTTGCCGCTGCGTTCAGAAACCTCACAATGATCGATCTTGGGGGAGCAGTAGCGTCTTTAGGTTTGGCCACAAAGGAACGATATGCCCTTTCAATCTTCATGTCCAGGTCTGGTGGTAACTTGAGTTCCTTCTGAAGCAAGTCACCAAGAAATCCAGCCATTTCTTTCCCTTCACTGTCTTCCGGGATTTTAAAAATCCTGATATTTTTTCTTCTCAGCCTGTTTTGCAGGTCGTCGCATTTTGCCAAGAGATGGATATCGCGGTGGCGCATCTCCGCATCCTCGGTCGCACTAATTCTCTCCTCCAATTTTCCGATTCTCTTTTCGTGTTCGGCCAGTTGGTCTTTTTACGTTTGAAACAGTTTGTTCAACTCGCCCAAGGGACAGTTTGGTGTAATTGTGCACGTCTTGGTTTTCCTTTCGGAGTTTCCTCAGCTCCTCAGGTACCGGTGTATCAGACTGACACATGTTGCTGCTAGCCTTGTTTTCGCTAGCTGGGCTTGGTTGTTTTGACTTATCTTCTTCTTTTCCTCGCGAGGAGTCAGATTGATCCTGTCTCCTTTGACCCGCGGCGGATCTCATGTTTCATGAATATATATTTTGCGTTTCAGGGTCAAAATACTATTGTTGTCACTCTTATCTATAATTTTATCCAGCGGAGCTCGGCTGCTATGCTGCAAGCACCTCCATGACGTCACCGGAAGTCCGTGCTGGCCCCCTTTTTTTCCTCTTTTGTGTATGTTTTGCAGGCCAGAGCTTCGGGAGCTGCATGGTGACCTGTCCTGCGCCCCCCCAACTTCTGTTGTAATAGAATATATAAATAAAATTTTATTGAATTGAATTGTGATGTTGTGAAGAGTTTTTTTCAGCGAGGAAAGGATTCTGTGATCATCTGTTTGCTATATATTCCAGGTATTTTAATGTTGAGTTCACTAGAGCTTTTTTACTTTTTACGAATGTGCCAAACTGTTGAAATGACCACATCTAAGGTTTGAACTCTTTCTCTCTTACAGATTTATGTTGTTTTATCAGCTTAATGATGCCCTCTGTCACTTGCTTTGACATCTCCTTGGACTTCCTGTTGGTAGCTCTAGTCCAGGGTCCTAGAGAGCGTAAAACAGTCCTGCATGTTTTAGATATCTCCTTGCATCACCACACCTGATTCTAATTAATGGCCATCATCGGGTTCTCTTCCATGTCTGTACAAGTCTGTTAATGACACAGTCCTTTGCATCAGGGTGTGTTGAAGCAGGGAAACACCTCAAATCTGCAGGACTGCGGCCCTTGAGGGCCGACTTTGGACACCCCTGCTCTTGGACCGGGGTTACCTACTCCTGCTCTAGTAGTCAAACAAACAAACATCAACTCCAGACCTTTTATCTGCTTCATTGAGCTTGAAGTAATGAGGGAATTGACCACACCTTGTTATTTAACTTCTTTTTAATAGTCCAAATTCTTTTGAGCCCCTGAAGATACTTTGCTTAAAATGATTGTAATTCCTACTAGTAACTGCCACATTTTTTAAAAATCTTTTAAAATAAGAAGTGACAGTGTACGAGTGAAAGTTCGTACACTGTGATAACTTCATGACTGTTTAATTTTAAATTATTTGTGGTGGTCTAAAGGCTAAATCATAAAAAAAGGATTTCTGAACCTGAGCGTGTACCACCAAATGATGAATACCAGTTCCAACTTTTTGTTGAATAATTTACAACTCAGAAATGCTAAATTGAATTTATATTGATAAATGTTGATGAGAAAAAAAAACATCTTGGGTTTAATCAAGGAATCATAATCATAAAAAAGTAAGAATTGCAGTGTTATTTTTACAGTTCAGAATATCATTGAACTAATCCAGGAATCTGTAAGAATTTCAGTATGTGAAGGACCAGGATGCAAGTCTAACCTCAACACTTGCAATCTCTGATCTGTCTGATGACACTGAGTTTCTCTTTATAGATGTCATAATGAACCTGGACCTTTTTTCCATCTGCGCTTTCCAACACTCTTTTCCCATTTTCCAGTGCGCAATTTCGTCATGGAGACTTCTTCCTTCCAGAGATAACCTTCACTTTAATGGCAGCAATAGTGTCCATAACATTCAACATTTTAGCATGGAAGCTATTGATGAGCTCATTTTAAATTAACCATGTCATTTTCAGGCAGAAATTTAAAAAATAAGCCTTGTTAGAAAGGATTAATTTATCAACCACACTGGTAGAGACGACAGGATAATAGTGGATATTTGTGGTTAAATGTTGCCCCCCAGTGGTAAAGTTTTAATTGGTTTACATGATGTAGTTTTTCAGTGTACACATTTACCCATACAGGCTGAGATATCTCAGACAAACACCCTGTGAATGCAGCAAAAAAATGTGATCATTTAGCTAAATTTAAGTTCTTTCGTGTTCCAGATTCATCTGAGGGTTTTAAGAATATCCATTTCCTTATACCTGTCAAATTACAGACATAACATAAATCTAATGAATATGATAACTATATAAACCCTCCCTGACATCACCCATAGATTTTCTGAAGAGTGTTTTTGAACCCTCTTTTTCCTCCTTCTGCATGATGCAGTGATGTAAATAGGCAGAACAAACAGGCCCGGGAAGCCAGCTGGAGCACATCCACCTTATGTCAGTCAAAGTTAGTCATAACTTTCTGCTGCAGAATTGCCAGCAAACACTGCACCAGAATATCCTGTTTCAAATGTCATTTTGGAGTCGTCCGTCTGCGTCAGCATGGCTGATTCGACATGTACAGTAGACGGCCACTAGCTGTCGGCCTCTACGACCAATCTGATTGGTGGAGTGCTAGCCCTTGACTAGCGAATCAGAGTTCACCGGAAATGACGATAGTAAACATACTAGATAAACAGGGATGGCACAGACGCTACACTACACTCTATCATGGCGTACGTTCTGATGCGCAGAATGTATGCTCCAGTCAGCGTTAGGTTGGTGTGTTCAGGAGTATTTTTTTGATCAACTCAGGGAAACGCGAGCCGACTTTCAGCTTTTCTGCCAACGGTCAGCTGTCGGGTTGGTGTGTCCGGCCTTAAGGCTCTGGATGTTGTAAGGCTGTCTTGGCTCGCATGTCTCTGGAACATTGCATGGACATGGGAAGCAGCCCATCAGGGGTGGTGGTACCCCTTTTTAAGAGGGGAAACCAGAGTATGCTTTATGTTATACCTGAATAACACTTCTCAGCCTCCCTAATAAAGGTCTATGCATGGGTACTGGAAAGGAGAGCCCAATCGATGAGTGGACTTCAGATTTAGGAGGATCAAAGTGGATCCCACCCTGGTTGTGGAACACTGAACCAGCTCTATACCCTCACTGGGATCCTGGAGGGGCCTTGTCAGGTTGCTGAACCAGTTAACACGTGTTTTGCGGACTTGGAAAAGGCATTCTACCGTGCCCTTCTGTGCATTTTTGGGGGCTTTGGGTTTTTCAAAACTTCGGGGGAGGTTTCCTCCGCCCAGTGGTAACTGGAAGTATTGGACGCCTGATGGCCGGGAAACCAACTTGTTCGTGTGGGTTAATAAGGAGGGAAGGAAAACTGGCATGATCTCTCACCACCGGTACCTTTATCGTTCTGCTGTTTCCCACTCAGGAGCCTGTGTGTGGAGCTAAATCCAACACACTCCCTCTAAGCCTTTGGCGGGGAAACAGGAGCACAAACCGCTTCGGTAGTGAGGGAACACATTATATGGGTCCACTTACAATATAACAATACAAACGTAACGATATAATAATACAAAGGTAACGGTATCGCTAACTAACTCTGCCCAGATACAAGCCTCTTACTTTGAGCTGTTCTGGAGGTAGTCGGCAGCTTCCTGGTGATTGTGGAACTCTTGGTTCTGGTCTCGGTCCACAGGTTGCTGGTTTTATGGTCCGCTGGTGATTCAGCTGTGAGCGGCTCCCTTGTCCTCTCTCTCTCTCTGCCTCTCGGGGACGGCATATGCAGCGGTGCTGGCAGCCGGGCTGTCCCCTTTTTCCTGGTCATTGTAGCTCTCGTTGCACACGGCTCCCCGTTCCGCTCGTCAAAGCATCTAAACGTTTGTGGGTCACTCCGTTGTAACACAGGTGGAGGATACGTGCTCTCCTCATCTCCGTGTGGGCGAGCATGTGGCATTTGTAGCTCACATACCCCTTTTACACCAAGTTCGTTCCAGGGCTGGTTCTGGGCTAGAGCCAGACTTAGCACCAGTTCTTTGGTTTTACACAGCCTAAGCACCGGCTCCTGGCTCTCAAAACTGGTGCTAGACAAGAACCAACTCTTTGCTGGTCCAACTTAAGAACCACGTTACGTTGGGGGCTACGTGCTTACGTCAAGGGCTGGGGACGGTGTTACTGAACAACCAAAGCAGAATAAACACGGAAGAGTGCCGTTTTTAAACAACGGAGCGTTGAAGACGGCGGTTAAGTTAGCAGACTCTTTTATTATTACATCCATTTATTTAATAATGGATGTAAAACAGAAGCAGCAGTGGTCTACGGTACAATCCATCAACAGTAACATCGGCGGGTTCCCGGCCCGCGGGGACGCCTCCCAGCCCGCTCCCAGCCCGCGTCCCAGCCCGCGGGGACGCGTCCCCCGCCGCTCGATCCGTCCTCCAGCCTTCAGCCCGCCGATCGAGCGTTGAAGACGGCGGTTAAGTTAGCAGACTTATTTAGCAGATTTATTTAATAAAAATTCCCGGCCCGCGGGGACGCCTCCCAGCCCGCGTCCCAGCCCGCTGGGAAGCGTTCCAGCCCTGGGACGCTTCCCAGCGGGCTTGGAGGCGGGGCTGCCGCTCGATCGGCGGGTTCCCGGCCCGCGGGAATGCCTCCCAGCCCGCTTCCAGCCTGCTCCCAGCCCGCGGGGACGCGTCCCCGCCGCTCGATCCTTGGTTCCTCCAGCCTTCAGCCCGCTTCCGCATCGCAGCTCCCCCGGGAGCATTTACACATTCAGACTTAGATTACAGTATTCCATTAGGTTTATATTATTATTTCTTATTTATTTAACATGCACAAATATAATTTATTGTTAAAATATATAAATAAAATGTATGCACTATTGCTGGCTCAAGGAAGGACCGCGCGTCTTCTGAATGTGAACAGCTCCAGGTGCTTGAAAGATCTGAAACCACAGAAGAAAAATGTATTACGGTACTGAGCCGCCGGCTCCCCCGGAGCCCTGGGTTCGGAGCTCCATGGTGTTAACATGGACCTGAATGCCCCTCACCGTTAAACTTCCAAAATGTCAGCTTTGTTGAATTCACAAAGTGCTGATGATCGCTACACCTACTGAATCAGTAAGGGGGTACTTTGCACATTATTTTTATTAATCATTATTACTTCTTCTGTTGTTCCAGAAGGTGGCGGCATTCAAGTATTTCTTGTTTGTCTTACGTGACATAATATATGGCAGTGTTTCCCAACCCTGGTCTTCGGGGCACACTGTCCTGCATGTCTTGGATCAGGGGTAGGGAACCCTGGTCCTAAAGATCCGCAGTCCGGCATGTTTTAAAAACATGCAGGACTGTGGCCCTCGAGGACCGACTTTGGACACCCCTGTTTTAGATGTTTCTCTGCTTCATCACACCCTAATACAAAGGACTGTGGTATTAACACACTTGTACAGACCTGGATGAGAAGCTGATGATGAACGTTAATTAGAATCAGGTGTGTTGATGCAAGGAGACATGTAAAACCTACAGGACAGTGTGCCCTGAGGACTAGGGTTGGGAAAGACTGATCTATGGGTAAGGCAGCATTTCTGTTCTTTTTTCTTTTCCCCCTTTTCCAATTAATTTATTCCAAATTGTGAGTTCTGAAGAAATTGGTGTAATTTTTTTCCTTTCAGTATATTTAAGAAATTACTTTAAAGATAAATGTTGTTTGTATATGTATGTGTGTGTCTGAGTATTTGCATAATCCCACCAGCAGGAGGAAGTGTTGAGCTTGACTGAAGAGAAGCTTCAATTATTCTGAATGGCTGTACTGTGTGTGTGTGTGTGTGTGTGAGAGTGTGTGTGTGTGTGTGTGTGTGTGTGTGTGTGTGTGTGTGTGTGTGTGTGTGTGTGTGTGTGTGTGTGTGTGTGTTGGAATCTCTTGGCTTTACGTATTTTCATTCCTCTGATGCTTCCTCTGCAAAGCATCTTAAAATGACAGATTGACAGCTCATTTCATTCTTTAAACACATCATAACACCACACACACACACACACACACACACACACACACACACACACACACACACACACACACACACACACACACACACACACACACACACACACACACACACACACACACACACACACACATACACACACACACGCAGTGATTGGATAGTTTGTGTGTTTGATTCATCTCAGTCCTGAATTGTGATTCTGATCATGAAGGTTTCCCCGGTAATCACGTACACAGAGATGCATGCACACCTGTGTTTCTGGAAGATTACTGATCCATGGAAGATGGAGATTGTTCAGTTTAAACATGGACCACATTTGCTGCTGTCTTCATCCCACTCATCCAGCAGACTTGGACCAAAGAAAATAAATATGCCAGACAACGTTTTCCAGAACATTTCTTTTCAGTGACAAATGTAGATGCCTTTCATGTGAAGATCGTTGGGATGGGCTATGGCAGGGTAGGCAACCCTGGTCCTAGAGAGCCGCAGTCCTGCATGTTGTAGAATCTAAAACATGCAGGACTGTGGCTCTCTAGGACCAGGGTTGCCTACTCCTGGACCCGATTTCAGATAAGCTGAGTTAATGGATGGACGGGTGGGTGGATAAAGTCTGATATAGAAACGGGCTTGTGCCGTCTACAGTCGGTAATTCAGTGTATTTGTGAGCAGTGAACATTCACTCCAAACCACTCCTGCTGAGTCCCAAACATTTAACTGATTGATTAATTGATGGAGCTCTTCAGAGGGAGTCAGTTACCTCCACTGCTTGTTCACAGCTTTATTAATGAGTTAGTGATCACTGAGGTGCTCCTCAGCAGTCATTCAGCCACTTTACCACATTATCTGTCTGTCTGAGGCTGACTGCCACTCAATACACAGACAGCCAAGAATGTTTGGAGGAGAAAAAAGCCTCTTCTGTCTGAAAAGAACACAGAAACATGGCGGGGAGGAAGGAGGAAGCAGGAAGTTGAGACAACTAACGAGGGTACGCTGGTGCATGCTGGCTGCAGCTCCTCTTGACACTTTGTTACAGTTTTTGTGATTTATGTGACTTATTAAAGCTACTTCACTCGACAGACTTTGTATTAATAGAGCCTACCTGCTCTACTGGAAACCTGATTCTATGATGACTGTAGCCAGACGGCACTGCTTGTTTTGTGTTTTTTTTTTTACATCGGTGCTGGAAATGATCTCATACACCGCCCCGCAGCTACGGCGTTGGCGCAGCTTCATGGCTCCCTCTGACAAAGGGTTTATAGCCTGCTGTCAAGAGTGTGGGATTTTGAAAAACAGACCTTGCTACATCCATAGAGGCTCGTGCCGCGGCTTCAACATGGAATCAGAAAATAAAACAAGCCTCGGAGTCATCATCGGAAACATTGCGAGACTACCCAATACTAGACACAACAGAAGACACGGAGAGGATCGCAGTGTATTACGGAGCTTTCAGGGATTTCCAACTCAAGCTCTGTCTCCTACTACCATGGAGCTGCTAAACACACAATCCCTCACTAATAAATCCCTCATATACAACCATATTCTGGACAAAGGGCTTGACTTCATGTGCCTAACCGAAACCTGGCATAAACCAGGGAACTACTCTATGCTTAATGAAGCATGCCCTCCTGGCTATAACTACATGGAGAAAGCCCGCTGCTCTGGTCATGGTGGTGGACCAGCCATCATGCACCGGGCTGAACTAAAACTGTCTCCTTTGTCAATGCCTAATCTTTCCTCTATGGAATGCCTGACCTTCAAGTGCATATCTCCATACTCCATGACAGTGCTTCTCATATACCGTCCTCCAAAACCAAACCCATCTTTTCTACCTGAGATAAGTGATCTCCTTACATCTCTCTGCACCATGTCAACTAACATTGTCATTGTTGTTAATTTAAATATCCATGTCGACAACCCCTCCTGTCAGTTTACAGCAATTTCTTGAGTGTGCTTGAGTACCTTGGGCTGCAGCAGCATGTTGAGGTTCCTATCCACACCAAAGGGCACACTCTGGATCTGGTTTTCACGGACTCTACTTCCATCAGTAACCTACAGGTCTATGATCTCGGTGTGTCCGACCACAAAGTGGTCTCAATGACCTTAACCTTCATGCTGCCTACTATTAATGAATGAATGAATGAATGAATGAATGAATACCTTTATTGTATTTTTATTTTTTTATTTAACCTTTATTTAACCAGGAAAAGAAAGCCATTGAGATTAAAAATCTATTTTGGGTGTCCTGGCCAAGAGGCAGCAAAAGATTTCAGATATTACAATTTACAGAGGTGTGATGTGAAATATTAAAAAAAAAAAGAGTTGTCCTGTTGTTGAGAGGGCTACACAGGGTGACCCTGACTGTCCTGTTGATGACCCGGGCTGCTCCCTGTTGGATGGTTGGTCGAACCTTTTAAAGTACGAGTTCATCTTATTTGCCCGTTCTAGATTTCCCTCCACAGCAACCCTAAGCTGCTTATAGCCAGTTATCTTCCTGAACCCTCCCCACAACTCCTTGGAGCTGTGGGCCACAAGTCCTCCCTCCAGCTTCTCCTCATACTCCTCTTTTGCCGCCCTCAGCTCCTTCTTCAGTTGCTTTTGTACCATCCTGGCTCCCTCCGTGTCTCCCGCCTTGAACCTCCTCCTCTTCTCCCTCACCAGGGATTTGATGTGTCCAGTAATCCACGGTTTATTGTTTAGAAAACACCTTACTCTCTTAGTGGGCACTATACTCGCCTCACAGAACCTGATGTAATCCGTCACACAGTCCACAAGACCATCGATGTCCTCCCCGTGGACACTCTGGAACATCTCCCTGTCGGTTGTACTGAGGCAGAACCTCAGCTCCTCCTCCACCTCCTCCGACCACTGCTGGATGGTCCTGGTGGTGGCTGGCAGTCTCTTGATGAGAGGCCTGTATGATGGTGCAAGCCAGATGAGGTTGTGGTCTGATACTCCTAGTGGTGGAAGGGCAGTAGATCTAGATTAGATTAGATTAGATTAGATTAGACTAGACTAGATTAGACCCAAGCGTCAAATGTCTTTCCGGAGCTGGAAAAGCATTGACTCAGCCACTATGACCATGGATCTCCGGCATCATCACACAAATGTCACTATTAAGCTTCAACAGTAGTTGGCTCTCAAGGTTCTTGCAGTGAAGCTGTGATCCTTTAGCAGTGAACAGGAGTCCAGCATGACTGAAAAGTCTCTCACAGGCTGCAGATGCAGGAAGACCTGTGTTGACTTTGAGTGACAGCTTCTTGATGTGAGGAAAGGTGTGGAGTAGATCCCTACCTGCAGGGGACAGACATGAAAGGTACCTCTCCAGCTCTCCTACTTCTGATTTTCCCAACTCCATGGATGCAAAGAAGTCATCTTCATCAGAGAAGCTGCTGTTTGTGCTGGTGACATCATCCAAGTCGATCTCGAGGTGATTTCTGATGTAGTCAAGACCTGTGGCAAGATAAATCGTTTTCAAAATAATTAATCTGCACATTATTCTTACCCTTCTACTGTATAGGCTGTCAAGCTGCTGATGTTTGACATTAAAGGCTACCTTCTAACTATATTGCCACACTGTGGTTGGTCACTGACACACTATAATCCTAAAATGTATATAAGTCACATTTGAATTGATAAACTATATTTACCAGAATTTAAGATGTTCTCCTTTGTAGTCCAGGAGGTTCTGAATCTTGGTAGGAGTATTGCTGCTGCAATCAGCTCAGGCTCTTTCATGACGTCATCAAAACGTTTCTGGGTGCCTTGCTGCAGGGCGTGAACAAGAGGTGTACACATTTTGCAAGATGACTCCAACCTCTTCAGCTTGTCCCGCAACTGGTAAAGCGTTGGCAGCAGGAGGCCCATATGCAAAGATGATTCCCCTTGGAGGATATTAAGAGCCATGGAAACAGGCTTCATCACAGCAGCATACTCCACCAAAAACCCCATTTCAGCCGGATTGAACCTATAAAAGATGTAATGATAAAAAAAATTACTTACAATGTCTTTATTATGCATTGTACATGTTAAATACACAAATGAAAAAAAAAATAGTTAAATTATTTAATTCAAGTCATTGTTACACCACCATGCAAAGAAAACTTAGTTACTTGAGACAAGTGGATTCACCCGTTAATCAGCAAGGCTAATACATTTTTATTATTCTTTAAAAACAAACGATACTGTACATTTTGTCAACTTACATCTTTATCTTTAATGCTGTGCAGACATTGCGAATGGCTTGTTCTCCTTGCTCTCGATGAATACGCACAATCCTTTCTACAGTGAGGAACAGGGAGGTCCAACGTGTCTGATTGGGTCGGAGAAACTGCAGCTTGCATTCACGTTCCACTGTTTCATGAGCCATGGTTGATCTGCTGGTTTTATTCCACAGAGCACATTTTGCAAAAGTAGACCGAAACAGTTTCTTGTAGGTTTCGTTCGCAGCTCCTCCTGCAGCAGTAGCAGTAGCTGTAGACTGTAGATATAAGATTGCGGAGATGGCATGCACACTTTTGGTGCCTTGGAAGTTGGTACTCAAGGCCTGTGTTGTCATCCAGAATAGCAGACACATCTTGAAACTCCAACTCTGGCTCACTCTCATCATCACTCGCATCATCAAGGATGGAGTCACTCTCCTCTTGTACATCGGTGGCTTCCTCCTCTTTCTTACCATATAATTGAAAGGCTTTTAGGAAGTTTGAGCCACTGTCTGTTGTCGTCCTGATCACTTTTTCCCTGATGTGGTACTCAGAATGTATTTCCTCTAATGCAGCAGCAAGGACGTCAAAGGTGTGCGAGCCTTTGACAGGTTTACAAGCCAATGCAGCAGAGTGCTTCTCCAGTGAGGTGTTGTCTATCCAGTGACAGGTGACACCTAAGTGGCTATGTTGTCTGGCAGACCAGCAGTCTGTTGTAGTAGCAACATAGTTCACGGCACTCAGCTTTTTGATGATTAAGCTGTTCTTGTGTTTTGCAGCTTCCTGTATTCTTGTGCATAATGTTTTCCTTGTCAATACTGTATGAGGTTGTAAGGTTTCAATCAAAGTCTTGAAGGATGGTGTCTCAACCACGGAAAATAGTTGGTTGGCCTCACATACAAAATTTAGCACCAGCTTGTCAAGTGTTGCTTGTGTTACTCGCCCTGGGGCAGTGAAGGCTGCATTTTTCACAGAAGTATCACCGGAAGAGGAGGACTTGCGCTTTCTGTGGCACTCTTGTAAGTCTGTGTACTCACTTTAGTAGTTAAGAGTTTTTTTTTCCATTAGGGAGAAACAACTCCAGTTTTGACCCTTCTTTTGCTTTTTTTTGTAAATGATTTCTTCTTTGTGATTCCAGTCGTGGTTTGTTGATGGGAGAAGGTTCTGGATGTGGTGAGGCAGTCCAATTGTTCACATTTCTTTTAAATGCAGACTCATTTACTGATCCTCATCTCTGCCAGCACTCTGAAAAAGATCAGAGCCCCCGGAGGACGATACCATCAGTCTCAGTCAGTCACATCACAGGGAGATACCATCTTCTCCATCTTTTAAAAGCCCAGATTTCTTCCCACGGCTGTGTTTATTGATGTCTGAGTCAGCAGAAAGAAACACACAAACAGGTATGTGTGTGTGTGTGTGTGTGCGCAGGTACATCTGTCTGGTATCCATTTCCTAATCGTCTGCAGTAGCTCATTGATCCATGCAGCCTTTTCTCTTTGTTTCTCTGCCAACTGACAGGAAGAAGGTCATTGCTCTCCGTCTCATCTTCTTTGGCCAGACTTTACATCCCTTGATTGCCAGAGAACACCTGTCAGCAAACATGAATCAAAATATATTTTATCAATGAAACCCGGATCAATGGAGAGGAACTGTGTTTCATCCAGAATATTCTTGACACTGGCATCAGTGAAAGGAAAAACTAAATCAAAGTAGATTTACATAATTAGCCAGCAATAGTCCAATGTCTTCAACAACATTGAACCAATATCATCAACAGCAATGCCAATTTCATAAAAATTGGCAGTTATTGATAAAATATCAGAAGCATCAGTAGAGTTGAGTTTCTAGATCTGACATGTATGTGAGAAAGTACTCAGTATTGAGTCTTTAACCCCTTCAATCCAGGCTAATTTTTGAGATCCCTGCCTTAAAATGGCTCTAACTGAAATCCAAACAAATTCAGCTGAGATCCTTGGCTAAAGGCAGAGGTATTTAGTAATTTAGTGAACTCATGGAAGCTGACATTAGGGTCCAGGCCAAAAGGTGGCTCAGCCAGAGCAGCCAGCTGTGTGTCTGCCTTAGGCAGGAGGCAACGGTAGCTGGTGGCTTAGCTAAGCTTTGCCACCGGACCCTCACGGGCCAACCCAGAAGCAGTCTTTTTTTTAAAATATCTGATGAGGAACATAAAAATGTACACCCACACAGTTGTCATGGATATGAACGTTTTTCTTTTGGTAGCAGACTGTATGTTTATTTTTGCTGAAACATTGGACATTTTCACACAGGGATCAATAGAGACGGACTCCCTTCTTGGTTTACAGACTTCCATTTTGGCACACTTGGGCATGGAGCTCTAAATCGTTGCTGGTTAAGACTTGATTTGACATCATAATACTGATTTATTCTGTCTCAGAGGAACTTGGCATGAGCTGTAGTCCATTCTTGGCTACAGCGCTTCGGTTTGTCTGTGGAAATTACTCTTTCCACAGTGGCTTATTGGCCAAAATCAATTTACCAAATCAAAATCAATGTACCAAGATAGATTTTCCTGTTGAATAACATTTTTTAAAGATTTTTTTTTAAGAGGAATGTTTACACAGACTCTCCAAATCAGCCACATAAGTACATATACCTGTGCAACTGATGTTTTTGAGGTACCAAACTATAAAACTGGTTTTAGTTGATAAGTATGTCTCTAGATGTAATAATACCTTTCAAATAGAACTGTTTGGGGTTTGTTTGTATCCGATGACCTTGTCAGTATGAAGGCTGTGCTCCATCATGGCAAACAGCTGCTGAGCTGTGAGTCATATGAAGAATATGACTCACAGCTCAGACCTGTGAGTCAAAGTCACATCTCAAGAACAGCTTGGTAGATCGACACCTCTATGGGAGCTATACAGCCAACAGAATTGACAGATGGTTCACAAATCCACGTCACTTCAGGCATTATCCAATCAGAACAAGGAAATTATTAAACATTTTATTAAATGGCAACCTGAGAGCAACACACTAAAAATATTACCTAAAGCTAACTCAAAAGACGGCAATGGGCTGGGCTGCAGAAAGGGATGTTGCTTTCTGTAGTGGCTGTCTCGGAGTGGTCGCCCTTAATCTGTGAATTCTGAGCTTTAAATGATAACATGCTGGTCTTTGTAACATGTAGCTGCTGGTCATTAGGACAAATCCTGGCCAGAAATAACATCAGATTTCCTCACAGTAACAGCAGAAATCAAAGTAGTGGCATTGAGAGCTACTAAGGTACTAGTACTTCTGAAGTGCCCAGATCCGAGTTTAGTAGCAGTAAATCAGCAGTCATCAATTCAGTCTCCTGCATGTTTTAGATCAGTGGTCTTCATCCCTGGTCCTCGGGACGACCTGTCCTGCATTTTTTAGATGCTGCCTTGCATCATCACATCTGATTGTAATTAATGGTCATCATCAGCTTGTCATCCAGGTCTGTAAAAGTGTGTTAATGATACAGTCCTTTGTATCAGGGTGTTCTGAAGCAGGGAAACATAAAACATGCAGGACAGTGTGCCCTGAGGACCAGGGTTGGGAAACACTAAGCTAGATTGTTGATCTCATCTGGCTAGCTAGGTATAGCTGAGTATCATCTGAATAGAAATACTGCCTTATAATAGTAGTGGAGCGCCTTTCTAGTGTATTGAACAATTAGTGAGAGGTGCCTAACCTGATGTCTTTTTTACTCTATTGGGTTTTTATAATAAACTTAAAAGAGTACCTCAAAAGTGCTTGTGAAAAGTTATTTTTCAATATTAGGTAACTTCGCCTTTAAATCAAGTTTTTTGAAGCACATTTTACTCTCATGAACTGAAATACCCTTTAAACTATAATATTTTTTTTAACCACTTTTTAACTCAAACTTATCACCTTAATGTAATCAGAATGTTAAACTCAATGATCAAACCAGTTTATCAAAAAAATGAATCTTTTACTCAAAGATTGATTTCAACAGGTGAATTCAACACTTCTTTTCCACAGACCTTCGCTAAATGAAAAATATCAAATATGACACTTTAAATGGGCCCCTGAAAACAAAACTAAAAAACTTGGCAATTAAAGTGAATCATTATCAATTTACCGTCCAAACGTTGCAGGCCTGAATGCAGCTCGGGTTCGTGAAGCCTAAAACAATATGGCTGCTTCACCACAACAGAGCGATAAAAGAAAAAAAGGTACCTTACCCCCCCGAGTGTCGTATCCACACACACACGGACTGACGGCAGGAGGAGAGATGAGGGGATGAGAAGAGGTGAGAAGAGGACCGGCCCAGAGGAAACGCCACTGCAGATGCCGCGCTGCTCGGCTCCGTCTCTGCAGCTCCACGCTGCTCTTTCTGCGGTCACTGCCGTCCAGGTAGCTGGCCGCTAACTCAGCAAAGTCCCGGGAAACTATGAGCTGCTGGACTAGCTGCTAGCTTTGCTGCTTCGCCTTTTCTCAGGTTGAATATTCCACTCAACCAGAGAGGAAAATCACCCACAGTCTTTTGAAGAGTCCTGGTCGAACTCTTGTACGACCCTGGTGACAAATATAAACTCGACAGTCTTTTTTCAATACTGTTACAACACGCTTCGCTCGTCTCCTGCGTCGTCCATTCTTCCTCTCCCATCTTTTTTCTCTTTCTCCCAGTTTACAGCTACTTTCACATAGAGGGTGCACAGCGGCAGCCGCGGCCGTCTTTCCCATTCATTGTGTATGTGCTGCCTCCGCGCAAGGGCGCAGGGTCTGCCGCCGAGTTTGCGTGGCGGCATAGGGCGCATGTGGACGCACGCCGCCGGGTTGCCGCGGCAGCAAGGGCGCAAAGCGGCTTTCACATAGAACGCGGTTTGCGCCGTGCACACCCCCGGGATGGGCACAGACTCGGCGCAGAGCAGGGAGCAGAGCAGGGAGCAGAGCAGGGCGCGCCTGCGTGCATCCCGCACATATTTGTTGCAATTTGTTGCAAGTTGCTTGGCGACCGAAAAAAAGTTTCATAACCATATATTGATAAATGATTCAAATGCTATATTTTATTTTAAATGAACATTTTATTGTTAAAAGAGCAAAAGAATATCACATTTCTATTTTAAACACACCAGGTATGTCCAAATTCTGGGAGATTTCTCTCCACTTTTGTACCTTTTTATTGATGTCCCGATAGGCCTGCAGTCTCGCATCCCACAGCTCCTCACAGAGACTCACAGCCAAGATCATTATTTCTTCCATCTTGATCGTCTCTGATCTACAAGCTACCAGTTTTTTTTTCTCCCTCCAGCACCTTCTCTCCTATTGGACACCGCCGAGATGTCGTCACAGGGCGCAGGGTGAAATTAAAAAATTTTCAATTTGCAGCGGCAGCTTGGGCCGTCTTGCGCCGTGTTGCGCTCTTGCTGCTGCGGCAACCCGGCAGTGTGCGCCCTGTTGCGTGCCGCTGACCTTGGTGCAAATCCCTGCGCCCTTGCGCAGCGGCAGCACATACACAATGGCCCGGTTTCACAGACAAGGCTTATATCAAGCCAGGAGTAGGCCTAAGTCAGACTAGTAAAGCTAGGTAATTTAAGTGGCTTGCATGAGCGTGGCTTATATTTGTCTTAGTTAGTCCCAGACTGTGGAGTCCTGGAGTAAGCTTAAATGAGAACGCCTCATTAGCCCAAGTGGGAGCACAGTCTGTTAGCCTAATGGTGTTCATAAAAACCTGGAACGGAATTGAGGACAGTTTTGCTGGAGGGAATTTTGACACCAAACATGGTTGAAGCTAAAAGAACACACTCAAAGAACTATACTATGTATGAAAAAAAACTCTACTTAAACAAATTTTGGGAAATCATGCTGTTATTGAAAGTAAAGGGCATAGTGCTGCTGTTGAACATAAGACGAACAATGCCTGGGCTGCCATTTGCAGTGAATTCAATGCAAATGAAAATGTATGACTGTGCACCCTCCACATCTGGCATGGCATCCCAGAGAAAAGATGCTGCCAAAACCTTCCAGCAGAGACCAAAAAGGATGTCAATGCATGAAAAGTTAACCTTAGAAGTTCATGAGCAGAAAATGAAATATCTGAAAGAAGAGCATGACATGAAAATGAGAATTCTACAGGTCGAATTGGATATGAAATTAGAAGAGAGAGTTGTTCAAAGAAAGATGCATGAGATAGCTATGTAATGTAATGAAATACACTTGACAAGAGTGTCAGTATTGTAGTCACCACAACCTAAATTTTAGGACAGCCTTGGCTGAGTTTCTCATTTAATTTTTCAGCACACTATTGCACTGCAATATTGCACTGCAATGTGAAAGCAGCTCTGAGTGCAAGTCCTCATTGGACTGGCATGGGCACATCTGAATCATTCTGGTCTTCCATTGGAGGGTCAGGACAATTATACTGCTTTAGGTAGTTGTGCAGAACAGTTGTAGCAATGATCACCTTGCAGCATCTTCTTGGCTCAAAACGAAGTGTATTGCATAAACACTGGAATTGATTTTTCCACACTCCAAACTTACGCTTGACCATCCCTCTAGTGCAAATATGAGCTCTGTTATATCTTTGCTGCTCAGTTGTTGTGGGATGTGGCCAAGGCGTGAATAAATAGGAACTCTGAGCATATCCACTGTCACCAAGTAGTATTCCACTATGTTGCCCTCTCTCAAACTGAGCACACAATGAAGAGTTGTGAAAAATCCTTGAGTCATGTGTTGCTCCCTTCAAACGGGCAACAATGTTTGAAAACTCTAAATTGGGAGTGCATACAGCCTGAACATTGATGGAAAACCAGTTCTTACGGTTCCTGTACTCCTCAGCATCAGGAGTTGATGGACACTTGATTTCAACATGACATCCATCGATACAGCCAATCACTCCTGGGAAGTTCCATAGTCCATATTCCATATTCGTAGAATCGCGATTTATAGTTGGCTTGCTCAGCAGCATCAGGGAACTTAATGTACAGATTTCTCAGTTCACAAATGGCACTGCAGACATTGTGAACTATTCTACACGCTGTTGCTTTGCTGACACCTAACAAATCACCAGTTTCACGATGAAAGGTTCCAGATCCCAAGAATCTCAAAGTGATCAGAACTTGGAGAGAACTGGGTACAGGCCTTCCTCTTTGAGACATGGAGGAAAGTCTAGGCTCAAGCAAAGTAATTATCTCCAGTACATCTTCTTTGTACATACGAAAGCGGTCTCGGAAAGTTATTTCATCAAACTGATTCAATGGATTACTCCTATCCACAAGTATTTGTCTGGCTGGCCTCTGTAGCGAATATTGGTCTTCATTTAGATATTCCAAATACTCCATGCTCCCAAACCATCTGTGCTCCCTTTCACAAAAAGTACTAAGCCGAAGTTAAACCTGCCTCTTTGCAGGATTAATATAAACTTAAATTTAGTCCTAGAGTAGCTGTAATCCACCCTCTTGCAATTGGCTTTGTTTAATCCAGAACAGACTAAATCTATGACTATTTTAAGATATGTCTGTGCAAGTGACTTAAAGTTAAGCCAGCTCAAACAGCATTTTAGTCTGAGACCAGGCTTAAGCCTTGTCTGTGAAACCGGGCCAATGAATGGGAAAACGGCGCCAGACCGGAAAAGCTTTTTTTCGGTCGCCAACCAACTTGCAACGAATATGCGCGCTGCTCTGCGCCGAGTCTGCGCCCACTCGCCGCCGACTCTGCTCCAACCTGCGCGGACTCTGCGTCGAGACTGCGCCACCCCGGCGGTGTTGCCGCGTTCTATGTGAAAGCTTACTTCTAAACAACATAACGTACCATTTTCCAAATACAATACATTAACCAACATGTGTGTTTCTTTCTGTACTTTCAATATCAGTTAAACATTTTAACAACATTTACAACATTTACAATCATGAAATAGTTAACATATCAAATGCAATTTTTAATACACAAATAACATTTATTAACCATGAACTTTTTTATCTTTCAAACTTATTCGAACTTATTTAAGTTAACTCATGCCTTTTTTTCCCTCATGAATTTCCACAGGGCTACATGTGGAACACCATGACTATCGCTGGTGTTTGAAGATTCCTTGTCTGCACTTTTCTTTTGTCTTTGTATTCGATTTTTCTACAATTGAAACAGTTTCATTGATTGACTTATTGATTATGTAAGCATGAACTAAAATAACATATTTAAAATATAGCCTATATCTTAATGGAATACAGAAAAGAAGATGAAGGAAGAAAACCACAAATGAAAAGATACAGATGACAACAGAGAAGATGAGGATGAACAAAATACAGGCACGATCAAAGATGTTAAAGTAAAACACAAGGAAAACAACAGTGGGAAAGAAAAAGATGACAATGGAGGTGATGCACACTTATACTTTACACTATACTTTACATTTAGAAGAAGATTAAGAATGAACAGGCAAAGTTATAGAATAATCAGAACAAAAGGTAGCTAGAGAAAGGAGCAGAAAACAATGATGAAAAAATAAAACACGGAGGATCGAACTTTAGGTCACAAAAAGGAAAGAGTTTGTCGTCACATGATCACACCGTGCCACCAGTACCGACTCCAGAGCTGCACACTTGGATGGACTTATCACCTCTGCTAGGACTCGCTGTCCTGACGCCGCTCTTTTCCTCTCCCTCTCCTCTGTCAGTATCCCTCGCTCAGGAGATAGATCATTAACTGTGTAAACTTGGATCTCTCACTACTGACGTCTGTGACAATCTATTTAGCACTGCGGTGCTGAAAATAACCCCAAAGTCAGTTAAAGAATATTTATGGACCCCAGCCCCTCAGGACAAGAACTTTATTTCTGTTCTCCTCGTAAACATCTCAGTACAGAAATCAATATGAGCTGGCCATTTCTGTGAGGGAGTTGTGTGATTAGACCAACATGTGTGTGTTCTGCTCCCTAAGGGGCCCATTAAGGAGGAATGTTGTCCAGGAACCACAGTGAGGCTCTGCAGACACCACCAACCCCAATGTCCACCCACACCATGAAAGACCCTGTCTTCACCACACTCTGAGACCCTCTGTCTCTTCCTCCTCCCTTTTCCTCTCTCATCTTCCTCGTATAACTTATTAATATAATTGGATTTTCTGTTTTTAACTAACTCAATAGCTAACAAACTATATTTATGTTCATGTGGTACCTTTTAAAAAAATACTTAATGTCATTCAGCCCATAGTTTTTGGATATTTTATGAGTTTCGGTTAAGATAAATGGGTGAGACTGAAGTTCAAAACCACTTCTGAAAGAAGACATCTTAAACCTTAACACAGTTTTGTTCAAAGGTTAGTGCCGCCTTATTTGATCTTTTATGTGTAAAAACATAGTAAAAATCATCATAGAGGGTCTTAGTATGGGGCAAATATAACCTCAAATAACAACATACAACTTTATACCACGTCATTATCTATTTCACAAGAATGAAGCTTGTGGTACTCTGCCCAGACAAAGATTAGCGGTGGGAACACCAATGTTTTCTCTACTACAATGTATCATCCTCTGAGTCTACGCTTTAATATTAGTACACTCCTCTGTTTCATTGTCATTCTGCATCGAGACGCCTGATGTATGTTCTGACCCTTTTGCATGGAACTGCTTAATTAAATATACCGAAATCTGGATCGTCTCTCAAGTTCTATTCTTGGTAATTTAGACACTCAGTTTTCAGTCCAGTTATTCACCTAGTTGGAAAAATCTTGTTTAGCAGGTTTTTCAGGTTTTTCCACAACATAGCCAATTTAACAAGTCACCCTAATTACCCCCCCAATTAAATTAAACTCAGCTTTATTTATGTAACACCAAATCACGACAAATCACTTCAATAGTACAATTCTAAATAACCTCAATTAAAGCAAAGCAAAACCAATAAAAAAAACAATGATAATTAAAGCTGCAAGCAGCGATGAACGGGCCCTCGAACGTACAAGTTTCACCAATAAAGGTCAAGGACTCAAAACCGATGACACCACCCACAACTCTTTATGTCAAACCATTCAAAAGTTATAGCAGAAAATAGGATCTATCAAATATCGACCAATCAGAAGAATGGGCGGGGCTAATTCATGCCAATGAAGGTCAAGTACTCAAAACCGAGTCAGATGACACCACTCACGAGTCTTTATGTCAAACCATTCAAAAGTTATGGCAGAAAGTAGGAAAAATATGGACCAATCAGATGAAGGGGGGGCGCGCTTTTTGGCATCTATCGTCGCCACGGTAACGCTTTTGACTGAGAAAAGTAATGCCCATCGCCGCAGGATCGAGACGCACATTTTGATGTATAACACACCTGAGTGCACATTACGGTTCAGGCGAAGAAGCGGCCGAAGAAATGGCATAAATTGCGCCAAAATTACATGGTTAATTCAAAATGGCCGACTTCCTGTTCGGTTTCCGCCATGGCGCCATGAGACTTTTCTTTAAGTTGCGACATGTTACAGGTGTTTACCGATTTTCGTCGATGTACGTCAAACCGTATTGTGGGGCGCTGTTGAGCCATTAGGCCACGCCCATTAATACAAACCATTAACCTCATCCAGTGGGCGGGGGGGGGTTATCATTATAACTGTAAATAGCCACAAACAGCCGCTGCATCATTAGAAATTAGCCGCTCCATTTACCACATTTCCAAATTTAATTCACTGTAATTCTTGTTTTCGGGGCTTTCCTATAGAAATTCTTTTCTCAAGATGGAGTCGGGGTCGTGTCCTATTGATTGACACCGATTTGGACCAATAAGACCATTCCTCTGGCCGTCCACAGCCATCAACAGCCAATGACCGTCTGTGTTGGAAATAGGCTCATGCCCCCCTTTTGTCATGAAAAAAATGAGCCAATTGCAGCCAATCATGCTGATGACAGGCACATTCTATAGCCAATGAGATCCTGAATACAACGACGTATGACACCACGGGGTCTGTATAAAAACCTGCAGCCTGAGCGCTGAGCGCAGTCTGAAAACTTTCAGTGAGCAAAACTGAGCGTCTCCCAATGGGCATTTTTGGAAACGCCTAGACATAGTCTGACAAAAACAAGTGTAAAATACTCATTTTCTGTGCTATTTTTTATCAAATTTGATGTTGCACTAGATAAGGCTTCAGGCTTTGGTCCCATTGTGTTTTCCAGCTAATAAGTAACAGATTCACTCATCTGCAGACATCTGATTACGAAAATAATTTCCGGCTGAAATAAAAACCTTCTATTTCAGTGTGTTCAAAGTTAGATTATTCAATTATAGTAGCAGTTACAGTGATTCTGACAGTTGGAGAAAAAACTTCAGAGTGTTACCTTTCAAAAGAGACCAGAACCATCCATATACTTTAAACGGATCAAGAATAGCTTTCAATTTACTTTAGGTACGCCTTGGATAGGCGTTTTTTTTTTTACACACTTTTACAAGTGTGGGAAGAGGTTAAATATAAAATTTTTCGTCAGGCCTGGCTTGCGTGCAAATTTTGGTGACTTTTGGGGCACATTTAGGGGGGCAAAAAGGCCCTCATTTTGTCAGAAGAAAAACGAGAAAAACGAGAACGAGAATGAGAACATATACACATACAATAGGCCCTATTGAATAGGGCCTTCGCACTGTCAGTGCTCGGGCCCTAATTATTGTTTCTCAAAGTGATCACAGCTTAAAAGTCTTAAATGACTGATATAGTGTATATTAATGAAGTTAGGACAGGTATGGTTTTCAGATAATTAATGTAAAATTTGAGGACTAAATAAGATTTTCTTAACCACTCTACCCTGAAAAGGTTTTGGCAACATGAAGCATGCTGATGTGTGGCATGCTTCATGGGGGGGACCCTCCTGCCTTTGGCAGGAGGGTCCCCCTTTATGATCCAGGTCCTGCTCAAGGTTTCTTCCCTCCTAAAGGGGAGTTTTTCCTTGCCACTGTTTGGCTTAAGGCTTTTCTCCCACTATGGGAGTTTTTACCTGCCATTGTTTATGTAATAATTGCTCGGGGGTTTATGTTTATGTTCTGGGTCTCTGGAAAGCGTCTAGAGACAACATATGTTGTATTAGACGCTATATAAATAAAATTGAATTGAATTGAGCAGACCTCTCTGTCCTTTCCGTCATCGTCCTCCCCTCGACATACTCTGGAACCTTCATTTACAAACTAAACTCCTCCTGGATCTGACGTGAGGCAGTTTGTTCTTGTCTCGTTAATATGCTCTTGTGGCTTGTTTATCTATTAAAGATTGTTCTTCCTCTTCCGCTCAGATTCAAAGTCTCTGTCCTCCCATCATTAATCCCCAGTGGCCCTCCTACCGGATCACGTCTGAGGTGGAGGAGGGTGGGTAGACTGATAAAGTTCAAGGCTGTTCGAGGTGATCTGGGTGAATACTGCCTGTATAGGCAACATGATCCTCTCTGTCTGACTGCCAACGGACAATACTCATTCCTTAGGAAAGCGCAGTGTATTAAACAACTCCCACAGCTGGGGAATGCTAAAGAAAAATAAGCCAGAAAAGCCCCGCTGGAACGGACTACTTATGTCCTCTTATCTTAGGAAAAAAATGAGGCACTGTTGGCAGAAAGAGGCTAAATATTTGCACTGGAAAATGTTCAGAAATCACAGAGCAGAACAGAAACAGCAGGACTCACCATCTGGTTTCTGTCATTGTCACTTTGACTTTGAAGGAAAAAGTGCTTCACCCTGCCGTTTCTTTTTGGTGTTTTGACTCAGCAGAATTAGCACGTCTCATGAAACCCTCACCAGTGGGTTTGGTCCAAGAGGTTACAACCATCTAACATGCAGGACAGCGGCCCTTCTGGGATTCAGTTTGACACCTGTGATCTAAAGAAAAGGAAATTACAATTACTTTACTGACCACTACGAGCTGGCTCTGAAAGGCACGCCATTGAACTCCAACTGTCCAACTTTATCCTCAAGAGACTCGGGGGGGTTAAATGTGAATGATTAAAGGAGCATGAGGCAGGATTGAGGCAGGATTTATGAAAAAAATTCGTATACGTTTTAAGTTTTCTAGTAATAATGTCAGATGAAGCGTTCCAAACCAAAAAGAATGAGCCCTCTAGTGTATCTCTCCTTTGCCTTGAACAGGCTGTGTGCTGCAAAATGTGCTGCAATTCCGGGCCGGAATTTCCCGCGCTGGGCTGCGGATGTGACGTCACATGACGCTTCATGCACGTTCTCCCCGTTCTCCTGTGCCGGCTTCGCTGTTGGCTGCAGTACCCCCGACGGCCGTCGTGGCGAAGGTGGCGCTAATGAGTCTCATTTCTTAAAAGGAGCCTCATGCCCTTTAAAGGATGCACATAGGAAAATTGCCTAATTTTTCAATTTTTTTCAATGTTCATACTTTGAAAAATATGTTTGAATCTCCCTCGATGAATCTGTAAGGAAGCCTCTCAGCCTGTGTCATAGGACTGTCATCTAAAACAAAAAAAGGGAAACAAACATTAATGTCAGTTTCCTAATTTCCACTGGAATGCACATTCATCATTTTTTCAAAATAAAATGATAAGATCAGCTCTGGAAACTGACTCAGATGTTTTTAAAATGTTTATTTACTACAAAGAATCAAAATATAAATCAAAAACACTTGAAAAATTATGACGCTAACGCTAATCAATTTAAAAACTGAAACAGTCAGGAATAAAAGGATAATTACCGGACTCAGGTGGACTCAGTTTGACACCTGTGATGTAGGGAAAATAGTAGACCCTTGAGGAACGCCAAAAGGGAGAGGAGCAGAGGGGGATACCGATCCCTCCCGGCAGACAGAGAAACTTCTGTCTGTTAGGTAGGATCTAACCATCATGGTCAGGATACGCCAGGGTTTCATAAGACACATGGATGCTGAGGACTGACTGTCGGGCATAGATCCGAAGACATTTAACGTTTGCTGGTCACAAGAGTCAAAACCAGGACAAACACAGACAGAGACAACAGGGCTGACAGCAGCTGGCAGCAGGCCAAACCTACTGGTGCCATCACGGAAGCTGCGTGTGATCATTTGAAGACCCTCCCAAGTTGAACAACTGGATATGAAGCGGATGGTGCTCTGCCACACTTGGCTACTAAAGGCTTGGTGGACCATGATCAGCACTGTCTTGATTTCTGAGCTGAAAAGACTACTGTCTTCTTATTTCAAAGATGATGTGTTTTTTTGTGCCGTTTATTATATCAAGAGACTGTTGCGACAGACTGTGAGTTGGTCTGGAAGGGAGGAAGAAGCTGAGCTAGGTGGCAGGCAGGAGCTATCTTCATCTACAGCAGATGTCTCCAAAGTCGGTGTTCGAGGGCCGGTTTCCTGCAGGTTTTAGATGTTTCCATGCATAAGGCACCCTGACAGACATGGCTGTGTCATTGACAGAGTTATGCAAACCTGGAAGACAAACTAATGAGGATCGTTTATTAGAATCAGGTGTGTTGAAGCCAGGAAACATCTAAACATGCAGGTCAGGGGCCCCCGGGGACCAGGATTGGGAAACACTGGCCTACACCCTTTCAGCCTGATGAACTTTGCCTGGAGTCCACCTGGACATTCACATGGACCCAACTCAGAAAGGCACCAAGGTAAAAAAGGTTGTGTTTAGTTAAAGGAGCATGAGGCTCCTTTTAAGAAATGAGACTCTCTAGCGCCACCCTTCGCCACGACGGCCGTCGGGGGTACTGCAGCCAACAGTGAAGCCGGCAGGGAGAACGGGGAGAACGTGCATGCAGCGTCATGTGACGTCACATCCACAGCCCAGCGCGGGAAATTCGGAGTCCGAATTGCAGCACATTTTGCAGCACACAGCCTGTTCAAGGCAACGGAGAGATACACTAGAGGGCTCATTCTTTTTGGTTTGGAACGCTTCATCTGACATTATTACTAGAAAACTTAAAACGTATATGATTTTTTTTCATAAATCCTGCCTCAATCCTGCCTCATGCTCCTTTAAGCCAGTCTCAGCTCGTCAAGAGGTCCTACTGGTCCTTGATTGGAGCTCTGCTAGTCCTTGTTTCAGTTCCAGTAACACTTCCTTTGGATGTCATTTCAGTAGTGAAATTTGAATAAGGATTTATCAGGATAAATGTATGGTTATATTAGTTAGCATCATAGCTTTAGATTAAGATCTTTAAACTTAAATTATGCTTTTTATTTCTACTATGTGATGTTTTAATGTCTCTGTAAAGCACTTTGACTCACCTTGTTGAATTGTGCTATATAAATTAGGTTTAGATTAAGTAGAGTTGGGTGGAATCCTCCAACATGGCGCTGTGCAGGGAGACAAAAAGAGGCTTCAAAAGCTCTCTTCAGAACCAGTGCGGGGCATTTGGTTGTTGTTATACAATCTGTCTGCCTGACAAACAGATTTAATAATTGTATTCTTTCTTCCTCAGTACTAAAGAGAACTTATCAAACATTTTATGTGCAAACCTGGGTAAGTGTAAATGGATAAATGTAGGATTTTATCACTCTGGCAGCCCATAATGACTCTGCAGCTACATTGTTTTGTCTTCCTGTCTGACAGTTTCGCCCTCTGAGCATCATTAGGCACCATGAAATTGATTCCTTTAAAGTTACGTGCAGATTATTCGCATTCAGATCTGTGGCTGGAAGGAAGAGGTTGTCGTTTGATGAAAGGAAACATCCATCGCCCACTTTGTTGTGCTTATTGTGACTTCAGAGGAGCAACAACGAGACTTCAAGCTGCTGGTGTTTTGTTAAAGCAGAAATCAATTCCGCTGCTGCAGAGAGGGAGGAGGTGGACTCGGAAAATCTGAATAAACTAGATAACAAACAAGACCTACTCTGAGCATGACAATGTAGGTATATATTTAACAAAACAAGAGTATTCCATCACACCAAGGTTAAATAGTAGCAGTCCTCTGTATAGGTTGGGCATTAAATATATTTGCTTTTCAGGGTTTTTTTTGTTTTGTTTTTTGACACATGCACCATTTGCATCTGCAGATTAGTTCTGGAAACTCCATGAGCAGTTTAACCCTATATCTATTTCCACATGGGGTTTTGAGTCATGATCAGAGTAAAACAACTCTGTTGTGATGCTTGATCAATAGATTTATCAACGGTAAAAAATGTCCTTCCTACCAAAATTAAATGATTCATAGGGAACAAAAAATTTCAAAAATCTCATCAAACCAAAATTTTTGTCATAAAAATTGAGCCTTTTTGCTTAGTAAATAAGTATTTTTTATCTGAAATCCAATTTATTTGTAAAATTGTGACTTTATAATGCAAAAGTGAAACGTTTTTTCTCAAAAAATGGTGACTTTTTAAATCAAATTGCAATTTTTTTTCATAAAATAGTTTATATTTTATCATCAAAGCTCAACTTTTTTCATGTACAATTGCAGCCTTTCAAGTAATTTGTGACATTTTCACGTAAAATGGAGATTTTTAACATGAATGTTTATTAATATTACACAGGACTAGTCTACATATGATGTTTTTATTTGGGAAGGAAATGTGTCCATTGCCATGTTTATTTCAACAGTGAGACAACAAGAGCGAGAGCTCACATCTTGTTATTTCTTTGATTTTTTTACAATACGGAGGTTTCCTGGGAAGAAATGTAGAAGGAAAAAACTAAAAGAAAGGGACTTTACAGGGAGAAGCTAAATATCAACACCAAACAGCGGCATTTTACAAACCGCTTGAGATCAATAACATAGATCAGTAAGATCATTCTGCAGTGTGCAGAATGGGGGAAGACCCACCTCACACATACCTGAACATAGCTAATTTATCTGGTTTAACATTTGAGTGTCCACAAAATGCAAGAGTTTAAAAGCTGTATGTCAGTTGGAAGCTTATAAACAGTTCTGCTGTTGCTGGGTGGAAAACGTACAAATCTGCAAACTTCCATAGCTCTGTCATAACTTACTAAGATAGATTTAGCTTTTATTAATGTTTGTTTGAATGTTCTAATGCTTATTATTGGATAAAGTATGTTTTCTAATGGGAGCTCACATTCAATTAAATTCATTTTGTTGTCTCTTGGCGCTTTCCAGAGGCCCAGAACATGACCCCTGATCCCCCATGACCATCTGGGTAGAGCAGGAAAAGGGAGATCAGAAAGAGAGAATGAAGAACAGAAAAAGGAGAGACACAGATATATTGTCAAAAGTACAAAACACAAGACATACTATAAATTATCCATGGAGAACTAGAAGTTCTATGTACATATGACTGATACATGGTTAGTTGATGGACTACAGAGACGACTATATAAACAGGTGTACAGCAAACACTGTGGTGGTCAGAGGGGGGGCTCTGGCCTCCAAACATGTACAGTAGAGAAAAGGAGACAGACCAGCACAACAAACTACAGGAACAATGGAGAATAATTAAGCTACTTTCACATAGAGGGCGCCCAGCGGTAGCCGGCGGCGGCTTTCCCATTCATTGTGTATGTGCTGCCTCCGCGCAAGGACGCAGGGTCTGCCACCGAGGTCGGCGGCGCGCAACAGGGTGCACGCCGCCGGGTTTGCGCGGCGGAATAGGGCGCAAGTGGACGCACGCCGCCGGGTTGCCGCGGCAGCAAGGGCGCAAAGCGGCTTTCACCTAGAATGCGGTTTTCGCCGCGCACACCGCCGGGGTGGGCGCAGACTCGGCGCAGAGCAGGGAGCAGAGCAGGGAGCGGAGCAGGGCGCGCCTGCGCGCATCGCGTACATATTTGTTGCAAGTTGCTTGGCGACCGAAAAAAAGTTTCATAACCAGACACGGTCCACCACTATGTGCTCTTAGAGAAACTACAAAATTTCAATCTTTCCTCTAACACCATCAGCTGGATTAATTCTTACCTCACGGATCGTTTTCAATACGTGAGAGTTAGCAACAAAATTTTGCCTGTCACAGCCTGTACTTCAGGGGTGCCCCAAGGGTCTATCCTGGGACTGTTGCTTTTTAGTCTGTATATTAATGACTTTCCCTCCATCTGTGATGGTGTGGAAGTCCTAATGTATGCAGATGACACAGTTCTCTTCACGCATGGCACCGACGCAAACGTCGTCGCTCAGAAACTCTCGGTGGCCATGGAAAAGGCAATGAAGTGGCTTAACAAGTCCTGTCTTACACTGAATACAGAAAAAACGGTTGCAATGTACTTTTCAAACAAACAATGCCATAGCGTCCGTCCCAGTATATTGGTGGGTAGTTTCATAGTGAAAAATGTTGAAGAGTTTAAATATTTGGGGGTCATTTTGGACCCAAATCTTAGTTTTAAGAAACATATTAAAAAGACCTCTCATATTTTAAAATTTAATATTGCCAACTTCCGTCACATTAGGAACTCCCTATCTTTAGAAGCAGCTAAATCCTATTTTAATTCCATGATTTTATCCCATATTTTTTACTGTTTGTCTTCATGGTCTCAGGCCAGATCATCAGTTTTAAACCCTCTTAGATCTTTGCACAATCAGGCTTTGAAAATTGTTGATAGAAAGCCACAACGTTTCCATCATTGCCACATATTGTTAAAACTTAAAATTTTAAGCTTTGATAATTTAATCAGGTACTCCAATATCCGCCTGGTACACAAAATCCTGCACGATGCTGCCCCACCCCCCCTAAAGGCCTATGTTCTGCCACGCTCTCAATCCACCAGTAGAGTGCTAAGGTCTGTCTCCAGGGGTGAGTGCAATGTTCCAAAAAGGAAGTCCACCTTTTCTCAATCAGCTTTTTCATATAAAGCTATTAAGGAATGGAATGGGCTCCCGGACAATCTAATGAACATGGCTGACTTCCGTAGTTTTTCTAGGGCCGTCAAAAAGTGGCTTTTGGATAGTCAGTCCTGTTCTCATTGACAATACCGTACGGGTATTTGGCCATCCGATGGTTCCTTTGTGGGTACCATCTGATGGCATTTGGATTTTCTGATTTATTTATCTTGACCCAACCTTATTTTAGGTTCAATTATTCTAATCTATGTTATTTTAATCAGTCTGTATTTTGTACTTGCACTAAGTGCTTTAAATGTTAACCTTTTATTGTGGTTTCAGGACATTGTACAGTAGTCTGTTGTTCTCTTGTATTTGTATTTGAACACTGTCATTGTAAACCCTAATGTGTAGTATTTATGTTTGTCAAGGACTACAGATGGAAATTAGCTTGTGGCTAACTCTGGTGCAGCCATCTTTTTAATGTACCTGCACATTGTCCTTTAAATAAATAGATAAAATAAATATATTGATAAATGATTCAATGGATCCTGATATGAGTCATGGAAATGCTATATTTTATTTTAAATTAACATTTTATTGTTAAAAGAGCAAAAGAATATCACATTTCTACCACTTTTAAACACACCAGGTATGTCCAAATTCTGGGAGATTTCTCTCCACTTTTGTACCTTTTTATTGATGTCCCGATAGGCCTGCAGTTTCGCATCCCACAGCTCCTCACAGAGACTCACAGCCAAGATCATTCTTTCTTCCATCTTGATCGTCTCTGATCTACAAGCCCGACACAGGGCGCATGGTGAAATTAAAAAATTTTCAATTCGCAGCGGCAGCTTGGGCCGTCTTGCGCCGTCTTGCGCCGTGTTGCGCTCTTGCTGCCGCGGCAACCCGGCGGCAACCCGGCGGCAACCCGGCTGTGTGCGCCCTGTTGCGCACCGGCGACCTCGGTGCAGAGCCCTGTGCACAGCGGCAGCACATACACAATGAATGGGAAAACGTTGCCAGACCAGAAAAACCTTTTTTCATTCGCCAAGCACCTTGCAACGAATATGCGCGCTGCTCTGCGCCGAGTCTGCGCCCACTCACCGCCGACTCTGCTCCACCTGCGCCGACTCTGTGCCGAGTCTGCGCCACCCCGGCGGTGTTGCCGCGTTCTATGTGAAAGTAGCTTTATTGTTATTAAGATACATATAATTAATAACTGTGGATTGAGCTTAAGAAAAAAAAAGATAAGGTAGAGAAGGAAGGGTGATGGGCACCACTCAGTGGATAATGTTGGTGTCCCCCTGCAGCGTAGGTCTATACCAGCATATCAAGGATGAAACTCTTAAAATATAATAATATATAATATAAGTGTTTATCAACAGGTACGTCGTCCATGGGAGTGTCCATGGCACTGTTTCTGTTTGGTAGGGAGTAGGGAGTCGGGACCACTCCAGATGAGGTATATTGATAAATGGCTAAATGATTTTCAAGACTCTCATTCTTTGGAATTCTTTTATATATTTAATGGTTCATATTTTCTTTTATCAAAAACTGCCAGGCTGCCAAAAGGAAACACAAATGAGAAGCTGTTGTTGGCACACAATTATTTAAAAAGAAAAAAAAGTGGCACAAACTAATCAGAACATCCATGTTTCACATGGAGGATGCTGTGGCTCTATTGTGTTTAAAATATGACAAACACAAAAGAAGGCTTCCCAGTGTCGTCGGAGCCAAAGCCTTTTTCTTTTCTTTTTGCATTTTGTATGCCATTACATTTCTCTTTGTGTGTTGTTGTGCGTCACAGTAATCTTTCATTGCCATTCACGGTTATTATCTTCTCTTGGTGTGAAAACGGATCTAAATTGATTTGTTGTACCATCCTCAGCAGAACATAATTGACCACCAGAAACTGAAAAGTCAAAAATACCCAAATCAGGAGCATAAATTGATGGAACCATGGACTGAACCATGTTCAGTCCTTCAGTCCCTTCAGGGAAGAAGGAGGTAAAACAATACCGACATCACTTGCTCTATATTACAAGTGTGGCCAACCCTGGTCCTCGAGAGCCCTATCCAGCCTGTTTTAGATGTTTCCCTGCTTCAGCACACCATGATAAAAGTATCTGTGTCATCAACAGAGTTGTCTACACACCTTTATGACAAGCTGATGATGACGATTAATTTGAATGAGGTGTGAGGAAGCAGGGAAACATGTAAAACATCCAGGACAGGGGGTCCCGAGGACCAAGGTTGAAGACCGCTGGTCTAGGCGTCCACACTCAATTTCTTTCTTTTTTAATACTCGGAGGCACCAGCAATAACAAGCCAGAAGCTTATAAGCCAGTTTTCTCATCATTGTATGAAGTCTTTTTTTTTAAACATTTATATATATAAGGGGGATCATTTCAAGTCTGAAATGAGAGAAACATAGGAAAACACAAGCCTTTGGAATCTGCAAGAGAGAAAACAAACAAACAGAAACGGGAACAGGCAGAGACACAAACAGCAACCATTCCAAGTCTCTAAAACTAAATCAATACTTGGCTACTGCAATTATCTGTCCCCAAAACTGTGGGGTGAGTGAGCAGGTGTGTATGTCTGTGTAACTGTGTGTGTGCAAAGTAAAAACAAGGCTCTACCTGAACTGTAACTATAGTGGAGGAGGGAGGGCACAACCCCGCCACGCAAGAGACCAGAAGCCGACAAGGAAGAAACCAGAACCCAGGCCACCAGCAGCCCCACGGAGGACCAGAAGAGGGCAGGAGGAAACTCCCCGCCAGCAAGCCCCGCCCCCTCCCAGCAGGCGACAGAGGGAAGCCCTGGTTGAGCCCCCATGACCACGGGAGGAGGCAGCCAAGAAACCCCTGGTGATAGACCAGGACCCAGCCAAGCACCAGCCATCCGGCATAGGCTGATCATGTGGCCAGGAGGTCCACACCCTCCAGGCCCATAACCCTCGCCCGGCAAGAGATCAGCTCGCCCAGAGAGACGGTGCCACCCCGACAGTCGACGCGGCAGGCCGACACCCGCTCTGGAGAATGCTGGAACCCCACAGCCAAAGCCGTGCCCAGCTGCAAGGGCAGCGGGGGGGAAGCAGAGACGGGTACGGAGCGCGAGAACCCCCCGACAAGGAGCCACCCAGACACGCCCAACAACCAACAAAGAGTCCCAAACCCAGGTTAGACAACGGACACCCATTCACACAGAGACACTAACATGCACTCACTGACAAAGACATGCAGAAACATTCTCTCACCACTCCCATCTCCCCCCGGAGACCCGGCACAGCCACCCCCAGGCAGCATGGCGGGCCCATACCTGGGTCTGGCTATCATCATGGTCCCCCCGCCCCAGGCCGAATGCAGGAAACATGGGTGGAGGAGGACCTCACTCCTGCCCCCTGGTGATGAGTATGTGTGGGCGTGACTAATGCAGTTAAAACAGGGAGGAGGAGGTCAGGCAACCATGTGGCTATGCCAGTAGCCACATTCAGTTTCTTCTGCGTCTTTTGGTACCATCCCTTTGAACTCAAAGTTGGATGCGGAGGAACCAGATTGATTAGTTATCTGGAACAGGAAAACAACTAAGATTAACATAGCCAAGCTATTTTTGTACCTATGTCAGTTTCTCATGTAGATTTTTTCAAAGAGTTGAACCTTAGAAGTTGCATTTCCCAAACATTAAAATCTTAAAAATCCGGGGGGGAAATTCAGACCAGCATGCCAGTTTTCCCAAATTTGATATTGAAAGAAAAAGAGAGAAATAATGAGTAGAAGCTGATCAAGCAAAAGTAATAACTTCATGTTTGTTGTTATGTAAACATGAAATTGATTTGAAAATTGACTGAATGAGTGAACAAGCATCAGTGAAGCATGTCAGAAACACCAGAGGCAGAAATGGTGTGCTAACAGCTCAAAGTCCTGGCTTCTTTCCAGCGTATTTGGAATAAAAACCAATCAGTTTTGTTTGCATTGCCTTAGGGATGACTCCACATCTACATCCTGAACAAAGAATCTGATCACGTTCATCAGTCCCAGCCTCATTTTAAAAATGTTAATGTATTTCCATTTTCCTGTAAGACTTGAATGTTCCATTCTTCAGAGCTCGATTAACAACACCACAGATCGGACCTTGTTAACAGTCTCTCAGGGCATAATTTCCAACTTTTTACTCTCTGACTGAATAACATTGTGCTTCATAGAAATGTTTTTGTTTATTTTTGTCAACAGTTATTTTATCTCAATATGTTCAATGAGCAGAAGTTAGAGACCTGGGAGATTAACAAGGTATGATGAGTCAGAAATCCCTATTTTGATCCTGTTTTTTTGTAATTAGAATTAATCTGAACATAGTGGGTCTTCATGTAAAGAAATACCACAAAACCCCCCTGACTGCTTTCATAGGATTTAAGAACTGCAATTAGGGGGCAGCTAATCATCAGGGGCCTCATTTATAAAAGAGTGCGTAGGATTCATACTAAAAGTGCACGTAAAGCCAAAAGGCGAAAATGGCGGACGCAAAAACAATCCGGATTTATAAAACCGTGTGCACGCACCCTTGCACGCAATGTTCGCTTTATAAATCACAGTCCAGCTGGAAGGTTGCGCAGCTGAATTCGCCTCATATCCCGCCCTCTACACGGCCACTTTTTACCATATATGGGCAATGCAAAGTAGTATTTGCATATGAATGAGCCTGCTGAGCCTGCTGAGCATGCGCAGCGGCTTCCTGTAGCCTGTTTGTGCGTCAGGATGAATGAACGTGTCGAGCCACCGTGCCACTAAATTTCACGGAGACTGAGAGGGAGATGTTGTAGATGATGTGGAGGACAGGAAAACCACATTATTTGGTGGCTCACAGTAAAAGTAGAAAAAGTATATATATAGTATAAAATAAAGCGAGTGAGTGGCAGCACGGCGTTGCTGCGCTAAACGCCGTGAGTGCCCCGGCGCAACAGGGGGGACATGTCCCCCCGTCTTTTCAAAATCATGTTTTTGCCCACCCCCACTTTTTACAGTTTAAAAACTAGCGGTAGGCTCAGCCTGTAATTGCAAATCATCAAGACACTGTGCGAAGGCGATGCGAAGACGGCCCGGCAGCCCCGCTCCCCCTCCTCCCTCCCGTCTCCCCTCAGTGCTGCTCAAGGCTGTTTTATGGTTCCGCGTCACACCAACGCAGAGCCTACGGCGTAGGTGCGCGTCGCCGCGTAACCTACGGCATAGGCTCTGCATCGTTTTAACGCGGAACCATAATTTAGGCTTACACCCGCACGTAAAGGTTTCACACGCGCGTAAAACTCATTATATATATCGAAAAATCTGTGTCCCTTTAGGGACTCTGTAGAGCCCCTAAACGCTCTATGAAGCCCCTCATTTCTTCTGTCCTCAGTCACTCTACGGTTAGAAGCGGTGGGTGAAGAGGAGGTTCCCGGCGTGTCCTGGCACTGCGGCTGCAGCACCAGAGTCCTGACTGACGCTGAGCTTCACACACAGAGGGACACGATCAGCGCTATTATATTATAAGTATGATATATGTTGTGATATGTGATGACATTATTAAGAGTATGACATGAATCTGGCTTCATTTCACCACCTCACAGCCTGCGTTGCCAGTTCCCCATGTCTTAAAGGAGCTTGAGGCTCCTTTTAAGAAATGAGACTCTCTAGCGCCACCCTTCACCACGACGGCCGTCGGGGGTACTGCAGCCAACAGTGAAGCCGGCACGGGAGAACGGGGAGAACGCGCATGCAGCGTCATGTGACGTCACATCTGCAGGACAGCGCGGGAAATTCGGCCTCCGAATTGCAGCACATTTTGCAGCACACAGCCTGTTCAAGGCAATGGAGAGATACACTAGAGGGCTCATTCGTTTTTGCTTTGGAACGCTTCATCTGACATTATTACTAGAAAACTTAAAACGTGTACGGATTTTTTTTCATAAATCCTGCCTCAATCCTGCCTCATGCTCGTTTAAGTATGTTCCTACGGGAGGGTCAGGGTTGCCGTAGAGATACGCAGATTTTTCGGTTAGTTTTTTCTTTTTAAATCCCAACCTCTGCGTGGAAGGTGGATTGCGCATCTTTCAAGCCCTGTTTTGTGCGCAAGCAAGCTTTATAAATGAGGCCCCTGCTCTTGATAAACTAATCCTCAGCAGCTAGGCATACCTCTATAAAAGCAGATATTTTGGCCGTTTCCTGTTCTGGAGATTCAGCTGTGGGATGGCAATCATGAACCGGTCCTGGAATAGAACCAGATCCCAGTAGTAGGATTTAGTGGAATCGTTAATTCACCAGCATAATGATGCCGTTTATAGGTTCTGCCAGTATCTGATGCATTTGCATGATAACATCATGTACACGCTTTGTGTTTTGGCTCAGAAAATTTCCACCATGACGTTGAGGCAGAAAGTTGCAACCATAGACTGTATATAACAATGGACAAAGCATTTGGTCACATGACCCATTGGTTTCTGAAGACCGGCTTGGAAGCCTGTTTTCCTTTGTACAGAGCACAGGGCACATCAATTAAAGTTAGCTTTGTTTCCAGCTTCTTCAGCCGAATCCCACCGAAATATCTGCAGAGATGCCGTCAGACCCTTACAGTGGGATACACCATTTGATATATTGACTCAACAGTGAAATCAAAAATATTTGTATCACTTAGCCGACGCTGGGTTCATACAAGGCAAGGCAAGGGAAGTTAATTTGTATAACACAATCAAAAACTCAAAAGTGCTTTACAGAGACATTAAAACATCACATAGTAGAAATAAAAAGCATGATTTAAGTTTAAACAAAAAAGCAATAAAATTAAACAAAATAGAACCAAACAAACAAAGAGTTTAAAAGCAGTAATTAAAGACAGACAGACATCAGTTAAAAATAATTAAACAACTGATATGCAAGAAATAAAGGTTGCAGTGTATTATGGGAGTTTACTGAAATGCTAAGGGAATCTAATATTTGGCTGCGTCCCAATACTCGCCCTCGCCCTCGTTTTCTTCACTAACCCTAACTTTTTTTTTTTTTTTTCAAAGTGTTTTTATTAGAACCAGTTTCAGAAATTACAAAAAACTTCAAGTGTACTGCTTATAGAAAAAGATAACATCAATAGTAACAGTATTAATACAAATAAACAATAATAATACAATCGTCGAGCACAAATAAAAATACGTGCATCTGGTCTGAAAGTGCAACACTTGATACAGTACTTCACATTCCACTGTGTTCATTTTTTTTTAAAATTTTTTTTCCCTCCCACCCTAGAAAAACCCCCCCACCCCACCCCAGCTCACAACAAGACAACAAAGAAAGTACCGCAAACAATGTATAATAGGATAAAAAAAGAACTTGCAAAAAATAAAACATAAATAAATGTATATATACATACACATATATATGCATATACACATTCGTATGACTAGGCGCAAACTGTCAAAGTTAGTCAGGTAGCACTTTTAACTCAGAAAAAACAGATAGAAAGCATTGCCATTTCTGATAAAACCTTTCTGTGCATCCTCTCATTGTATATTTTATTTTCTCCAGTTTTAAAAAAAACATCATATCCTTAAGCCACAATGAAATCGAGGGATATCTGGCAGATTTCCAACGCAGCAATAAAGTACGCCTTGCTATTAAGGACGTAAAGGCCACAATATCCCTTTGTGCTGAACTCAAGACTAAGGAGGAGTCCGGAATTCCAAATATGGCAATAAATGGAGAAGGCAGCAGGGTCACTTTGAGAACTGTGGAGATAATTGTAAAGTAATTAGACCAGAAATTATATAATTCCGGACAGAAAAAAAACATGTGCCCAAGATGACAGGGAGAGCCCTTACATTTATCACAACTCCCATCCACTCCCGGGTAAATTTCAAAGAGTCTTAATTTTGAGAAATGGACTCTATACAATACCTTAAATTGAATCAAGCTAAGACGAGCACATGAAGAGGACGTTCTAATTCTCGTAATGGCATCCTCCCAAAGTTCTTCCGTTATTTGTATCCCCAATTCTTTCTCCCATGAATTTTTATACTTCTGACTTGATTCATCATTCAATATTAAAATAGAATTATAAAGCTTGGATATCACCCCTCTTTGTTGTGGACCATATGTAACCATACTTTCCCAGGGTTGAAGGGGAGGTATAGAGGGGAAGTTGGCAAAACACTTGGTGACAAAGTTACGGATTTGAAAATAACGAAAAAGATGGGTGCCAGGTAAGTCATAGTTGGAAGATAAATTGGAGAAGCTATCAAAGAGGCCGGACCTATATAGTTGTCTTATTTGTTTAATACCCTTGTCATGCCAAATGGTGAATGATGAATCTGAGAGAGAAGGGGGAAACAAATGATTTTTAGTTAAAGGACACAGAGAGGAGGCAGCTACAAAGCCGAAACGCCGCCTAAATTGGAACCAAATTTTTAAAGTGTTGAGAACCACGTGACTGTCCGTATACAAAGATGGTTTTATAGGTAGTGATGAGTAAATTAATGCAGGTAATGATGAACCATGACAGGATGACAGTTCCATTCTACACCATGGGGAGAGAGGAAGCTTCAACCAATAGCAAATTTTCTGTATATGTGCCGCCCAATAATAAGATTGAAAATCCGGCAGTGCCAGTCCCCCACTAAGTCTGCATCTTTGCAATAATTTTTTACGAACTCTAGGCGGTTTCCCATTCCAAATGAAGCCAGTTATAATCTTATCTATAGAATCAAAAAAATTTTTTGGCAGAAAAAGGGGGATTGTCTGGAATAAAAAAAGAAACTTAGGTAAGATATTCATTTTAACAACATTAATCCTGCCCAGAAGGGAGAGAGGCAGATTTCGCCAGTGCTGAACGTCAGAAGTTATTTTTGAAATGAGAGGGGAAAAGTTTGCTGAAGCTAGACCCGAGAAAGAGCGTGTTACATTTACGCCAAGATACTTGAAACCCGAGTGACAAAGTTTGAAAGGTATATCAGATTGTTGAAGACCACAGGCAGTCGTATTAACAGGAAAGCATTCGCTTTTCTCCAAATTTAATTTATAACTGGAAAAGGAGCTGAAAATATTTAAAATGTTCAAAACGTTGGGGATAGAACTAACTGGACTCGACACGTATAATAATAAATCATCCGCATATAACGATAGCTTGTGTTCGGTTCCATTCCGGACAATCCCACTGAATAAATCAGGCGAGCGCAAAGCAATGGACAAAGGCTCAATGGCAATAGCGAAAAGCAGGGGTGATAGTGGACAGCCTTGTCGTGTGCCACGTCCGAGAGGAAAATAATCAGAAAAAATATCGTTCGTTTGAACTCTAGCTTTCGGAGAAGTATAAAGGAGACGAATCCAGGTAACAAATTTCTCATTGAATCCAAATTTCCTCAGAACAGCAAACAAATACTCATATTCTACCCTGTCAAATGCTTTTTCCGCATCAAGCGAAATGACTATTTCTGGTGAATCAGATTGCTTTTTTGTATAAATAATATCCAAAAGGGTACGAACATTATAAAATAACTGTCGACCCCTGACAAAACCATTCTGCTCCTCTGATATGATTAGGGGAAGAACCTTCTCCAACCGGGAAGAAATTACTTTAGCTAACACTTTCACATCAGCATTAAGCAATGATAATGGTCTATAGGAGCCACATAGAGTTGGATCTTTGTCTTTTTTTTGAAGTAAAACAATAGAGGCTTGCGTTAAAGTCGGAGGGAGGGTACCACGTTCTAATGATTCATCAAATGTAGCTAAAAGCAAGGGCGACAATTTCTCTATAAACTTCTTATAGAATTCGATAGGGAACCCATCCGGGCCAGGTGCTTTGTTTGATTGCATTGCTTTAATTGAATTATTTATTTCAGCCAGGCCGAGTGGAGAATCTAGTTCCATTGCTGTCTCTGAGTCAATTACCGGATTTGAAAGGTCCCTGAGAAACGTGTACATGGTATTTGAATCTTTCGGAAATTCCGACGTGTACAGAGAAGAATAAAATGATCTGAATGCAGCATTAATTTCACCAGGATCCGTCGTAATTGTACGCTGGGCATTCTGAACGCTACTAATAATTCGAGAGTTCGCCTGACGCCGCAGCTGATGAGCTAAAAGACGGCTCGCTTTATCTCCATATTCATAATGAGTACCCCGACTTTGTAGTAATAATCGTTCAGCTTCTTGAGTCGAAATTAGATCAACTTCTGATTGTACCTCTATGCGCTGTTTAAATAATTCTGGTGTAGGATTTGAAGCATACCTTTGATCTATATTGCTTATAGCCAAAGTGAGTTCAGCAAGCCTAGCATACCGTCTCTTATTAGCAAGTGCAGTGTAATAAATGATTTGCCCCCTGAGGTAGGATTTAAGCGTCTCCCAGAGTAGTGAATATGAGGTAGACTCATCCTTATTAAACAATAAAAAATCGTCAATTGAGTTAGAAATAAAATCACAAAACTCTTTATCTGCCAAAAGAAGAGAGTTGAACCTCCATGAAGGAAGATTACGTTTATGGGTGCCCAACTGAATATCTAAAAGTAGTGGTGCATGATCAGAAATTATTATACTTTGATAATCGCAGGCAGCTACACAGGAATTCAGAGAGCAGTCAATAAAAAAGTAATCAATCCTGGAGTAAGAGTGATGTACCTTAGAAAAAAAGGAGAATTTTTTACTAGTTGGGTTGCGGAATCTCCAAGGATCAACAAGGCCATTCTGTGTCATGAAATCGGAAAATGTTTGAGACATTAAAGATTTATTTAGATTACGGGGATTAGATCTATCTAGTGATGGCTGAAAAACACAGTTTAGGTCACCCCCAAGAATTAGTAAACATGAATTCAAACACGGTAGGCTACTTAGTAGTTTGTTCGCAAAATCTGGGTCATCTATATTCGGGGCATATACATTAACTAAGAGAACCTTTTTCTGCATCAAAGTCCCGGAAACTATCACATACCTGCCGTTTTTATCTGCTATGATGTTACTAGCTGAGAATTGTACATTTTTATGTATGAGAATAGCAACCCCTCTTGATTTAGAATTAAACTCAGAATGGAAAACTTGGCTTACCCATGAGCAGCGCAACCGATTATGATCTTTCATCCGAAGATGGGTCTCCTGTAGGAACACTATGGAAGATTTTAGTTGTTTTAAGTGAGAAAAAACTTTTGATCTTTTGACAGGGTGACCCATGCCCTTGATATTCCAACTGATGAATCTTAAAGATGCGCCTAATGGAGTTGAACCAGGGCCTTTATTGGTACTAGTCATTTACAAAATAAAAATAAAAACAGAACCGCTGTTGTGAGCTGAGGTAATAAAAAAAAAAAAAAAAAAAAAAAAAAAAAAAACCACCACCCACCCAAAAAAAACAAAACAAAAAAGAAAACCCCAAACAAAAGTACACCCAAAGTCTCCATTTAACCAAAAAACAACGGAGACAGCAGTGATAAACATACCCCAAAAAAAAGTTGTTCACAATAAACTAGGAACAACTCGGAGGTAGTGCCAAGCACCCAAAGAGGAAAAGAGTCAACGAAAAAACAGAAAGAAATTGACTCCGCCAACTTCCAAAAATAGAAAGAAAAAAAAAACATGTGTGCAAAAATAGTTAAATACTGCATTGCTCCAGTATAACCATCTGAACAAAAAAAAAAAAAAAAAAGGAAAAAATTGCTGGTAATGTCAAAATTAAACTCACCACTCCTTAAATCACCTCCAGCATATCACGAATAACCGCAAATGTCCAGATGGTAATAATAAAACTTCAAAAGACCCTGCCGACATATTAATTATACAATTAGTCCGCCGCTCAGCTGGAGATCAAAGTCTTGACATATACCATGGCTTCTTCTGGTGAAGTAAACTTCTTTTCGGCCCCCTGGTAGGTAACGCGTAGCTGTGCCGGGTGAAACAGTCCATATTTCACCCCCTCGATGCCACGGAGCTGCCGCCTGACCTCGTTGAACGCCGCCCGGGCCCGTGCTATCTTTGCCGTGTAGTCTGGAAACACCGACACCGTCACATTTCCCACCTTGATCCGCTGCAGCTCCCGGGCCCGCCGCAAAATGTCCACACAATCACCATAGTAGTGAAGCCTGCACACAATGGCCCGTGGTCGATCCCCGGTCTTAGGTTTAGGCTGAAGAGTCCGATGAGACCGGTCCACCAGCGGTTCTTTATCCAGGGAGAATGCATCCTTTAGCAGCGCAGCCACCGCGGTGGGAGAGCACGAGCCAGGGCCCTCCTCCACTCCAATAATCCTTATATTATTCCGTCGCGATCTCGATTCTAAGTCTTCACACTTGTCCTCAAGCATGGCAACCCTGGCAGTAAGGCGGTCAATGCTTGGTTTCATGGCAGCCACATCATCTGAACACCCGGTCAGGGCCCCCTCCATCTCACCCAAAGTAGCCGTTAGCTTAGCCAACTTAGCATCGATGGCAGCGCTGTCGCTCGCCATCTGCAGTTTAACGGACTGCATCTCGAGTCGAAGAGGGGCCAAAGCGTCACCGATAACCTCTTGGAGCTCCTTCTTAATGATACCAGCGATATCTTCTTTAAGGGAGGATAGGAGCTCCAATTTCAGGGTCGCAGCGTCCAAAACGGGGGCTGGCTCGGTATCTTGAGCTGGTGACTCGGGCGTCGAGGCCTGTGCGTGAGCCCTCAGCTGCGTCTGGATCGTGCGGCTTTTTCCTCTCCCCGCCATCATAACGCAATCCAAAAATGAAGAAAAAATATCTTGTGGAGGTCGATGAAAAGGAGCAACCAAAAACACTATTTTTTTTCAAAAAATTGCACTACTAAATAACAATTATATCAGAAGTTGGCAGGAGCCAAAAAAAAGTACGTCTCACTCCATTGACTGCTCAACAGCGCCCCCACTAACCCTAACTTTTGCGCGTTCCCGTGAAGGTAGTGGTGTCCCAATTCCTCTTTTCACCTAGGGGGAGGGGGCATAACGAGGGCTAGGGGCTGAGAATAGCCCCTTCAAATCGAGGGATTTCAGATGCTCACTTGGCGAGCGAGGGGGTATGAAGATTTCCCAGAATGCTTTTGCCGTAGGCTCTGCGTCGATTTGACTCGCCGACCGAAGGCAAACAGGCAGACTCGTCTCAGAGAAATAGAGAGAAATAATCCTGTGACTCGTCAGATTTGTTTTGGATGTTTCTGATATAATAGTCTTCAGAAACCACAAAGTAATCCAGCTGTTATCTGGGTAATTTACACACTTTCAGATAAAGTTGCCGAAAATCACGCCAGAATAAAGAGATTTATGGTTCCGCGTTACACCAACGCAGAGCCTACGGCGTAGGTTACGTAACCTACGCCGTATTGTCTGCGTCGATGTACGCGGCGACGCGCGCTGTACGCCGTACCCTACGCCGTAGGCTCTGCGTCTATTTAACGCGGACCCATAAGCTCCGGAGCCGGCAGACAAATCTCTAAATTTCGGAGCAAATTTCTTAACAGGCGTAGCTACAACTGTTAGATTTCATCTATTAAACCAACATCTTCCTAAATGATTTATTTCAGCCGGCGTGACACGTCTCTTCTCCGGCTGTGAGCTGAGGCTGCTCCCCGGGGGCGGCGGCTCTTCTCATCTCCGAAAACATCGGGTCAAATTTCTTAACAGGCGTTATTTGGATAAACTGAGCCCCGGTTGTGGATCTTAAGGTTACCTTTATACCTGAAAAAATATTAAAACTTAATAAAGTGCCATATTAACAGCGCTACAGCTGAAATTAAAACAGCTTTTGGCTCTCTGCTTCCTGTTCAGGTTAGGGATGAAAACGAGGGGGAGTAGGAGAATTGGGACAGGCACCTGGGCCAAGTGCCCTAGATCTCAAGTGCCCTAAAATCTCCCCCTTCTTTTTTAGGGGTTAGGGAAGAAAAGAAGGGCGAGTGGAGAAAAGAAGGGCGAGTGAAGAAAAGTAGGGGGGAACGCACCACGAGATGTGGTAGTATCGCGAGAACGAGGCAGCAGAATTCAACATGGCGAGGTAATACTTTCGTTTTCAATAAATGCTTTAAAAACGATTATATTCTCAGTTTAAAATAACGAAAGGGTAGTTTATAGTTAGATTATATAATTCCGAACCCAACCTGGAGCAAAGTGAATCTTTAGACGCATCTATAGACGAGTATTTTGAGAGATTTGTCATGGTGAAGAAGTCTGGGGGCGCGTCCTCCGGCGCTTCCTCCACGCCGAAGCGTTGCCGTCCTGAGGATTCCCCTGGAGCAATCTCTCCTCCAGGAAATACCACCGAGGACATTCTGAGGTCCATTGACACCCGCTTGGCCTCCCATGACTCCCGTTTATCCCTGGTGGAAGTCCTGCACAAGGAATTCCAGTCATTAAGAGAAGCTGTGGAATACGGTAACCAGCAGGTGGAAAAATTGATGGCTGAAAACACCAATCTGAAGAAGTCGATGAAATCCATGTCAGAGGGTTTTAGCCGACTCCAAAATGAAAATAAATCTTTAAAGGAGGCCGTTTTAGACCTTCAAGCTCGTTCCATGAGGGACAACTTGGTGTTCTCGGGGATCCCGGAGAAACCTGATGAAGATCCTGAACAATCCGTCCAGGATTTCATCCGGAACCACCTGAAGCTTCCAGAAGACCTGGCGAACTCCATCACGTTTCACCGCGTCCATCGCCTAGGAGGAAGAAGACCCGAAGCCCAGAGACCCAGGCCCATTGTTGCTAAATTCGAACACTATAAAGACAAAGAGCTTGTGAGAAGACGGGGGCCACAGCTACGCGGATTGCCGTTCTCCGTGAACGACCAGTTCCCCCGGGAGATCCTGGACCGTCGCCGAGTCCTCTTCCCGGTCCGGAGGAGGTTCATGACGGAGGGATCTCGTGCTGTCATCACCGTGGACAAGCTGTACGTGAACGGACAACTGTACCGCGACTCCAACATCACGCCCTGGCTCTTCTAAAAAGGATGAGTACAAAATTTACTTTCTTTTCCTCTCTTTCTTTCTTACTAACTGGTGATTAGGTTAGATATAGTTACATAAACACTTGGTGATTAGATTAGATATAGTTTCATAAAATATTCTCGGTATATATTAATGTATTAATAATTCTTGCTCTGCTAGTCTCGGTAAGTTATAGGCTCACACTGGTGATTGCCTTTCTCTCTCTTTTTTTTATTTTCTCTATTTTTTTTTCTATCATGTTTAGAATTATCTCCCTCCCCCCCACCTCACTCCCTTTCCCCTTTTTTTTTCTTTTTTCCCTCTATGTCCCACTCTGCTGCACTTTCTTTCTCGGTTTGGTAAATTGGTACAAACACACATTTCACACATCTAGAATAACATGGCACACACACATACAACAGCTTTTCATGCAACATTACCACTTACATATAATGTTACTTTCAATGATTGGATTATGGATAAATTAAAGTTTGTCACCTGGAACGTAAACGGAGCCGGGAACACGGCAAAGAGATTAAAACTTCTTAACCAGATACAAACTCTGCAGGCAGACATTGTCCTACTGCAAGTAACTCATTTAGTTAAAGCTTCGGTAGATGCATTGGCCACGGCACAATTTCCGCATGTTTTCTCCGCCTGTTACAACTCCAGACAAAGAGGGGTAGCAATTCTCATTAATAAAAGAGTAAATTTCACCGTAAAGGACACTCACATTGACTCAGAGGGTAGATATTTAATTTTAGTCTTGCAAATTCAAAGCTTGAATTTATGTATTTCTAATGTATATGGTCCAAATGTTGATGACTCCTCGTTTTTTCACTCTTTTTTCACCTCACTTTCTGCTCACCTAGACAACACAGTCATCATCGGAGGAGACTTCAACATGGTTCTGGACCCTGGAGTGGACAGGCTCAGTAATGCAGGCGGACACAGGAGTTGGCAGTCAGCAAGTATTGTTAAGCAATACATGAATGATCTGGGTCTTTGCGATACATGGCGCTCTCTACACCCAACCCTTAGGAACTACACTTTTTTCTCAGCCGTTCATCACTCATATTCTAGGTTAGATTATTTTTTAGTCAGTAGCTCTCTGATGAGAGATATCTCAGAATCACAAATTCACCCAATCATTATTAGCGATCACGCACCTGTTTCTTTCACTCTGGGGAAGAGGGGGAGCGTATCATCCTCCAAAGTTTGGAGATTTAATACATCATTGCTCAAAGACCCCGACTTTATTAATTTTTTTAAGAAAGAATGGGATATATTTTTACAAAATAACGACCAGCCGGAAATATCAGCGAGCATTCTATGGGAAGCAGGAAAAGCAGGAAAAGCAGTAATGCAAGGCAAAATAATTTCCTTTTCTTCAAATAAGAAAAAAAAAGACAACTTAAAAACAAAAGAATTAGAATGTGAAATAAAGACGCTAGAGGAGGCCTTCCAGACCTCTGCAGACGAACGTATCCTTAACAGAATAAGGAAAACTAAAATAGAATTAAATAAAATAATTGACGCAAAAACACAGTTTCTAGTACAAAGGCTTCGCCTGGAAAACTTTGCACATGCTAACAGATCGGGAAAATACTTAGCCAATCAATTAAAAATAAACAAAGAAAAAACAACCATAACATCCATTAAGGACCAGTCAGGGGGAGTTACACATGACCCCTGTTTAATAAATTCAGTCTTTAGAGACTTTTACTATAAATTATACTCGTCACAAATTGAACCATCTGATCAATCCATTAATGAGTTTCTTGGAGACATTAATCTGCCGAAGTTACATCAGGAACAGGTTACGAATTTAGACTCACCGCTCTCAATAGGAGAACTCCATGAAGCTCTTCAACATATGCCCAATAATAAAGCTCCGGGCCCAGATGGTTTCCCAGCCGAATTTTACAAGGAATTCTGGAGCATATTAGCACCAACATTTTATAAAATGATTCTAAATGCTAGGGAGAATAAAAGCTTACCCTTAAATATGAACTCTGCTAATATTAGTCTTTTATTAAAACCGGACAAGGATCCCTTGCTCCCATCGAGCTACCGCCCAATTTCATTGATAAATGTAGACCTTAAAATAATTAGCAAGGCCATTACTGAACGTCTGAAAAGAGTCACCCCTTCTATTATACATCCGGATCAAACAGGCTTCATTAAAGGTAGACATTCGTCTACTAATATTAGCAGATTATTAAATATTATAGACTATTCGAGTATCAATAAACAGGAGACTACTATTATATCCTTAGACGCGGAAAAAGCATTTGATAAGGTAAATTGCAAGTTTCTATTGGCAACTTTGCATAAATTTGGATTTGGCGAATCTTTCATTGACTGGATAAAAATATTATACAGCTCTCCCAAGGCACGTGTAAGGACAAATGATCAAATCTCTACAAGTTTTACCTTGCAAAGAGGCACTAGACAGGGTTGCCCTCTCTCTCCCTCATTATTTGCAATATTTATTGAACCTTTAGCAGCAGCTATTAGACAAAATCAAAATATTAAAGGTATACAATGTAAAATATTAGAGCACAAAATAAGTCTTTATGCGGATGACGTACTCCTCTTCCTCCAGAACTCACGATCTTCACTATCACAGACAATTGCACTTATAGAGGGATTTTCATCTCTGTCTGATTATTCTATTAATTGGTCTAAATCCACTGTTTTGTGTGTTAACTGCAATTTTAGGAATATAACAAATACTCAATTACAATCAGGGAACATTAGATATTTAGGCATAAACATCTCCCCTAGGCTGTCAGAGTTAATAAAATTAAATCATGTTCAGCTTATAAAGAAAATAGAAGATGATCTTTCCAGATGGAGCTCTCTCCCCATTTCGCTCATGGGTAGAATAGCCACCATTAAAATGATGGTTTTACCAAAAGTAAATTATTTTTTCTCAATGATACCATGCAAACCCCCTCTTTCCTGGTTTAAATCGTTGGACTCATATGTATCAAAATTTCTGTGGAAAAATAAAACTCCATGTATTAGTTTAAAGACATTGCAAAAATCCAAAGAATATGGAGGTTTAGAATTACCTAATTTTCAGTATTACTTCATAGCCAGTAAGTTACAGTATATTGTAAAAGGGTCAAAAGATCATCCTTTAGATAGTCAATGGCTGGATTCAGAGCAAGTGTTTTGTAATGAACTAGAAATCTCAGAGTTACCATTTATTAGTCAAAGTATCAAACGTCATCAATGTTTCAAAAGCATTAATATTAGCACAACTTTATCAGCTTGGTGGGAATTTCTTAAAATAGCTAAAATTTCACTTTTTCCATGTGACCGTACACCCATATGGAACAACCCAGACATCGTGAAAAATGATAAAAAGATGGTTAACTTCGTTCAATGGAGAGATCAAGGAATACGGTACTTACAGCACGTAATTGTAGGAGGACAGTTTGTACCTTTCAATACACTTATTGTTCAATACGGAGTTAGCAGGAATACATTTTTAGAGTATCAACAACTTAAGGCAATAATAAATAAAACATACAAAATTAGCCAATTAGATTTACAACTTCCCGCTAAGATAATAGATTTATTGAATCTAAGCACTTTAAAGTTGTTATCAAAACTCTACAGGTTAGTGTCTAAACTGGACGATTCAGTCTCTCTCCCGATCTCTAAGTGGGAGGCGGATCTCTCTCTTAATACCGACCAGTTTTCTTGGTCACAAATATGCTTAAATACGTTTACTATGACTAAAAACCCAAACCTACAACTTATACAGTACAAAGTTCTTCATAGAATACATTATACTGGACAAAGGATGTTCCAGATGGGCTTTGTCACCTCTAATATCTGTTCACAGTGCACAGAGAACACCCCAGATAATTATATGCATGCTTTATGGTTCTGTACACCGGTACAGAGGTTCTGGAAGGAGATTTGTGAGGATCTATCCACATGGATCAACCACAGAATCCCAGTGTGCCCCACGGTATGTATATTAGGTCACCTGGGAGACACTCAAATAGATCCTAATTGGACACACCGGGTTCTCACTGCCTTATGTATCGCAAAGAAAACCATTCTAGTAAATTGGAAACAAAAATCCAGTTTATGTATCAACCATTTTAGGAATCTTTTATCAGATCATATTAGTAGTGAGATAATGTCTGCCTCCACTGAACAACATTCGGCTGAATTGCACTCTCTGTGGTCCCCGTTTATTGGCTTCGTTACCTAGTGGGGGCGGGGGGGTGGTGATCTCGTAGCCCTTGGGGTTGGGGGTCGGCTTGGGGGGTCTGGGGCGCGGGCCTCTGGTGGCCCCTGGGGGGCGGTGGGGGGGGCCGCGGGGCCCTGTCCCTAGCCGGTGGGGGCCTTGGGGGCCTGTGGGGGGGGTTACCTCATGGCAGTGGGGGGGGGTGGCTGGGGAGGGCTCGGGCGGGGGACTGTGGCTGGGGCGTCTCCGGGCCTCCCGGGGGAGGCGGGGCCGTGGACGTGGGGGTCCCACCCGGAGGGCCCGGCCCTGCCTGGGTGGGGGGTGGCTGTCTGCGCTGGGGGGGCATTGCTGCCTTGGTCCTCCGTCGCTGGGCGGGGGCCAAGTGCCCCTGCGGATGTGGGGACTCCGGGACCCTTGGGGTGTCCGCCGGGGTGGCCTCGGGGGGGGGGGTGGGGCCGGGTCCGGGGAGCGGGCCTCCCCTGACCGGGGGGTGCACGGGCGGGCGCGACGGCGGGGTGGCACCATTCCCAGGTATCTATGTCTTATGTTGTCAGTATGAATGGGAGGATGTTGGACCGTTTCCCCCTCCGTCTGGGGGCTCCGGCGGCGCCGGGGTCGCCCTTGGAGGTACGGTGGGGCCCTTGCCCGGCTCGGGGGGCCGGCCCCCGTCTACTGGACGGCCGGTGGGGGGACGCGGGTGTCTTATCAGGGCCGGCTTTGCTGGTCCTGCTTCCTGGCTTCGGCCTCCGCTCCCCCTCTTGCCCCCCCTACACGATTCATACGCACATAGGCGAAAGGCGGGGGGTCCGGGTCGTGGGGGGCACTGTCCCGTGGGGCCTGGCACTCCCCGCCTCACGGTTTTAACAGCAAAATAGACACTGCACATTCAACACTTTATAAATACACTTGACAAGGACACGTAGTTCGGGAGGGGGGGGGGGGGTCGGTGTCAATCGATACTTGGCCCTCCCTCCTCCCTGTTTTTATGGCATTAATCACATGCACTCAACACAAGGGGCGGGAGGGGGTCCCACATCACCCGCGTTCCCTCACCGGCCTGGGCCTGGGACGGGTGGGTCGGGTTACCCGGGCCTGGCGGGGCCCGCCGTGCAGCCTGGGGTGCCTTCTGGCGGTGCTGGACCCCCCCGGGGAGGGGGAAACGGTGCGTGATTGTATGTCTGTGTCGGTGAGAATGCGGTATGGAAGGGTCCTGCCATGGAGGATTTGAGCCTCCATTGGCAGGACATCAAAAACTTAATAATTTATCAATATTATATTATACAAATATAATCTCTGGTCTTGGAGGGCCACTTTCGTGGGGGACGGGTGCGCCTGCCCGCGTCGGCGGCCGGGGCGGCTCTGTCTCTCCGGGCAGGCTGGCCCCCTGCTGGATGGGGGTCGTTGGCCTGAAGGGTGAGGGCCTCCTGGCCGCGTGTCCGGCCCGGACCGGGTGGCCGGGGATTGCCTGGGTCGCGGCCCGCCGCCGCGGGATCCCTGGCTGCTTCTTTCCGCGCCGTGGGGGCCCCGCCCGCGGGCCCCCTCGGCCGCCGCCGGGTGGGGGGGGGTCCTCGCAGGCGGTGGGTTGCCTCCCTCCTACTTCTCCCCTCTATGGGGTTGCCGGTGGCCTGGGTTCCGGGCTCTTCCTTGTCGGCCTCTGGTCTCGCGGGTGGCGGGGTTGCTCCCCCCCCTCCCCCACTATAGATACACTTCAGGTGGAGCTTTGTTTGGTTTATTAGTCACATGCATACACACACACACACACACACACACACACACACACACACACACACACACACACACACACACACACACACACACACACACACACACACACACACACATGCATGATCATATACATACACACACACACACATAGACATACACACTGGCTTGTTCACCTGCATGCTGGCTCTCTAGTTTTTGGGTTTAGGTAGCGGTAGCGATAGCTTAGCTCAGACTGCGTTCAGATCTCAAGATTTAGGTCGATTGCTGTTCGTGTTTTGGATGGCTCCGTGCCGGTTTCGTGCTTTGTTTGTGGTTTTTTTGTTGCAGATTTCCAGTGCTTGACGTGTGTCTCCGTGTGTTCCTGCTTCCTGGATTGGCAGTGGATGTCGTCACCCCCCACCCCCACCCCCTCCCCCCCCCCAAAAAAAAAAAAAAAAACAAAAAAAACACTGGGTTTGTATGTGTATATTTATGTATGTGTACGCATATGTGTGCGTATATATATGTATATATTACATAATATTACATATAGTAATAATGCACATATATACACTTTTGGTTTCTACCGTCATGGTATCAATCAATAATATGTGTGCAGACAAGGTAGAAAAAAAAAAAAAAAAAAAAGAAAAGTAGGGGGAGTATTGAGATTGGGCCTTTCAGTCACTACCCGAAGTTCATGACCATAGGTGAGGGTAGGTGCGTAGATTGACCGGTAAATCGAGAGCTTTGCCTTTCGACTCAGCTCCTTCTTCACCATGACGGTCTGGTACACCGGAGGCTGCACAAATCCATCTGTCAATCTCACGCTCCATCGTTCCCTCACTTGTGAACAAGACCCTGAGATACTTGAACTACTCCACCTGAGGCAGGACTTCTCCACCCACCCGGAGAAGGCACGCCACCCTTTCCCGGTGGAGAACCATGGCCTCGGTTTTGGAGGTGCTGATTTTCATCCCTGCTGCGTTGCACTCGGCCTCAAACCACCCCCGCACATGCTGAAAGTTTGATGAAGCCAACAGGACAACATCATCTGCAAAAAGCAGAGATGAAATCCTGTGGTTCCTAAACCGAATGCTTTTCGGCCCCTGGCTACGCCTAGAAATCCTGTCCATAAAAATCATGAACAGAACTGGTGTCAAAAAGCAGCCCTGCCGAAGTCCAACATGCACTGGGAACAAGTCTGACTTACTGCAAACCAAACAGCCCTTAATAGAGGGCCCTGGAACCCATACTCACCGAGCCCCCCACAGAATGGCACAAGGAATCCACAAACCACATGTGGACTGGTTGGGCAAATTTCCATGAACCCACAAGCACCCTGCGGAAGGTAAGGAGCTGTAACCAATACAAGGAGTTGCTGTGTACAAGATGACATGATGAAACATAAATAAAGTTAGTTAAGTACCACCAGGAAGTACATTTTTATATAGCATATATATATATATATATATATATATATATATATATATATATATATATATATATATATACACACACACACACACACACACACACACACACACACACACACACACACACACACATAGAGACATAAACACAGACAGACAGACATTGTGATGTCTACATGACTGACACACATGAGAGGAGCAGCCTTATTGCCTTCGTCTCTTCACATTTACCTCTCTGTTTGCCACGTTGCCTATTTTTATTCTCTTTTTTCTTCATCTTGTCCCTTTTCTTGTGACTCTGGTGTTGCTTCTTTTTCTTCTTGCATCTTTTCTTCGATTTCTTGTCTGAATCGGAAGAATCTGTTGATGAGGATGAGGAGCTGGATGAAAAGGAATTGGATGGACTGGGGAATGAAGAGAAAGAAGATACACCAGGTGACGAGTTGGCCGAGGAAGACGTGTCAATTGTCTCACTGTCTGTACCTACAACAAAATAGAAAATACAAAAGCAAATGCATTTCTAACTATGATGATACAAGTCAACTCACATACAACTTATCAACATTTGCATTTATTAAGACTTTCAGTTTGACCCATTGATCAACTTAGAGCCCTGCACGGGACTGTTTTCTTCATCCCGCTCCCGCTGAATTACCGCCTGCTCCCGCAGTGTTTCCACTCCTGCCCGCTCCCGCAAAACTCTGAGAATTCATGCCCGCACAATAATAGAGATGCATTGATTTTGTGTCTCCCGTCCCGCAAGAGAAATGTCCTGGACAAATCTATCTGAGTTAATGTTAACATGGTAATTGTGGAGCTTGATGGATAATTGACAGTTCATAGGCCGTCTGACAGAAAGTTAGATGCAAATCCATCATTGTCATCATCGCACAAGCTATTTCGCCTTTCGCGCACGCATACATTATGTGACTGAGGTTATAGCAACGAGAGTAGGCTGTGAGTGGCTCAAATAACACTAATAAATAACATAAAATAAACAAAGTCAACGAATGAAACAAATTAATTCAACAAATGAAACGCTTTGCCATTACATTGCTGTGGAGGAAGAGAATGTTGCTGACCGACTGAGGTCCTAATCCCTCGTCTCTCTTCCAAGATGTGCCACAGACACTAAACCGCAGTTTCTCCAAATATCTGACTTGCCTTGCTTTGTCTTTGCTTTGTAAAGACCTTGTTTGAGGTTCTTTTCCACGTCATTGATTTCCATCTTGTCACTAGGCCCGCTCCCGCCCGCAGCAAAGTTCCAACCGCCAGCTCCTGGGAGATTTGCGTTGGGTCCCAATGCAGCCCTCTAGATTAAATCTTGATCTTATCAGTTGGACATATTTGTCTGCTGTCCATCCATGCTACACATATTATCTTCAAGGTATTGAGTGTACATGTGTATTGTTTGGGTAATAACATTCTCATGCTCTGATGAAGGTATTTTTAATCGTGAAATGTTGGTCTTTCAGTGACTCAATTGTATATATATATATATATATATATATATATTACAAAGCCCCCAAGCATCATTGTCATCATTGTGCAAACATGTTTTCCCAAGAAAGTGTTAGGCCTATTTACTTTGACCAACTTGTTGGTGTAGGGAGTCTCTCCTCTTAGTCAGGTCACTGACTATGTGGTGCTTCTTGTTGGCCTCGCGGAGCTTAGGCTGCTTCCTCTTAATATGTAAAACTGCTGTTGGAGCTCCAGTTGCTTCGGTATCTGGAACGATAGGATAGAGAATTAAAAAAGCTCTAATGATAAAAGCCAAGTAAAATTAAAGAATGAGCAGCTCGCTTTTGATATCTACACTGGATCTCTGAATGAGTGAACATAATTGTATAACATCAACCAATAATGTACAGACTATGCTTATATACTGTACATATTTACCCACACATAGGGATGGCCGATATGGCCTTTTTGAAATATCATAATATTTTTAACTTATGTCATGGCACGATATGTATCTTGATATGCTGCCTCAGCCTTGAATTAAAGTTTTGATGTGTACAATCCCATCAGTATGATGATTCTTGACTGATGACTTTTGTATGACGTATGATGACTTTTTGACTATTTTGTCGCCAATTCAGTTATTGTAGACTGAGTTTTACCAGCTAGACCAGTCTAGTAAATTCAGAAAATGAGATCACTTTACTGTAATAGCTTTTAAAACCAGAAAAAGGAAAACTATCATGCTATACAACAATATCGATATATTACTCAGCCCTTATATACATTTCACAGCTGTAACATTCAATGAACATTGATTAATACTTTGTATGCAGCCTGTGTTGCTCTCTCTACTATTCTACTATATAGTCTTACAACTCATATCAGATCTCTTTTGGCAAGAGGCTTAACACGCACACATGTGCATGTTTGGTCGTGCGCGCGCGCCCGCACACACACACGCATTTACACACACACACACAAAATTAATTATTGGACAATTCCCTAATCTGGTTGAATTATGTAGTAGGCTACAAATATATCAGTCCGTGTAATCTTGATCAAACACCTTTATTAGATAACATGCAGGCTTGCTTACGTCACCGTTATTGTCCATGTGCTCAGCATGGTCCACAAGTGTAGTTTTCTTTTTATTGGAAGTACCAGCTGTTGACTTATTTTTCTTTCTCCCGACAGTACCCGGATTTATCTCGGTATTTTGCGCATCCCCGCTGGGAAGACTCGTATCGGACATTTTACCAGACCGAGTATTCATTCTGTAAAAATCAATGCTAATATGCGAATACTGCCTATCCTATGTTGGTCAGCTTTAGGCCTGGGGGAGAAACATGAGTGCCTCTTGAAGCTCAGTGGCAATTGGCTCTCTCAATCTATAGCCTCTGGCAGTTAATATTAGAAATAGGATTTTACAAATATCCTACCGTATTATTAATCCCAAATGTATTGACAGAGCTCTGTATAAAATACAACAAAACATATTTCCCATCATTACTGCTGTTTTTGTCTACACGGTAGTGAACAATTTATATATCCTGGGGTGCAGTAGACTTTGTGTATCAAACCAAAAAGCAAAACAACTGTGGTATAATAATTATTGTAATAATTATTTGCACAAGGCCTGAGTCTACGTCAAGTGGACATGATGACATTTCTGGAAGCTCAGCAACCCTGTCCAAGATGGCTCATAAGCTGTGAGATGTGTGCACTACTGCGATGAACAGATACCAGCAAGCAAGAGGCCAGTACATTGGGGCAGGCCCGGTTCTACGAGGGTGCATAAGCATGCACTGCACCCTCAGTTTATGTGTTTGCATGCTCAGTTGAAAAGACGAAAAAAAAACTGACAAGTGCGCGCGCTTTAAAGTGATTCAGGCTTAAAGCCTGAATTATGGTTCTGCGTTAAATCGAAACAGAGCCTACGGCGTAGGGTACGCCGCGACGCGCACCTATGCCGTAGGCTCTCCGTTGGTTGCGTTTGTTATTTATTTTTCTATGTTTTATTTTCTGTTGCTAGATTGTCTGATGGGTGAGGTAGCCCAGACTAAATGTAGCATTTTCTTTGTTCTGCAGCGATATTACTGCAAAAATGCACTTGAAAGACACTTTACATATTATTGTTTGACTGGTATCATTCCACTTGAAATGACTGTCATGCTTAGTGATGGTTTTGAGCTGTATAGATAAAATTTGTTTGAATTTCTATGTTTTATTTTCAGGGTAAGAAACATCTGTTGCTAGATTGTCTGATGGGTGAGGTAGCCCAGACTAAATGTAGCATTTTCTTTGTTCTTCAGCAATATTGCTGCAATAAAGCATTTGAAATACACTTTAAATATTCTTGTTTTGCTAGTAGAAATTATGGGAAAATGCATAATTTAGTGTTGAATAACGTGCCAGGCATGTGATCTGAGATGCAGCCCTAGTCATCATTTTCTAGAACCGGCCCTGCATTGGGGGGCGGCAGGAGTTTGTCACCGTTGATGAGAGCCACTTCATACACAAAAGAAAGGTAAGCAGCAAGCACTATTATCAAAATAATAGTGCAACTTCCTATGAATGACAGATTAATCATGTTGTTTAAAGAAGAAGAATTCCTAATACTTTATGTTTTCAACAGTACGGACAGGAACAAATGGCTGGTGGCTGGAAGAGGAAGAAGTGGGTGTTTGGGATGCCAGGTGTGAACCGGAGGGAGAAGACATTAAAAGCCTGTTCTTCGCTTAGTCGAGAGAAGAAGGAGAGATCTAGTGCCACTTATAGCTCACCATGTTAAAGTGGGATCTACAATAATAAGTGATGAGTGGCAGTCTTATGGCAATGCTTTACCTCAGCTAGGTTACACCCATTTCACTGTCAATCACAGTGTGTCATATGTCGATGACCAAACAAGGGCCCATACTCAGCATATAGAGAGGGCCTGGAAAACGGTTAAGGAAAATGTGTTGAGACTTAGGGGGAATCGTACAGAGGAGTTACTGGTAGACCATCTCAGAGTTATTGAATGGCATGAGTGGCTTGCCCGTAAGCATCGCAAAGGGCCGTTAGGACGGATAATCCATGACATTGCTGTGATGTATGGACATTAAATGTCCCTCTTAAAGTCTATTTATCCAGTGTTTAGCACAAAAAGTGTTCAGGGTTTGTATTCTTTTGTATACTATTGTATACTGCTCTTCCGCCATGTGATGGCTCAGTATGTGTTTCTATACATTAAACACAGTGTTCAACATTTCATCAATGGTGGGGATTTTTAGAAGGTAAAATACAGTACACAGAAAAGCCTATGGGTGGAACAAGGTTGAGGTACAAAAATTTGATATTTTCAAAATTCACATCAAACGTATATACCTTCAACTCATGTGCTGTACTACAAAGTTTCACTGGTATTAGATGGTTAAACTGTTAACAATTGATCTGTAAAGTATGAGTTACGTATTACTTATTAGCTTATGTATGTTATAGGGACGTTATTTTAAAGTTGCAGCTATTCCTCATTTGGGTTATGACGGGGAAAGGTTGCAACTTTAGAATAACGTCCCAATAACATATATAAACTATTAACTGATACTTAAGTCATCAGTAAGTCATTTACTAATAGCTTGCAAATTTAGCAAGCTTGCTAATTTATAAGGTATAGTTATGTAACATTAAAATACAGTTAATGAGTAATTTATAACTCGTCAACTAACAGCTTGTAAGTTATCTATTGTCCATCTATAAGCAGAGTTATAAATTCTGAACAAGCTGTTAACTGTTATTTAACAAGTCATTAGTAACTCATCAATTAACAGCTCACTATTGATCCATTAACTAGTTATAACGGATAGTTATTATAAAGTGTTACCAACGCAGGTATCTATACATATATGAACAGAAACAAGTACATGTGCGTATGTCTGCTTGATATATCTTTGAGTAAGAATGTTTGTAATGAATAAGATTGTACACGGGTGTATATAAATTCACACATTCGTATATGAATACAAGGACTCAGGTGATTAATACTCGGGTATACCACAATTTATATTTATAAAATTCTTAATGTTAATTTGTGCAACCTTTAACCATGTCAAACATTTCTTAACAACATCAATTGATATAAACCAGTTTTTTTCTTTTCTTTCGTATTTAACAACGATGGTACAACTGAAAAAAATTGTGACTTCAAGGGGTAGTAGTTCATAAGTTTTAACTTCTTCCTACTCCTTTTTTGAGCATAACACATTTGCTATTATATTTATTAATTCTCGTTTACTTTGTATACTATGGTACTGGTTTAATGTTCTGCTGTTTTATTTATTTATTTTTTGCTTATGTTCGAAATAAAATATATCAATCAAAAAAAAAGACCCGGCCACCAGTCGCTCATCTTCGAGCCCCAACCCCAGGCCTGGCTCCAGGGAGGGGCTCCGGTGACTTTTTCCTTACCATGATTGGCTTGTGTTTAGCAGCATCCAGCACAGCCAAATCAAACACGGAGACTGTCATAGAGAGATGTTTGAGTGACCCATGACGACAGCCTCCCAATTGAGCTGCTTTTGAAGTAGGGTTCCCAGGTGCAACCCATCCAGGTAATCAAAAGGACAGCCAGTGGCTATCCAGAAGTGCAGAATGTCTGCACGTAACAACCTCAACGAACTGAAGCAGCATTTTAGTGACTGAAAACTCTGCCACAACCATGTGGATAATCCTGTGTACCACCTTATTGCTCCCTCAGGATTTAAGAGTTGCAGTCAATAGAGACTGACTCTCTTTTAGAGTCAGCCTCCAGTGGTCACATATAGAACTGCAACTTTCCCAAGCTCCTCATTGGCTTCAATTCAGTAATATTAGCGAATATAGAATATTAACGCTTTCTGAACCAGGAAAACCAATCCAAGAAGGTTCACTACTAATACATGAATTAAAAGACAGCTAACCTGTGTTAATTCACTACTATGACAACTAGAAGACACTTATTCAATATAAATTCACTAGAAGACAGCTGATCTGCAAACATTTTCTAAATGACAACTAGGAAACAGCTAATAAATGTAGGATTTTTATTAAAACAAGAAGATAGATATTCTATGTAGGTTCACCAGAAGCCAACTGATTTGTTTAGGTTTGTAAGTACAAAAATTAATCTACTAATTTAAGATGATGTATTTTCAAGCAGGAATCTCAAACACAGGTCATGTTAGGAGGAAGCTAATGCATAAACTCTCTAAAATTGCAGTGAAAACATCCTTATACTCTTGTGTTCTGTTCTTCGTCTGCAAACCTGTCCATTCACCACATGACCATCAATGGCACAAGTCCACCATATTGTACATGCTTCAGAGGGTTGCATGTCCATTATTAATAAAAAACATTCTTCCCAGCCATCATCCAGCCTCCTTATGGCTTCCTTTGTGGCTTTCATGCCGCCTCTTCCTCCCAGAGTGCCGGTCGTCCATCACCTTAGCTGCCTCCTCTTCATCGCTTATTGAGGAGGAATGCCAGCTGCGCTTCTTTTGTTGTGAGTGACAGCAGTGAAAGCCATTTGTCACAACAACTTCACCCTCTCTAGTAGAGAATAGGATGTCATGAAATAAATGATTGCCACCTTGATCCCAGCTGGCCACCTCTCCTCCCCTCAACCCTTTTTTCAAAAGCAGCAGTGCAGACACGCCAGAATCCATATATTTCAAATGAAACACTCATTGTTCCCTGAGATGAATACGTTCCACTGGCTGTAATACAAGAAAGCTTGATGTACCTGTCAGAAATATAAATGACTGAGAAAAGACACATACGTTTGAAATTATCTTAGAGTTTAGAGAGGTCCAAAAGCTGCCTGCAGGTCTGAGTTCTGCTGCTGAAGAGCAAAATTAATCTAGTCTGTGCTCACAGCTGCTCACTATCATTCAGTTTTTCACATGGAAAATAAATTTTTTCTGATAAAGATGCTTTAAATTTGACAGTGGAGGAAGTTAATATTATTTTGCAACAGGTTGTATGACCTCTATATCTAATCATTTAAAAAGAAGCAAGAAAGAGTGTAGGGCCCAGTTGGAATTCGGTGCTTTTTCTGCTTTGATAAAAGAAAAAAAAGTCACATAATCTTCATGTAAGTCTCAATAAAACAAACAGCAATGTCTTCAACAATGTAGGAGGAATTTTAGACCATTTCTGTCAGTAATGTCACTCAGTGCAAAACCAGTGCATCTCAATCCTGGTCCTCGTGGGCCCCAGTCCTGCATGTTTTAGATGCTACCCTGCTTCAGCACACCGTGATAAAAGTACCTGTGTCATAAACAGAACTGTGCAGACCTTGGTGACAAGCTAATGAGGACCTTTAATTAGAATCAGGTGTGTTGGTGCAGGGAAACATCTAAAACATGCAGGACAGGGGCCCACGAGGACCAGGGTTGAGAAGCACTGCTCAAAACCGTTTTGAAGGAACCCTTAACTTTGTCCAGTGGAGACTTCTCTGGACTCAGAGGGATCTAGGATGGACCATTACAGAGTGGAAACATTTATTGAAATGCAGGAAATTGCAGTTACTCGAATGATCACTAGAAGCTGGCTCCTAAAGTAAATCCATCTCCATTGACCTCCATGTAGAAATATCTTTACAGCAAAAAACAACAACACAGGAACTCTGGTCTGTGTTGAAGTCCAACATGTGTGGTTGCTGTCCCATGTTGGACATCTGTCTTCACACCTTTCTTCACTTTTGTCAAACAACATCACTCACCTACTAAGTTGATGAGCATCTTAAAGCGTCGACTCTGAGACCAACGCAGTCGGTCTGAGTCTCTGTCCTTCAGCCGTTGGGGTTGAACATCCGTCTCAATCATCGTCCCCTTCACCTGCTCACTGGAAGCATCCCCACACGTGAATGAGGGAGTAGGTAAGGGAGGAGGCAAGAGGGTGGAAGGGTTGTGAGGAGCTGAGGAGGAGAAGTGAATAAAAAATAAATAAAAAAGCCCAGAAACTCGGTTTCTACAAACATAAAACACGGATCTGGCACTGGTTTTTCTGATGAAGTAAAGAGCAACCGAAGCGCCCTCATGTTGAGGGCCTGAAATCTTTACATGAAACACTTAGGCTCAAACAGAGCCAAGAGAAGCGCGGCAGCTGGCAGATTCCCATCGCTCGGGAAAACGGCATCAACAAAAAGACTGCAGCTTCTCATCGTCCCACACAAGCAGCGAGATGCAGAGCTCCTCACAAGTATTCAGTCATGTTCTAACTTCCATTTCTACAGTTTTGTTAAACGTAAATTAGCTGCAGTCAAATCCCTGACCAACACTGAAGCATCGTTCAAAAAAAGTGGCTGAAGTTAAAAGGAACGCAAGATTACAGAGCAGCAGACATTTTGATGATTAGATCATGTAACTTATAAGGATATAAACTATCCTTTTCAACTATAATTTTCTTGTAATGGTTGTTTGTTTGTTTACTGCATAATAAGAAGACTGAAGAGAGGCATACAGAAGCAGAACAATATTACCTTGATTATTCTACGTTGTACACCCAGTTGGGGGTCCATGTTTTGCTCGGAAATGCTCTAGCAGGGGTGTCCAAAGTCGGTCCTTGAGGGCCGCTGTCCTACATGAAGGACGGTGTGCCCCGAAAACTTGTGGGCGTATGCCAATGTTGAGACATTGTGACACCGTTGCAGACGTGAGGCCCCAGCTTCCTACCCCCTGCAGGGCCCACACCTTTGAAGTGGCCTCGCCACAGACTTGAACCACGGGAATGCCATATGGGGTAGTTTCCAACTTACTGATATTCATGTCGAATGCCCGAGAACAGCATTTGGCCACAGATCACATCTGCTTCAAACCCTTTTATTGTATTGTTTTACTTTCACCTTTGGCTTGTTGATTTGTGCCTTTTGTGTATTGCTTTGAACCTACTGTATAAAAAGTCATGATTTCAGCCATTCTGGGTCAGCACACCAACCCAGACACGATCTGTGTGGGTCTGCTCACCGTCGGCTAACTGAATAAAACTCACTCCACCACTGCAAACTTCTGAACTGGATTTGATATTATTCTTCAACACCAACAACAGACTATTAACAGAACTGGACGAGTCCTCTGTGACAACATGCAGGTTCCTGAAGAGTGCTTTTGAAACCCATTTTTTCTTGACAGGAGCTAACTCTGCCCAGCCCTGGTTGATCCAAAAATGGCCAAATGGGAGGAACAAACAAACCTGGCAGTTCGTTGGAAAACACCCACTTAAACTAAATTACCACAAGTTAGCTAGCTTATGCTAACCTCTGATGCTAACTGAGATTACCATACATTCATTCTGATTGACTCCATCCTTGTTTCAGATGTTGCTAGCAGTGCTTTAAGTGGGCCGGTACGGAGCGGTACGCATTACCGGCACTTCTAAATTTTACCCATCAGCGTACCGGAAATTATTTACTGTGTGCGGCGCGTACCGGTACTGTTCTTCCCAGATTCCCCATCAGTCAGTAACCTCCCCCTGATCTCCCCAAAGTCTACAGGTTGGATTTGTTGATTAAGGTGTTTTGATGCTCAAAGCTTGCCGTACAGACGTAAAGGCGCGCTTGGCCAACCCGCGGCTCGCGAGCCGCATGCGGCTCTTTGGCCGGCGTCATGCGGCTCTTGCAACTTTATTTGATAGGTGCAGTGAAAGACAGACTCGTAGGAAGTGGGTGCAAAATATGCCGCGACTGGAATCCAACCTGCGTTCGCTGTTCGCCCGCTCATCCCGTTGAGCTATACGGGCACGCTCGTGGTTGTGACGGAAATAACTTGGAGCGACAAAATGCACGGCCAAACGGAAATATGAAGGTAAACACAGGAGATTTTTAACAGAGTGGGAGAGTTTTATATATATACAGAGGTGGACAGAGTACTCGACCCCAGTACTTGAGTAAGAGTACAAATACTACTGGTCAAAATTTACTCCGTTACAAGTAAAAGTAGCTCAGTCAAAATATTACTCGAGTAAGAGTAGAAAAGTACTTGCTTTTAAAGGTACTTAAGTATCCAAAAGTAAATGCTTTTAAATTTACTTTAAGTAAAAGTAAGAGTAAGAGTAAATTTCTTATTTTCCACATCAGTAAATTACTATATTTTTTCTAAATTAATTTAAGGATCTTTTAACTCTTGTTTCTGAGAATTAACTCTTTGAAACCAGCTGCACTGTTGTGCTGCTTTTAGAACCACAATGTTATATAAAACCTGCAGAAACACCAAAAACAAATCAAATGAATGGCATCATAAGAGGACAGCAGATGATGCAGAGTTTATTAACAATCATGAACTGAAACCAAATGAACCTGCACCATCCTACTAAGTCTGGATCCCCCTCAAAGACCACTGTTTACAAAAACCTACATCTCTGCTTTCAATAACTCACTGTTGTAGCCATTGTTGCGGCTACAGTATGTCTTGACTTGTTGCGGCTCTGTCTTGACAAACGCAGGCTACTTTGGCAGTATCGTTTTGAGGAGGCTTGACGTATTTCCGCTTTACGTACATCCCAGTGGAGAGCGTGCACTGTGATAGGTCTCCTCCTTTGACAAAAACAGCTTGTGTCCAATAGGATTTTAGGGAAGAAGAAAAAAGAGCAGACCTGAAAGTAACGAGTACTTTTCAGCCTTCCTAGAAATTTACTCGAGTAAAAGTAAAAATATTTGTCGTGGAAATGTATTCAAGTAAGAGTAATAAGTACCAAAGAAATCTAATACTCAAGTAAAGTACAAATCCTCTGGATATGTACTTAAGTACAGTACTCAAGTAAATTTACTCCGTTACTGTCCACCACTGTATATATATATATATATATATATATATATATATATATATATATATATATATATATATATATATATATATATATATATATACAAATTTACATAGTCCCATATTTGTATGGCTGGAGGGGGAGAGTACACTTATTTTTTCCCACTTAAAGCACTGGTTGCTAGTGAAACAACATCTGAAATAAGAACTGCTAGAGCCGAAATATGGACTGTGATGTCTCTGACTGAACTCCATTAGGTGGATATTATGTCATCCACGGGTCCACGACAATCTGTAGGGATCAATTCTGTATACGCATAAACAGATTTCATGTTCTGCTGCATTTTTTTCTTCAGAAAAACATCTCAAGAAACAGTTGTACAATTTTAGTTTCACAAACTAGCTGTTTTGTCTTTGTTTCCCATGGGGACATTTCCTATCAATGTTTGAGGCGACAGTGAGACTTGAAATCAAATTTGTCCTCTCAGATCGCTGAGAAGGCTGTTTTTCTTTCATCTTACTGCTTTTATGCTCTTTTTTAGGGTGGGTTTCATCCTTTTTCCTCTGAAGTGGCTCATTGGTGAGTGTGGGTGGAGGAGACGAGTTGTTTGCTCCTTTAAATCAAAGGCTGTGCTTTAATCACGTTTCACGCCGACCTCACTTATCTTCTTCTGCTGTTGTTTAATGCTCGTCTCTGCAGATTTATCAGCCTCCAAAAGGCTGCTACAATCTTGCTCCAAGACGACACACACACATTCACACACAGCATACAGTATTAAACAGCTGATGAAATGACAGAGTGTTAAAGTCAGCAACCGAGAAGACAGTATTCTGCTTGGAAATGTCAAGGTCAAACATTGTTTTACATTCACACCTGCAGTTAATGAAGGCTGTTATTTGTTTCTGACCCGACAACTCAAGGTGGAGGCAACACAATGGTTTAGTGCAGGGGTCGGCAACCCGCGGCTCTAGAGCCGCATGCGGCTCTTTAGCGCTGCCCTAGTGGCTCCTGGAGCTTTTTCAAAAATGTTTGACCTTTTTTTTCCTTGTTTTTCTTTTTTTCATCTTTTTTTCTTTTTTTTTCTCCTTTTTTTTCTTTTTTACTCTATTTCTTTTGTCTTCTTTTTTCTTATTTTCCTTTTTTCTTCTCTTTCCTTTTTTTCTCTTCCTTTTTTTCTTTTTTTTCCTTTTTCCTTTTTTTCACTCTTTTTCCTTTTTTTCTCTTTTTTCTTCTTTTTCCCTTTCCTTTTTAATCTCAACATTTTGACCTTTTTCTCTCAAAGTTTTGACTTTTTTCTCAACATTTCAACTTTTTGCTCGACATTTCGACTTTTCTCTCAACATTTTGACTTTTTTCTCGACATTTCCACTTTTTTCTCGAAGTGCATAATGAAAAAAAAATCTTACCCCAGTTATAAGTAATATAGACACATGCAGCATGTGTTGCCTTCATTCTAAGGCTGATACAAGTCTTTTCATTTTTTGCGGCTCCAGACATATTTGTTTTTTGTGTTTTTGGTCCAATACGGCTCTTTCAACATTTTGGGTTGCCGACCCCTGGCTTAGTGGTTAGCACTGTTGCCTCACAGCGAGAAGGTTCCTGGTTCGACTCCCTGGCCAGGCGGGGGTCTTTCTGTGTGGAGTTTGCATGTTCTCCCCGTGCTTGCGTGGCTTCCTCCCACAGTCCAAAAACATGCATACTAGGTTAATTGGTGATTATAAATTGCCCGTAGGTGTAGGTGTGAGTGTGAGTATGTCTGTACATGTGGCCCTGCGATGGACTGGTGACAGGGTGAACCGCTGCCTACCGTCTGTGATGAGCTGGGATAGGCTCCAGCAGACCCCTGTGACCCTGCAAAGGATAAAGCGGGTATAGAAAATGGATGGAAGGATGGACTCGAGGTGGTATAAATTCAACAGAGCAGGATTTAAAGAGCTGCAGCCAGATGGTGCTGATCATCAGTAAATCTACATCAGGACAACGGATAAATAAAGGAATAAAAGTTATGTACTGCATGACTGACGTGCTGTTAATTTACTGTTCGGTTCAGTTACTCAGTTCAGTAAGTGAGTCTTGGTGTGCCTTTATTGGAATTAATGGGTACCTTGTCAGACTCCATCCATCCACTAATCCACTTAGTGTATGGATCAAGAAAACCTTCCTGACTGCTGAAGTTGTGTTTTCAGTCGGTTTATATTGTTTAATGTAGGAGGCGTCTGTTCTCTAATTAATCTACAGATTCTTTTCCAGTGTTCATTAATTTATTACAAATTAATTTACAGCAGTAATTAATTTCAGGATGTTGTTGACTTTAATCTGCAGCTAACATCTGTCAGAGTTGAGTTTACAGCGCCGCCTCCCCCCAGAGTCTTACATGCTAACGAGGAAGATGCACCAGAGTTAATTCATAAAATGTCTCCCTTCTGTTATGATCTGTCTTTGCAGATTGTACAAAGTGTTGTTTGTTTCACTGAGAGTAAATATTTGATTCAGTTTATGGAATAGCCTAATTTAATTCATTAGCTCTTTTATGTTTTTCAAATTAAACCAGGGGTCTCCAAAGCCGGTCCTTGAGGGCTGGCGTCTTGAAGGTTTTTGATCTTTTTTCATGCTTTAAAGCAGGGGTTCTCAACTCCGGTCCTCGGGACCCCCTGCCCTGCATGTCTTAGATGTTTCCCTGCTTCAGCACACCGTGATACAAGGAGCTGCGTCATCAACAGAGATGTGCAGACCTTGATGACAATCTAATGAGGACTGTTAATTAGAATCAGCTGTGCTGAGGCCGGGAAACATCCAACACATGCAGGACGGTAGAACTTGAGGACCAGGGTTGAAGACCACTGATCTAAAACATGCAGGGCAGGGGGTCTGGAGGCCCAGTGTTGAGAGCCCCTGCTTTAAAGCCCCCTGACAGACATGGCTGTGTCATTAACAGCGTTATGCAGACCTTGAAGTCAAGCTGATGACGAGCATTAAAGGAGCTTGAGGCAGGATTGAGGCAAGATTTATGAAAAAAATCCGTATACATTTTAAGTTTTCTAGTAATAATGTCAGATGAAGCGTTCCAAACCCAAAAGAATGAGCCCTCTAGTGTATCTCTCCGTTGCCTTGAACAGGCTGTGTGCTGCAAAATGTGCTGCAATTCGGTCCCGAATTTCCCGCGCTGGGCTGAGGATGTGACGTCACATGACGCTGCATGCACGTTCTCCCCGTTCTCCCGTGCCGGCTCCACTGTTGGCTGCAGTACCCCCGACGGCCGTCGTGGTGAAGGGTGGCGCTAGAGAGTCTCATTTCTTAAAATGAGACTCACAGGAAAACACAGGTCACACGAAAACACCGAAATTCTTAAAACATGCAGGACAGTGGCCCTGAATTAAACCAAGCAAAGATCCTTCAGTTCTAAAATCTTACGGGAGGTTTCGAGGTACGCAGCATACCTGTTAAATATAGGCAATGACTGATTGCAGCTGACGCATGCTGACACAACACCCAAATCTCACATTTCTAGCTCTCTAGAGACTTAGCTCAAGATGTTCTAATTATAGTACCCTCTACTGGCCAATGGGCTTCACATTTGGTATATTATTTTCACAGGCCATGACTATACTCTCCCCATTCCCCTTTTGAAGGCCAAAGGATGTCAGCTGAAGCGACTTTCCAGAAAATCCGGACTCATTGTTCACAAGCAGATGTACCATGATCACATTCTCCAGTAAAAAGATGCCCTCTCCTCAGCCAAATCACAAAACACCACTGAAATAATCATTGCTGGCACTGGGAACACTAGCGCCTTGTTCTCAGTGCTCAACAACACACTCTGTCCCCCAGATTCCCTCCCTGCTTACTTCTACTCCACTGACCACTGTAACTCCTGGAAGTCATGTATATTTTATTAAAAATAACTACTATCCACCAGTACCTGAACTCAGTCACATCCAGCTGTCCATCTCCACTAGTTCTCCTCGCACCCCTCACTGCACCTCTCTCATGCTTCCAACTCTCCTCTGCCTCTGCCAGAAAAGGCAGTTGCATCACAGGTTCAGGCTCATGTCTCCAACAATCACCTCTATGAACAATTCCAGTCCGGCTTTCGCCCCCACCACAGCACAGAAACGGCCCTCCTTCAAATTACAAATGACCTCCTAATGGCAGCTGACTCTGAACTATTATCCATTCTCATCCTTCTTGACTTGAGCGAGGCTGTCAACCAATGGCGCCGGAAGTGGGGGGGCCAGGGGGCCATTGGCTCCCCCACTTTTCCCTCCTCTCACATTCTTTTTAAGTCGTGAATCACTCCTCAAATGCCCCTATATTACACTTACGGTAAAAAGACGAAAGTGGCCACAACATGCTGGCAGCACAGGGACGAGGCACACAGTCCCTCCTCAGTGAAGTGGACAGGCTTCTTCGGCTGTATTTGACGGTGCCCATGTCAAATGCGACAGCTGAGCGGAGCTTCTCCAGCCTCTGTCGGTTGAAAACTTTCTTTCGCTCAACAATGTCTGAGCGACGCCTAAATCACCTCCTCTTCCTCCACATCCACAAAGACTTGACCGATGGCCTGGACCTCCGAAAAGTGCTCCGCAGTTTCTGCTTTGCCAGTGAGCGAAGGGAGGTTTACTTTGGCAAAGTCTGAGGGGAAGATGAATAAACTTTATTAGTAACAGTTCAGAGTTGGCGATATGCCCCAGTTTGAGGGGCACTTTGAACTTTTACAAATGCTGTTAGGCTATTTTTTCTCTTCAGTGTTGTTAATTAATGTAATATCCAGTGTTGTCAAAGTATTGAGGTTTCGTGCCAGCAGAGTTAGAAAATAAGCCATGAGCTATATATGAGCCATTTCTGTTTGCTTGATAAAGTTTGTTGTTAAATACGTTACGTACCTGAATAATTTTCTTCCTTCACCATCTTCTTCATGAGAGAGGACCAGCTGACGTGCTGTGGCAACTTCATTTCTGAGTAGTGGTGTACTGGCCATCGGGCATATGGTCAAAAACCTGTTTTTACCGGCCCTCTCTGTGTGCTTGCCATTCGGGGGTAATGAGAGCATGCTGTGTGCTGGCCAATCACAAACCTACCTTTACACTCCTGTTTCTAGGTAGAGCAGACCCGGCGGGAGAAAGAAATTCATAAACACAAGGAAAATCATAATTCAGTAAAAAGCCATTAGTTTTGACTTTTTTGTTAGTGAAATTTCCTTACTTTACTATTATTATTATTATTTTATGCCCATTATTATTATTTCTTTCCTTGTCAGTTCAGAAAATAGTTTTTTTGCAAATATCTCGTTTAAATAGATTCATTTATTTGCAAAGCAAAATGCCTTAATGTTAATGAGGGTTTTGGTAACTAGCCTAGTCAAAATGTTGTGTACTTTATTGTAAAGTGTTACCAGGGTTTCTCTGCAACAAGGTTCCCTTTCAGCACCGTGGACAGCGCCGCGTTGCAGCACGGCGCTGTCCGCGGTGCTGAACTGGACGACGGCGGAGAGGCAACTGAAAAGTAATTTCTGTCTCTCTTAAGATCTGTTATACCGCCACCCTGTGATGCAAACAAGCTATAGTTACTTCACAGAGGTTAAGTGAGGTCTATCTACCGCCACACACACACACACACACACACACACACACGCACGCACATACGCACATACGCACGCACGCAAACACTTACACACTTTTTGGCCCCCGCACTTCTGAAATGAATCCGGTGCCCCTGCCGTCAACACCATGTCACATCCCATCGTCCTTTACAGATTACCATCCATTGGTATAACTGACATACCCCAAGACTGGTTTCACTCATATCTCTCTGACCGTAGTTTATTCAGTTGAAATCGATTTTTTTTTAAAAATTTGCATTATAACTTGCAAGGGTCAATATAACTTTGTTGCTTCTGCTTCTTCTTGTTTCAAACTCTGTGTTTTGATCCAGCTCCTCCTCATCTGTCCACTAACAATAAAGACAGAATCCTAATTCAAATTCCACTCAGTTCAGTTCAAAAATACTTAATTAATCCCTGAAGGAAAATGTATTGATGCAGTGGTCATGATTTAAATCTTTTCAAAGAGTCAATAAAGCGTAAAAACTATCATGATTTTGAAAAATGGGGCGAACATAATCCTTCCCATCCCCATTGCAAATAAAGCCTATTTTCACACTTGAAACGTCATTGTCTGGTTTCAAAAAGGTATAATAGTTACAAAAATATCATTGAATAATGTAAATAAAAAACATTTTACACTATATTAATTGTTAGCACACAAATAATATTGTTTTAACCAATACCTGCAGTGTCTTGGTGACCTCTGGCATACAGGGCATTTACAGCAAATAGTTTTTTGAGGTTTATTGAGAGTAAAAGTCAAACAAAACTCTGCTGTGGTTTAGAGCATGACTCAAAAAAACTATTTATCTGTCTAGCAATAAAACAGTCTGAAGGAGGAGAAAAAAAACTGCAATATAAAGGTTAACTACCTATGTTTATGTTGTTGTAATGGAGGCTAATCGATTTTAATTAGAGTTAGTGAAAACATGGATAGTACCTAGGATGTACCGTATTTTATGGACCATTAGGGGCACCGCATTATAAGGCACAATATCAATGAACGGTTTTATTTTCAAACATAAGGAGCACCGGGTTATAAGGCGCAAGATAAAACATACATAAAGCGAAACAAAACAGTCTGGTAAGTCGAATTTTACTCAACTCATTCACAATAACTCTGAATATTGTTCAGTTGTAACTAAAACAGAAAAATACTAACAAAAAAAACAATTTAAAATCATTCATCTTCCACTAATCCACAAATGAAAAGTGGAGGAGGTAAACGTTGTTCTCTGATTGGTTCATCATTGCCAGCGACATCTGAAGTTAGTGTGAGGTTGGAACGACCTTGTATTCCAACATTTGATATAACTGGATTATGATATAGATTTGAAAATTGGGTTTACTCTATGTCAGCTGGTCTGAGCGGCTGAGGTGACCAAAATGAGGAGACCCAGACGAAATATTCAGCAAAGGAATTTCTTTTTGTATTTATTTTGTTTGCAGCACCTCAAACATGACATGCAACCTCTCTAGGCCCTCACCTCCAACAAATGAGCTCTATATACAGAAGGGGTAGGGAACCCTGGTCCTAGAGACCTGTAGTCCTGCATGTTTTGGATATCTCCTTGCATCAACACACCTGATTCTAATTAATGATCGTCACCAGCTTCTCATTCAGGTCTGCACAAGTGTGACGATCATTAATTAGAATCAGGTGTGTTGATGCAAGGAGATATCCAAAACATGCAGGACTACAGGTCTCTAGGACCAGGGTTCCCTACCCCTGCCATAAATATATCCAAATAAAAAACATTTGAATAAATAACCATAAACACTTTACAAATATTTACCAAATTAAAATAAGCAGTTAACTACCCCTCTGTCTACCTCGCACTTGATACCTCCTGCTAAAAGGTACGAACTGATAAATAGGCATGGTCCCCCGGGGAACTCTTTCGTTCGGACACTCTGAAAAGAAGAGAAGCGACAGAGGTAAGTGTATGCTTCCAAACAACAACAATATTTCACATCCATGTTATCCATTGGCCCTGCGATGGACTGGCGACCTGTGCAGGGTGAACCCCTGCCTCTCGCCTGAAATGAGCTGGGATAGACTCCAGCAGACCCCCGTGACCCTGGAAAGGATAAAGCAGGTATGGATAATGGATGGATGGACGTTGGTTATTCGTTAAGGTCAAATAAGGAAAAATTAAGGATTTTAAGTGCATTATAGTGGCGAAAATACGGTACCTGCCTCAACCATATTGGCAACATTCTGATTGATTTCACATCTGTAAAAAGTATTTAATGTATAAACATACATATGGCATACATATCTAAATTCGAAAGAGGAGACGAGATTGAAAAAACAAGGAATGCATGTATAAGGAAGAGGAAAAACTAAAAATATACATTTCTGCTTTTATTTTTAATTAGCCTATGTCAGTTTTGGTCCTCCATAATGGTCCGCAAAATATGGTAATAAAAAAACATAATAAAAAGATCACTGAAAGTTTTCACCAGCAACCAGGTCCTGTCATGACCGAGCCAACATTATCTTATTCTCCGGCCCGTTGTGACTAGATGTTTTTTTTTATTTTTATTTTTATCATATTTTTAATAAAAAACACAGGATAAAAACAGGGGATACTAACTTTTTCCCATGACTGTGTGCATGAGCTAATGAAAACAGCTGAATGACTGGAGTGTGTAAACACATTCACTTTGTAATGAGTTTAAATCATCTGCAGGCTGCTGTCAGCTGACAAAAACACCCTCAATGAAGACTATTGGTCGTTTCTCCACCCTTGTCATGTAATTTTCACTCTGTTGTGATCTCCTCTTAGGTTTTTACGACTCACAACCTGTTGCTGTCCATAAACGAGACGAAAATGCTGGAGGTTACATTCGCAAGCTGAATTAAAGATGCGGCACTTTCTCAAGCATGAAATTATATCTGAGGGAGATGAAGAAGAATTAAACAGAAAGCCTTTTAGTTTAATGTGGATGACGAACACGCTGTAATTAACAGGTCTGAGCAGATCACCCGGTTAGCTGGGAGATACTTAATTTAAGCTAAATTTACATTAACGAGCCCAGATTTTAGTGCTCCATTGTTCGTCTGCTACAGGCAAATTTAACAAAAAGAAAATATAATAAGAGGGGGGAAATCTGCAGGAAACAGATGGATTAATGCTGGATCAATGCTTTCTTTCCCCCTTATTAAGACTAAAAAAACAGAGAATAAGAAGATAAAATCTTCTTATTTTATCTTAAATTACAGCCTGTAGACATGATAAGGCACTTGTTTTTTGTCTAACTCCTCATTTCCATCTGCGTTTCCAACCATTTTTCGTCTTTAAATTACTTTGAGTGTGTTGAAGAGGATTTTGTGTCACATTTTAAAATAAAACTAATCCTAAAAAGTTATATCTTAACATTACTAGCAATGATTATTACGGTGTAAAATAAAAATGGAAAACAAAGCAACTCAACATTTTAATGACAACTGAGCATAGAAAACAACCAATGTTTATTGTGAGACATTTAAAAATTTCATGACAAACATTTGCTCATTTTGGCATCAGCAGATGTCCTGGACATTTGCCACACATTTGAACTCATCAGACAGCTCCCAAATGTTCAGCAAATATGCAAATATCCTCATCTTGGGAACAGAAAAGAATGGGAAAAATTAAAACGAATTAAAGCTGCAAGCATGAACGGGCCCTCGCACCCTTGTGCCCGTTCAGGCATGCTGCAGTGGAAGCGCTTGTATGACTTGCATGTAGATGTCTTCAGGCCTGGACATTTAGCGGATGACACCAGCCACGACTCTCTCAAACCATTCAAAAGTTATGGCAGAAAGTAGGAACTATCAGATATCGACCAATCAGATGAAGGGGCGGGGCTAATTTGCAGCAATTATGTTCAAGCACTCAAACCTGAGTCCGATGACACCACCCACGAGTCTTTATGTCAAACCATTCAAAAGTTATTGTGGAAATAGGATCTATCAAATATCAACCAATCAGAAAAAGGGTCGGGGCTAATTCATGCCAATGAAGGTCAAGTACTCAAAACCGAGTCCGATGACACCACTCACGACTCTATGTCAAACCATTCAAAAGTTATAGCAGAAAATAGGGCCTATCAAATTTTGACCAATCAGAAGAAGGGGTGGGGCTAATTAAGGCCAATGAAGGTCAAGTACTCAATACCGAGTCCGACGACACCACCCACAAGTCTTTATGTCAAACCATTCAAAAGTTATGGCAGAGAATAGGGACTATCAAATATTGACGAATCAGAAGAAGGGGTGGGGTTTATTAAGGCCAATGAAGGTCAAGTACTCAATACCGAGTCCGACGACACCACCCACGAGTCTTTATGTCAAACCATTCGAAAGTTATGGCAGAGAATAGGCACTATCAAATGTTTACCAATCAGAAGAAGGGCTGATTTGCTGATTTGCACCAATTATGTTCAAGGACTCAAAACAGAGTCCGATGACACCACCCACGACTCTTTATGTCAAACCATTCAAAAGTTATGGCAGAGAATAGGGACTATCAAATATTGACCAATCAGAAGAAGGGGCAGCGCTGATTTGCACCAATTATGTTCAAGGACTCAAAACCGAGTCCGATGACACCACCCACGACTCTTTATGTCAAACCATTCAAAAGTTATGGCAAAAAATGGGAACTATCACATATCGACCAATCAGAAAAACGGTCGGGGCTAATTCATGCCAATGAAGGTCAAGTACTCAAAACCAAGTCCGATGATACCACTCACGACTCTATGTCAAACCATTCAAAGGTTATAGCAGAAAATAGGGCCTATCAAATATTGACCAATCAGAAGAAGGGGTGGGGTTAATTAAGGCCAATGAAGGTCAAGTACTCAATACCGAGTCCGACGACACCACCCACGAGTCTTTATGTCAAACCATTCGAAAGTTATGGCAGAAAGTAGGAACTATCAGATATCGACCAATCAGATGAAGGGACGGGGCTAATTTGCAGCAATTATGTTCAAGCACTCAAACCTGAGTCCGATGACACCACCCACGAGTCTTTATGTCAAACCATTCAAAAGTTATTGTGGAAATAGGATCTATCAAATATCAACCAATCAGAAAAAGGGTCGGGGCTAATTCATGCCAATGAAGGTCAAGTACTCAAAACCGAGTCCGATGACACCACTCACGACTCTATGTCAAACCATTCAAAAGTTATAGCAGAAAATAGGGCCTATCAAATTTTGACCAATCAGAAGAAGGGGTGGGGCTAATTAAGGCCAATGAAGGTCAAGTACTCAATACCGAGTCCGACGACACCACCCACAAGTCTTTATGTCAAACCATTCAAAAGTTATGGCAGAGAATAGGGACTATCAAATATTGACGAATCAGAAGAAGGGGTGGGGTTAATTAAGGCCAATGAAGGTCAAGTACTCAATACCGAGTCCGACGACACCACCCACGAGTCTTTATGTCAAACCATTCGAAAGTTATGGCAGAGAATAGGCACTATCAAATGTTTACCAATCAGAAGAAGGGCTGATTTGCTGATTTGCACCAATTATGTTCAAGGACTCAAAACAGAGTCCGATGACACCACCCACGACTCTTTATGTCAAACCATTCAAAAGTTATGGCAGAGAATAGGGACTATCAAATATTGACCAATCAGAAGAAGGGGCAGCGCTGATTTGCACCAATTATGTTCAAGGACTCAAAACCGAGTCCGATGACACCACCCACGACTCTTTATGTCAAACCATTCAAAAGTTATGGCAAAAAATGGGAACTATCACATATCGACCAATCAGAAAAACGGTCGGGGCTAATTCATGCCAATGAAGGTCAAGTACTCAAAACCAAGTCCGATGATACCACTCACGACTCTATGTCAAACCATTCAAAGGTTATAGCAGAAAATAGGGCCTATCAAATATTGACCAATCAGAAGAAGGGGTGGGGTTAATTAAGGCCAATGAAGGTCAAGTACTCAATACCGAGTCCGACGACACCACCCACGAGTCTTTATGTCAAACCATTCGAAAGTTATGGCAGAGAATAGGCACTATCAAATGTTTACCAATCAGAAGAAGGGCTGATTTGCACCAATTATGTTCAAGGACTCAAAACCGAGTCCGATGACACCACCCACGACTCTTTATGTCAAACCATTCAAAAGTTATGGCAGAAAATGGGAACTATCACATATCGACCAATCAGAAAAACGGTCGGGGCTAATTCATGCCAATGACGGTCAAGTACTCAAAAACGAGTCTGATGACACCACTCACGACTATGTCAAACCATTCAAAAGTTATAGCAGAAAATAGGGCCTATCAAATATGGAGCAACCAAATGAAGTGGGGGCGCGCTTTTTGGCATCCATTGTCGCCATGGTAATGCTTTTGACTGAGAAAAGTAATGTGCATCGTTGCAGGATCGAGACGCACATTTTGATGTATAACACACCTGGGTGCACGTTAAGGTTCGGGCTGTATTAACGGCCGAAGACATGGCATAAATTACGGCAAAATTACATGATTAATTCAAAATGGCCGACTTCCTGTTCGGTTTTGGCCATGGTGCCAAGAGACTTTTCTTTAAGTTGCGACATGATACAGGTATGTACCGATTTTCGTGCATGTACGTCAAACCGTATTGTGGGGTTATGGGCTTTTCCTGCAATAATTATGCATATGTTGCTTTTATATAATGATTTATATATGATGTATGTACGTTGAGTTTGCCAGAATTTCATGGCAAAAATCAAAGGTTTCCTTTTTAACAACAACAACGTGCTTACATATAGTCTTTTTAGTTCAACAATCCCTCAAGGTGCTTTTACAACACAGGCAGATTTATCTTACTGCCACACATGCACTCTCTCTCACACACATTAATAACATTAATTTATTTACTAGACCGAGTTATTCTTATAGTTACTCCTATTTTTCTTATCATTACCGATATAAATCAATTTTCATTATTGTTATGTCTATCGTGAAGTCTAGGCATAGGTATTACCAAATATCCCTAAACAGTATGTTTTTTGGTGGGAGGGAACTAGAGTTCCCGCAGAAACCTCCTTGGATCACAACAAACAACAGGCTCGCCTTTTAAATGGCACACAGTAACACACGACTAACCGGTAGCTATGGCAACTGTGGACCACCCAACCATAGACCTGTCACTCCTCCCTCAGCAACCCCACTACTTAATATACCATATAAAAATAGGCTGACCTATATACATAAAACTATAAATAAATGCAAAAGCTAAATGGACAAGTGAACTTAGCTTGTCCGCTCGGCGAGACCCTCCCCCGGTGTCCGAGCTTGTGCTGCCGTCCAACTCCCCGGGGTAAAGGCTTTGCTGGACAGTGAGGACAGGAACTGCTGGTAGCTGGTGGTGTGCTATAGTGGCCACACAGGGAGCGATGACGACACATCACTCTCCCTGGTCTAGCTACAGAAGATGACTCGCCTCCCTTCCTAACACCTGAGCTGCTAATTCTCCCTGGCTACCTGTCTTCATTGCCGGCAGCTCTAGATCACCACCTAGAGAAAATTTGTGGGCAGATCTGAAATGAGACGACCGACAAACCTGACTTAGTTATACCAGTTCTGTCAGGAGGAATGGGCCAGAATTCCAGCAGAATACTGTCAGAAACTTGTGGAAGGTTACCCAAAACGTCTTACCCAAGTCATGCAGTTCAAAGGCAATGCTACTAAATAGTAAGAAAAATGTATGTACATTTTTGACCTTGAAGAAAGTAATATAAAATTCTCTAAGAAATTATCTCTATCATTATTGTGGCATTTAGCAAAGTGAAATAATTTTGTTAATCCTGACTTACCTGAGACAGGAAAGGTTTAGTCTGATTTAACAGTGAGACGAAAAATGTAATGTGTCTTTTTGCTGTGTATGTAAACTTTTGGTTTCAACTGTATATAAAAATATACATCATATACACATGCACACACATCACAATACGTGGATCATGTTGGTGTCCCCCAGCAGCAACGGCATATAGCCGCATATCCAGGATGAAGCTATGTTTAAGACGAGCTGCTCTAGTCTGGTCCTGTAGCTGATGCTATGACTACTGACCCTGACACACTAAAGCTCAGACTAGGCTTTAATAAACAGAAATGTTTTGAATTTGGTTTCAAAGGTGGAGGTGGTGTCAACCTCTTTAACGCAAACTGGAAGTTGGTTCCAGAGTAACAGTGCCTGACATTAATGAATTAGTTTCTGTTTTTAAAATGGCATTAAAAACCTGCGGCACATATCCGGATTTTAGGGACTTTTGGCATGTTAAAGCTATTATAACATTGTGAGCTTATGTGTGCTGAAGCTAATTTTGTAGCATGGGCTCAAGCATGGTAAAGCTAATATTACTCCCAGGGCTTTAGTCCACTGAAGTTAACATTACATCATGAGCTCTACCATGGTACAACCAACCTAACATAACAACATTTACTTTGCTAAACATAACACAAATCTTAGTCTTGCTCTCGTTAACACACTGAAATAACTCTAGATTCCTTAAATGGAAGGTTTTCCTCTTCTTTCTGGTTTGCACATGTTTCCATGGTATAATCTTGGAAAATAGCTGCCTGGTCTTATAAATGTCAAGCTGAATAAAGAAGCTCTGAATCAACAAAACTGCTTCACCGGAAACTGTCCCCTTCAGAGTATTTTCCAATTTTTCTTGTGTACTCTTATCAGCTGCAAAGATCAGAGCTGGGGTTGGCAGGAAAATTGAGGGAGGAAGTTGGAAACTTTTGAAGTCAGTTGATGATTTTTTTTCATATGGGGACATAAATCGAAGCAGCAGAATGAATGGAAAGAAAAAAATCAGGATAAAGTAAAACGTTTTCAGTGTCTGTTTTAACCCTCTGAAGCACAGACAGGTTTTCCCCCCATAGTTTTACTGGCTTCTTCTGTGGAAACAATGATGCTGACAGAGATCAGTCAGGTCTTTTATGCTGTAAAGAAAGACTAGAATGGAAATATAATTAAAAAATACAAAATTAAAGTGTAATTCTTTTATTATTCAATTGGGTTCCAAACAGTGAATCTGAATGGTTTTGTATTCAGAATTATCATAATTTTCCTCCAGGTTTTTCTTCCATAAAACAGCAAAAACTGTAGCTCAGAATGACAATAATTGTAGCCCAGTGTCCCACTAATCAAGAGAGATTCAGGATCCTAGAGATATCTTACATACATGTATATAATGAGGCCTGATAGTGGTTCAGTACAGAAGATTTACATTTTGTCTCATATCTTGACAACTATATGGGCTCAAACAAAAAATATACTGCATATTGTGAGCTTCAGTGTGCTAAAGCTAACATTTGAAGCTCACAAGTCAAACCCATCACATCTCTGCAGTTTTAATCATTAAAATGTTCCTGACATTTTCTAAAAGTTTAAAGTCAGAAGAACCAGACTGAGGTATTCAACCGATTTTTCATGAAACTCGTTATCTGCAGGCCAACCCAGTAGAAAGGTGTCAAAAGGATCATGAGTCATCATGGGTCATCATCAGGTTGTCATCAAGGTCTCCAAAAGTCTATTTATGACACAGTCATTTGTATTGGGTGTGTTGAAACAGGGGAACACCTAAAACATTCTAGATAGTGGCCCAAGGACTGGAATCACACACCCTTGAAAGGGTCAAGATACACCTCATCATTGCAGATTTACCTTCCAATGGTTTTTGATTCCATTATCTTTTCCCGACTAGTCTTCTCTTGTTCTATTTCTGTGTCTACAACCACAACACCGCTTGCTAGAATTGAAACAGTAAGATTATGTTTAATATGGTAAATGATATAACTTTAGTTTCATACACTAAATAAAACTGAGAAACCCATGGTTCTTCAGATTGGTTAAACATTTAGCTTTTAAGCTGATTTGTAATTGAAAGCCAAACACACAAAAGCTAGCACTCATTCTAACAAGCTTTACTGAAGCATTCATTTTGACAAGCGGCAATATAAAGTCAAAAGACGACATAAAAGCTTGCAATCACTTTAACTACCTGTAATATAAGGTCATAAGACAACAGGGTAGCTAGCACGCACACTTAATCCCTATAACAGAAGGCTTAAATGTGACACAAAGGCTAGTGCTTATTTTAAGTAGCTACTGTATAATGGAAAATCAAAATCACTAAATCTAACACTCACTACTAGTCGTAATGGAATGTCAAAACAAAACACAAAAACTAGCACACACTTTAATTAGCAATATTAACATTAACGCTAGCTCCGAGTTTAACTAGTTGAAATGGAAGGTCATGGCAAAGACAGTTCAGAGGTAGCTTAGAATGACTTAGAACAGGGGTGTCCAAAGTCAGACCTTAAGGGTTGCCGTCCTACATGTTTTAGATCAGGGATGCCCGAAGTCAGGACTGTAGCCCACGAGTACCGAAATTGGACACTCCTGATCTAAAACATGTAGGGCAGCGGCACTCGAAGACCGACTTTGGACAATAGTTAGCAACGCACCATAGCATGAGCTTAACCAAATTCCATCCATTTGTGGACAGGTTGCCAGTCTGTTGCATGGCCACATAAAGGTAAAATAATCCAACCAACTTTAAAATCATTAATCAACCTAACATACATGTTTTTGAATCATGGGAGGAAGGTGTAGTACCTGAAGAAAACCCATCCAAGCACAAGGAAAACATGCAAACTTCACACAGAAAGACTACTGCAGGGAGGCAAACTAGGAAACTTCTTGCTATGAGGCAACAATACAAACCACTAAGCTACCGTGTTGCCTACTAACACTAGGGGCTAATCCCAATACACCCCCTACTTTCTACCACTAGCCCTAACTCACTACCACTAGCCCTCACTCTCTACCACTATCCCTAAAAATCAAGCCACAGATTTTAGGGCCCTTGTCCCAATGCACCCACTACCCCTACTTTTCAGCACTACCCCTAAATTTTGCTTGCTACGTCACTGCGTGGTTTACGTTCGGGTACGTAAGCGACTGTGTAGTTAAGTTTGCACATACGTCACACCATATCAGGAAGCCGAGAGCCAAAAGCTGTTTTAATTTCCGCTGTAGCGCTGTTAATATGCCACTTTATTAAGTTTTAATATATTTTCAGGCGTAAAAGTAACCGTTAAGATGCCCAACCTGGGCTCAGTTTATCCAAATAACTTTAACTTTGAAATTTGATCCGATGTTTTCGGAGAAGAGCCGCCGGCTCGGAGCAGCAGCAGCTCACGGCCGGGTCAACCTGCGCCGTCGTCCCGGGGAGAAACCTGCAGCTCTGTGGAGAATTACCGCTGGCTGAAATAAATCATTTAGGAAGATAAATCCATCCATCCATTATCTATACCCGCTTTATCCCTTGCGGGGTCACGGGGGTCTGCTGGAGCCTATCCCAGCTCATTTTAGGTGAGAGGCAGGGGTTACACCCTGGACAGGTCACCAGTCCATCACAGGGCCACTGTGATGGCCCTGGATGGCACAGGAAGATAAATGTTGGTTTAATAGATGAAATCTAACAGTTGTAGCTACGCCTGTTAAGAAATTTGCGCCGAAGTTTTCGAGATGAGAACCGCCTGCCGGCTCGGGAGCTGATTTATGGTTCCGCGGTAAATCGACGCAGAGCCTACGGCGTAGGGTACGGCGTACGGAGCGCGTCGCCGCGTAACCTACGCCGTAGGCTCTCCGTTGGTGTAACGCGGAAGCATAAATCTTGATTTTATTCACAAAAAAATAAGAAATATCCGCCATGTTTTTTTTTTGATTCAGTCTGCAAATGATGACGCAAAGCATTCTGGGAAATTTTTCTGGACCTCGGTCAGCTAGTGTGCATCTGAAATCCCTCGCTTTGTAGGGCTAGATTGATGCCCCCTAGCCCTCGTTTAAGCCACTACCCTTAGGTGAAAAGAGGAATTGGGACACCACTACCCTCACGGGAACACACAAAATTTAGGGGTAGGGCTGAAAAGTAGGGGTAGTGGGTGTATTGGGACTGGGCCTAGAAGTACTATGGAGGGGCCATTTGGTCTTTATACCTATTAAACCCATAGAAGGGCCAGTTGGCCCAAAGGCCCCCCTGTGGACACTCATTTTGTTATGGAAATAAGCTGTTAGAGGCACACAGCAGACACGCTGAGCCACAAACAAACTTCTGTTTTTGGCAGAGGGACAGGGGTGGGGGCAGTGAGACTGGAGAGCTCGTTCGTCTTGCCGATGCAGCAACTGATGATGAAAAGGAGCTGCAATATTTCTGCATTTCCTCCGTTTCGTCTGACGACTTGTTACATGGGATTGTCCCACTGATTCAGCTTAAAACCACACAGACCGCAGCAGAGAGCTGGCCGTCATCCTGCGCTACCTGGCGGGGATGAGCTGTTGAGCTGCAGCAGCACACACATGTCGTCAGGAGATTAATTTACTGAAATATCTGGAGCAAAGTTGTGTCGGTCGAGCAATGACTGAAGAACCTCTGTAACCAGCTCACACGTTTGATCGATGGACAAAACAGCCCACCAGCACCATCACTGCTGCATCTTCCGGCGAGCACGGACATACCAAGCTATGACTCTATCTGCACCCAGGACTGTGTTGATCTGCCGCCCGCTGTTTTGACACGCATGTTTGTCACTGCAGCGGCAATGTCACATCATAAATGTGAGGATAACAGCCGCTCAGCCTCTCTTCAAAACAGTCCGCAAGTTTCCGACCTCCGCGTCAAGTCACTTGTGGTCAGCTGGTGCTCGGACCTGGACCAGCACCACTCGCGGGAAGAGCAAGAACGGCAGATCGCGTACGCGTTCAGTGTCTTTTGGAGAACACGCCTGTCGACACGTCAAACAAACGCAGGATATGCGCGGCGGCCATGATGCGTACGCGTTCTGAACAGCAAGTGTAACCATGTCAGTCCTTGGTCCTGGAAGGTTAATTTCTCTCTCCCTGATAGTACCCTGCGTTGTGTTGTAAGAATGGTAGTGAGACTGGTCTGATTTCGCCTTCACCGGCCGTTTATTCTCTGTACAAAACGTGAGAATGCTGGTCAGGCACGGTTAACTCAGTCGGATCACACACAGGGAAATGTAAATATTTAAAGAATAGGCGCCCAAGAGCCAACATGCCACACTGATTGGAGTAACTTCCAATATCACAATAATAAATGCAAGTGTAATAATAACTATTTACTCCGTTACACAAGTACAGTAGATTCGCCCCCTTACAGTTGTGAAGTCATGTGGGCTGCTTGTGTCTGTCTAAAATCCTGAGATCCCTACTTCAAACCTGGCAGTCAGGAATTGGTTCATCCCAATGACAAAAGCGTGAAGTTGGACAACATAAAATGTTCATACATTCATAACCAACACCTCCATGACCCTGTACATTTGAGTGATTGCTCAAATGTACTCACTCACTGCCACTCTAACATTGTATACAGATAATAATTGTTTTTTGGGGTTTTCTTTTTGTAAATATGTTTGGTTTTTTTGTTAGATTTTTTTTATCAATAAATCTCAGCAACAAAGGACAAAAACTTCTGTGTTGATCCCTTTCTTCCTTCCTGTTGATCCTTCCTACTGCATACAGCACATTCTCCAGTTTATGTCTTTATGGCTATATGCAGTGAGATATTTATCCATCTCCGAACAAAAGGAAAAACCTCTATTTTGAGAGCGAGCTACATGAAAATGTGATAAATTGTCAATCAAACAGTACTTTGTGGGTCAACAACCCTGAAACCCGTCAGTCTGGTTGCAGTCACATGGGTCGTTGGCATGTTCACATTTTCATTTTATTTTTATTCAAGGTGAAGATGGGTCATGGAGGTGTTGGTTATGAATGTATGAACAGGTTATGTTGTCCAAAATTCACCCTTTTGTCATTGTGATGAACCAATTCCTGACTGCCAGCTTTGAAGTAGGGATCTCAGGATTTTAGACAGACACAAGCAGCCCACATGACTTCACAACTGTAAGGTGTGTCCCCCTCTCCCACACACACTGCCCCCAACCCTTTCCCTGTGCCAAAAACAGAAGTTTGTTTGTGGCTCAGCGTGGTCCTGCCGTGTGCCACTAACGGCCTCATTTCCATAACAAAATGAGTGATTAGGGTACAAGTATTAGCTAATGCCCCTTTTGCACTAGTCCTTACTCGGCCCGACTTGGCTTGTCACGCCTCTACCCGTTTTGTCCCCGTTGGTTTTTCCACAGCCAGGGGAGAAGTGGGCAGGTTGGGGTGAAGCTGCTGTGACGTACTCGATTGCGCAACCGCTTTGTTCATGTCGGCGCTGATCAGAAATCAGCTGGAGCCGCGAGCGGCTGAGAGTAAAACAGCCCGTCTACATCCCTTTTTTAATTCTCTCCTCAGCCACCAGGTTTATGAACATATGCACCTCAGAGTTGGATCACCAAACAGACGTTTTGCGCTTTATAATAAAATCGCAGCGAGCCGCGACTCGCGAGTCGCGCTCGCGCTGACTCCCGCTTCCTGATTCAAACGTCTGACGGCCCCGCCCCCCGACCAATCAGTGGCACGGAGGGTGATGACGGCCCCGCCCCCCGACCAATCAGTGGCGCGGTGGGTGGTGACGTCAGAAATAGTCCCGGCTCAGCCCGGATAGAACCTCGCCAGAATGGTTACAGAAATAGTATTGGCTTGGAGCGGCTCTACCCGTCTCAGCCCCTAGTGCAAAAGCGCAAGACGGGGCCGTGGCGGGTAGAACCGAGCTGAGGCGGGACTAGTGGAAAAGGGCCATAAGAGCCTTCGGATCAACTGACCCTAGTGTGGGTCTTGTAGGTAGACAGAAAAATGCTGGGACTTCTAGTGCTAAACCACCTTTGAATTAAGCAGTTAAGCCTGGATTATGGTTCTGCGTTAAATTGACGCCGAGCGTGCGCCGCAGGTTGAGCCGCGCCACGCACCCCACGGCGCACGCCATGCCGTGCCTGATGTGCACCTCCTAAAAATTTTAACTACGCGTCGAGGCGACACAGACCCAACGCAGACCGAGAGGGCTGTGATTGGTTTGATTGGTAGCAACGCATTTCCGGTTCCGGTTCGCGAGGCAGTCGTGAACTTTCAGCGCTCTTTTCTTCGGGTGTGTGTGATTTTTTTGTTTTGGTTTTTTGCACAATAGTTGTCCTTATCTCTTTGATTCACTGTGACCGGAAAAGTCGGATAAACCATTCAGGAAAAGAACGCACCCCCCTAGCGCTCTCGGGGGTATTGCACCGCGGCGAAATGGAGTGACGGAGAAGTCCGGAGGGTTCACGACGGCCTCACGGCAACGGCGTCTGCTCTGCGTTGGTGTAGCGCAGAACCATAATCCAGGCTTTACGCTGAGTCATCTTCTGCCAACATGGTGGTGTCCAGCTGTCCTAAGAGGCTTCATCATGACTTTTCACAAATCAAAGAGTGATGTCACATAGTTTGTCCAGCTCTTGTTATAGAGACTATGACTCAGACCACCATGTTCACCAGGATCTTTATTGTTTTTATACAAAAATACACAGAAATAAAACTGTGTCTCAGAAAAGAAGATGAATCAAACAATAATAAATGAAAACACAGGAACAGCAGAACAAAAATAAGATAAAGTAGATTTGAAAAATACACTGGATTTATTTGGTGACTCATTTTTGACATTTATAAGTTTTCTGCCCTGTCTGCACTGAGAATGCAAACCTCAAGGCATCTCTACATTCCAGGTTTATTCAGGTGTAAATCAGTTATAGTTTAACTCAATCTTTCTATTCTATTTCTTTATCCTGACACATCCATAGTCACTTTCGTTGTCTCTTAACATCAAAAAAAGAAAAAGAAACAAAACACCGAACAAAGCCTCTATCTCATTAAGGCAGCTACATTTTATGCCTTATGCTGCACTCTTCCTGTTAGGAACATTAGTGTTTGTTTCTGCTGTTTACTATCGAGCCAGCCAACAGCTCCCATTCCCCAGAAGAGTCTCTAAATCTTCTAACAAAAATGTAGCATCTGTCAACCCCACCTCAGTTCCAACTATCTGTTTTTGTTCTTGATATTAACACAAGTATGAAAGGATTCTTTCAGATAGGTGCATCCAGCGAGGTGCATCCGACTCGCTGCCGGCTCCGGCTCCCCTCATCCATCCTCCCGTCCTCCTGCTGCATACATCATCTGTTTCCAGCTCCTGGGCGATACATCAATGTGGCGGGGCAGAGAAAAGCTCTTTAAGTTGCATAAACACAGTGTCGCCGGGGCGGCCAGCAGCAGCGGTGATGGATGGGGGCCACATACATAAAAGAGAAGGGGATTCTTTCAGGAGGCGATGACTGAACAGCATCGACCCATCGTCATCACTTCTATCCGACAGACTGCAAGCTGGACAGAGAAATACTGACCGCCAGACAGGCTAAATAAACTGAGTTCACCCTGGAGGATTGTTCATAACACATCATCCCTGGTGAAACAAATGACTGACTTGTGTCTATTCTTTTAGTCTATTAGATCTCTACTGAATTTGATATGATCAATCACAACATTCTATTACAGAGCCTTGGATATGTTACTGCTATAAAAAACAAACAATAGATTTCAATTTATAATATAAACAAGCAGTCCTACTCTTGTTCTAGAGTTGGTCATGGTGTTCCATAGGGTGCTGTACTTGGGCCGCTAATTTTCACCCTATACATGGTAGGAAATGTCTTCTGAAGTTCTGATAATTTACAGGTTAGGGTTTTTGGTCAAAATGTGGTGAGCATGGGAGAACAGGATATTTGTCCAGGTATGCTGCACACAATTTGTTGCAGTAAATGTGTAGAAAATAGCAACAATGTTTTTATGGGTTTCATCTATTCACATTCAAAACAGCACATTCCCAGGGTTTGTTTACCGATACATGGTAATGGACCCGAGAACGTTGAAGGTGAGGACTGTGTCATAATTAATGATTTGCCAGAAGGTCTGTGTTATGCCTGCCGTGTTATCAATAAAATCCCTAAGGCTTTAGAACGAAACCAAGATCTGGTTGACACCATTAACGCTTTCCTGCTTCTATTAGAATGATTATCAGGGAGCATTCTCTGCACATTTTTTCCATACAGATGATATTCCGTTATACGTATCCAGGAAGCCACATGATCAAAATCAATGATTAAAATCAATCCTGAAGCGCACGGGGAGCCAATGCAGCAATTGTAAAACTGGTGTAATGTGAGCCCGCCTTCTGGTCTTCATCAGCACACGTGCAGCTGAGTTTTGTAGTATTTGGAGACTAGAAATACTATTTTTAGGAAGACCAGAAAACAGGGCATTACAATAATCAATACGACTGGAAGCCAGACTAGAGAGCGCTTCACAAGCCAATCATGGAGAAGAGCTGATCGAGGACCGTCACGTTGCCCGGATCTGCGTCACATGGGCCCCTCCCTGGAGCCAGGCCTGGGGTTGGGGCTCGCTGGCGAGCGCCTGGTGGCCGGGTCTTTGCCCGTGGGACCCGGCCGGGCTCAGCCCGAAACGGCGACGTGGACCCTCCTTCCCGTAGGCCCACCACCCGCAGGAAGGACCATGATAGGCTAGTGCCATGTGGACTGGGAAGCAGTTGTGGCGGGGCCTCGACGACCCAATCCCTGGACCAAAACAGTGGGGACATGGAATGTCACCTCACTGGGGGAGAAGGACCCGGAGCTTGTGCGTGAGGTTGAGAGGTAGAGATAGTCGGGCTCACCTCCACACATAGCTTGGGCTCTGGAACCCAGCTCCTTGAAAGCACCCCAGTGAACAAGAGGGTCGCTTCCCTGCGCCTTCGGGTTGGGAAAAGGTCTCTCACTGTTGTTTGTGCCTATGGGCTGAACATCTGTGCGGAGTACCCGGCCTTCTTGGGGTCCCTGGGAGGGGTACTTGATGGTCCTCCAACTGGTTCTGCTGGGGGACTTCAACGCTCACGTGGGTAATGACAGTGATACCTGGAGAGGCGTGATTGGGAGGAACGGCCTCTCTGATCTGAACCCGAGCAGCGTTTTGTTGTTGGACTTCTGTGCTAGTCACGGTTTGTCCATAACGAACACCATGTTCAAGCATAAGGGTGTCCATCAGTGCACGTGGCACCAGGACATCCTAGGCCGGAGGTCAATGATCGACTTTGTTGTTGTTTCATCTGACCTTTGGCCGTATGTCTTGGACACTCGGGTGAAGAGAGGGGCTGAGCTGTCAACTGATCACCACCTGGTGGTGAGTTGGATGCCCTGGCAGAGGAGGAAGTTGGACAGACCGGGCAGACCCAAGCGTATTGTGAGGGTCTGTTGGGAACGTCCGGCTGTGCCCTCTGTCAGGGAAGCTCGGTTACGTTCTGAAGCTGCTTTGCTGTATCTAGTACTTGTCCACAGGTGCAGAAATCTAAGGGAGAGTAACACAAATCCCTTAATGGCAGTGATTGCCTGAAAAGGTTGGACAACAAAATATGAAGTTGAGGATCCCATTATTTTTATTCTGGCCAGTTCCAGTTTTTTTAAATTGTATTTTTTACCAATATTTAATACAATAATAATTATTTTCTATTATTATTATTTTCAAGCTATTTCAGTGAACACTGTGTTTCTAAAGTCCCTGATATAAACTTTGCTTTTGCAAGCTAAAGTTCATTATAAGACTTTTATTTTAGCTTGCTGGAGCTCATGCTAGAACTACCTTCAGCATTTAAAAGCTCATACCTTTAGCAATATAGATCTTGTCATGTAACTTTAATTTGCGATTTATTTTTGACACCTATCCTTTTTCCTTCCAAAAGTGTAACAGATTAATGCCTCACACAGAGAATATTAAAGAGTTTGAACTCTCTTACCACACTGGAAATTTAATAAATGAAGTCGCCCAAAGGAATCTTGCCCTCCACCCCCACAAAGCTTGGCACACCTCTGTGTCAGATACTATATGCTTTTTAGTTTAAACTAAAATAAAGCTGAACTGATTTGTATGGCTGTGAGATCTGAACATCAGGAGAACAGTCTGGATCAATACCTATATCCAGGTGGAAGTTTAATGCCATCTCCATGGCAACAGCACTCTGAAGACAAGTTTTCAGAGTCAAGCATTGTTTCATTACACACACTCGTGTAAACACTCAGAGGTCAGGCCTTACGACGCCCCCCCCCTCGTCTTTAATTTCCTAGAGATTGAACTGCCTCGCAGAACTGAAGTTACTATGACAACGAGAGAACTGAATGTGTTTCTGTAACATTTGTTCCACACAACACTAATACACACACAGATAGAACAGTTATTTGTACAAGACTGGAGCAGATATGAGGATGCCAGGACGCTCAGCGCTCTCCTCAGCTATCAGAGCTCATTCCATCTATATCAGTGGTGGGATTTCTTTACCTTGCAGTCCAGTTTCAAGGAAATGCAACAAGTGATCATTGCTATCTGTCCACCATACATGGAAGTCAAATCTCAAGGTTAGTTACCTCAGTGAACAAACTCTACACCCTACACCTGGTATACTTAACTGGTGAGTGTAGGTATATACATATATATAAATTGAAGAAGTGGCTGACATTGAGAAGTCCTACCAGTAGCTGGAAAAGTAGCATGCCCCTGCAGTGGTTTAAATCATATCTCTCTGGCCTCACACAGCTCATTGAGATCAAATCATATACACTCAAACCATTCCCTCTCTCCTCTGGTGTACCCCAGGGTTCAGTATTAGGACCTCTCCTATTTATTGTCCTTTTGGCAATATCTTTTGGAGCTATGGCATTAACTTTCATTGCTATGTGGATGACACCAAGCTCTACCTGTTCACCGAAGCCACCCACTCTCTCCCTCCCGCTTCGCTCTCTCATTGACTAGGAAATCTGATCCTGGTTCTCTCACAACTTCTCAAACTCAACAGTGATAAAACTGAGGTCCTGGGGCCTCATTTATAAAGCTCGCTTGTGCACAAAACAGGGCTTGAAAGATGCGCAAGCCACCTTCTGCAAAGTTTGGGATTTAAAAAGAAAAAACTAACCGAAAAATATGCGTATCCCTACGCCAACCCTGACCCTCCCGTAGGAACATACTTAAGACATGGGGAACTGGCAACGCAGGCGGTGAGGTGGTGAAATGAAGCCAGATTCATGTCATACTTTTAATGTCATCACATATCAGGACGCTCTGGTGCTGCTGCTGCACGACACGCCGCGCCGGACACGCCGTGCCGGGAACCTCCTCGTCACCCACCGCGACAACTGGAGAGTGACTGAGGACAGAACAAATGAGTGCCGGGCCTCTCTATGGAGCCCCTAAAGGGCCGTAGGGTACGCGGCGACGCGCACCTACGCCGTAGGCTCTGCGTTGGTGTAACGCGGAACCATAAATCAGCCATAACAGTTTCACGCGCAAAAAATCTGTGTCCCTTAGGGGCTCCGTACCTCTTGGCCTCCACCTTCAAATCACACCACTTCTTTTTTTTCCGCACCATCTGTCTGTGGCACTCGGCACGGCGTTTAGCTCAGCAACGACGTGCCACTCACTCGCTTTATTTTATACTATTTATATACTATTTATACTTTTACTGTGACCACCAAATAATGTCATTTTCCTGTCCTCCACCTCATCCACAACATCTCGATCTCAGTCTCGGTGAAATTTAGTGGCACAGTTGCTCGACACGTCTCATTCATCCTGACGCGCAGCAGAAACAGGCTGCAGGCAGGCGCTGCACATGCTCAGCAGGCTCATTTATATGCAAATACAGTCATGGAGTAGTTTGCATTGCCCATTTATGGTATGAAGTGGGCTTGTAGAGGGCGGGATATGAGGCGAATTCACCTGCGCAACCTTCCAGCTGGACTATGATTTATAAAGCGAACATTGCGTGCGTGCACACGGTTTTATAAATCCGGATTTTTTTTTGCGCCCGCCATTTTTGGCTTTTGGGTTTACGTGCACTTTTAGTATGGATCCTACACACTCTTTTATAAATGAGGCCCCTGCTCGTTGGCACTAAATCCACTCTCTCCAAGATAAATAACTTTTCTATTTCTGTTGACAATTCTTCTGTGTCTCTCTCTCCCTAGGTTAAGGGTCTGGGTTTTATCCTTGACAACACTCTGTCATTCCAGTCCCACATTAACAATGGCCGGGTTTCCCAGATCCAACCTCTCTTAAGGATTTAAGAGAGGTTCAAAGAAGGTTTGAACTAAGAGAGAATCCTAAGATACGGGTGTTTCCCAGATGACTTCTTAACACCGTTCTTTAGTTTCGCTCTTTCAGAAGCTCTTTGGAGCAGCTGTCCGGTTCTGAAACCAAATCAATCGATGCCAGGCAAATCGATCACCGATCACTATCAGCGCATTTTCACACGCAGCACTGCTACCTAACGCACTAATTCCCTGCTGCCTGTGCGTTATAATGAAAAATTAAGATGATAAATATAATTCAATGACCCTTTTTCATCCAAACGGTGCGTTACTCCGTTATTTCTGGCTACAGTGAGGCTTTTTTTCCCCACACGCAGAAACCGGGAGTAAACGGGGTGGGCGTGTGTGTGCATTCAAAAACATGAGCCAAGAGAAGGCGAGTTTCGCAAATCGCAACGTGGAATTACAGCAATCCCTGGTTTTTCGCAGGGGTTATGTTCCAAAAAGAACCCGTGATAAGTGAAATTCTTTTTACAATTATAGAGGGCTTCAGATTGCAGAGATCATCCCCGCCACGCACGTATTCCTGCTCTTCTGATGCTGCTGCATCCCGCAGGTGGGTTTTTTCAAGAGAAGAAAATAGTTATGGGTCGTTGTCTTCGCTCTTTTTTCTTCTGGGCAAAAAGATTCTTTAATATAAACCGACACCATTGATCATATTTGAGACTGTAATGAACGATTCATCAAAGGATCCCGTTGATCAGCTGCTGCTTCCCTGTCATCACATAGATGCGCTCGGGCGCGGCGCAGGAGGATCGGTGTCCCGGCTGCCTGGACAGCGCGGTCCCACAGCACGTCCAGGGGACTGAAGAGCTGACGCACGAATGCGTTCATAAAAACAGTTCTGCTTCGCGCACGGTGACGCGGTTGATTTGCAGCGAGAACATGATGTATAGCAGCCAAATCATCAAATAAATGATATTCATGATGATCGTTTTATTTGTGCGTAATGCATAAAGCATATACAGGAACACACTTGTTATTCCTTATTTTTCTTTTTTTCCCCCCTTTGCTGTCACCAATAAATGCTAAACAATATAAATCTAAAGTATAAAATAGATCAAAACTTGTGCGGGGTGCATTGTTTTAATATCTCATTGCTTGGTGTAATATTGTTTTGCCTGACGCGGCTGGATCTGTGAGTCTTTGTTCACTAAGATGGTTGTAAAGACTGGGTCAGCAGCATCTTTCATTTCCTTCTTAATGAAAGAGATACTTAAGCTAAGAGCGACTCTGGGAAACGCGATTTTCTTTCACAGGCTCCTTAAGAAGGTTTGAAAGAAGTCTTTCGCTGTTAAGAACTACTTAACTGATCTGGGAAACCCGGCCATTGTCACTTGCTCAGCTTACTTCCATCTACGTAATATCTCCAGTCTGCACTCAGCTCACATCAAACACAACTGCTATTTTTTTTTGCCATTTTTACATCCCGTCTTGATTATTGTAATTCTCTTCTGTTTGGCTTACCTGACAAGTCCCTTCAAAAACTTTATTTGGTTCAAAACACTGCTGCCTGAATTAGTACCAGAACTCCTTCACTCAGTCATATCAGCCCTGTCCTGCAGAAACTTCACTGGCTCGATAGATAGATAGATAGATAGATAGATAGATAGATAGATAGATAGATAGATAGATAGATAGATAGATAGATAGATAGATAGATAGACAGACAGACAGACAGACAGACAGACAGACAGACAGACAGACAGACAGACAGACAGACAGACAGACAGACAGACAGACAGACAGACAGACAGACAGACAGACAGACAGACAGACAGACAGACAGACAGACAGACAGACAGACAGACAGACAGACAGACAGACAGACAGACAGACAGACAGACAGACAGACAGACAGACAGACAGACAGACAGACAGACAGACAGACAGACAGATAGATAGATAGATAGATAGATAGATAGATAGATAGATAGATAGATAGATAGATAGATAGATAGATAGATAGATAGATAGATAGATAGATAGATAGATCTATTTACTACTTTTAAATAACGGTTCACAAGGGACACAGATATAACAGTGTTAAAAAAGAGTTGTTTTCATATTTCCAGTCTGTTTTTTTTATTGGTGCTTGTGAATGCTCATTGCTGTGCTGAACAGCAATTCCAGGATTTATACCTCTTGTTTTGAGTGGGATCCATAAATGCCAGCAGGTGATATCAAAATATCCAAAAAAGTTTAATAATAAAGGTGCAAACTGTTATTAAATTAAATTCAAAACAGCTATTGTGAATTCAGCTTTATGTTGCACAGCGGATAATGTTCATAAACACTGACTGTCATTTTCAACTGCTGACTGGCATTTCTGAGTGCAAACACTGCTGTTTTGGGAAAGATCCATAAAGGGCAGCCTGCAATACTAAAATATCCAGCAATGTTTATTAATGACAAAATGTTTTTTACTTTCTGTGTGAAACTCTGACTCCAAGAGATGTTTCCTGCTGTGCTGCGGAAAGCATTTACACTTAATTTCAAATGTTGACTGGTATTTATGAACACAGTCAAAAACGTGATCCCTCCCGTATGTTTGAATGGGATACATAAACACAAGGCGGTGATACTGAAACACTTAACAGAGATGCAAACGCTGTTTTAATCTATGTTGAAAACAGCTATTGTGAATCCTGCTTTCTGCAGCACATTGGGGCATGTTTACAATGGCTGATTTAAAAACATTTAATGTTGGTCTTTTACTGCTGTCACATAGAGGAAGACAGGCTCCTCAACAGACCACTGCTGCTTGATTTTGGCGGTAAGGTCATCCTGCCACCTCGTCCCTGACATAACTGGTTCTTGCATCTAACCCGGCAAGGTTTTGGTGCCAGTGTGATGAGCTGAAGCAACTTTGTTGTAGCTGCTGAATCATAAATGAAAGATTCAGTAGGGGGTTTGTAAGGAAGAAAAAATATTTCTGTCAGCTCTTGAAGAAGAAATGGTTTTATGGCCCTTTCCAGACTGATGTGCAGTTGCTCTCTGAGACCATGTCCCTATCGGTGTTTTGTTAACATACACAAAAATGCTCCACAAGGTTACATTTCTGAAAGGTCTGAAGGTTCTTCATGATAGTTTTGCAGAGCCAGATCTTCGTCCTGTCATTTTCACTGTTGTTGAATCCATTTGTTTTGGAAAAAGGGTCTAAAAAAAAAGATTATCCACACTTGAGCAGCTCAGCACCTCCTCCCATCTCCCATGCATTCTTTCTTCTCGTAAAATACAGAGATGGAGAGGAAAGTACAGTTCTTCGACAGGCAGTAATAACTTTCTTTGCTCTGTATACTTTAAATTGGATTCCATTGACACCTGGTACTATCTCTCAGCAGATCACAGCGAGTGCCTCATCCAGTAAAGACGGTTGTTGTGGAGCCAAAGAACTTTCCCTTCCACAGCAACGCTGCTGGTATTGTCCAATCCTTGCCCTTGATGCTGTCACGATAAACCATTCAGTCCTATTCACGCTGTTTAATTGCCTCAGGCAGAGATAACGCTTATCTCAAGTTAGATGTTCAAATATAGAAAAAATTAATCATCAGTTGGCCTTTTTGTGTCAGAAATAGTGGATAAATCCAGTGAGGAGCAGGTGAAGAGGTGATGAATGTATTAAACAGGAGCTCATCACTGTTCGTAAGTTTAGATGAGCTGAAATAAATGTAATTACTTTTAAATATTCTATAGTTGTCTTTATTTCTTGGGTTCAGATACTGAAATTTAAGTGTCCAAACAGGAAAAAGTAAGTTAAAAAAATTGATAAACCTGTTCGTGTGGAGCTTCTATAACTTTTCCTGTACTATTCATGCTACAGTTGTGATAATTAACAAAATCTTCCACTTTCAGGGTGACAACATAGTGAATCTCGATCTTCTCATGGTCCTACACAGTGGACTTGAGTCTTTACTCGTGCTTTCAGATGTCAGTGCTGTATTTAAAGGGGACATATTATGGCATTTAATATATATTTTAAACAGGCCTTGAATGTCTTAAAAACAATCTAAAGCTTGTTTTTTCTACATAAATCAGAAATCCAGCCTGTGGGCCCTGTCACTAGTTTTACTGCTTCTAACCCCTGTTTCTGTGCTTCATTTTAGGGGAGGGGAGGCTATGATAATGAGGCTCTGTGCTGATTGGCTCCCTGAATGACGTGTAGCAGGGGAGGAGACAAAGCGTCGCTCCGGGTAGAAGAGCAGCGGCTGCGTAGCAAAGCGTGTCCACGGTTCTGCGTTAAATAGACACGTACCCTACGCCGTAGGCTCTGCGTTGGTGTAACGCGGAACCATAAATCAGCCTTTAGTCACCTCGTCTTCACACAGGAAGAATTATCATCATTTCTTATGTTATAAGACAGATGAATCATGTTAACTGTAAATAAATCACAACACTGAATTTTCACAAATGGCAACTTTATTGTTAAAAAAGTAAAATATGAGTTGTATATAAATAACATTTATGCACTATTTCAGCCGGATGCTGCGCGCTGGCCCCCGCAACCCCACGGGCGCATGGCTCCGGGGCGCATCGCCTGTTACCGGTGATCAAACCGACAGATTTCGCTGAAAATCTCGGAGGGTGAAGCTGATCCAGCATGGGACGTACCCCAGAAATCCCTGCTCCCAAAGCGGCTGGGAACCTGGAGAATTTAGTCGGACGGACCCCGCTTTGGGAACCAGGAAGTCGGGAGGAGCAGCGCGCATCACCGCGGCTTCAACCGGGGAATCTGACCGCTTCCGACCGGCCGGTACCGGAGGAACCCACCTGAACTGGTAGCAGGGGCTCCGGGGGACCGACCAGCGGGATTTCATCCGGATCTGCCCGGGGGATGCTGCGCGCTGGCCCCGCAACCCCACGGCGGGCGCCCGCCGCACAGATCGGCTCCGGGGCGCATCCTCTGCGCATCGTCGGTTACCGGGGATCAAACCGTCAGATTTGGCTGAAAATCTCGGAGGGTGAAGTTGATCCGACCCAGCTCCCAAACCACCCGGGAACCTGGATGATTTAACCTGGATCCGCTCCGCCGCCGCGCCGCCGCGCCGCGTCCGACTGGCTCAAGGAAGGACTGCTCCAGCCTGCGGAGAGAGCTGGTTGTGGGCGTGGTTTCAGCAGCGGAGGCCGAACCTCTGCGCCTCGGGTGACGTCACCCTAGGCGCAGATTCCAATCGGCCCAAAAAAAAATCACGTGACACTGGGGGATATGGTCACAGACCTTGCAGAAATTCATGGGATTGTGTCTCCCCTCTGCTGGCAGGGTGAGGGGAGACCACTTTATATATGTTAAAACAAGAAAAAACGTGTTTTTCATAATAGGTCCCCTTTAATGCAGTTATTCAAAACACTCCTTAAATGATCCTAGTTTAAGGTGAATTTATTTGAAGGAATAGTAGTTCTCAAACACCAGAGTTCGTCATGGTGTTCCACAAGGTTCTGTAGTCTTCTGTAGAGTTTTACATTTCTCTGTATACATGTACATGTATCCATTAAGTACTATGACTATAAGCAAAGCTGGAATCTTTCTCTCCAATTGCACAGCACAGCATTAGTGCTTTATTATCCAAAATGAAAGCTTCATCAAGTGCTGCGGATGTCCTCCCAAAGGGAATAAAGGGAAATACAGTATATTAAGTGATCTTATAAAATGATTTTGTTTCTGTGTCGGCCACAGTCATGCATGCATGCTCATATCTACTTACATCATGCACACATATTCATACACATGACCTTACGTGAACATACACAAAAATATTAATCCTGTATTCAAGTTGATTAGTTGCTTATACATAGGTCTAATCATTAGATTGTGGGCGGACCCCAGGGACCGCCTCTGGGCGCAGCAGGCTATGCTGTTTTATATATATTACTGTGTAATCACTAAATAATAATTCTTATCTTTAATGTTCAAAGCTCTCAACAGTAAGGTACACAAGAATATCTCTGAGCTCCTTGTTCTCATTTTAAAACACATGGTGATTGGGCTTGGGGTGGTGCTACTGAGACTCTGGAACTCTAATGCCTTCTCTTTGTTTTATAGGCTCAGAAGACACTTTTAATAAACATCTGAAAACATTTTCATTCACACAGGCTTTTAAGTTAAGTTTTATGTTGTTTTATGCTGTTGCATTTGCTTTTATTGCTTTCTTATCTATCGCTATTATGTTTTTATGGTAAAGCACTCTGTGACTGGTGCTCTATAAATAAATATTACTTACTTATTTACTAGATTCAGCATTTTTATGCAGAAGATATTTAGCTATACTTATCCAACATTTCAGATGAAACTTGTTAACTAGCTGGATTAAAAACATGTTTTCATGACATAAAGACCTGGATGACTGCTAACTTCCTGTGAAATGTGTACGATAATGCCCAATGTCATTATGCAATCTTAACATACAGTTTTAGTGCTAATTACATTCACTTTACTTCAACTCAGTTTTATATCATATAGCATCTATTATTAAACAATTTGTTTTCTAGGTGCTTTTTAGAGACATAGAACCGGTGGCCTTAACTCCCTGGTATAATTCAGATATCCGAATGTTGAAACAAAACGTGCGTAAAAAGGAAAGGAAGTGGTACTCTTGTAAGTCTGTAGATACCTATCGCGAATGGAAAGATATTCTAATAGTATATAAAAAAGCCATTCGCAAAGCCAGAACAGCTTATTATTCATCGTTGATAGAGGATAATAAAAGTAACCCACATATTCTGTTCAGCACTGTAGCCAGGCTGACAAAGAGTCACAGCTCTGTGGAGCTGTGTATTCCTGCAGCTCTCAGTAGTGAAGACTTTATGAGCTTCTTTAACAGTAAAATCATGAGAATTAGAGAAGAAATCAACCAGCCGGTTGTGGGCGTTTCTTCAGCTTTAGCGACTTCCCTAGGCTCTGACTTGACTCTAGACTGTTTTGATCCTATAGACCTCCCTGAGCTGACCTCACTCGTTAATAGAGCCACATGTATGTTAGACCCCATCCCGACTCGACTATTCAAAAATGTTCTTTCTCTTATTGGCACAACAATACTGGACCAAATCAACCTATCCCTAAACTTAGGATATGTACCACAAAGTTGCAGTAATTAAATCTTTACTTAAAAAACCTTCTCTTGACCCAGACATTTTAGCTAATTATAGACCAATTCCCAACCTTCCATTTGTATCTAAAATTCTGGAAAAAGTAGTTACAAGTCAGATATGTGACTATTTGTATAGAAATGATCTGTTTGAAGTCTTTCAGTCAGGTTTCAGAATGCATCATAGCAAAGAGACGGCACTGTTTTCAAGTCACGAGTGACCTCCTTATGGCCTCAGATAAGGGATTAGTGTCCATATTGGTTCTACTGGACCTCAGATAAGGGATTAGTGTCCATATTGGTTCTACTGGACCTCAGTGCTGCTTTTGACACTGTAGATCAGCATTTTACTGCACAGGTTAGAGCATGTTGTTGGGATTAAAGGGACCGCTCTACGTTGGTTTACATCATATCTACAGTATCTGACAGATTCCAGTTTGTTCATGTACATGAGGTTTCTTCAGAACAGTCAAGGGTCTGTTATGGTGTTCCGCAGGGTTCAGTGCTAGGGCCAATCTTGTTCAGTTTATACATGCAGCCATTGGGAAGTATAATCCAGAATCACGGCATACACTTTCATTGTTATGCTGATGATACGCAGCTCTATTTGTCTATGAAGCCGGATGAGACAGAACCGTTGGTTAAACTTCAGGCATGTCTTAGGGACATCAAGTACTGGATGTCCAGACATTTTTTGCTTCTAAATTCAGATAAAACAGAGGTTATCATTTTTGGTCCAAAGCATCTTTGGAAGGGATTAGATGGTGTTGCAATGGCTTCCAGTGCAACTGTGAGAAGCCTTGGTGTTGTTTTCTATCAGGATTTGTCATTTACACTATATATTAATCAGGTTTGTAAAATCGCATTTTTCATCTCCGTAATATTGCAAAGATTAGGAAAATCCTCTGACAGAGTGATGCAGAAAAACTAGTTCATGCGTTTGTATCTTCTAGACGATGTGTTATTAGCAGGATGCTTCGCTCTATTGGCTAGCCGTAAAATTCAGAATCCAATTAAAAATTGTATTACTTGCGTATAAAGCCCAAAACGGCTTAGATCTGCAATATCTGCAAGACCTGATAGTACCGTATGTTCCTAACAGAGCTCTCCGTTCTCAGAGTGCAGGTTTACTCATAGTTCCTAGAGTATCCAAATGTAGATTTGGAGGACGGGCGTTCTGCTATCAGGCACCATTACTATGGAACCAACTTCCAATCTGGGTTAAGGAGGCTGACACCACCTCCACCTTTAAAACCAAACTTAAAACGTTTCTGTTAAGTAAAGCCTATAGTTAATGTTAGTAAACCTCTAGTTAGTGTAAACTCTAGTGTGTTAGAGTCAGTAGTCATAGCTGCAGCTATAGAACAAGACTATAATAGTTAGTCTCAAACATAGCTTGGGGGTAGATATGCTCCTATAGGCCTACGCCGCAGGGGCGTTGGCCCTCACCTTTCTTCCCTTCTCCTCTTCCATTTTTTATTTATTATAAGTATCTCATAACCATCATTTTTATCCATCGTTCTTGTAGTTTGTTGTGCTGGTCTGTCCCCCTCCCCCACTTTTCTCTTTTGTGTATGTTTGCAGGCTGGAGCTTCGGGAACTGCTGGCTGACCTGCAGCTCCCCCTCTGATCATCCCACTGCTGCTTCCACCTTTCTGTGTAGATGTCTGCTATATGCATGCTGACATCCTGGCCTTGAAATAGATGCTATATAAATAAAATTGAATTGGATTGAATTGAATTGAATTGAATTGGTCTTTAACCTCAAAAATAGGTTACAGTCAAAATCCCAACAGCATTCACAGCAGTTCTGGAGTTCTGGAACCTAGAGAATTACAAAAATCTTCACCAGGCTGCTTTGAAAATAAGTACTTTTTTTAGGTCAACATATCCGTGGGAATCAGCCTTTTCTGACATGAATGCCATAAAATCAAAGTGCAGAAGCACAGATGAGACAGATGAGATGAGAATTTAAGGGGTCATAAACTGCATCGGAGTTAATCTCAGTGGATGCATTCCTGCATACAGCTCTCTCGTTAAATCCATGCAGCGCCGTTTTCTCACAGACGGAAACTATTCAACATATATAACTATTAAGATTATGGTGGATTTAAGTGCACAAAGTTGTACTGTTTGTAAATGTTGTGTTTTGATGTAAATTTAGAAAGATTAATTTGTACAGGTATAGAATCCACCTTTTTCTTAATCCAAGTGTTCATTTTTGAAGTACAGCATACATATGCTTGTACATTGTTTTTGAGTTTTTATTAGTGCTTTCATTACATTATTGTGGCAGATCAAAAGATTGAGATAACAAAAAAAGTGGCTTCATAAAGTCATTTTTTTCCCCAGATGCAGTTCTAGTCATTTACATCCACTTGGCAAGAACATTTGCATTTAATTCATATATGTGTGTCTTTAATTCTGCTTTTAAACCCCTTTACTCTTTAATGCATTTTTTATGTAAAGCACTTTAGATAGTCTTCTACATGAAATGTGCTGTACAAATAAACTTGCCTTGCTTTGCCTAACAGTCATCTGCCCCAGATTCAAGGACTCTTGTTAGCTTCAGGTTAAACAAAAGGCTCTGAGCCTCTAGAGCACCTAATTAGCTTGCTACTCCTCAGAGGTGACATTCATGAGCAGAGCGAGGGGTACGAGATTGAAACCATAAGAGGAAATCCTGGAATCAGTAGTTTCTGTTATTATGTTTGCTGGCAGTTTACCATCTTTTTTAATTTCAATGAATTGCTCCTTGCACCTGACCCTAACCCTAACGTCATACCAGAAAACCCACAAACAACCAACAACTTCAGGTTTTTTTGCGTGGGGAAAGAGTTTGGTTTGGATCTAGTCCTACTCTAACTCCTGAAAGTAGTAAAAAAAAGTACACATTTACAATCTGCAGAGGTTCTGAGCACAACCGTAGCAAAACATCTGATCACTCACTCCCAGTTTTTGCACTTCAGTGTAAAAGAAAGTAACTACTTCTCAGATAGTCGTGCTTGTCAGAAACTGTGGTTAATCCAAGGGACATCCATCGATTTTGTAAAACAAGTCCATCCAAGATGTTGAAAAAGGTGCAGCTCTTTGAATGACCACGAGGGCCTGCCTCCAAAAGTCTTGAACCTCCACCGACCACCAAATATATAAAGCAATATATTAATTTATGATATGAGACAAAGACTTTTAACTGGTGGTTGGTTTAGAATGGCTAGGCATTACTCCTTCCTTATCAGTCATCGTCATCCTATGAAGCTTAGCAAAGCAATCAGCAGCTTATGCTTTAACCTTTTTTACTTTAACTTTTATTTATTTATATAGCACTTTTCATGCAGGTTAAGTGCAACACAAAGTGCTTTATATTAAAAAGTGAAAAAGAAACAATCCCCCTTGACCCCCCCACTCCCCGTACCCTCATTCATACAACACACACACATACACATACACACAGCATACTATACAGATGCATACACCCCAGGCAACCCCCACCCCCACCCTTGTGATAAAAATGGTGTATGGCTGAGCACCGATAAACCAAGTGAGGAAAAACCATCCTATGGGAGCCATCCACACCGAGAGCCGTCCAAGCCCACGACTACAGGGGACGCCGCCGCAGAGACCCCCCCGACCAAGACAGAGAGGAGCCCACAATGTTGGGCCCACAATGTTGTGCTAACACAACATTGACCCAGTGGTCATTTTGGATTTTGCCACCAAAACAATATCTGAAATGAAATATTTTACTGCAAGCGTTTGCTGGCAACCCCACAGCTCCTCTGGCATGAATCTGGTGAAGGAGTTGGCAGCCACGGCTGACTTTGATTCAAGGTAGGCGTGGTCCAGTTGACTTCAAATCCTGTTTGTTCTGCCCATTTTCAACATGGCGCTGCCAGTACAAAGAAAAAGCGGCATCAAAACCACTCTCCAGAAACCTTAATGGTTGATGTCATGGTTTACCTCTTTTACAGTCTATGCTCCAACTGATTTACCTTTATACTTTTGAAATAAACGTGGAAGAGTCTGGATGACAGTCCCTTTCAGCTCAAACTGGCTCGTTGAGAGCTTGCCAAAGGCAGAGGTGGGTAGTAACGAGTTACATTTACTCCGTTACATTTACTTGAGTGAATTTTGGGAAATGTTGTACTTTTAGGAGTAGTTTTGAATCACTATACTTTTAACTTTTACTTGAGTAGATTTGTGAAGAAGAAACTGTTACTCTTACTCCGCTACATTAGGCTACGTTGAGCTGTTACTTTTCTATTATCCCTTTTATCCACGTACGTGTCAATCTCATGACATCACTGGGTGATTCTTTGGTAAAAATGTTTGTTTTTACATGTTTTGTCACATTTACACAGACTCAAACACACACAGAGTTTCTATGAGTTCATGGGCTTGTTCTAGTTCTGCCTGGTATAAAAAGAAAAGTACAAAGGCTTGAAATTTTGTGCTACTTGTGCTTAATTTATTTTTTTATTCTGTTATTTTATTATTTATTAAAGTACTTGAATTTACTTTAAGCTTATTTTAATTTAAGCTATTTTTTATTTTTTATTAATCTAAATTTATTTTATTATTTTATTGATTTAATTTGCCTGTAGATGATTATTTTGTACTTTTGTCTGTTTGAATGGTTGTGTTAAAAAAATAAATCAGACGTTACTCAACAGTTACTCAGTACTTGAGTAATTTTTTCACCAAGTACTTTTTTACTTTTACTCAAGTAATTATTTGGATGACTACTTTTTACTTCTACTGGAGTCATATTATTCTGAAGTAACAGTACTTTTACTTGAGTACAATTTTTGGCTACTCTACCCAGCTCTGGCCAAAGGTGACTGGTTAATTTTGTTGAGTTTTTCTCTGCAGAAATGTTTGTTTTTAAAGTGATGGTGAAATTATTGGAAATGTTGTGAATTTACTTCATTAGCAAAACATGTAATTAGCATAGGTCACGCTAGTGAACCTACATATTAGCTGTCCATCTGACTTGAGCTAACTTTGACTTGTTTAACATTACACGTTTACTGGGGAAAACTAACTGTAGTTTCAACAGTGCAAGTTTATTGTGAAAACTACTTATGATTCATTGGTCTAGAACTGTGATGGTCTGAGATAGTCATCTAAGATTGTGTTTTCAGTCCAACAATGGTCAAAAGTTCTAAATGTTGTGAGCACATGTGCAGGGTTTGTGAAAAAGGAAATCAAACCGAATCTCCAATGAATTTGTAAAAAAAATAACCAAATGCTTTAATTTCATATCGGTACATTCTTGGACAACACCACAGAAGAGTTGCATGAGTGGCCAGATGGAAATTTCTCCCACAACGTTGGCACAGAAGCAGCAGGGCAACATGAACAAACAGAGTACAAACAGTAGAAAACATACATGCTTCTTCTTCTTTTTTTTTTAAACAAGTACTGTTTTTTTCTTTTTAAATATATACTCATCTTTATAACAATTTCCCAGAACCCTTCCAGGAAAAATAAGAAACCGATCAACCCTGCTGAAAGTGTCAGAGGAATCAACAGAAAGAAAAACAGTATAGACGAGTGAAATCACTGCATAATTTTTTCTTCATTTTTCAGTTTCAACATCAAACATAATAGGGCATGCACTGACGACTTGGACAGCAGCAGTCCATGACATCCCCTGAAGTGAAGAGACTCCCAGACCAGAGAGGGCTCCTGCCACAGAAACCCAGACCAAAGAGGGCTCCTCTTGCAGGTACATTTTATCATCATCATCATCATCATCATCATCATCATCATCATCATCATCATCAGACACAGAGTCCTGGAGAAGTCATCATGGAGAATCAACAGTCAAATCAACAAAGACTGAATGCTTCCATCACGTAACCACAAACTTTAAAGACACAACTGCCAGATCTTTTTTTATCTTTTTTTTTTTGTCTGTTAGGCATCATTTTTATGGCCAGCTGATGGATTTCCAGTTGATCAGGCGACTCAATGTTTCTAGATTCAAGAAATGTAGAAACACCAAGTAATGAGCCTGAATGGTTGAAAGCTCTAAAATTTTAGAAAACAACTTCACAATTTCCAGAAAAGGATGTTGGGTCTGCACTGTAGAGATTCGGCTCATCTGAGAATTAAATAATTCATGAATTTAATAAACTATTAATAAAGAAATGTTTGTGATTTTCAGGAATAAAAAAACAACTCTTTTCTTCATATAAAAACAATTAATACATATTTTCTGATAGATCTGAGCTGCTTAGAATTAAATACAAATTAAACATGAAAGATAAAATAAATTACAATGAAATTAAATATTTAATTGATATTTTTATTTTCATTTTTTAATGAAATGCTTCATAAAATAAAAACATTACTACAATATGTAAAATAAAATAAAGTTAAAAAAATGTTGTTTTTCATGAACAAAAAATATAATTAACAGGAACAATTATTTTTAAAAGAAATTCAAAGAAATTAAAACAAAGTAAAAAACTAAATTACATACACATGTAAAATAGTGTTCAAAGACAATCCAAGCCAGTGAATGTCCGCAAGTTAATATTTGTAGTCATCCAGGCTTGACAATGTGAACAAAAGTTTAATTTTTTTTCATTTTCAAGCAATCTGACTACTTTGTTTCACCTCAAGCTCAAGGATAACGTAGGTTTATCCTCTGAGATGAATCTCACAAGAAAAGACGAATAGACTCTCTCGAGATTCCTCTTCTCAGTGCAGACCTGCAGTCGCATGACCATGTTAATAATCCTGGACAATTAAAGCCCCAGTTAAAGCCATATTTCTTAATCACAGACACAGTCAGATTTCAGCTCACATGCAGAGGAGGTACTAACTTTTGAACGTACCACAAATGAGGCCCATCACTGTAGTGATCCAGTGGTTGAGGGTTCAACAATGCAGACAAAAAGCTTTGAACATGAAAAAAGCCACAAAAAATGTAAACAGACACAACAGAACAGCATTACGTTTGTACACCCCTCAAGGCATTATGGAAAGTGTAGTTCCCACAGTCAGACCACGAGCATTATCTCGCAAACACTAACATGCAGCACCAGCTATGAAGCTGAAATGTGTGGGGGATGGAGCCTAAGAAGGATTTTTCAGAGGCTTTAACAATGTCTATGTTTATACTTTTATTCTGTTACTCCTTTAGACATTTAAGAGACAACATTTCCGCTGGCAGTGTCAGCATGGCCGATCCAAATCTCAAATGTCCCAAACAAAAACCAGATCCATCATTGACATCAGACACAAAGGAAAGAGCGGGCCTGAATGACCGCTCACAGGTCAACAGGAGCGTTGAAAACGTGCAGTGTGGAAGTCCTCGAGAGGAAGCGAGTGCATGGGCCGATTTAGTCCTCGCTGCCGTCAGCGATACCTCACCATCAAAACAAGATTTTCAGTCTCCAGCAGGTTTATCTTTGAACGAGCCTTCATCCCAGCGGGCTGCTGAACATGAACATCTCCGAAGGGCAGTGACACATGAGACCAAGAAATTGAAGGAAAAACAAAGATCATCCGTCCGTTCGGCTCTTTTCTCCTGTTCTCAGCAGTCAGGGCAGGAGGGAAGACTCGTCTGCAGCTCTGACGGAGGATACGGTCACATTACTGGGTCGCTGTAGCTCACATATTTCGTCTTTGTTGCAGGACCTGTGGAGGAGGGCACAGCCTTCAGAAACAACATTCAGCGGTGATGTCACAGCTGAACAGCTGAACATTTATGAAAATAGAGGTTATGATGGAGGTGGCCAAAGTTATGGAGTCTAAAGTCAGCAAATACATAATCAAAAGTTACCAACTGTGGTGTCGAAAGTTAATATTTATGGATTCATGACTCCAAAGACAGACTCTGTGGCATCTATGGTCTAAAAAATTTTCAACTAAACCTTAGTGTGACTAAAATGTAGGGATGGGAATCGAGAACTGGGTCTTGTTGAGAACCGGTTCCCAGTGTTTCAATTCCTTGGAATCGTTTGCCTTTTTCGCAAACGATTCCCTTATCGATTCCAGTCGGCGCGAATGACGTCACCAAACACGTTGCGCAACGTGCGCATTCACGCCCAGCAGGAAAACACAGGGACAAAGCGTCATAAACGCTCGAAAGTTTGGTTACATATTACCAAAAAGGATGACAACAGGGCGACAATTCTTGCAATGTGGACATTTCAACAAAGGGGGGAAACTGTTAGGACTCGTCCGGCTGATGCGCTGGGAGCGCAGAGTCAGCCTGCATGTGGGAAGGCTGATTTATGGTTCCGCGTTACATCAACGCACCGCGTTAAATCGACGCAGAGCCTACGGCGTAGGGTACGCCGAACGGTGCGTGTCGCTGCGTACCCTACGCCGTAGGCTCTGCGTCAATTAACGCGGCACCATAAATCATGCTTTAGAAGAGCTGCGCCACGCGGACGGGCCGGGCGCTCCGGCGGACAGCGGAGCTCCTGACACAGCTGCAGCTCGTCAGCTCATCTATGGAGAAGTTAAAGAGCATCTACCGCTAGATGCTCCTTTCATCAAGGCAGGGAAGAGAATCAGGCCAGAATAGATGAATGTTACCAGCAGTGACTAAGTTTGTGGTGTTGAACATGTTACTGGACATTCTTGTGCAATTGCTACAAAATAATTTGTTGTTTTTAGTTAATTTGTACAGAAGAATATTTATTTTATTATTATTATTTTATATTAAATACATATTTTACTGTATATTACAAATCATTTTGTGGGGACCCCCTGATACCATCGAGGAGCCCAATGCTGGGGGCATCTTAAGACCTCATTATATTTTTTTGTTCAAAGATATAAAAGTTTTATATCTTTGAACAGAAAACATCAGAGAAACAAAGAAATTGAAACAAGGAAACAATTTTAGTATCAACTTTGTTTTATTAAAACAAAGTTGATACTAAAATTGTTTCTTCTCCTTTTTTCCAAATGAGAATCGATAAGAGAATCGATAAAGAATCGAATCGTTAAGCAGAATCGAAAATGGAATCGGAATCGAAAAAATCTTATCAATTCCCATCCCTACTAAAATGTGGTATGAGATTTTTAAATTATGTTTTATCTACCGGTATTTATTTATTTACAATTTACGCAATATACCAACTGTTCTTGAAATTGGGTCTTAAAACATGCTGTTGAGACGCTATATAGATATAGATTGTAATAGACACTATGTAAATAAAATTTTATTTAATTTAGTATTTTACCAACTGAAAATATATGGAGCATCATGAAATGGAAAAATATAACAAAGAAAAGTCAGGACTGTCCAATGTCTATATCAAGAGTAGGACAATGTTCCTCTCCCAAAACCTCATGAACTGGCTCCTCAGTTCCCAGTCAGATATGGACTAGTGTTAATCATTATATATCTTTGTGATGTTATGCTTCATGAGTCATCATTGGCAGCGAACTGTCACTCTTCGTTACAAATTCAACAAAACTTTTCACATCAATTCCGTGGCCATTCATGAGACCCATCCAAACTTCCACATTCATTCCTCAGGAAAAATACAATTTCAAAGTTGAGTTCCAGATGTGGACGGATTTCACATGTGTTGTGCTGAGAAAGGAGGCTTGTAAGGATTCTTTTTGAGAGCAGCAGAGGCGATGGCAGCTTTAAGAGACAGACTGAGGCCTTTGTTGTATAAGAAATCAGCTATTGGAGGAAGGCTGAGAGGTCTTAGAAAAGGAGAAGAGAGAGATTTGGCCTTTGAAGAGGAGCTGAAGATGAAGTCTTTGTTGTTGGGGAATCAGCTGTGAGAGAGGGGATGGTTCGGGGTTGGGGGCGATAGATGAAGCCATCTGAAGAGATTGGTTCTTTTAAAGAGGGGGATTGATGAGAAGGCGGTGGGCGAGGATGAGGCTATGACACCTGATTGAAAACATGCAGAATTAGTACCCCTTCCTTTAACGCAATGCCAAGAGGGAAACACATCAGCAATGGTCTTAGCAAAACAACTGCTGTTTCACATCTATCTGGAAAGGGTTATTAAACCATCCAGCCATCTATTTTCTATACCCGTTTAATTGTACAGGGTCACCACCGATTCTGTTTAATTCTTATTCCTCTCAGACTTTCATAAAACAAAAAAAGAAGAAAGAATCTCTTTGAGTAATTTTTATCTGTTTTATTTTTTAATCAGCAGCTTTGTCGATTCTCCTTTAGCAGCAGTACCTTGAAGTAGTAGTTTTCTGTATAAGTTTATCGGTCTCTCACATGATTGTGGAGGAAATTTGGTCAATTTTTCTTTACCACATTGCTTGAGTTTGTTGAGGTTTTTGAACATGTACTTATCCACAGCTCTCTAAAGATCCTACCACAGCATTTTTAATCAGGTTGAGGTGCAACCAAAAACCATCATCACTCCAACCCCTTTGACAGTATAAGGAGTTTCTGTTGAAATGCTGTGCCAAACAGCTCAACATTGGTCTCATCTGTCCACATTTGTTTCAGAAGTCCTGTGGTTTGTTCAGTTGCATTTTGGTGAATCCCAGGCGGGCTTCCGTGTACTTCATAGACAAACGTTTTCTCCAGACAAACCACACTTGTTCACTCTTCTTTTAACTGTGCTTCTCGTGGACCCTTGATATGTCCAGTGAGGTCTATACGCTCTGACTCGGACGACAAAGTTTGGCCCAGATGTGGCCAACATCTCCAGTTTTCTTTGGTCCACTTTTGGCCTGAACTGACTCTGTTGATTCAGCTTGAGTCTCACTGTCCAATTTCAGCCATTATCAACTTTGTCTGCTATCTGGGGTGATGCAGTTCTCAGTAAGGCCAAGCTTCTCTAAGTAACTGTTTTTGTGTGTGATTTGTGAGACTGTTTGTGTGTGTGTGTTTCTCTGAACATAGAATGGTTTAATTTGCTGGGACGTCCCCGGCTGACAAGATTGACAACTGTCTTGAAAGATTTCCACAATGCAAGCAAGATTTGAAAGTGGTGCCTCCTCTAAGCCCCGCGCCCCCCGCCCACGAGCGCTCTGTCCAAAGCCACGCCCCCACAAACACAAATTTAAAATGAAGGCATCTGATTGGTTCTTTCCCTTCCTGCCAAGCCTCTGGTCCTGGACCAATCCGTTTCATTCGGACCGAATGGGCGGGGCTTAGAGGTGCCTCTTTCAAATCTTGCTAGCTTTCCAAAATCAGGGATTTGTTGCATAGAATACCTTTAACTCAGCCTCTTAAATTCTGTGGAAGCAGGGAGATTGTACTTAGGATTTTCAATATTATTCCATTATCTTTTTGGGTATAGTTTTGTTAAATAAATAATGGGACAGAAAGAAATGTTGCTGTTCGTCTGAGGTTGTGCTTACTGGTATTAAGACCCACAACGATTAAATTCATTTTGTTTATTTTTCACATTTAGGTTAAAAAGAGGGGATCTAATAAATTCATAGGATTGCAGAAGTCTTTAAATATTGAATGAGGGTTGAAAACCAGTACACTGAGCCAGAGACGAGGAGGAATGGTGCGTCTGCAGGGGCCTGGGCCAACAGATGTCTCTGTGGCTCTTCAGGGAGTCCCAGTGGTGCTGCCGCCTGCTCCGGCCTCCCCGCCCCTGCACAGCTGATAACACCCCCCGCTGCACCGTAACTAACTGGACTGACTGATGAGCCTTCATTATCGCCGCGCCGTGGGCAGCTCCACAGCATTTTCCTTCATTATTTAAGATGGCAGAGCCTCGTCCCTGCCGCTGGAGCTTCTGTTTCTGCAGCTTCATGCTGCCTCACATTTAGAAAGTCTGTAATCAGTCTTTGTGGAGAAACGAAGCGTGAGCCAGCAGGGTTTCTGTCACATCTACAATAACAGCCAGTGTACAAAACAGAAACAACAGGTACTTTCGGAACAAGGATGAAACTGCTGCTCTGGATGTTGGAAAAAAGCTAATATCAAATGTTAAAAAGAAACATTTCTCACAGTCAGAACTTTTAAGGTGCTTTTGTACCAAAAGTAACTGCAATCATTTTAAATCATAATGAATTTGGTGTAAACAAGAGAATGTTCCTTCCTGGATTGGATCCTGATTCAAAATTACACTAAGATAATATCCCTAATAAAAAGTAGCAGCGTATGGTGGTAGCAAGTTTAGTTTTGATTTCAGCCTCTGAAGTCCTCCAGATATGATGGATTCTGCTCCACCTATTGTTTAATGAAGTACTAACAGGCTAATTGCAGTTTGTTTATCACACATAAATCATTTTTAGTCTTTAAAGTTGTTCCTGCTCAGAGGTTTTGGGACAGAGATTATTAGAAATGCTGGCAGTAAAAAAATTCAATATCAATATGTAAACAATATCCACTTTTTATGTACAGTATATACTTTATTCCTACTGCTCATCCTGACAATCATGCAATAATGCTAGGAAGAGCTAAAAATTCTCTCAGCTTGTCCATCATAACACAATGATCCCATTAGCAACTAGTTAACGTCACCAGTAACTAAGCTAATGCCGCTATTATCACAAACAAACAGCTAATGTTACTAATAATCAGCTAACATTGCTAACAGCAAGCTAATACCATTAACCACCAATGGCACTAAAAATGAGAAAACATCACAAAAAAACCCAGCAAAAGTCACGAAGGGGCAACAAACTTTATCAAACTAACATCACTAAAAACCAGCTTAATGTTAATAACTGCTTAACTAATATTACATTGTTGGCCACCAATTCAAGCATGTCCATCACTAAAACTAGCTTATATATCACCAACAACTAGCTAATGTCTTTTAACAATGAGCTTGTGTCATTAAAAACAGCCTATTGAACCAGCTAACAATCACCTAACCTTACTAACACTAACTTCTTTAGCACTAATTTACTCTTCTGGTTTTACTTTTTATGGTTTTACTTGTACCCAACTGTCAAATGCAACTATACTTTTGTTCTAAACATAACATCAAAATGTTGTTGGTATTTATGCGTCAGCTACTTCTTCTGGCACTCATGAATAGCAATAGCAGATCCTTTTAATTGCCTGGTTATTTCTTTGATAGATAAAGTGAAATCTGAAAATATAACACGTCTGTTTTGTGCATATTAAAGAAACATGCATAAGGGAGCTTTCTGACACCATCAGAGCTTGTCAGGTAGAGAAACGCTAAAGAAATGTTGTAGACTCAGCCTTTTCAACCCCCTGAACCTGGGAGCACTTGTAATGAGGTTTCCATGGTTTCAGGCTTTACAGATACCAAAACAAGACACACAGAGTAAAGATGCATTTATAAGTCTTTGGTCTTAGGATAAATACAACCTCAGATCAATGGGGAGTTGGCCATCGCATCAGATATATGCAGCATTTAAATCACATTTAAATTTGTGCATCGGGGAGTCTGACTTGGACGTGAGATAAACAAGGTGTCCTTTGGATTAATTGAATTAACATTCATGGAACACACTGGTGAAGCAATCCTAAAACTGCCAGATGGATTATTGAGAACAATTGATTGCATTTGTGTACCTAGGGGAGGATGCCAAACATGGACATTTTCACCAAAAGGACTAAAGAATGTGTTGAGTTCCAAGACCCAAATTTATATAAATGGTGGATTCATGGAGATGTATAAATGCAAATAGAGAAAATGTCTTCTGCAAATGGTATTTCTTTGTTACTTAACTACAAACGCCCATCAGTTACCTGTACGCGTGTCTCCTGTCCATTACTGATACACACCACAACTGCAGCGTAATGTAAGTATTTCTGATGACAGGACTCTGACTTGTCCAGGAAGTGTGAGGTGTACAGCGTGAAGAGTAATGGTAAGAGTGTGGTGCTCCTGTGCTGCTGACCACTGGATCAGACACACAACCTGTCGTCCACTTGTCAGGTGGTCAGTAATCCAGGTGATTGTGGAGGCATCCACCTGTGTCTTCTGGAGCTTCTTACGCAGTAATGCGGGCTAGATGGTGTTAAATGCACTGGAGAAATCAAAGAACATGATCCTCACAGTGCTGCTTGCTTTGTCAAGATGACTGTTCATTGAAGTAGGTGTATGATGGCATCTTTGATGGGTGGTGTCTTCAACTGCAATCCCACGACGATGAGCAGACTGTAGTGGGTCCTGGAAGGGGCTTGCTTGGTTACCCAGTTAAGCCAATAAAAGTCTTCTTAAGGAATTTCATGATGTGTGATGTTATAGCAACATGTCTGGGGTCAAAAAAGGTAGTGCTAACTTTTGTATGAATACACAGTGTATATTTGAGCAAAAATAACAAATAAACATGATTCTGATTCTGATATTTTTCACTGCAGGAAAACTTTTTTCCTGCCATGTAACTCTTGAGTGAAGGATTTTCCATTTGTAGACTTTCTGAGGATTTGCAGCACAGTAAAATGTGATGTTGAGGAAGGTAAAAACTGTCAGCAGCAGCAGAGAATAAGAGTAAATCTGGCGCTGCAGCAGTCAGACGAGGCTCTGCTCATGTAAAAGTTATGAGTCAGTTAGCGGTAAACAGCCCAGGAAGAATATTTAACATTCCCTACACATTCACTTCTCCCCCCTCCCGCTCCTCCTCCCTATCCTCAAGCCTCAAGAAGAAAATGGATCAAGGTCAGGACAGCGAAGCAGCAGAAGAAGATTAATTTGCTCTTACCTCTGATAAATTATGAAATTAGCCTGTCAAGGGGAAAAAAACACGATTTGGTGAGTTGTTCTTGAGAGCCCCAAAGGGAATCCTCCTGCCGGGAGGTAATGCGATCACACAGGCATGTCTTTTCAATTTGTACATGTTTTATTCCTGTGAACATGCAAGCTGAGGTGTCTTTTTTCTCTTTCACATTTTTTACCACAGTTCTGGTTTCCAGTGAGGCAAGAGATGAGTGAATTCTTTTTGGGGGGTTGTTGCTGATGAAACAAGCCCTCCTTCTACTTCCAGTACCCTCCTTCTACTTCCAGAAGATTTAAAAGGGGGAGCTGCAGCTAGTTGTGGCCAATCAACTATCATAGAGAAACTGATTGTCAACAAGTGTGCAGACTTTCATGAAATAAAGTTTTGGCAGTTTGTTGGTCTGGAGCAGGGGTCGGCAACCCAAAATGTTGAAAGAGCCATATTGGACCAAAAACACAAAAAAAACGAATATGTCTGAAGCCGTAAAAAATGAAAGGTCTTGTATCAGCCTTAGAATGAAGACAAATGGTGAAAGGAGAAATGTCGAAAAAAAGTCAAAATGTGGAGAAAAAAGTCAAAATTTAGAGAAAAATGTCAAAATGTTGAGATTAATGTTGAAGTACAATCTCGAGAAAAAAGTTCAAATGTTGAGAAAAAAGTGGAAATGTCGAGAAAAAAGGAGATTAAAGATTAAAAAGGAAAGGAAAAGGGAAGAAAAAAAAGTGGAAAAAAGGAAAGAAAGAAGAAAAAAGAAAAAAAAAACAAGAAAAGAAAGAAAAAAAGGAAAAAAAGAGAAAATAAAGACAAAGAAAGAAGAAAAAAGGGAAAAAAGGAAAAAAAGAAGAAAAAAGCAAAAAAAACAAGAAAACAAAGAAAAAAATGAAAAAAAGAGAAAAAAAAAGAGAAAAGAAAGAGAAAAAAAGGAAGAAAAAAGAAGAAAAAGGGGAAAAAAAGTTGAAACATTTTTGAAAAAGCTCCAGGAGCCACTAGGGTGGCGTTAAAGAGCCGCGTGCGGCTGTAGAGCCGCGGGTTGCCGACCCCTGGTCTGGAGTATTCAGGTGTGTGCTAAGTCTGGTGAATTTAAGTAACACGATCCAAAAAGTTCTGCAATGTGCAGTTCCTTGACCACTAGGAGTTGGCTCCAAAAGTGAGTTAGTCTCTTTTGTCCTCCATGTTAAAATGTCCATCTGAGCTTTGAATGCAAAGCCATCACAGGATAGAAATTCTTATATTAAAAGATAAAAGATAGCTTGTCATGCTGTCAATTGTACTGCTCCTGCCTCAAAGAGTCCAGGAGTGAGGCCTAGAATGACTCATGGGCTGTGGATAGGAGTGAAGCTTTGCTAAACTAGAAGCTTGTTGGTTGCTACCTCATGCAGCAGCCCAGCACCCAAGTCCTCCAGACAAGCAGCTTTTACATTTTTTAGGTCCAATCTCATCAGAAGGCAGTCACCACCAGTGTTTTACAGAATAAGCGTGGCAGATATTTTATTGATGAACTTATAAAAAAGACACAGGCAGCATCTTATCCATTGTATAACCCACAATATGTTCTGGTGTTTTCCTGTAGACCGGCAGCCTCTGTTGAGATGAACGCCAGTTGTCGGTTTGGTGCTGTGAAACTGAGCTTTGTTTGAAGATGTTTCCTCATATCTGACAAACTGACAATTCAAAAATAATGCAAGAACTTGATACTGATACTGACACTTCTCTGACTGTATAATCTGTATATTGGGGCTTAGGAGCCCAAAATTGAGCGGGACTAACTTTTGAGATTTTAAAGTCAGAAACCTGTTGTTTCTGCAAATTTTATAAAGTTTCAATTATTTGTTTTGTGTGTATTATGTTTTGCGCTAACTAGCTAACTTCAGATTCACAAATCTAGCAATTTTTTCTTCTCAAAGAGTAAAAGTTTAGTCCATCAACATGAATCATCTTAAAATGGTTTTAACCCCACCATCAGACTGGAGTTTTACAAAAAATGGAGGGGCCCTAAACACAACCTTGCATAGTGTACCCAAAGCTAATAATGGCCCTTACAGAGACTGATGGCAATAACCACAAATGTTGAGAAAAAGAAGAAATCACAGTCTTCAATAAGTGTTCAGTCAGTATGGCTGGATGAGTAGAATGATGACATGCAATACATTTATTCTTTACAATCTTTTTCATCGTATCAAGTGGTCCTGCAGCTACCTGAAACTAACAGTACTTACTGCTGGGTTCCATGTTCTCACACAGCTCTGTCTTGGCCTCCCCGTTGGGCCGGTCGCTGGCCTTGTGGGAGAGGCGGGATGACATGGTGGCTGCCGTGACGACAGCTTTGAATGAGCGTTTTCTCTTCTGCACGTTGAGCTCTGGGTGAAAGATGATGACGTAGACTTTGGGCATGTAGAGCAACGCCAGAGCAACAGAGGCGCTCAGGTTCATGGAGATGGTCAGCGTGGTCGTCTGGATATACAGCTGTGGTGGAGAAGAGTGGACAAAGGGGAATTATTTCCTGACTACAAGTAACAAGATACTACTAACCCAGATCAGATCCCAGACTTACTGCATATGTAAAGAACGTAAAGAACCACTACTTTCTCTAAGGATGTTCTGTACCATCTAGTGATGCACCGATTGTTCGTTAACCGAAATTGTTCGGCCGAAAATGGCAAAAAAACACTTTCGGTGTTCGGTGGAATAAGTGGGGAAAAAACCGAACAATAAATAACGGCGTTGTAATATAAGAAAATAGACTGGCCGCTCCGTAACTGTTGCGCACCACAAACATAAATCGTTGGCCAACCAAAAACTAACCACATAAGAATTGTACCTAACATTCACCAGCAGGTGGAACCAAAACAACATAAATCAATCTATTACAGGTGCGTTTAGATGACTAAATCAAACAGCAAAGAGCGTGGAGTGAAGTGGTGCGGTGCAAACATGTCAGCAGTGTGGAAGTATTTTAGAGTGGCAAAGAATAATACAAGAATGGCTGTTTGCAATGAATGTTCTGCTCAAATATCTAGAAGGGGCACATCTGCAAAGTCTTTCAGCACTACAAGTTTGATTTATCATTTGAAATGATAAATAACCCTGAGCGCTTTAATGCATTTTTATTGTTTTAAGGCCTATGTTACAATGTTCAGTAAGTTAAGCCTAACGTAAGCTCAAAGATGGCCAAAAAATGTATTTAGCTAATTTATTTATTTTAAGTTATTGTTCTTTGCTGGTATAATGTCTGCTGGAATATTTAAGAAATGCTGGGATATTAAAAAATGTTCAGTTTTTTATGTTCAACAAATGTTTTCTACCTTGTAATTTTGTAAAAGATTTTTTTCTTTTAAAAGCATGCCTAAATCACATTTATTTGATTTATGCAATGGTGAAAAAATTGGCAAAATAAATGAAAAACTGCGAAGAACCATGTTCGGTATTGTTCGGTATTCGGCCAAGTGTTTATTATTATTTTCGGTTTCGGTTTCGGTCACAAATTTTCATTTCGGTGCATCACTAGTACCATCCCACCTGTTCTGGTTTGAGGTTGTAGAAAGTCAAGAAACAGGACTTTCTTCTCTGAAGTAAAAGTTTCATTTTTACTGTGGGATGTTCAAACATAAAACCAGACACTGTAAATCTTTTTAATCAAAAATATAAAAAGTCTGACTCAATTATGACTCAGCATTCTGTATTTACGAGACAGTCTCATTACCAAGTCCAGTCTGACCTGTTGATCATGCCAGTGACATAAAGAGCCCCAGACAGTAGGTGACGGTGGGCTGCAGAGGCAAACTCTGGACTTTCTTTATGAGCAGGTGAAGGACTGTTTTTATGATGCTGCCTGTTCTGGACCCTCACCTCCACCCGGGACCGGCAGCAGCTGGCTCTGTTAATGTTTTATGCTCTGTGTATATTGGCCTCACAGCTGAAGCCGCGGCCCTCTGAACCCAATCGAGCGCCGATATCGGCTCGAGATGAATGCATAAGGAGGTGCTGGCATGCAGTAACGTGCTTCCCAGAGAGGCTTTCACAGAGCGGAGCCCTGCTGTCATTATGTGTTATGGCCCTGCTGTCGCTGGTTGATGTATGCCAGTTATAGAGAGGAGGTTAACAATGCAGCAGGATGGAAAGTCAGGCAAAAAAACCCCCATCAGAACTCATCAGAAGACTTCTCACTTGCTCTCTAGATGTGTTCAAGAAAAAAGGACCACTTGTTCGGTCTCTTCAAGATAACATTTTTAACCATTATTCTGACGCAGTAAAAATAATGGCAGTTTGTGGGAAATCAACTAATTCTTGAGAAGCAACTGGAAAATCTGGAAAGGATTGTAAAACCATTTCTAAAAAAAAAACAAAAAAAAAACATATAATTTCAATGTTGAATGTGATACAATGCAATGTGACACTATTTATATATATATATATATATATATATATATATATATATATATATATATATATATATATATATATATATATATATATATATATATATATATATACATACATTGAATCTCTGAAGAGACTTAAATCATGACTACTCCAACAATTAATTTCTCTTAGTGGATTAATAAAGTATTTTCAATACATCAATACAACCAACCTTACTTACTTAGGAAACTGTAAATAAGTCAGGGCTGCAGTCATAGATGAATAGGCTCAAGTTTAGCGTCATATCATTAGGTTATAGCAGAAGGTTCAAATGACTTTTTAAAATAACTGACTTAGGGACTCTAAATCTCCTTCCTGCTGCAACAATCTTGTGCTTAAGGTGAAGGACAAGGTTGGGTCGTCTAAAATCCTACGTGCTTCTTTAAAGACCGGCTGCTTGTAAATTGTTTAAAGGAGCAGATTTCCAAAAACCTCAATGAACTAAAGCCAGATTGTGGCGGAGAGGGACCAAAATTCCTCCATGTGAGATACCGATAAGGAAGAGCAAAGAGACTCAGCGGGGAAGAGTGATAAGGGGAAAGAAGAGGCCTGATCACTGCCACTTTTTATCGCACCATTAAGGTCAGGCGAGATTGCAGATGAAGCCAGAAGTCAGACCAAAAAAAGGTCAAGTATATAATTTATCTTCTGAAGATGAGACTTGGCCTCCTGTCTCTAGTTTAAAGAAAAAGCTTTTTTATAAATGGTAAAACAGAAAATACCCAATTTATACATCTTTTCATCCATCCCCAGGCCCCTGCTCCATCTCTTGGGGGGGGGGGGGGAGCATTGTAAGGCAAGAAACAGATATAATCTCAGTTGATAGTCTGGGCATTCCTCTGAGGCTGCCTTCTGATGGAAAAGCCTAGAAATCATTCCCCTGATGCTAAGATACCAACACCAGTTCAAACTGGTTCCTTTCAGCCCAGACACTCTTCTGAGGAAGGAACAGGAATGCTACTGCAATTTATTACCATTATTATTAGTAGTATTATTATTATTAGTAGCAGTGGTGGCTTGTCAATAGGGGGCGCTAGGCCGCCGCGCTCATTAAAATTACAGGAAAAAATATAGACAGTACACATAAATTACCCAATAAAAAGTAATTATCACATCTGTGCACTCATAAATGTGTTTGACTTTTAATTTTTCAAGCCTTCCCATCCCATACTGGATTTGTTCAGAGTTGTTTTTGTGCAGACTGAAATACATAGGTTTCAATGGCGAGGGGCGCCGGCCAAATGAGTGTGTATTGCATGTTCTTAAACTTTTCTTCCATGTGACTTCATGCTGGTCTCTAATTGGTTACTCAAAGATTCTCCTCCGGGCGCAGAGAGCTGCGCCTGTGGCCAATCAGCGTGTTTTCTGTCATTTTTCATCCAATGTGATTGATTCATGAGCTGTCAATCAAAGTCACACCCCTGACAGTGTAGACGCATGACTGCATCTGTCACTCGCTACAAACGGAGTCACAACGACAAAACAGGAGACAATGGCAGCAGAAAAACTAAATTTGGTTGTTTCATGACAAAATAATAATTTCACGAGAGGATGTTGTGGTGCTGTGGATCTATTCCAGCTGTTCATGCAGAACAATCTTGCGGAGGTCTTTTCAGAACATGTCACTCTTTTAAAGATCCTCATCACCACACCCATGACCACAGCTGAAGCTGAGAGGCTTCTCAACCTTGAAAAGAGTGAAAACCTTTCTCAGAATAGGCGCATCGTGTTGCCGCCGGTGTATCCGAAGTCAAAAACATGTTTTTCTAAACTGCCAATAAAACCTGATTCTGATTCTGAGAAACACCATGACCCAGGAGAGGCTGAATGCACTGGCCATGTTCTCCATTGAAAAGAGACTTATTTGTGAAATGACAGATTTCAATCAGAAAGTCATTGAAAAATGTTCTGGCCTGAAGGAGAGGAGAGCAAAATTTATGTTCAAGTAGAGATTATAGTTGTGTTGTAATCCCCACTCGCCAGTGCACCCCCCCCCCCCAAATTCTTTTATCACCAGCCGCCACTGATCAGTAGTAGTAGTAGTAGTAGTGGTTATTATTATAAGTATGATAAAATAGTCTTTCTCAAAGAAGGAAAGGGGGTCCCGTTCCCCACAAGAAGGTTTTCCTTTAGGTGTTTGCCCAGGGACCACCTGGCCAGTCTGTCACTGGTCGCTGCTGTGAAATAATGACAGTGTAATTGTTCTCTGCACCACCCTTCTGTTTGATAGGGAGACATTCCTGTTGCAGGCCACTATGAAGACCTCTGCAAGCTTCATGTATGCTCACCTTCATCTCCATGAAGCAATCAGTGTTTGCTGACCTACTTAAAGCAGAAGCAGATGACTCATACACCACTTCTTCATGAATATTGATATGAAGATACACAGTGATGAATTCAGATTTGGAAACAGACGGAGGAGACTGAAGAGAAGAGTCAGGGCTGCAGATGAAAGTATTCATTGACTTTCAAGGATTTGATCTCTGCTGGCTCACATTTCTCAAACAAATCGTGAACTCTCTGTGGGGCAGCACTGACTTAACAGTGAAGTGAAGTGGGTAAACCCTAACACTAACCTGGAATATTCAGGAGTGTAAATACAATCCTGTCATGTCTGAGGGATTTCTGGGCGGTCATATTCACAATTTCATGAAGGAGCAATGGATGCAGAACTTTAGGACTACAGAGAGACTATATCTGACTTAGTCTACTTCTGACATCAACAAGGAAGTTAAAAAATAACCTCTAATAACCCCTCGGGCCTGGTTCCAAAAGGGAATGAATATCCACTGACCTCCATGTTAAAATGTCCAAATGTTACAAAAAACAGTTTTGGTCAACAAAGCTAGTTTTCACATCCATGACAACTACGGGGGTGGATGTTTTTAAAACCTCATTATATCGAGCCTCAAATTTCTTCTTCTCAATTTAGGGAGAGTTTTTATAATAGACCGCAACAGTATGTTATGCTATTAACAGCTAGCTATCATCATTTTAGCTACGTAGTGCATAATATTTTTTGGGCTAAGTCAATTAACAGCTAAGGGGAAAATGATCACTTTCATTATCAAGACAATATGATTTGTTGTACTGTAACAGATTGCTGCAATCAGCTCCAATAGTCATCTACCCAGCCAGCCTTTACTGTACATGTGGGCCTTAAAGTGAGCTACAAAGTGGACTGCAAAAGGGTTTCCACATGGCTTTACATTTGGGATATATTGGGGCTTTTCCGCTAGAACCTACTCGGCTTGATTCCGTTTAACTTGAGTCTCATTAAACATTTTCCACCTACTTGGTCACACCTACTTGCCCAGGGTCGGCCAGAGTTTGGCTGAAAATGCAACATCACCAGGCTCGCAACTCCTTCGCAACTCCTGTGTCTTGCAACTCATTCACACCCGCCATATTTAACTCAATCTGGGCTCCAGCTGCCCTCACTTTTGTCTGTGACATAAAGCATGGGTGGACAGATTTGATCAGAATGAATATATGGTAATGCTGGCTAAGTTGACGTAAGGAGGGCGTGTCCAACCCAGATGCCAGGCCTGTAATTTCCACTCATTTGCTTATTTTTCGATTAACCAGGGTTGGGCAGAGGCAGCTCTTCCAAAATAGGAGTGTCTTCCAGAGGCCCAAAAAAGAAAGAAAAAAAAGAGGCTTAAAACTGACTATTTAGAAACCTGCTGGTGACTTAACAGGAGGCTTGTCCAGTTCTGTTTGTGCAGTCAGTGACAATGACTACAACTTTTGATGATTTATGTGGGGCAATAAACATCTGCAGCTGCAGCCAACTGCACAGAGAGACAAAATATTTTTAACAAAATAGAATAATAGAGAATAATAGAGAACATCAGGAACAATTGTTTGATTAAAAATACCAAGCTGTAGCTGTGTGAAAACATCTACAGCGAGGGTTAAGTTTCTCCAAAAAGTCATTATGCACACTAAGGGCCAAATCCACAAAAGGATTGCGCGGCTTTTGCAGCCGCTAAACCGGTGCAAATGAGACAAAAAGAGAGCGTCTAATTCACAAACCACCCACAAAGGGCGAATTGCACCACAAACTGCGCTGCCAAGCAAATAGTGTCATGGTGCGCCTGTGCCAATTGCATACATGTAAATTAGGTAATATTCATACATTTGGTGCAAAATTGCCCCCTTTCTATGCAAATAAGCCTCATTGCAAAAACCGCAAAAATAGTGGAGCAAATACCGTCTTTTCGAAGCGTGTATTAACTGCGCGCAAACTCACTCCTCACTCCCGCTCTGTCTTCGTTTCTCTCTCTCTTCAATATCATTCAAGCCTGTGTGATACTGAATGATATTAAGGGTGAAATTTACAGTCAGACATGACTGTAGACAGTCAGATCAAGTGGGGTTGTGGACTTATCCCGGATTTAAAAATAAAAATAACGACGGAATAATGACGGAGCTCAGGATTCATCCATACAGTAAGGGGCTGCTTTATTACAAACAATTCGTAGCTTAAGAAAACTCAAATATCCTATCTCAAAAAATTTTAATATTCTGGGAATCTTAATCTTAAACTGTAAGCCATAATCAGCAATATTAAAATATTAAAAGGCTTTCAATATTTCAGTTGATTTGTAATGAATCCAGAATGTATTTTTTTTTTTTTGTGATCAAATTTTTTTTATTACATTTTTTTTTTTTTTTTTTTTTTTTTAAATTGCATTACAGAAAATAAAGGACTTTATCACAATATTCTAATTTTCTGAGACAGTCCTGTAAACTTGCTGGCGTGGTTGTGCTCGAACCACTTCCGAATATCCATCGTTACTTTGTTAACGGAGCAGCAGAGAGCAGCGTCTTGCTGGTGCAGGAAACTGCTGGAAGCATGAGTGACGGACACTGGCTGATTTATGGTTCCGAGTTGCACCAACGCAGAGCTTACGGCGTGGGATACGCGGGGACGCGAACGTACGGTGCGCATCGCCGCGTACCCTACGCCGTAGGCTACGCTGTCGATTTAACGCAGAACCATAAATCAGGCTTAACAAGCGTGCATTTGTCAGTTTTCTTTTCGTCTTTTCAACTGAGCATGCAAACACATAAACTGAGGGTGCAAAGCATGCTTATGCACCCTCGTAGAACCGGGCCTGCTGGAAACAGCTCCGCTCACTTACTCAGACAAGGGAAAATTGCACTCAGCTGCAAAACTTTATGGGCGTGTTTGCGCCGGCATATCATTAGAGCAAAATCTTTTGTGAATAGGACCTTAAAGCGGGGCAAATTGCGGGCGCAAATGCGGCGCAATTCACAGCGCTATTTGCGGGCGCAATCTATTCTTTGTGGATTTGGCCCTAAATCTGCAACTAGATCCCTCCTGCAGGGCCAGCAACAGTAAACCATCAACCAGCTCCTGCAGAGGGAAGGCTAAACTTCTGACTTTATTACAGAATGATCACAATACATCAGGTGAGAAAGGAAAACCAAGCAGATACAAGAATCGATGACTAGTGCAGCCTGGAGCTAGGTCATTAGGTCATTTAAAGCCTTCATCAACTGGCTGGCAGTAATGGCTGATGAAAAATCGCTAATATTTACGATTGGCTACGTAGTGGGTAGCGTTGGCTATTGGATAAGATTGTCCAAGATAGCATTGGGTAGCATTGAATGTTACCTATATTAGCAACAGTAGTATTGCCTAGAATTGATACAATAAACTGTGAGAGTATTCGCTAGTATTGACCATTGGTTATGATTAGCTTCCATAGTATTCGCTAGCATTAACTGTTACCATTGGCTACAACAGCATTGGCTAGCACTGACCAGTGGCTCTGATAATATTCGCTGCTAGTTACAATTAGCCAGAATAGCGTTGGCAACCATTGATTGTCTAAAAGTATTCACAACTGTGTTGTCTAGCACTGAATGTTGGTTACCATTAGCTATTATAATACTGGCTAGCATTGACTATTTATTACAAGTGTTTACGATAATACTGTCTACAACTGCTTTTTGGCTTGTTGGCTGGTCAATAGTTTGGTTTATGATTGGCTATGATAACGTTGTCAAGCATTGACTGTGAACTACGTACAGTTCAAAATGTTATTACTTGCGTATGAAGCCCAAAACAGCCTAGCTCCACGATATTTGCAAGACCTAATAGTACCTTATGTCCCTGGTAGAGCTCTCACTTCTCAGAGGGCAGGTTTACTAGTAGTTCCTAGAGTATCCAAATGTATATTTGGAGGGCGGCCTTCTGCTATCAAGAACCATCACTTTGGAACCAACTTCCAATCTGGGTTAAGGAGGCTGACACCAACATGATCCACTGAGCGGTGCCCATTTCTCTTTCCTTTCTCATTTATTATTACAGTATTATAAGTATCTCATAACCATCACTGTCTTTCATTGTTCTTGTAGTTTTCTCTGTCTGTTTTCTCTTTTCCTGCTCTGCCTAGCTGGCCTCCGGCATGAGGATCCCCCCTTAAGATCCAGGTCCTGGTCCAGTCTTTCCTTGTCACTGTTTGGCTTAAGGTTGTTCTCCCACTAGGGGAGTTTTTACCTGCCATTGTTTTGTTATGTTTATGTAATAGTTGCTTGGGGGTCATGTTCTGGGTCTCTGGAAAGCGCCTAGAGACAACTTATGTTGTAATAGTAATATAGTAGTAATAGTAATATAAATGTAATATATATATAAAATTTAATTTAATTGAATTACAATCTTGGCCTGCATGGGACTATTGGCTACAACTGGCTTCTATTGGCTACTATAACTTCGGCTAGCTTTTGCTGTTAGGTACAACACAGAATACCATTTTATCTGTCCAAGACACACAATCATAAAGTCTCAAGACAATGAACGTGGGATCAGAACTATACAGACAAATATGGAATAAAGGTATCAAAATGTAATGCAAAATGAAGCAACAAAGTGGCAGACGAGGGAAAGAAAATAGCCACAATGAACAGAGAAAAACATTTCTTTATACAGACTGATTGATGAGGCTTCATCAGGAGGCCTTTGTCTCTCTGCTTAAACAGGATCATCCATCTTTTAGCACCATCCGCACTGCTAAATTGGAAGAAACTCTGATTGTCACTTACTATGAACAAGGTAGTACTTCTGCACTTGAGACTGGTTTCTGTTGCAATCAGATTTGTTGTTGATTTGTCACATCAGCCCACAGCAGGAAATACTCTCATTTTAAACCTCATACAGTCTAAACCACATGGATTTAATTGTACAAAGCACAGCAGATCTTAGTATTACACAAATACAACCTCAGAAAAACAATATTTAATATACTTTTTTACACAGTACCATCAATTTAACTAAAATGCCTGAAGTCGAGTTGGGAGGGAACATGACTTTGATTGGCTAAGCTGGCTTAACCAATATTAGAAGAGTTGGCTAATGCAGGATATGGAGTGGGTTGGTGGATCCATACTGAATAACAACAGAATTTGAGTATCAACTTCCTCCAAATCATGCTGCACAAATATAAACAGCAGTCCCCCTTTGCCACTCCTGCTATTGTGTTCATTGGACGCAAAGGACTTCTTTCTCAGCCTCTTCAGTTTGTTAATTACCAGAGTTTCATGTCTTACAAAGTCTATAATTTTAGTAGCCACTTGCAGATTATAGTTCTGTAATATGCTGATTTATGACATCCGCGGCTCTGAGGATGAGGCGCTCAGACATCCTAGTCTTGTCATCAACAAATCCCTCCCACGACCCGTCATCCCAGATCAGTTATGTTTACATTAGATCTGTCCTGAATCAAGTGTACCCTCTGAGGTGAATTATTCACGGGGCCAGCTTGACAAGCCATCCCATGTTAATTTACATAGAACGTGCCACATGCTAGATTCGGGTGTTAAACGTGGGGTATCCGCCAATGTAAAAAGGGCTTATGGGTGATCCGCCATTTGTGTTGTCACATTCCGGTGTTACATGCAGCTGGCCAACATAAGGCTTCTGCGTATTCTACTATCTGTAGTTTAATGTTTGTGAACCTGCATTTTTGTCTCAAATGTGCTGAATGAAAACACCACATTGTTAATCAACTGCCGGCTGCCAAAGCAACACTTTTAAAGGTAAATATGTCTGCAACTCTAAAACTTAATTTTTTAAGAAAACGTGATAGGAGGGGTGACAGGAGCAGGATTTATGCCTTATTATATTATTTTAATTAGAATTTTAATGCATGGCAACATTTTACATGTTTGTGTCTAAACAGGTGTACGTATAAATGGGCTTTAGGTGTTGTCATGCTGTGAGACTCAGATACAGTGAGGTAAAATAAAATGAAGAATTTATGATAATGGAGTGTGGTTACCGTATTTTGCGGACCATTAGGCGTACCGCATTATAAGGCCCAATATCAATAACGGGTCTATTTTCATACATAAGGCGCAGCTGGTTATAAGGCGCATGATAAAGCAAAACAAAAACAGTCTGGTAAGTCAAACTTTATTCAACTCATTCACAACAACAGTTGTAACAAATCCAGAAAAATGTCACTCAAATTTAAAATCATTCGTCTTCCACAAATCCACAAATAAAAAAAAGGAGGAGGTAAGGTTTGTACTACGTCCTGCTCTCTGATTGGTTCATCGTTGCCATCGTTATCACCTGAAGTTAGTGTGAGGTTGGAACAACGTTGTATTCTGGATGGTCCCGGGAAATTTTTTGAGTATAATGCATTTAAATGCATCAATCTGGTGCACTTTGGAAAGCTAGAATAACAATAATAGGGTGTCTGCTGCCTTAACTTACCAAGGACCACATTGATTGTGCTGCAGCTGCCCTCATCGCCGCTTGTTGCTTTTCTGATTCGTTTTGAAGAATCATGCAACTCTTCCTTCTTTTTGAAAAAAGACAGTAAATTCAGCTGTCTTTTTGACATGTTTGCGTTGCTCGCTGCTGGCTCCCCAGATCCAGCAAATTTCCAAAGTTTTTTTGGTCAGGGGCGTGGTTTGCTGGCCCATCTTTTCATTGCATCAACAAATCTCTGACTCTTTCAAATGACGTTAAATCTTTATAAACAACATGAAATGCTTGGGATTTGTTCTGTAAATGAATTTATGCATATTATTTTTTTTTATACATTAAAAAAAAACTTTTTAATATTATTATTGTTTTATATATATACGAGAGGTGCCGGATCTGCCCAAATAAGTCCCGGAACGCAGGGAGGCCAAAATCGAGAGGTGCCGGATCTTGTTCCGGCAGGATCCGGCACAAATTAACCCCTGTGTGTAGCCCAGGACTGCTGCATGTTTTTGTGAGGGTAGTTCACATTAGCTACCCAAGGGAACACGGGGAGAACATGCAAACTCCACGAGAATCTAACCTAAGACCTTCTAGCTGTGAAGGGGCTGCACTACCAGCTGCGCCACCCAGTCCCATTGCCCTAAAACATTTTGACAGCTTTGTGAGTGCAGTGTACAACATAAAACTCGTTCGAGGTCAGTAAACGCAACAAAATTCATACATAAGGCGCAACTGATTATAGGATGCAATGCCGATTTTTGAGAAAATGTAGGGATTTTAAGTGCGCCTTATAGTGTGTGTGTGTGTATATATATATATATATATATATATATATATAAATAAAATACAGTACATTTCCAAGTATTGTGAATTTCATTTATATGTATTTGTTAAATTGTGATTATAGAGGAGCGCTTGGGTCTGGAGGACCCAGTTTCAAGTCCCCGGGATGGCAACTGAGGTGAACTGCTTTGGGCCCCTGAGCAAGCCCCTTAGGCCTAACTGTTCCCCGGGTGCCAGAAGAATGGCAGCCCACTGCTCCTAGACTAATTAGTGAGATGTATACTGCCAAATAAAAATAATTTGTTTTCTTAACCTGTTTTTGTTTAGCCTTTGTGTCATAGAGGCTGCTTTGTTTGTTTGGGCCCTCTCGCAGCGTTGAGGTGTGGGTGGTATTGGCTGTCCCAGTGAGTGATTACCGCTTATATTTTCATATTGAGTAAATCCTCTTTCCTGTCGTTGGGTTGAAAGTAATCCTTCTTTTGCACCTCCTCCCAAACAGAGTAACTGTGAAACTGTTCAGGGTCAAGTTGGTGGATTTGTGTCCTGTTCTGGGCACCCTAACCCTATTTGTAGTGGTAACATGCGCTTCACTTTGCTGTGGTGACCATTTGGTTGTAGTATTTGTGTCCATGCGTGCGTGTGTGTGTAAGTAGGCATTAAAGGTAGGAGCCCAGATGGTGTGTAAGCCTCATTCCTTTCTTTTCCTGGGCTCAACCATAATTTGTTTCAATATCATGTCTGGTAATTTTCTGGTGGCAGCCATTACCCCCCTCTCTGTAGAGTTTAGCCATAGTGGCTTATATCTTATTACAGGGTGTAGCAAATGACCAGTTCATAGTAGCAAGAACCAGAACAGAAGTTGTTCTGGAAAGGACATTTAATACTTGACGAGAAACTGGAGTGCAAGTCCTCACAGGCTCCTCCCACTGCAACGCCTATATGCAGCTCACGTACAGGGTTGCCAGATCAGAAAATTAAGCAAGATTCATATGAATGCTGAAAACCCTGGTGTGGAGAAATCATGTGATTTATACATCATAAAAAGAGTGTGGATCAGTATGAATCAGTGGAGTTTGGGTCTGGTAGGGGCTGGCAGGAATGAGCGAAAATAGTAATAACTTGTTGCCCACATGTCACATATTAGTAACTCAGACAGTAACGCAATTTAATGTCACATTGTATTTAAAACTAAGAACGTGTAGTGTGTGTGGGTGTACAGTAGATACAGTGAGTGTGTGTGAAATAGATTTAAAAGCGTCTTCATAATAAGCCTACAGTTGCTGCAGGGATTTCTGATGCTTCCCGCTCCTAAAGTTTGGTTACTTTTTGAGCGTGGTCACGTTGGGATGATGCCACACGTGAAGAGAGAAAATGAGAGGTGGCAGATATGTTATTGCCTAAAACAAGCCACAGCTCTGAAAAACATGGAAAAAAAAAAGTTTTGCGGTACAAATTCAGCAACAGCAGTCAAAACGGTGTATCTCTGCTTTTTAGGATTAACCGTGGGCACTTTACATAAAACTGTCAAACTTTTTTTTTCCTTTTGTCCTGAGATGTTCATTTTTGACCACCCTCCATACACAAGTTCATTGGCTCGGCTCCAGCTGTGTAGCTGCAAATTGATACAGGAAATGTTCAAAATCCCCACTTTTGACGGTGGCAACCCAATCAAGGCAACATACTCAACGCAATATTTGTTTTTGCATTGTATGATGTCACCATATTATAAGTCTATGGAAATGGAAGTGAATGATGCACGCAACACTGCTGTGTGAATCCAGCGTTAATGTTATTATTTGTAACGTTATGGATGTTAGCGATGTTACATGGTTGCTAATGATGTTAGCTTGTTAATGAAGTTAGCCGGTTGTTAATGATGATAAAATGCTATGAAAATTCCTAGCATATCCTAGAATTAGTACCTGTTAGCATGAGCATCACTGTAGATTTAAGTAAATACATAAAAATAAAAATTGTTAATATATTGGTATTAAATTTGGGTAACGATGGTCTGTCACTTTTTTGATTAGAAAAGCTCTGAGGAACATTGCAGAATAAAATGATTTATTTTTGGCGAAGTAATTAAAAATGCTAAAACTAAATCTCACAACTTACAGGCTTCACTGAGTGTGTTTAATGTTACCGTTCATGACAGCACAATTAGAAGACGACTGAACAAGTGCGGTTTGTTTTGGAGAAAACCAAACACAGCATTTCAGCTGGAACACCTCATACTCACTGTCAAGCACTGCAGGTAATGATTTTAGATAAAAGAATAAACACAGAGGGTAATATTCCCGAGCCTTTGCAAGTCTTACCTTCTCTGCAGACTGTGCGGTTCCAAAGAAGATGGGTATGAAGGCCAGCCACACAATGCAGGTGGTGTACATGGTGAATCCAATTGGCTTGGCCTCGTTAAAGTTCTCCGGTACTCCTCGGGTCTTTATGGCATAAACAGTACATGTCACCATCAACAAGATACTGTATCCCAAAGAGCATATGATCTGCAGATCCGTGATGTCGCATTTCAACACCCCACGAGCCAGATCCGGGTTGATGTTCCTTTGCTCATCGTAGTCCACTACAATGTTGGGTGGATCCACGCCGAACCAGATAAGCACCCCTAGCAGCTGGACAGAGATGAGGCTGAAGGTGATGGCCAGCTGGGAGGTGGGGCTGATTAGCCTGGGTGCCGTCACCGACTTCTTCCCCTGCTCAAAGATCCGAAAGATGCGGTTGGTTTTGGTGAGGAGGGCAGCGTAGCTAATACACATACCCAGACCCAGGAAAATCCTCCTGAACGAGCACACGCCAACATCCGGTTTGCCGATCATGAGGAATGTGATGATGTAGCAGAGGAATATCCCAGTCAGTAGGACGTAGCTCATTTCCCGACCGGAGGCTCGGACAATCGGAGTGTCATTGTACCTGACAAACGTAGCCATGACGAACATTGTAGCAACAATTCCCAACATTGCAAGCAAGACTGGAATCACTGCCCAGGGGGAGTGCCACTCCAGCTTGACGATGGGAATGGGCTGGCAGGCTGTGCGGTTGGTATTCGGCCTCATGTTGTAGGAACAGAGTTTGCAGCTGAACTCGTCAGGAAGGTAATGGTAGCCTTCACAGCGCTCACAGTGCCAGCAGCACGGCATGCCCTTCACCACCTTCTTCCTCTCACCAGGTTTACAGGGATGGCTGCACACAGACTTGGGAATCTCCTTTGCCCTTCGAGGCCACTGTAAGTCTTCGATCTGGAGGGAACATATTTAGACATATGGAGTTAAATCAGCGGTGCCAAAACTCTTTGTTGTCAATACCACTTTGGACCACATGGGGGAAGTATATCATATCAAATTTCAGCACCTGGCATAAGAAACAACAAAGTGCACCTCAAGTTGTATTTCATTGTGTTTTGAAACACACAAGACATGCCGAATCATTCCCACACGTAACAGCATTGTCAATCACACTTTTGTCAATACAGCAGCTATGTAAACCCCCATGTGTTCAGAATTGATGTTGCTATTTATAATGACTTTTATGACCCTCATGCTGCCATCCTTCATGGATTTTATGTTGGTCGACAAGTCCACCACTTTGGTTCAAACTGGAATATCTTTACTGATTCACAGGATAACATTTTGAGCATATTAACACAAAATGATGGTCCACTTTTGATTTAGATCTATAGTGAGGGTTTCTTGGAGATCATCTTTAAAAATATCTCAACAACAGCTAGCTGGATTGAAGTGGATCCTTTTTGACCCCTTTCTAATGAAGTTTGTTTTTGAGAACCACCTCTAAGCTGAGATAGCTAATTAAAATAGTATATCTCAGGAACAACAAGGTGTATAAAAACAGTAGAACTGTAAAAATTATACATATTACAGGACTAGCATTGACTAATTTCCTTTGGCTACACTCTGCAGCACCAAAGGAGAAAAAACAGAACAGAATTGAATACCGTATTTTCGCGACCATAAGGCGCACATTTTTTTTTTTTTTTTTAAATGTGCCGGGCGCCTTAAGAAACAGTGCGCCGTGTCTATTACCTGAATTACGGTAATGTAAGGCCGGCCACCATGAGAACGGTAAAAAGAGAAGGGGGCGGGTGAAGCCCCCGTGAGTTGCGACGTGAATGAGACCATTCACTGAGCTGATTAATGCGAAACAGAAGATGAAAACTTTTAAGGATTTGCTTGATGTGTAAAGTGAAATAAAATACAAGTTTTGCTCCGCTCTATTTAAATAAGCACACTTGTTCTGCAGCGCGTGTGTTTTGCATGTCGGAACCGAGGATGCACCTGCCGTGGGTTTGCGGGGTCCGATCGCCGCATCCCCGGGGCAGATCCGGCTGAAATGCCGGTGCTCTTTCCCCGGGAGCCCCTGCTACCAGTCCATGTAGGTTCCTCCTGTCCCGGCCGGTCGGAACCGGTCACTTTCCCCGGTTAAAGCCGCGTGATGCGCGCTGCTGCAGCCCGACTTCCTGGTTCCCCAAGCGGGCTCCGAACGACCTGGTTCCAGCCCGCTTTGGGAGCAGAGATTTCTGGGGTACGTCTCAGGTCGGATCAGCTTCACCCTCCGAGATTTACAGCCAAATCTGTCGGTTACAAACCCGGTACCGGACCCCGACATGCGCGTGTGTGTGTTTGCGGCGCGAAACACACACATTCTCATTTATGTGGTGCTTGCCTGGCGCAGCTGATGGACAGAAACTGTGGTGATTTTTAAAAGAAAAACTTTGCATAAGACGTTTCCAGCCGGAGTCATTATAAGGACGAATGAAAAGGGGGGGCTGGATGAAGGGATGATGATGATGATCAAGAAGCTGAGACAGGTCTGGAAATTCGGACTGGCGCAGCTGAATTAGCGGAGCGGAGCTCCTGTCGGATACAACCCGGTACCGGCTCCCCGACAGCACGTGTGTGAGCGGGTCCCGGGTCCCGGGACGCGGGACCCGGGACCGCCGCGGGACCAGCGCGGGGGGGGGCGGACCGGGACCCGGGACCCAGGACCCGGTCCAGCGCGGGGGAGCAGACGGGAGCGGACCCGGTCCAGCGCGGGGGGGGGGGAGCGGAGCGGGACCCGGGACCGCCGCGGTCGGGATCCGCAGCACAACGGGGTATTAAAAGTTTATTTACTCTTGTGCTCTCCTGCCACGCTGATGGACAGAAACTGCCGGCTATGGTGATTTTTAAAAGAAAAGCGTTGCCTAAACAGACTTTTCCAGCCAGAGTGAAATGAAAAGGGCTGTATGGATGAGGAGATGATCGGGTGGCTGAGACAGGTTTATGTGCGGCGACCCGGTGGTTTTTTTTAATTCTTTAATGCAGAAACAGAATATGAACCTTTGAAGGGTTTGATTGATGTGAAAAGTGAAATAAAATATCAAACTAAGTTTTGCTTCCGCTCTATTTTTAGCGCGTGTGTGTTTTGCAACGCGTGTGTGTGCAGCTCCGTTTCTGTAGACGGCGCCTTTTGGGTCGGTGCGCCGTATGTGTGTTTTAAAACCAAAAATGACACACAAAACTGAGGGTGCGCCTTTCCACACAGTGCGCCATATGGTCGTGAAAATACGGTACAATATTTTTCGACCGGGGGTTAATGTCACACGTTGGTAAATTAGGGCCCAAAGCGCAAGAGAGATGCAGGAGGCATCCAAAAAAGGTGATTTATTGTATAGAAACAAAACAAAAGCGCTGCAGAGCAGGGTTGACAAAAATACGAGAGAAAAAAAATCCCAAAACCTAACAGGACACAAGTAGAGTGGAAAACAGTACGGACCAGCAGGGAGCAGGGGAAAGATAAGACCAGATATACACAGACAGGTTAACAAGACACAGGTACAGACGATCAGGGCAGATGGGAACAAGGGAAGTCTAAACAGAACTGAAACACAAAGACACGAGTTTCAAAATAAATCAGGAACTGAATAACCAAATTGTGACAGTTCATTGGTAACACTACAGAGACTAGTCTTCTTTATACCTAAAAAGGAGGGCTTCCGTTTTTTATGGGTGTGGGTCTACAGCCTTATCTGATTGAGCCAGAGACTGGGAAGACCTCTAAAACTGTCACAGTTTTGAGTTATCTGTTCCTGTTCTTTTCTTTACTTAGACAAAAGCAGCCAGCTAAAAACTCTTAAATAGCCAGGACTTTAAGAAAAACAGGAGGGGGGCCTACCCTAGGAATAACCACTTGGGTAGTTGGAATGTAGGATCTTTACAAAAACATTGAAGTCATTTGATCAAATAGTATAAATATTGTTAGCCTTTGGCTATGATAAGCTACACTAACGTTGACTAGTGTTGACTGTTGGCTACGACTGGCTACAATAGCAATGGCAAGCACTGATCATTGGCTACAGTGGCAGTGGCTAGTGCTGGCTAGCATTGATTAGCCCAGTGATGCCAAAGCTTGGTCCTTGAGAGCCACTGTGCCACACATTTCAGACATTTCCTTCAACACACCTGATTCAAAACAATGGATCACCATTGAGGTTGGTTAATGACACATTCCTTTGAATCATTTGTGTGGAAACAAACTCTCAAACATGCAGGACAGTGGTCCCCCGAGGACCGTACTTCGACATCACTGATGTAAACAAATCCATTCTAGAACATGTTGCCATTTATTGTACCATGACTGATTAACCTATTGTTTTTAGAGAGGGATTTTGAGAAGGAATGCTTAGACGGATTTTCCAAATCAACCATTATAGCTGATTTATAGCTCTGGGCATTTCTGCAAGGCCATATCTCAGGAACAGCTTGATGAATTTGTGGAATTTTTTACAGCCAATAGAATCTACGGGTCATTCACAACTCTATTCCACTTGAGAAATTACTAAAAACATTGCATATTTACCAACATTGTGAGTCAGTGTACCTTTTTGTGTAAGAAACAATTTGAGAGAAGAACCTCCATCAGTATGCAGGCTCAGATTAATAGTGATGTTTATTTACTAACACTTGAAGTCAGCCGTGTATCTACACTTCACCAAGCCAGCATGTCCATATGGGCTACATCTAAATTAAAAGGCTCCTTGGAAACAGAGTGGGATTGGTCTTGAAATGTCCAAATGGCATGGGTCCCTTATGGTCTCAGTATTATGGATCTCAAATGGAAAAACTATGTGGGTCAAATATATGGGCACAAGGAGGGATATAAGTGGGATTTTCAAGGATCTTTTTGGGCTGTCTGGCGTTAAAGATGAGCGGTTGAGGTAACAAGGGAATCGGGAAAGACTATACAAAGTGTGAAGAAATCTTCTGTCTTTTATACTCCATCAGACTGCTGGCTATTTCCCATCAGAGTCACTCTCATGGAATAAAGATTTACTCGGCTAATAAAAACGTGACATTTTCTTTATGTTGCATTAGTAATAGTCATTGTACGGCACAGTGAAGTCATTGTAAGGTATCGACATGGAACTGCTGTTGTCTTGGTCTCAGATTTACTGCTCAGATGTGATCCTGCAGATGAGCCGGTGCTTCGCTTTGGCTCGTGGCGAGCAGCAATCAAGCTGTCAGATCAATGAGCCCTTTGCTTTAATGAGTGATGAACAGTTCATTAGTGGAGCATCGATACTGGAGACGCTTCTTGTGGAGAACAGCTCTGCACTGTGGACAGAGGCATGATGAAGAGGAGGAGGACTGCTGCAGAGCTGCAGAAGGACTCCTGGCCTCCGTTAAACACCACCAGTCTATACTGTAAAACAAAACAAACTGTGCACGTCCTGCACACCTTAATCTATTTAAATTCATCGAAAACAATCAATGTGGGTGTCACTTTGAGTTTCAGTGTTTTTTTCATATTGTCAAGTTGATCCTTTTATACTAATGTAAAACAGTTCCTTTATCTATCCATACATCTACCTTCTAATGCTATTCCAGGACCAGGGACCTCATCTACAAACGGTGCATGTGCCATGAAAAAGTTGCCAGGATTTGTGTGTATTTCTTGCAAATTTGTCTATCCTGATAAATGTCATGCACATTCCATCATCTGACAGTGCCCAACTACTAAGTAGTGGAACTCATATTTATACACAAAATAATGTTCCCCTAAATTTCTTGGAGTCAAGAAACCTGAAAACATTTCAAATGTTTTTACACTTACTGTACGATTTACAAGCCAATGAAGAAACAAAACCACATGTAACCTAATTTTCCCACATATATTAGGTATGGAAATGATTCCCACAACCTAAAGCCAAAGTAAACTGGTACATTTGTCACGTGAATATGTTAACACACATCAATGAGTGCTACACATGAAATGAAATGAACTCTCACATTCACTCAGAAGAAAACAGTGTTGAACGATCATATAATTTTCTACAACGCTCCCACAATGCACAATAACTTTTATTTCTTGCATTGCATTTATTTTATTATTTTTTCTTAACTTATATCTGTCTTTCTTTTTTTTTATTTGTTTATATTTTTATTTTAAGCATGTTGAATTGTCTAGTAGTGCATGAAATGTGCTATGCAAATATAACTTGCCTTGCCTTCATAAATAAGTCACATGAGAAGTTTTAAAATCAACAAGGTTAGACAATTACATGTGTGTCCTATAAATGGCTGTGTGAAGTCACGTTTATTTGTGCAACAACGGCAGCTTTGGCGGTATTTGAAGATAATTTGGACTGCCTAGAGTGATCCTTTGGGATCTCTGCACTGAACTGGCCCCAGCATTGTAGAAGTTGAATGGGAGAAGTTGCACTATGCCTGTGCCAATAAAAGTGCTCCCACACTCGGATTCCTAGTAACAGGAGCCTTTCAGCAGGAATCTCTCAGTAACACATAGCCGTGCCATGCTAGCCTCATGGGACGGTCTAATCCGGATAACACCCAGATATATAACATTTCCTTAGACTGGCTGAACAGGTAAACAATGAAATGCAATTAGCAGTGAGGAGCTAATTCCCCCATATAATCGACACGGTAGACTGCAATTACATTGCTATAAAGGCACCATAAGAAAATGTATTTGCATATGTAAATCAGAAGCATTTTCCTTCTATTAATGTGCATGTTATCTCTGATGAGCAATGTGTTTCACAAATGTAGTTGTACGTTGACCTGGTTCAACTCATGAATTCATTCATCTGCGGAGTAGTCGTGTTGGAAACAGACTTCAAGCAGGGGCTGTGCAGGATGCTTGGCTCCTCTTTAAACTCTTTTTTTTTTTATGTGAATGACCAAATTGATTTTAAAGGACGTGAATGACTTTTACACCATCAGACACTTTTTCATTTGTGTGAATGGTCTTTAAAACAGAAATGATTATAGAGGAATATTCACAGACATACAATGACGATGGTGTTATGAATTCAGCGTGATTGTGACCTTAAGCTACTGTGGGAACCCACTCTCTACCTGGTTCCTCACACTGCTCCCCAACCCTCAGGCAGCCCAAGAGCGCTGGTACAATGACCTACAAAACCTGCATGTGATTTTCACAACAAAACAGTTGCAACTTTATTTTATGAAAGTCACAATTAACTTAAAAAAACAACTATTTTTGGGGGGTAAAAGTCTTAGTTTATAATTGTATTGTACTATGTTATTATATGCTTTTGTGTTATATTTTCTTGTGTAATACTGTGCATTGATGATGTTTTCATGAGCTGTCATGAAAGCCTCCATCAGATCATCTACCAAGTTGTCTGAAGGAGCTGCTGGTTCCAGGAACACCACAACAACGTCAGAGTGATGACGACGTGTGATTGTTAGTGATGAGAACACCAGAAACCACAAACAGCCCCTCTCACACAGCACATCATTCATCATTCAGCACCAACACATGCATCATCAGCCCACACTTCCCCCACTTCACACCGAGATTTTCATTCTGAGCTGACAGCCATCATAAATGATAAGAACAGCTGACATAAATCCTTACCAACATGTTCCATAAATGAAAAGCATTTAAATATGACCTGACATGTCAGGAACAAGCTTCAGCTGAGCCACAGACACGTGTCAACCTCCACCACGACTCATGCAAACACATTTCATTCAGAATCCAGAGACAAACACAGGTTGTCATTTTAGCGGCAACGGCATCCATCTCACTGCTGAGACTTTGGTTTTCCATAGCTGCTGCACACAGACTTATAAGAAGTCTCAGAGGTCGAGGGTCGGACTCCGCCCCTGCGACCCTGAAGCGGGTCGACTTATCAGTCTCAACAGACCTCTGCTGCTCTTATCTCTTGTTGATAACCATGCCACGCACCTGGATGTGAATGTTGGCTGCAGTGGAGGTGATCCTGAGACTCCCCCGAGGTTCTGAATGAGATCTTGTAAAAGGTCCAGAACAAAGACGGTAGATGTGAGGGTGAAGACAGGAGATAACGCTCCTGTCTGTTTGTCTGCCTACTTTTATGCTTTCACACCATCTTGGTATTATGACCATATGAGTCCCACCAGATTCTACGCTACATCAACCACAGACACAGATGACATTTTACCAAACTTGCAACAAATTTGCAGGAACTCGTGATGGCAGGAGATTACATTTGTGGCTGACATCTTTAATGGACAACCAATCCACTTTCCTTCCAAAAGGCACACAAACAACAAACAGTACATGGGGGTTAGACGTAGCCGCATTTTGATAAGGCTGACACATCCTCAGCTTCTGATGAGGGAGACGCTTCCAGTGCAGCACAATGGGCCTTCAGTTCAGCTTAGCAATGCTCGATGACACTCTATTTGTCATGGTTTTGATGTTTAGTTCCGGTTTTATTTTGAAACCTTTGTCTTTGTGTTTAAGTTTTGTCTTGTCTTTCCCTTGCTACCTGCTGTCATGTCCTTGGATTTTGGATTTTGTCATGTTCATGTTCTGTTTTTTTTTATCCTGCACAGCAGCACTTTCGGTTTTCATTAAATAAAACACGTTTTTTGTAACTCAAGCCTCCTAGACTACTGCATCTGGGTCCTTTCCTCCGCATCCTTGACAGAACAGACCAGATGGCCAAAGATGGCTATTGGGATTCATGAATCTAGTTTTTCAGTGGAATACAATTTATGACAGTAAACCCAAAATCAGATGCACAGACTAGCACTGAGTAACTTAGCTTTGAGGCTGGAAACATTACCCTGATTTTGTTGAGAACAAAGATGACATGAATACCAACTAAATAGTGTGTGAGCAGTAAGATTGTTTCCAGGAACATGCTGTATCTTTTCCACTAACAATACTTGTCCAAGTAATCAAAAGTGGTTCTGATCAGTCACAGAGTCTTAGCTTTAAACCAATAACAGGCTAGTGTTTACAACAGAAAGCAACTGGTCGCTAGTTCTGGTTTATTAGCTGCTTTGTGTTGCAGTTGTGTTTTATTGAAGTGGAGATGGTCTTTATAGTACTAAAAAGTTGAGATTTAGGCCTCTATATGTTGTATATTGTTCTATCCTCTCTTGTATAATTTTAAATGTCTGGAATGATCTCTGCATGGCCTTTCCTGGTATTAGAGAGCTTGTTAGCTTCAAGTTAAAGTGAATGTGTGTTGTTTCTCTCTGGTCTGAAGCTCCCTTGTCCTCGAACAGATGATACATGTCTGTGTAAATGTTATTACAGCTGAGTAAGGCTCTCCACCATGAGAGTTCAGCCTCATCCAGACTAACACAGTTCTCCAGTGTAATGGCTTCTGTCGCCTCGCTGCTGCTAATTATAAAAGTCATCAAAACTCTCAGTTGAGTCAACTCACATCTCACCGCCGGGCAAACACACTCACTCTCCGTCCACTTTCATTCCCATTAGCGTCTGCCGCCATCATTAACTCTGACTGTGGATCACGATTACATTGATTAATTGAATGGAAAGGGAAATAAATCCCCCGGACGTGGAGACGCGAGCAGCAGGATGGAGTGATGGGAAAAAAACCACTCAAACAAACAGTGACTCATCTATGCTCGGGCCACAAACAGTCAGAGCAGTCGGCTTTCAGCCTTATGCCACATGATGATCAAGAGTGTTCAGGTTACTCGTTAGGAATGTTTGCAGACTGACACGTAGATCCCTCCAGGCCAAATTAATTATCAAAGCAAGACAGAGAGCTTTATCTTCGTTTGCATTCTCAAACCATCATTACTATTGTCGTGATATATTGCTGTTGTTATACCGTCTTTTTAAATCATTGTGTGTGTGTGTGTGTGTGTAAGAACAAAATAAAAATGATATATGGGTCTCAGACAAATTCAACCTCGGATGAGCAGAAACATATTGCTCTTTTTACAATGTCAATATTAATTAAACAAATGTATTGATGTAGGTTTATTGTTATTAAAGTTTGCTGGTTATGAGTGATGCTGTCATGCTTAAGAGTATGTTAATGTGGTTACTTGAAACACGATTTTTAAAATGACTGCAATTCTGGGTATTGTTGATTTTTTTCCCCCACAGTAAATTACTAAATGTAAGCTCTCCTGCATAATTAAGACATGAAAGATATATTAATGATACATTTAAGTTTACCATTGACTCAATCAGTATATTATATATAAAACAAGATAAGCAAGTTCATATACCCAGACCTTAGGTTTTAAATAGAACAGAACAATTTAAGTGAACAAGATTTGATTGATAAGGTTTGAGCCCCGGCCTGTTGCTCTTTACTGCTATCTTTCCCCTTCTCTCTGCCCAAGTTTCCTGAAGGCCACTAGAGCGCAAACAATCTATAAAAAAAAGATTGGTTATTGATTGCTAATTCATTTTTAATCAATTCCTAACATTATTACCAGATACTTAATATTCATGCTGTTAGTTAAGTTAGGTAATGATTAATAATCTGAGCTGTTTATCAGTATTGTTAGTTTAAAACAATTCAAAACAATTCACTGGTTACAAAAAACCTATGAGAATTGTAACATTTCCTGTTTATTAGCATGACCTAGAAGAATGTATGTATCTATCAACAAGAATCAACAAAAGTTTGTCATTTGCATAATGTAGACATGTTTTATATATTTTGATGCATGCTTTTTATTTATATACAGTAGTCAGCCTTTACAGTGGATCAAAAATACACTTACATGTCATGCAAAACATTCTTGTTCTTGTCTTCTGACAACTTTTATTGAATGTTTTGATTAGGGGTGTGCAAACAAGGGTACCTCACGATTCGATTCGATTTCGATTATTGGAGCTTCGATTCTTCGATTCTAACGATTGTCGATTCGATTCGATTATTGGTGCCACGATTCTTGGATTATTGTGATTTTTAATGCGTTTTTCCATACAAGATTGATTTTGTCTTCATCTGTGGCTACATTTGTAAATAAATAGCCAATCAATTAACTCAGTTCCTCTAACAACACGAATTAAGTAAATCACAAGGTTTTTTGAACATTTGACATGTATTTTTCAAAGACACAAAATAATTTATTTTATGACTATGTAAACATTTGCTCTTTGACTTACTTAACTTTGACCAGGGAAAGCTGCACTTGCATGAGAGCGCCCTCTATTGGTGGAAAACACTGAAAACGTTCAAGCCCTGGATTTAATGAGTTCATTAATTCAAGTAAACAAGATATGTACTTCCATCAAATTTATTTAGTGTAAACATATCTGCCATATTTCAAGTGAACAATAAGAAATGTGCATTCTTGAAAATGGAATGATTCAGCAGCTTATTCAGTCTGGAATCTGGATAGGATAACTTAAAAAAAAAAAAAAATATATATATATATATATATATATATATATATATATATATATATATATATATATATATATATATATTTTTTTTTTTTTTTTTTAATTAATCGATTCCAAATCGTCACGTGACGCATTGCGATGCATAGAGACATCAATGAATTGCACCCACCTCTAGTTTTGATCCATTTCAAATGTTGACCACTGTATTTTGCTTTCCACTTTTTATTACCCTGCTATATCCTGCTGTAACAATGTGAATTTCCACTCTGTGGGACAATTAAAGTCTTATCTTATCTTATACCTACTGTCAAACATGGTGGTGGTATTATTTGGACTTGTCTTAGTCCCAAATTAAACATAAAGTATCATTGAATTGATTTGAGTTGAGTTGAGTTGAGTTGAGTTGGTGTGGTGGTTAGAGTTGTTTGCTTACAGCAAGGAGGTTCCTTGTTCAAACCCAGCAGGACTCTTTCTGTGTAGACTTTACATATTCTTCCCATGTTTGTGTGGGTTTTCTAGCGGTACTTTGACTTCCTCGCTAGTCTAAAAACATGAATGTAAGGTTGATTGGTGGTGCTAAACTGTCAACAGGAGTGAGTGTGAGTGTAAGGTTATCAGTCTAAATGTAGCCTTGTGATGGAGTGGTGACCTGTCCTCGTGGGTCAGTCTTGTTCCTGGATAGGCTCCAGGAAACCCCTGAATAGGAATAAGCGGGTATACATAATTGATGGATGGATAAATTGACTATGTCAACGACTCAGGGATTTTGTTGTAGTAATTTGCTGACTCATCATCGGCCTTCTGCCATTTTCCAAATTAAGCTGGTAATCCGGTATCACTGATATGAACAGTTTAATCCACACCGTAAGAATTCAACAGTAGAGGAGATTATACAGTGGTGACACTTTGACGAGTAAATCCAATATTTCCTCTGGTTCATTGCTGGATTTTATGTGTAATTATTTGACATTACCGTTGCAAAGCCATCATCATGTCACTGTGGCTTAAATCTGTGAGCTAGGTGTTTGTAATTTCTTGTAAAACGAAAATAAAAGCTAGTAAGATTTAATTTCCACTGAGAGTGAGGCTTTTAACCTACCCTTTTGCCAGTGATGCACAAACACACGCACGCACGTTTTTCATTTTACCACTGAAACAATATCTGAATATGGGATATACTGCTGTAAACATTTGCCAACAGCTCTGCAGCTCCTTTGGTGTGAATTGACAGAAGAAACTGGAAGCCACAGCTATCGTTGATTAACATAAGGTTGGCATGTACAATAAAAACAAGGCTTTTTATAACTGCTAATGTCACTGTTAACCAGATAATGTGTTTAGTAACTTTCTAACATCTCTGATAACAAGCTAATGTCTTTATTAAACTAGTAATGTCACTGAATTCCAGCAGAAAACATTTAATATCTCAGAAAACTCATTATTAGAAACCAGCAAATGTCATAAACAACCAACTAGTTATAAGAGAGTTATAAGCAACAAGCTAAAACGGCTGATAATCAGTGAATGTCATTACCAACCAGCTAACATTCAATTGTGCAGTGACTGACCGTAAGAACGGTTTAAATACGTTTTAAACTGTGCTTCCCCTGATTTTGAGTTTCCCCTCAGCCCTGAGTGAAATGTCCTCTCTACATGGGTTCTACATGCTCCTCATGTTGCTGTCCATGCACAGCTTCACGTGCCAACATACAGCCTCAGTAATGGCTCCTCAGAGTGAAACAGCATGAAAACACACAGAGGAATGATACAGGCGGAGGGACATTAGTTGGTCGTATAGTCACAACTGTCCACATCTGGAGCACCCGTGGCCCTCTGGATGAATTATTTAGAGAAAGGAAAGCAGAGGAAAGCAGAAACACAGTCTGGAATTCCAGAGGACCTGTGAGTTCCTGCTGAGGAGAAAATGACACCAGTGGAATGAATACTCCTCCTTTTCTGGAGGGATGTTCACCATTTTGACTTTCAGGACACAGAAAACAGATGACACTGAGGAAGAAAATGGTTATTAAGTGTATTTAATTATTTTTTTAATTCATGTTACTATACATTTTGTTCCCTCACACATATTATTTTTATAATTTTATCTTGGATGCAGTTAAACTATAACTTTGTCTCACTGTAGTTGTAACCTTTCTTTGCAGGTTTTTGCACCTTTGGGATTTGTTAGCACCTGTTTAGAGTTTTGTGTGTGGTGAATATTAACCATTGAAGGATATTTTGTTTCAAGGTTTTGTGATGAATTTGTATTTGTGTAGGATTAATATTTTTTGTGATTCTTTGTCATCTATTTGCTGGGATTTAATGTGCCTTTGTAGTCAATATTTTGCATCTCTTTGTGATAGTTTAGTATATATTTAAAAGGTTGTAACTGTCTCTATATTGCTCTTTTACATCTCCATGAAGGTTTTGTAAGACTATCATTGATTATGGGATTATTAACAGCTATTTCTTGAGATATATTTGTACCTTTGCCATCAACATGAACCTTACTTGCAGATTTTGTATCCCCTCCTGGTTGTTTTATGGGGGTTTCTTGTACTTTTGTGATTCTTGAGCATTTTCTCTTTGTGGTTAATACAAACTGTTTAGGTTTACTGTAGTTTACTGTTTATTGAGATTTTAGTGCCTTTAGGGTGAATTTGCATATTTTATATGTTGCTGCTCCTGACCTGCTCACCTTCATCAATACCAGCAGAATCAAAGCACAACACTGGAATCCATTCATACTGTACACACAAATAAATCTTAACAGGCTACAGCCCTGAGAACTCTTGAGACTGCAGGGGTGGGGCGTTAACGCTTGCATGGACATCACACACTGGTATCCATAGAAACAGGTTGTCAGACCTGAGCTCACAGAGTGGAGAGGGGAATTCTAAGGAACAGTATTGCAGAAAGCACCAGGTGGGCTGTATTCAGCAAGCTTTTTGATGTTTCTGGACAAAAAAAAACCTTGGAAAGTTACTCGAAAGATGACAGAATCTCTTGACCTGGCTTTCTCCCCGTTTCCTGGACTCTTTCATCAATCACAGCCTGATGAACCTATAAACCCCTCCCACCATCAGATAATCTTCTCTACATATCAGCTTTGTCCTAAAATCCAATTAGCTTCTGTATCTACGCCAAATCTTTTGTAAACCAATCAGCTAATCCTGCAGAGAGTCCCGGCCTGAGCCAGACATGAAATTATCAATGTTGGGTGTAAACGCTTCCAATCTGGTCCTTGATCAGGAATCATTTACTGAGGAGAGTTCCTGCCAGCTGTCGAATTTGAGGAAACTGTATAGAATTAATGTAAAATACCTAACCAAATGAAATGTGTTTGTCTAAAATAAATCTGATTAGACAATCCCAGAACTACTAATGAGCCTGGCTATCAACTCAGAGTGAAAAATATAAATAAAAGTAGTGATAAACTCATTGAAACATGTGGGATCTGCAGAGATATGAGTAAGACATGATCAGATGGCTTCACCATTTGGACATTTGGGTATGCACTGTGTAAATGCACTGCTCAAAGAATCAGAGGATAGTTAAAATAAGATGCTAAGCAACTGTGTACCATTTCTTATTTTATTCATTTAACGCATTTATTCATTTTTGTTCTCCTCTTAACTTATCATATTTAGTCTTCCTGGTTGGATGTGACCAAAACATCTCCCCTAGTTAGGTGACCAGGAGGCATCCTGACCAGAAGCCCAGACAACCTTGCTGATTTGAGAGACCATTGACTCCTCAAATTTCCTCCATCAAAATACAACCTTATTGTGACAGAGATGTTTGGAACTATGTTGTCTGGGGCAACTGTCCCTCCTAGGGTCTCCCAAGGGAAATTGACTCTGGGGCACAGACCAGATTGAGATATTTCAGACAAACACGGACAACAAAAAACAAAATGGGGGCAGCGATCAAAGGTGTGGTGTTAACCCTCAGTTTCCAAATGTTAATGTGGGTTAATTTGGTGAAGACTCACAGAGAGTTGCAGGGTCTCAGTCCACTGTCCGACCACGCGGTAGCTGGCACCAGTGATGTTGTTCCGCTGGTACTGGAACAGGTCGTAGCGTCCTGGAGCGTCGCCGTTCCTGTTGAATGTCACTGAAGTACCAGCACTTCCTGTGGAGGAAAACAGCTTTATTAATACATCAATAGATTCCGATGCACGGAACTGAGCTTCTAGAATATAGCTCAATGGATAGGAGGGATGGAATAGTGAAAAAAATGAAAAAAAAACTAAAATATAATTCAACACAATTCAAATTGTGTCCGGTTCTTTTGGTTTAGGTCTTCTGCAAATAAGCTTTGGACCGGTAACGCTGTGAAAATGCCCATTGCATATATTCTAAATGACCTTCTCCTGTCTCTGTATGTGCAACCTTTGGTTTTCAAAACTGGTGGCAACCCAGATGTATGGAAAAGCAAGGTTCCTGGACTAACCACTCCATTTCACTCTCCATGTTAAAATGTCCCACTTTACAGGACACAAAAAATGTATTTACAGCCTTGTACAAAAAAACATATCCGTATCCATACCCATAAATAGATTTGTGCGAGAATGAATTTTGATGCATTTCATTGGATAAAATTATTTTAAGCCACAAAAGTAAGCATATTTAGAAGTGAGGTTCTATGAACAGTTGTGACAGTTTTGATACAGTCTGTGGTGTCAAATGGCTGGTTGTCATCACTTATCTACTTGGTGAATAGCATTTCAATGAATCGACACTTGAGCTGAGAATTAAGGTCATTATATGAAGGAATATGGGCGGAACGAAATATAAATGTTTGGACAGACTTGATCAGAATGAATGTAAGCTAAAATAAGTTTGTATCATAGGTTAGTATGAGTTCATCAAATAAATAACAATGTGCTTGGTAACTGTGTTAAGGTTGGCATGTAAGGCTTACTTGCTGTGTGGCCAAGTGTTCATGTACATTTGTGTTCACAACCAGCTGTGCTGTGAACATTTCTTGCTTCAGTAGGGCAAGTAGAGTCAGCGTTAAGTACGTGTGATACTGAAGGTCTGTGCTTGGGAGCAGACTGCACACCCAGAGTCAAAAATACAACCTTGTACAAGGTAACGTGGTTGGAAAAGAATCTTTTTGTTCTTTATCCATCCATCCATCCATCCATCCATCCATCCATCCATCCATCCATCCATCCATCCATCCATTTTCTTAACCCGCTTAATCCTGTAGAGTGTGCAGTGTCACTTTTTCTTTCTTTATAGAAACATATTAAACAAAAAAAAAGTAGCACTACAAAAATAAAAACATTGTAGGAAAAAACAAATACTAAATTTACTCTTTATCTTAGAGCCAGAATATAGGTAAGAAAAGATAGGGATTGGTGTTGTTGCTTTGACTTCCTTCAAATATATAGATAAATGTATTTGTTGGAAAATAAACACTAATGGATATAGAATTTGGCTTACAAGAATATAGGATTGATTTCAAGATTCACCAGTTTTCACTTTTTTTGGGTAATGTTATGCTTTATGTTTCCAGTGTCAATTAAAACGTTCAGACACCTTATAACAAAGGTCCGAAAAAAAAGGTGCCAGAGCGATCGTAAAATGGTAAACCCAAAATAAATGTACAATGTCTTCAGTGAAACACTCATAAAGCTGCAGCTGGTGTCCATGTCTGGACTGAACTTTTTTTTTCTTTGTGGTCACAGAGACAATAACATCAGAGTCATGGGAACTGGTATGTCAGGCCATTAAATCAAGCTTTCGGGAAGGGAGTTTGTTTCTGTGCTGATGTGGGGAAATGAGAAACACCGACAGCATATTTGTATGCTCTCCACAATATGGATGACTTTTTGCGTCGGATTGACATACTTATCTAATGGCGCTTTTCCACTAGTACCTATTCAGCCAGGCTAGGCTCGCCTCCACTCGGTTTGGTTCTTATCCACTAGGGGTCTAATGTAGATACTTTTCTGTATCTATTCTGCCGAGGTTCTAAGCGGCTGAGTCGGCTGTATCTGACATCATCACACTACAGGACACCGATTGGTCGGGGGGTTGGAGTCAGACTTTTGATTCAGGAGGCAGAAATCAGCTAAAGAGCGACTGACAGCGGCTTCTTGTTCATTTTATTCAACAGGCAATGGCAGCGCAAAAGTCTGTTTCATGATCCAACTCTGAGGTGCAGATGTTCATAAACCTGGTGCTGAGGAGAGAATTAAAAAGGGATCTAGACGGAGATAAGGAACGACCAGATCTATCAGGAGCTCTGACAGTTCCTAGCTGCTCATGGCTAACAACGGTCTTTTCAGCAGCGCCGAAACAAACAAAAAAATTAAAAAGCATTGCCACTTGAAGCTTCTCTCTCTTTAATTTTTTAACTTGATATCAAACACAAGCCACAGACCCAGCAGCACATCTATCATCTCCTCCAGGTTCTACATCTTTAGTGTTGTTGTCTTCTTCGTTTAGATCCCACAATCAAATACGTTACAGCTTCGCTCCAACCTCCTACTTCTGCTCCAGGTGCTGAATTGTTATGGAATGTTTTGTTTTTTATCCATTTCTCTATATTTTAGGTAGATCGGGGCTGCGTGGCTGCATGGAGTCTTCATCGCTAAGATGGCGACAACCAGAACTCCACAAATTGGCCTTGGGCTGTCACAGAAGGGTTTGTTTCAGTTCTCTTTATGCTGTGTATGGTTTATTGGCCAAATATTATCATAACTCTCCCTGAATGCATATAATGTTATTGGCTTTTTATGTCCAAGCAACAGCTGTCTCAGTTTACCTCCTCCCTCCGGGTGCATGATCACTCCTTACCTGTAATTTATTTCATGAATGCCTCATTCAACCTGATTGATGAAGAATGTTGTTTTTAATCAGTGAAGCCCATAAATCAAAGAAGGGCCAAGGAGCTGAAGCTGAGGACTGTTGGTGGTTTGTGTGGTTCATGACTCCAGTTTTTATTACATGTAACATTTAGTTGTTAGACAGTGATTCTTTAATTAGATCCATCTTTATGTGAGTGTTTTAACGTTATTCTCTGTAAGAGCCTTTCTGTCGACGGCTTGGTTCTCCCAGAGCAGACAGTGCTTTAGATCAATATGAGGGTTAACAGCTTCCTCAGGTAACAGAACAGCCTTCAGGCATGAGATGGATTTTTGGTTCCCTGCCGATATTCAACTAATGTTTGAGTTCACAACGAAAACACAGAGATTTAAAGTTCTAGCTTTTATGAAAATAATTTTCTTTGTTTCCATAAGAATCAGTTTCTTCATCCGTTAATACCTTAAACACCGTGTCTCATGGGTTCACCTGAACGAGCAGGAATCAGAAATGAAACAAAATATGAATCAAATAACAATGTTGTTGTTTTATGTTATTCAGTGGGGTTGCCATAGCGGAGCATCACAGCCTGCATATTGATGTGGCAAAGGTTTTCATTATACATTAACGTAAATTACAATAGTATTTTCAGTTGTGCAAATAGCATTATCATAATCGTTTATCTTCTAAGTTGACAGTGTGTGGGAAGTACAGCAGCATCACGTCTCAGCCTCCTAACTTGTAACCTATTTTTGTTACTTTTCTTTTAATCAAAATCATTTGAATGATTGTCAGGATAAAACATTTAAAAAATATATTCAATAACATTTTCGCAAAGTTACAAAATGATTGTTCTGATAGCAAAGTTTTTTAAACTGATGCAGCTCAGTGAATAAAAAGAACATATAACGTGCTTTTTATTTGATCTGATCATCTCCTTCATAAGTAAAACAATGTGAACAACATAAACTTATATTCTTAGTTGTGCCAATGTGATTATCGAGGCGCAAACATGAGAAATAAAGAACAAAGTGGCTGTAAGTCGGAGTGCTGGGAGGAGAGACCGGTCTAGGTCCTGGCCTCCATCGCCGGGAGGAGAGACCGGTCTAGGGGGACTGTTCTGGAGCTCTGAAGTGTGAAATGTAGGGCCGCCAGCTGACTAGCTTTCTTTCAATAATGCAAAACCACCATGGGAACAGGAGAGACCAGGAGACAGCCTTCTCTTTGCACCCCAAAGATCAACTCAACCAAATAAGCAGCGAGCTGTCCTACTCTATAGCCCTACCCTAATTAACTCAATTGGGCAGCAACCGTCATCATTACCAACAAAACAAAATACAAATAAGGTCAGGAAATAACATAAGTCAGTCACCTATGAATAATCAAACTCTAAATATTACAAACCAAGATATTCTCCGAATTGCAAAATGATAATAAATCTATACACTAAGGTCTGCGAACCTCCAGTGTCCATAAGAGCTCTCCTTTTCACCTATAACCACCAAGCCAGTCTGCAGCCTATTTACCATCTGCCCCTCTGACCCAGGGAGAAAATAATTACCATCCTGTCTAGGCTTTTTGGCAGGACAGTTTGGCTGTATCTGTCAGCAGATACAGTACGGCTATAGACAAGGTGGACTGTCTATCTGGCATCTGAGAGTCTTTCTCATCTACTCTGTTGTTATAGTCACTGACCTTAGGACCACTACCACTAACAACATCTGACTCACTCCTGGCCATGGATCTGTGTCCGGGATCACAGCGGAAAGTCTTTGGGTCACAGCAAGTGAACAAAGTTCTCAGCCAGGTCGGGAGCCTGCTGGCCAGACAGTGGGTTGTGTTCTTTTTATCAAATTAAATCAAATCAACATCATACAGCACTTTTCACACACGAGTAATGCAAAGTGCTTTACATAATAAAATCAACATTTAACATAGAAGAACTCACGCACTCATGGTTAAAAACACAAATCTGGTCATTTTCACACACATCCCGACTTTCATACCCACACAGCACACATATACCACCCCCCTCCCCCACATAGACATTCAAACATAATCACGAACATCATAAAAAAAAAAAAAACATTATAAATAAATGAATAAATACCTAAATAAATAAATACCTGGCTTGACGCTGATGTGAGAAGCAATATCTTGGGTATCTATTTCCCACCAGGAGCCACCCCAGCCCACACTCTGACCTGTGGCAACAGGGTGCGGATGAACTGTTCCAGAATCAGGACTTTGGCTACATTTTCGTCTAATCCATTTATGGTACAGATCGTTCAGGCGCTGGGAAAGTTCTCTGGGAGTTTGACCCAGCCGAATATATAGCTCCCGAACGTTTTCTGACAGACTTCTTCAGTATTCCCAAGATGGGCTTTGACTGGCTGAGGACGCTGGTCGTGGTGACACATGCAGCTGCAGCGGTGACAATAGGGCAAGCTGCTGGTGTGGCAGAAATAGTGCTGTGGTGGAAGCACTCCAAAAAAGTGGCAGCAGTCTGGTGGGATGCTGGTGCTGTGGCAGCGGCGACACTCTGGTGGGATGCTGGTGCTGCTGCGGCAGCGACACGCGGCGGCGCTGTGGCTGCCTGATGCAGCAGTGCTGTGGGTCGCTGTGCTGCAGTGGCAGTAGCCCTCTAGCTGGCTGCTGGACAGGAGGCGGCACTACAATATGCTAATGACTCCCATCAAAGTCGTTGTGGAGCTGGTTGAGCTGGACCTGCATAATTCTCCAGCGCTGATCCTGCTTGAAGAAATTCCGCTTCTGGGTGTTTAGTTAGAATGTGGACTTGGAATTAGCCGTGTAAAAAAGGTGCCAGTGAGGTGGTTTCCAAATAAAAAATAGAGCTGTTTTTTCTTAACTTCCAACTTCCTTTCAATATCATAAACAAGAGAGACCAGGACACGCCCTTCTCCCTGAACCTGAAAGATCAACTCAACTAAATAAGGAGTGAGTTTCCCTGCTTTAGTCCCACCTAAATTGACTCAATTGGGCAGCGACCATCAACAGAGGTATATGCTATACCAACAAAACAAACATAACAAAAAAAAGAAGTTCAGAAAATACCATGATGCAATTACCTAGGAGTAATCAAAAGCTAAATTATATAAACCAAGATAATCCACAAGTTGCAAAGTGATAATAAATTAATAAATTAGCTAAGCAACTCACTCCTGTTAAGTCTCGTGCCCTGGCCCCTCCCCTAGTGGGAAAGATATGAAAGCCTTGTCCTAATGCAAAGCATGCTTCCATGATAGGACGCTCCAGAGAGACAAACAACAACGAAGGGTCAAGGTTAGGGCTGGGCGATATATCGAGATTTTAATATATATCGATATATTTTCAAACGCGATATGGTACGATACAATATCGTTTATATCGATTTAATTTTTTTTTTTTTTTTTTTTTTACGATTTTGATATACCGTAGATTATTTTGTGACAAATTGACTTGAATGTTTTATTTGAGATTTGCACAAATGTTTTGTTATTTGCACAACTGTCAACCTCAGTGGAAAAGTCTGCCTGTTATTGTCTACATTGTATTAATTTCACAGTGTATTTTAATTTAATTGTTATGCAGGAAAGGGATATTTGTTTTATTTTATTCAAGAAGCATTTTTATTCTATATATGCAGGCAGTTTATTTTTATTTCATTTGTTTTATACATTTTGATATTGTGCAGACCTCTGTTAATAAAGGTACCTGTGTGACATTTGGCACGAGGCTTTGTATTAAAACTAACTGTTTTTTTAAGGGTTTGCCTCAGAAAAAAATGAAGCTAACAGAGATGCTATGCTATAATGCTTTGGGGGAAACCCCAATTATGGCACAGAAAAAATATCCATATATATCGAGTATCGCCATTTAGCTAGAAAATATCGAGATATGACTTTTGGTCCATATCGCCCAGCCCTAGTCAAGGTAAATAGATGTACGAACCGGGTTATGGACAAATGATAAAAGAAAGATGGATTATGAAAAGTAGTGGGTACCACACAATATTGAAAAAACAAAAACAGAAAGAAAATAGAATCACACCCAAGACAAGACAACCACACATTATTAAAATATAGGTCCAAGAGTTCATAAGAGGGAGACGTGTTTGGCGGCGGATACTTTACTACATAAAAATTATCGACAACCCTGAGCATCTTCTTCAGTCAGATGCTTCTTCATATCTACTGCAACACAGACCACTACAGGAGATCCTTTCTGTCAACAGCAATAACCCTCTACAATCACTTTTTGAATAGACTTAATTATGAATAGAGTATTTGAAAAGGTTTTTGAACTCAGAGTGAGGGTGAATGTGTCCTCCACTAGCCCTCTTGTCTGATCCAACAAACTTTATTGAGACCCGAGACTGATTCTTTCAGACAGGACTAAAAACAAAGAGACATAAACCAATAATGTTGACGTCCAACACTTGTTTAGCAACAACTGGTGACCACAACCAGGGCTTCATGATGCATCACAGTTGGGTACTGGTGTGTTGGGCCAGTGTTATGCAGAAGAACTTCACTCCAGCCCATAAGGAACTGTCCCCATCACGGATACAGGTGAACAAAGGAGAAAAGGGCAGCAAAAAGCAGACTAGTTTGGAATCCAGGGAGGGCATCAGCCATCTCTTCATGATGTCTTTAATCTCTTTGTGTCTTTGTGTGGTCACTTGGACTGCAGTCGTCCAGCATCTTTATGCTCATTTAGCATCTCTTTGCTGTGGTTTAGCATTGTATTTGTATTCATTTAGTGTGTAGTGGTGGTAACCTACCGATGTTATGAATCATTTAGCATTTCCTTTAGGTGGTTTAGCTTCCCATTATCATCTACTGGGCAGAGTCAGCATGTAGCTGTGATCAGTGTTTGTCACTGTTGCCATAAATCTCTACCACTTTACGACAGTTTTAGTGTCTTTGTAGCTACTTTTTGTGTTTGTGGTTGTTTAGAATCTTTTTTTAGTTGTTTAGCATAGCTTTTTATTGGATTAAAGTATCAGTGGTTTAGCATCTGGCCAAAAACTGAGACAGCTATGTCTCAGATTCAACATCTGATTTGACGTTTAAGTGGGAATTAAATATCGGTTTATCAGATTTGCAAGCCATTGCACTCTCTTTTTATTAACATTTTACACAGCATCCCAATTGTTTATGCAGTTGAAGTTGAACTAACTCTCCATGATGTTTCTAGTCTCTCTGTGGTTATGTAATTGTTGTAACTGTTCTCCTTAAGATTCACCAGTTAACAATCTGTGCCTGTCAATGTTGTTATTGTTGTATCTTTTAAATACTCATCTATAGAACTAAGCTTCTTCAGACATTTTCTAAATTTTTCTAAAACTGTCTCGTCTGCCAGCCACAGTTGAAACCTACAAGAATATACCTGAGTGGTGAACTGAAACTGGAAAGCTGAAACTGAGAGCCATTTAAGCTTCTAAAATGTGAAGGCTGCCACATTTGAAACATTTTCACACTATTTCTGCAGAAACCGGGTCATAACCGGCGGTGTCTGCTCATTTGAGGGTATTTGAGTCATTGCAGCAGCTCAATGCTAAAACACAGTGTCAGCTGCCAGAGTAAAGACGATAACATCACCAACTGCTGACTTATAAAATGCTCTGTCTCCTCCTCGACGGCTGCAAACAGGTCAGGGTGATGAAATCACTCGAGCGGTTTATGCTCCAGAGCTTCGCTGAGGGGAAAAGTCAGTGTGAAGAAGCCGGAAATTTCACTGGCTGGCAGTCTGACATTAACTTAACGACTAACTCCGGAGCGGAAATATTCTGCTTTAGGGCAGTTAAAGTCTGATTATTGCCTTTTAAACACGATACATAACTGGGGGAAAAAAAGCTAAAAAGGAAAACAAACCAGGTGGCCAGTCTTAAGCACCCCCTTACTGAATTGACCACGGTGCTCTACAACAATGTCCCATTGACAGATGTGACCAAGGTGAAGTTGTTTGGTCTCAATTTCCATGTGAGGAGAAAACCAAACATAACCTTTCAGCAGAACCACCTCATACCCACTGTCTGTCCCAACAGTGGAGTGGGGATGGTTTTTAATATCTTGTGGTCTCGCTGCACACGGATACCGTCATCCTTCCACTCACCATTGAAGCTGACGCTACGGATGTACTTGAGTAGTTTCTTCCCTCCAGCGAGCTCCATGTCCGGGCAGATGCCCGAGTTCTCCGGACACAAGTCCCGCTGCATGTTGTGGAGTGCATGGGCCATGGCATAGACTGCATCAATCACGAATTGGACTTTACCCTCCTGCTCGTATTTAGAGTCAATGCCAATGCGCTCCTGACCTGTAACCAGGACAGAAAACAATAGATAAATCACAACACCCACATTTTTCCAGAAGATACACCCAGAAAAACATATGCTGATATTTCAACCCAGGGAAAACTTCCAGTTTTCTTTGTTGACACTTACAGTATGTGGACCTGGAAGAAAGGACAGTCTCCATTTATCACCTTCTTAAAACGTGCAACTTCAACACATCTTTATGCATTAGGGGTTTTGTTGATCATAACATTGGTGGCTTAGTGGTTAGTACTGCTGCCTTGCAACAAGAAGGTTGAAATCCCAGAAGGGGCTTTCTGTGTGGAGTTTGCAAGTTCTCATCATTCTGGTATAGGTTCTCTACAGGTACTCCAGCTTTTTCCGCAGTCTAAAAACATATATTTCAGGATAATACTACATTGTATTGACCATAGGCTGATTCCGAATTGCCCAAAGCAGGGAGTGTATGTGGTTATTTGTTGCAATGTGGCACTACAATGGACTGGTCACCTGGCACGGAGATGTTGTTTTTGGTAGTGAAATCTAAAACTAGCATACTGTATATGTACAGATTAAATCTGAATAAAGATAAAATACCTAACTCGTGGTAACTGAAATAAGGTGGACATGTTCCGACTGAAGCCTGGTTTATATTTCTGCATAGCAGTGACCCTGCATTTATACTATACCATCGCTGGCATTTATACTTCTGAATTATTGTTATTATTGGGGTCTGCGTTGATTGTGTTTGGGAATTGCACGTTGGGTAATACAGAGCTCCGTGGAGAACGGTTTGCATCGACATTTGCATCTCAACGCTGTCAAATCAGCGGGATTAGACTTTACTCAAAGGTTTGTTTGTTTGGTCCATTATTGGATGTGCTGGTCATGTGACGATAACAATAATTAAATATATAATGCAATATCGTAGACGAATAAAAACGAGACTAAATAAGAATCAGGTGTGGTGATGCAAGGAGACATCTAAAACATGCAGGACTGCGGCTCTTTAGGACCAGGTTTGCCTACCCCTGTGCTATGCAAATGTATGTTTATTACACTGAAGCGCGACGTGTGCATCCCGGAAATGGGTGAGAATGGGTTTCAGTTACCATCAATTTACACGGACGTCAGGGTGTGGTGGAGGTGTGTGTGTGTGTGTGTTTAGATGCACTGCCTGCCACATCTTCTTCATCTCCCACAAAGTGGATGTGTGTGATAGTGATGGTCCCGCTCCATCACAAGGGAAAAAAAAAAAAAAAAATTGAAATTAGGATTTTATTGTAAAAAAAAAACTTTATAAATAATGTTTGATTGATTGATTGACCTAAGAAGACCATAAAAAGTCATCAAAAACACAGCAACTAACATGGAACCAGCATCCGGTGATATAAATCCTTGACACAACCTTAACACTAATTTATGCATCAACAGTAATGTCAAAGCTAATTTTTTGTCATAGCCTGAGGGACAAGCCTTTTTAAGGCAATTGAGGAGCAGGTGAATGGAAGCGTTTCTAAGGAGACTTGCAGAAGAGGGACCTTGACATCTCATGTTGAACTTGTCAGGGTTTGACATTTCCTGTTTTATTTTGAAGCCCATGTCTTCAAAATAAATATCCCAAGTATGCATTAAGTTCTGGTTTGACCTTCCTGTTTCCCATCTGCCCTGATCGTCTGCACCTGTGTCTCGTTAACCCTTGTGTATATCTGGTCTTGTCTTTCCCTTGCTCCCTGCTGGTCCGTACTGTTTTCCTCCCTCCGTGTTTTTCCAAGTCTTCCAAGGTTTTTGTAGTTTTTGGTTCTTGTTTTTGGCTTTTTTGTATCCTGCTCTGGTTTTGTTCAAGTTAAATAAATCACAGTTTTTGGAACTCCTGCCTCCTGCATCTCTCCTGCATCTGGGTCCTACTACAACGGCGCTGTGACAGAACGGACCAGCCACTATGGACCCAGCAAGAGAGTACATTACCCTCTGGGAGTTTTTCTGCCGGGAGGCTGAGAAGAACATGCCAGGGTTCAGGGAGGAGGAGTCCCCCTTCTGGGGAACGCGCCTGGCTTTCGGTGGGCCCAAGAGCATTCAGGCTCAGGGCAGGCAAAGGAGACGACGGCGGCGCCAGCCCCAGCCTGTTCCGGTGGCGGTCGTGGACGCACCTCTTCCTGTTACCAAGGTGGTCCCGGACGCACCCCAGCCTATTCCCCCTTTCTGGGGAACACACCTGGCTCGAGGCGGGCCCAGGTGTTTCCAGCTCCAGGGGAAATGACGGCGGCGGCAGCCCCAGCCTTTTCCTGAGGAGGTCCCAGACGCACCCGTTGGTGGTCCAGTGGTGGTCCAGTGGTGGACACACTTCAGCCGACACCAGGTTGCCCTTGCCAAGGACCCGGTGTCCCCCTCAGCCAGAGCCGAGGACCCAGTGTCCCCCGAAGCCGCCCCCTCGGATTCTGTGTCCCCCAAAGCCGGCCCCTAGGACTCTGCCTGCGCCCCAGCCGGCTCCTAGACCCTTGCCCAGGACTCTGCTCGCGCCTCAGCCCAAGCCAAGGTCCCGTGAACGCCCGTCTGCCCGGTCCCAAGGGTGTCCCTCTGACCTGTCTCGCCGGTCTGCCTGGCCCCGAGGACGGCCCCCTGAACTGTCTCGCTGGCCTAGTGCCCAGGCTCCCTGAGTTCTGAATATGTGTTGGCCTGTGTTGTGGACACATGGTTTTGAACTCCTGAAATGTGAGGTGTGACAGAGCATCAGCTTCTTTTATTTATATGGCCAGGAGTGAAAGTAGCATGCATAAAATTATTTAATACGCAGAACCATGTTAGATGTCGCATGAGGCAATTTATTGGTGAAGTTCTTGAACAGCCTTTGTTAATGATTTCCACTGTAGCTACATTGCTGCAGGACACCATGATTTGTTTCATGGACCACTTGGACCACCAGAGCGAGCATGCAACGACTAGGGTAAAGCTTGTGTGCTGTGGAAATTTGAATTTGAGTTCTGGATTTCTGGAGCCCAGACATCTCGAAACCACTCATTATTGAAAGAAAACTAAATCAACAGGTGGAGCTTCATCCATGTACAGTTGAAGAGAATCAGAAGACTTAAAGTAATCGTTGTAGAAGAAAGAAATGCCATTCCACTCGTCAAGCAAACAGTGACCAGAACTGCAGGTGAGAGAGGCAACCCGCATCCAATTGTAAAGTATTGGAAAGGTTGGTAATGGACTAAGCCTGGATGAGGAGACAAGAAATGAAAGAGCGTCTGTGAGGGATAATGCGCATTGCAAAATTCAGGAGGCCCAGCCAGACAAAAGGGGCCCTCTTGGTGATGTGGCTGGCTGACTGCAGGTAAAAAAGGTCTGCATCAATATGCTGTTGAGTTATGCCCAGGAATTCCAAACATGTAAAGGGGCAAAAGTCTTTTCCTTAGGGAGAGGAACGCGTAAGTTAGAAAAAAGCTTCAGAATAATTGAAATGCAGCAAGATGGAGAAGACGAGGGGAAATCGACCACTAGGAAATCGTCCAAGAGGTGCAAAACGAAGGGAAGTTTACAAATATTATAGAGAATCCAGCACAAAGCCTTGGACAAGGTGTTAAAGATGCGAGGACTATTACAGCAACCAAAAGTCAACTTGACTGAGAAATAGTACCAAGAGCGCCACCTTACTCCGAAAAGATGGCATTGGTAGGGATGGAGAGGCATAAATGGCCTTGAATGCATCTGTAAAGTCAACTTTCCCCAGCCAGGCGCCACGTCCAGCAGTTTGAATCATTGCACATCTTAATATACATCTTAATGGAGCACTTCTGAGTGGTGACCCCCAAGGGGCTAATTCTGAAAATGGAGGTTTGGACAAAGGAAGTTTGGACCAATAATATAACCTTTACTAACTTTCTTTACCAAAAGAGAATCGACAACTTCAGGTTCATCATGACCAGACCAGAAATCTTTAGAAACATGCGTCACTCACAGAAACCAGTATAGTCATGCCAAAAACCCCTGAACCAAACTGGCAAGGAGATAATTAACATAGCGTCTGTCAGTGTTCTTAGACAGGGCCATGGACATAGTAGACACATTCACAGGAGTCGAAGGATGAATGATGTTTATTGCCACGACTTCTTGGGGCAGAGCCTCCCGGGCACAAGGGTGGTTGTTCGTGAACCAGCTGACTTCTATGGGTGAAGGATAATGCGAGGAAGGGTAATTGTGGAGCTGACAGTTCCTGCATTGTAATCTTTGAGTACTTGAGTCCTGAGGGGATTGGGGATTGCAGCATCAGGAGAGATGAAACGCATACCCATGGCAGGTGGTGGAACTGCAGTTCCCAGGGTATTTAAGGGCGGGATATCACCGACTGATGTGTTGAGCCAAAATTCGGGAAGAACGGCATAAGAAAGAGGAGACGGGCCTGGTGCAGCAAAATATGAATAGTAAAACAGAACGGTCCTTCCCACTGCCAAGATCCTTGCATTCAGGGTTTCCAGGGCGGATGTAATGTCCATATGGGAGGGCATGAAGAGGTAAGCTGTTATCATGTATTCTGTCCTTGATACGTGTAGCATATATGTATCATTAACAGATACATACGCTATCAGAGAGGATTCAGAGAAGGTCAAACACAGTTTCTCTTCCTTTTTTTTTACTTTACTAGTTCTTTTTTCAAGACAAATAATTTAAGTTTTTAATTACCTGAAATGTTTCGGCGATTCCTTTCGCCTTCATCAGATAGTGTGTGTGTGTGTGTGACCTGTCATTTATCAGCTGATGTTAAAAGCGAGGCGTGACTTGCCTGTAATGCATTTTTTTTTAATTTTAGGGGGACTGCATGTTTAGGCATAACAAGAAGAAATTTTACCTGTGCATTTCCTGCTGCTGTCATCCTTCTTGGAGGAGCTCATCAGTTTGCAGTTGAAGGTCTCCTCCCAGTACTCAGCAAACCAAACGTTCCTCCGATTGTTCTCCAGAGTCCGTGATGTGAAGTAGGAATCGAACCCTGAAACACAAAACATGTCATGTCATGACATGTCTCATGCTAAATGTATTCATAGGAAATTTCAGGCTTTGTTATGAAGGGGTTTAACATCTGAAAATATTGTGTAACGACCAGCTGAACACAGGCAAAGACAACAACTAAAGCGCCCATGTATGGTAATACAATTCTTGGCAGGTGAAGAGAAGAGGATCTGTGGATGTACAGAAATATCTCTGACGTATGACCTCTGCATGAAGCATAAAGGACAGAAGCACCCCTGAACAGGACGTGTAGGTTATAGATATTTTTATGAGCTGAAGATCAAAGATTTCCAATCGTGAAGTGGGTGAGAACGAGTTTTATTCAACATACACATGTTCAGATCATATAAAACATGAAAACAACCCACCACGTGAGACCAGAGATGAACAGTGGAGGAAGTTTGCTTTATTGGGCGGGAAAGCATTAGCATCCTCTGGTTTAATGCCTTCATCAGTGCTCATGTGGATGAAGTTTTATTTAATAAGCTGTAGAGGAGAAAGCTGGAGAACAAGCTCCAGCAGAGCAACTTAAGAAGCATATGGTTAGGGAATAAGAAGCTTCAAGCAGAATGAGGACCGGATAGATCAGGGGTAGGCAACCCTGGTCCTAGTTGGGCCGAATTGGGGCCTCATGTACAAAGAGTGTGGTGCACAAAAAAACGTGCGTACGCCACTTTCTACGCTCACGGTCGGATGTTCAAAAAGTTATTTGAACATGGAAAGCTGCGATCCTTCACGCACACATCAAGGCTGTCGTACGCAACTTTCTGAGGTTTTGTCCTTTGGCTACACTCACTGGTGATGCAGTGAAGTCCAGAATATGAGGAAACGTGACGTCCACAATAAGTTTACGACCAAACGTGAAGGACACGACAGTCCCCACATCACCAGATGAGTTACACACGAGTGAAACTGCAACAATCTCACAATCAACCACATGATCTGAACATACAACTAAAGGCAGGAGCACAATGGTGGAACTGATATAGTCTTCTGATGTAGTCTATGATTTTCATGACAAACTCCTTTTATGTGATGTCTTAATAAATAACCATCACATGCATGTATACTGGGGTCAAAGAAAAGAGTCCAATTAAAAAGCCTAATAGAGCTATGGCCATGCCCTTAGCTGGAATATACTGCAGAGCCTCAAGGATGAGCATTTAATACCCAATAAACCTCATTAGCTACCAATGTTGCTTTAGGTGCCTTCTAGTTTGTTATTGCCCATGTCCTAACTTTTTAGTTTTTTTAAGATGTGTAATGCCATCAAGTTTAATATGAGCTAATATTTTTTGCTGAAATGGTTTTGAAGAGGAGAAGATGACAAGTTAAACAGCATCTCAGGATCTCCACTGTTTATCCTGACGGCTGAAGCTCCGCCCCTGATCGCAGCAGCTCATCAGGACCTAATCTGCAGCTACATTTCCTCCCCGGCGTCCGCTAATTAGAGCACATGCATTATGGAGTAGCCTTGAAAAGAGCCGGCAGGAGTTTCCTCTGCTGCTCACGTATCGATTTTTAAACACTGAGCTATTCGACTTGCGCACACACACACCTCATTTTCCTGCAAGACGCCATTAATCAGCACTCGCTGATCTCACCTGTCAGGAAAGACTCTCATCCTCTTAACTGAAACCCAAACAAATATCCCTTCATAACTTTAATGTCCTGCTTGTTTTAAAAAAAAATAGTAACCCTCTTTAAATATTTGTATTATTCTATTTAATTTTATTTTGTCATGAACAAAATACCTTTTCTCTCTCAATGACGTTATTTATTTAACTAAAAAGAAGACAAAAATAAAATCTTATGAGCAAATACCCCCTTACTGTTTACATAGGATTTAAACTACCACTGCATGAAATGACTGCAGCCCATCCTCCAGTCACACCCCACACAGAAACCCAGCTGGCCTTGAGTTGGATAGAACTTTTGCAGCCCAGCCTGGATCTGGCTCTGTTAACTAAACGTTAACTGGGTAAATATTCTCAGTATGTTTATCACAGGTCAGGGGAGGAGAGAAAAATCTTTGACTGTTTTTATTTTTATTTACCATAGGAATATAAACAAAAGCTGGACAAAGTCTTGATGTCACCCATCGGCCTCTGCAGAGTGTTTTCATAGCCCTTTTTACATTCTTTTTTCATTTTTATCCTGCAACATGGTACCACATTGGCAGGAACCGACTCAGTCTCACACCAAACAAACAGGCCTGGTCGCCGAATGGAACACTTTAGCTTAGTTACCACAAGCTTTTTTAGCTTGACTGACTTGCTCATGCTGTGAGTGATGATGCTAACTAATGTTACCATACATTCCTTCGGGTCAAATCTGTCTGAACATTTCAAAAGTAATTTTTGGCATTGACATTTTAAATTAGTGCTGATGATTGTCATTAAAACATTATAGATAAGTCAGAGCAAAATAGAAACCCTGTAAGTTTGGATCATTACATCAGGGGACACAGGCCAAAGTGCAAATCTGTGCCACAGCCACAAGAATGATCAGACGATCTGTGTAACTTTGAAATGGGTTTTTCAAACAAAATGCTTTCAACTTTTCATGAGCGTGGTTAGTAGCTGAAGTAGCTAAAGCTTTCTAAAGATCTGATGAATAGGATTAAGCTTTTTAGTTTTAGCTTTTTGAAAATGACTTCATAAAGGTCTAACCAAGGGGCTACTTCCATCTTGCTAACTGACTACTGACTACTGAGGGATCAGTTATTCAATATATCTTATCCTTTATTTTAAAAGGTCCGACTTTAAAACAAAAAACATATTTGCAGCCTGGTACAATAAAAGTTTTGGTCTTAATTGCTTGACTTCAGGCAGGTAAAATATATTAAACCACAAATTAACATCACTAGTTTTATGAGGAACAGCTCAGTCAATAATGTTAAACAGCTAGCTGTCATAATTTTTACTTTGTAACACTCTTGGGGAAATTCATTTGGAGTCAAACAAATTTAAGATAACAATGGTTAGCAGGAGTTAAGCTAAAATTAACTTGGTAGCTTGGGGTAACTCAGGTGAGGTTTCTGTTCAGCTTTGAGTTTTGTTAATTCTATTAATTTGCCCATTTTTGGATTAAACATGGTTTGACAGAGTCAGTTCCTGCCAATACCCATTTTCATTGCCTTGCCAATGACACCCAGCTCTACCTTTCCAGTAAACCAGGCTTCATACTCCCACCCTCCTCTCACCTCCTGCTTATCTGAAATCAAATCCTGATTCGCCTCAAACTTGTTGAAATTAAACAGTGAAAACATGGAGCTCCTCCTCATTGGCACAAAATCATTATTACCCAAGAAGTCCCTCCACAAGCTCCAACTGGTCCATAACTGGTCCATAACTGGTCCATAACTGGTCCATAACTCTGCTTCTCAGATCACAGCAAGAACCCCATCATTCCATCACATCACTCTCATCCTGTCTGCCATCCTGTTCACCTTCAAGTTCATCCATAACCTCGCCCCACCTTATCAGTCTGACCTTCTCCAGACTGCCACTCCAGCCCGCCCACTCAGACCCCCCCCCCCCATCCACTTACTGTCCCTCTGTCTGCGTCAGCACCACGGACAGCAGAGCTTTCAGCCGCTCTGCTCCCAAACTCTGACACTCATTACATCCAAAACATTGACTATTTCCCCATCTTCAAATATAGACCCAAGACTTACCTGTTTAAGATTGCCTACTCACTCTGATGCTACCCTGCTTCAACACAGCTGATTCAAATTAACGGTCGTCACCAGCTTGTCATCATGGTCTAAAACAGGGGTAGGGAACCCTGGTCCTAGAGAGCCGTAGTCCTGCATGTTTTGGATATCTCTTTGCATCAACACACCTGATTCTAATTAATGATCGTCACCAGCTTCTCATTCAGGTCTGCACAAGTGTGTTAGTGACACAGTCCTTTGTATCAGGGTGTAAAGAAGCAGGGACACATCTAACATGCAGGACTGCGGCTCTCTAGGACAGTGGTCCCCAACCTTTTCTGAACCGCGGACCAGTTTAATGTCTGACAATATTTTCACGGCCCAATCTAAAGGTGTAGCTGATAAAAACTAAATAAAATGATAAGATTGGCATTAAAAACTGTGGTATTTTCTCTATAATAATAATAATAATAATAATAATAATAATAATAATAATAATAATAATAATAAAACATATATAAAAACATAATAAAATCATTTTCGAAAAAATAAAATAAAATAATGGAAATTGTAAATTACCTTCAATATGAGTATTTCTATGAATGTGTTTTTATGTTTGTTTTCTCATTAACGTTATTTAAAGCCAGGCTTTTATTTTATTTGTTATATATTAAGGAAACCAATATTTAGTGCTTTTATTTTGAAGGCGCCTCTTGTAAACATCCAGCGCTTAACGGTAAAGGTTTAACGGCAGTAGAAAGTGTCTGCAAGACTAAACGTGTGTCGGGAATGCTTAAGTGGTGCCTAACTGACACAAAAGGCACCTGGCTGAATTTTATGCCGTATTTATGTCCAGCTTGAGTTTGGTTGCCATGGTTACTCATGTATTGTGGTTAACGGTAGCTTTATTACCGAGCGAGCGAGCAGCTGTGTCAGCCTGTATTTAAGTTAAATGAAACTTATATGAATGTAGAAAGACTAACTCTATTTTAGTCTATTCCTTTATAGCTCTTACGGTGTGTTTGCAGTGTATTTACTGTACAAGGAATAAAGACATTATGAACCAGCCATCATCAGTCAGGGATTCTACAGAAATTATTTTTTCTTTCTGTGCAGCCTGGTACCAAATGACCCACGGCCCGGGGGTTGGAGATCACTGCTAGGACACAGGTGTCAAACTGAATCCACGGAAAGCCGGTGTCCTGCATGTTTTAGGATCAGGGATCCCTACCCCTGATCTAAAACATGCAGGACTACCTACCCCTGATCTAGTTCAGTGTTTCCCAACTCTGGTCCTCGGGGCATGTTTCAGATCAGGGGTCTCAGACTCTAGTCCTCGAGGGCCGCAATACTGCATGTTTTAGATCAGTGGTTCTCAACTCCGGTCCTCGGGACCCCCTGCCCTGCATGTCTTAGATGTTTCCCTGCATCAGCACACCTGATTCAAATTAACAGTCGTCACCAGCTTGTCATCAAAGTCTGGACAGTTCTGTTGATGACACAGCTCCTTGTATCACGGTGTGCTGAAGCAGGGAAACATCTAAGACATGCAGGGCAGGGGGTCCCGAGGACCGGAGTTGAGAACCACTGTTTTAGATGTCTCCCTGCATCAATACACCTGATTCAAATGAATGGTTGTCACCAGCTTGTCATCAAGGTCTGGACAGCTCTGTTGGTGTCACAGCTCCTTTTATCACGGTGTGCTGAAGCAGGGAAACATCTGAAACATGCAGGACTGCAGCCCTCGAGGCCTGGAGTCCGAGACCCCTGTTTCAGATGTTCCCCTGCTTCAGCCCACCATGAGGGTACAGCACAACTGATTCAAATGAACAGTCGTCACCAGTTTGTCATCAAGGTCTGCACAACTCTCTTGATGACACAGCTACTTGTATCATGGTGTGGGTAGGGCAGGGTAGCATGTAATGATGCAGGACAGGGTACCTCGAGGACCAGGGTTTGGGAAACACTGATTCAATTCAATTCAATTTTATTTATATAGCGTCTATTACAACAGATGTTGTCTCTAGACGCTTTCCAGAGATCCAGAACATGACCCCCAAGCAATTATTACATAAACAATGGCAGGTAAAAACTCCCCTAGTGGGAGAAAAGCCTTAAGTCAAACAGTCCGCAGGCCAGCACGCAGCTCCCGAAGCTCCGGCCTGCAAACCTACACAAAAGAGAAAAAAGGCGGGCCAGCACAAGAAACTACAGGAGCTAGTTACTCAGGCCTTTCCAGTTCAGGTCAGCCGATCTGTCCCAGTCCCGGTTAGCCAGCCTCTTTCTGAAAGAGTCTTTCAGTTCCAGGTAGACTTAAAGATTGGTCCCAGTGGCACAGAACAAGGCCATCCTCCTGGCATTTTCCCACATACCAGCTGGCCAACCGTCACTGTTCACTGACTTTATTCTCTGAAGGCAGATTAATCTTACGTGAAATAAGAGCATTAAAACTCCCTCCAGTTGTTTCCATTTATCAGCTCTGCTAACTAAGGTGCAGTAATGGACTTTCAACATCTCAAGCTGAAACTCCTGGCAGTCATTTCATATTTTGGCCATCAGAGTTGGAGTTTGGCGACAGTTTCAGCCCCAGATGGCCTCTGCTTCTGGAAGTTTCTATCCAGCAGAGGAGAATGCCATTGGGTTCACACAAGACGGTCTGGAGGCTCGCCAACAGTCAAACGAAGCTTATTTCTGAGGCAGCTCTACGATCAGTCCCCCGACAGATGATGGCCTTCATGAGCTGGAATTTCTGCCAAAACCAGTGCTGAATTACATGCAGCATTCTATGCTCACAGATAAACTGCAGGCATAACGATTGCTTTCATTATTCCTCCTCTCTACTTTCTCCCTTTATCTGCTCATTCAGTGCAGAAATAAACAGCTTCTGCTGGAAAATCTGACAGCAGCGGCCCTTGCTCCTACATTGCCTTCATTAGAGCAGATCAACAGTTATGAAATCAGGATTTGCAGTCAGAAAACATGCTGTTAAAAAAGTATGTTCAGTACAGGGGTCAACAGCTATCCATGTACATTAACTTAGTACCCCCTTTATTTTGGTGTACAAACTATCAACTGCAGAGGATTTTAGAAGTAGTTAGATTTCCCATATGAACACCACAACCTTTCATTAACAGCTGCCATAAAGAAAAAAATTATAATCCGGGCAATCTCAAGTAGCCCGTTTCTGCATTAGATTTTCAGATGTCAACCTGCAGTCAGGTGCTACTTATCGAGTCTGTTCACATTACCAAGAGGGAAAGATGTAACAGTGGCCTCAGGAACCAGTAAATCTGCAGTTAAAATCAAAACACAGCCATCTGGAAAGAGAGCTGGTCGAACCCACTGTGATGTGAAGAGTGGATTTGAAGCCAAAATGTCAGCACTCAGGGAGGTGTGATATTAATAATAACACATCTTATTCATAAGCACCTTTCATGAAACCCTAGGATGCTAAAACAGATAAAACAACAATGGATAAAATCAGCATATACAAATTGAAGGACAGTGTAGATCAGAGGTCTTCAACCCTGATCCTCGAGATCCGCTGTCCTGCATGTCTTGTTGGCTTGCACCGTCACACCTGATTCTAATTAATGGTCATCATCAGATTGTCATCCAGATCTGCACAAGTCTGTTAATGACACAGACATTTGTATCAGGGGACAGGGGGTCCTTGTTCCGAAACAGGGAGCGTTTCCCCCTAAAGATGGATTCGTTTGGTACATGTGAACACAGCAATCGCGCTTGGATGCGGCACAAAACAAGCGAGCCGAGATCTCCTCGCCTCGCTTCCATTCCAGACCTGGAGCGGTGCGTTTGGAGTGAGAACATAATCGACACAGCAACCGACACAACTACATTCATTGTGTATGTGCTACCGCGGCGCAAGGAGAAGAGTCGGCGCAGCCTCCACCCCCTTCTCTCCTATTGGACACAACTTTCTCTTTTCTCCCTTCTCTCTCTTCTCCCTTCTCTCCTATTGGATGTGCAGAGATGTCGTCACAGCGCGGCACGGTGAAATTAAAAAATGTTCAATTCGGGCAGGCAGGCGCGGCGCAAATGCCTCGGCAGGCGCCGCTGAGCTCGGCAACAGAGTGGTCCGCTCTTGCGCCGCGGTAGCACATACAGTCATACGCAATGAATGGGATCGGCGGCGGTCTGCGCTTTGCACCCTCTCTGTGAAAGGGGTTAAACCTGAGAAATAAAGAACAAAGTTGCTGTAACTCGGAGTGTTGCAGGCCGCAGGAGGAGAGACTGGTCTGGGTCCAGGCCTCCATCACCAGAGAAACACTTTCTATAGTCCTGGACCACTTGCAGCTGACTCGATATCAGACTCTGAAAGTAGCCTAAACATTCAATAAAAACAAAAAAAATTAAAGCTGCAAGCAGCGATGAACGGGCCCTTGAGCGTGCAATTGTCCCCAATAAAGGTCAAGGACTCAAAACTAAGTCCGATGACACCACCCATGACTCTTTATGTCAAAAACCATTCAAAAAATATGGCAGAAAATAGGAACTACCAAATATTGACCAATCAGAAGAAGGGGCGGGGCTAATTTGCACCAATTATGGTCAAGGACTCAAAACCGAGTCCGATGAAGCCACCCACGACTCTGTATGTCATACTATTCAAAAGTTATGGCAGAAAATAGGATCTATCAAATATAGACCAATCAGAAGAAGGGGCAGGGCTAATTCATGCCAATGAAGGTCAAGTACTCAAAACCGCATCCGATGACACCAACCACGACTCTTTGGGCCTGATTTACTAAAGGTTTGCGTGTGCAAACTTGACAGCACCCGCAAACCAATGTGCGAGCTGATCTACTAACAGCGTGCAAAGACGACTGCGTCTCTCAAATGCGCAAAATAGCACACGCAATTCATTTAGTACTTTTGCCCTGATGAATAATCAATATGGGGCGTACCCGGCAGAAATCCTAAATACTGGGAGGGGAAGATTCAAATTGGTCCATTTACCACGCGCAATGAGATTTACCAAGCCTGAAAGTAATTGCGCGTATTGTGATTGCGTCTGTATTTAATACGTTCGAAAGGAAGGTGCTAATCTGCTGCTGCTGTTATTGTGGCAAGGAGGGGACATCCAAAATCAAAGAATACGCAGAGAGAGAGTCTTTATTCTGCTGCATGCTATTTTAAAAATGGTTGCACAAGTTTTATTAAAGGCCACTTTTTCTTTAGTTCTTCGCCTTCTTGCCACCTTCTCTTATTGTGCCCCCCTCCACTCGCCCACAAGCAGGCCAAGCCTTTGTGCCAAACTTTGTATTTTATTGATTACTTATCTTATTGAACGTGAAATCATCCTTCGTAAATTACATTTAATTAAAACCCGTGCTTATTAATCACAAAACACAGGTTAAACATCATGACCAAATCCGCTCCGACCCGCTGTGTCAGGATCAGCGCAGAGACTGCAGCTTCGCCTGAATTATGGTTCTGCGTTAAATCGACGGCGTAGCCGACGCGTAGGGTCGCGGTGCGGTGTGCGTCGCCGCGTACCCTACGCCGTCGTTTCTGCGTTGGTGTGACGCGGAACCATAAATCAGCCAATCAGGGAGCAAGGGTTTGGGTGAGCTGGGGGTTGATGTTGATCCGCGGACAAAACTTGTTAAGGAGCATCAAACTCACTCTTATCTACGCGGAAATAACGCTAAAATATAAAGAAGGCTTCCCAAAGTGTGATCTATGGTGAAATAGGAAAATTAAGATGTGCAACTCTTCTAAAGGTGAGACATGCATTTAATTGACTTCATGGCGCCAGCCTTGGCGTTTATTATTACGCAAATGTGGAATGTTTGGGTCTGTCTAATTTCGTCAAATTAAATTTGGAGATTCACCGTTCACATTTTTGTGTGTATGCGTTGTATGAGAGAGAGATGGAGAGGGCGAGGGAGGGAGGGAGAGACGTGGCCTGTACGTCGTTGTTTTTTGTTTTTTTGCAGTTTGGGTGCACAATACACTTGTGTGTGTGTGTGTATTAAAAAGAGATTTTGCAGTATGTTGTGTAATTGAAACTGGTTTGCTGTGATCGTTGATGGCAAACTCATATTAAGCATTTACATCGCTGGTTATTATGTGCCCCCCAATTAGAGCCGCCGACTCTGTTTTAACCTAATCTGCCGTTCTTTTTGTCTTACCAACTGCATTTATTCTATCGCAGATTTTCTCCGATATCGCGTTTCTTTTGGTAATGTTTAAATGTCTTTGCTGTAGTTCATGAATGTGTTTATTTGCCTCTTCCACTAATATTTGTAACTCCACCGCGTCAAATTTCATTTTGCGCTTGCGACTATATCCTGCTTTCCATCCAGACTCCATGGCGCAAAGTTTGCGCTCGCAAACCGTAAGACGAGCAACACCTCATTTAAATACTGCAGTTTGCACCTGTTATCAATTGCGCACGCAATCTTAGTTGATCACCCTCAAAACACACAACAACAGCACGCGCCAACTTTTTCAGTGCACACGCAATTTAGTACTCTTTATTTAGGATCTTAGTAAATCGGGCCCTTTATGTCAAACCATTCAAAAGTTATGGCAGAAAATAGTGACTATTTTCCAATCAGATGAAGGGGGGGTGCGCTTTTTGGCGTCTATCGTCGCCACGGTAGCGCTTTTGACTGAGAAAAGTAATGCGTGTTGTCGCAGGATCGAGTCACACATTTTGATGTATAACACACCTGGGTGCACGTTACGGTTCGGACGAAGAAACGGCTGAAGGAATGGCATAAATTGCGCCAAAATTACGCGATTAATTCCGAATGGCCGACTTCCTGTTCGGTTTCGGCCATGGCGCCAAGAGACTTTTCTTTAAGTTGTGACATGATACAGGTGTGTACCGATTGTCGTGCATGTACGTCAAACCGTATTGTGGGGCTTGAGGCACGAAGTTTTCTAGGGGGCGCTGTTGAGCCATTAGGCCACGCCCATTAATGCAAACCGTTAAATATCAAATTTTTCGCCAGGCCTGGCTTGCGTGCAAAATTTGGTGACTTTTGGGGCATGTTTAGCGGGGCAAAAAGGCCCTCCTTTCGTCGTAAGAAAAACGAGAAAAAAAAATAAAAAAATTCCTACAGATACAATAGGGCCTTCGCATTGTCAGTGCTCGGGCCCTAATAATTCACAGGAACCACACTTTTAGTGACACGTAAGTTTTATTTTAAAAGACAACTTTACAGAACCGGTTCTTCGCCGCAAATTGTGTTTTAATGGTTGTCTGTTCAAAAACAGTTATGGGATATTTTAAGGATCTGGGTTTTATCTCTAGTACTCGCCACATATGGTCGCAGCTCCCATTGAAAGGTCCATGATGGTCTCAACCAGAGCGTCAATTTCAGGGCAGCGATCCAGAAGGATCTTCTTGGTGACCTAAATCAGCTGATGATCCAGTCTTCATCATGGACCAGCAGGTCTACCATATACACAGTGTTGTGCATGAACGAGTTCAAATGAAGGCGTTCATTGAACATGTTAATTTCTGTGAGAACATTGAACTGAAGGCAAAATATTTGCAAATAAAGAACTTGAACGTGAACTTGTTCAGATCTGCAGATCACGAACTGGAATTTGAACTGTTCAGATTATGTGAGTTTCACTGTTTAGGTCCAATTATTACAGAATACATTTCACCAGTGGGCAGCACATTTAAATACTCAACGAGACGACGACTTCACACTACATTACCCACAATGCAGTGCACAGCAGGATAACAACTGGCACCAGCTCCATGGCAACGGTGGCCCGAGCCCGGTGCAGTCTTTACATGACCAGTGAAGAGAGAGACGTTGCGGACGCAGCATCAGCGAGCCGCCAGATGATGCCTCCACTTATCATTATTTGCGGGAATTTTACACATTGTCTCCCTAACTGAGCCAAGGCTGCCATTGGGATTGACACGTTCCATTGTTGTGCTTGTACCTTTAGTTGTATGTTCAGACCAAGTGGATAATACTGAAATTGTTGCAGCTCCACTCCTGTGTAACGTATCTGGTGATGTGGGGACTGTTGTGTCCTTCACATGTGGTCATGAACGTATTGCTGACGTCACATTTCCTCTTATTCTGGATTTCACTGTATCGCCAGTGAGTGTCGCCAACGGACAAAACCTCAGAAATGTGCGTACGCCAGACATTATGTGTGCGTGAAGGACTGCAACTTTCCACATTTAAATCACTTTTTGAACATCCGACCGTGAGAGTAGAAAGTGACGTACGCATGTTTTTTGTGCGCTGCACTCTTTGTACATGAGGCCCCAGGTGCAGCTTGTGTCTGTTACCCCTTTTACACCAAGCTGGTTCCAGGGCTGGTGCTAGTGCTGGTGCTAGAGCCGGTTCGCGGTTGGTTCTAAGTAAGAACCGTTTGCTTTTACACAGCTGGTGCTAGCCTGCAGCTGGCCAGAGAGCCACGTCATCACGTCACCACGCCCCCTCGTTTTCATCCCCACCCTGATCAGGAAGCCGACAGTTAAAAGCTGTTTTAATTCTTGCTGTAGCGCTGTTAATATGGCACTTTATTAAGTTTTAATATTTTTTTCAGGTAAAGTAACCCTTTAAGATCCCCAACCTGGGCTCAGTTTATCCAAATAAGGCCTGTTAACAAATTTGACTCGAAAGCCAGCAGCCCCGGGGGACAGCAGCTCCTCTCCTCTCCTCAGGAGCTCCGCCGTAGGCTCTGCGTTGGTGTAACGCGGCGGAACCAGAACGGCGGGCTGGGAGGCGTCCCCGCGGGCCGGGAATTTTTATGAAATAAATGGATGGAGCTGCGCTGCATCGGCGGGCTCCGCAGCCTCGCGTCCAAGCGTCCCGGGGCTGGAACGCTCCCCCGCGGGCTCGGACGCGAGGCTGCGCCGCTGCATCGGCGGCACGGAGCCCGCAGACGTTACTGTTGGTGGATTGTACCGTAGACCACTGCTGCTTCTGTTTTACATCCATTATTAAATAAATGGATGTAATAATAAAAGAGTCTACTAACTTAACCACCGTCTTCAACGCTACGTTGTTTAAAAACGGCACTCTTCCGGGTTAACTCTGCTCTGGTTGTTCAGTAACACCGCCCCCAGCCCCGCCCCGAGCCCCCGACGTAAACTGGTTCTTTGAGCTGGACCAGCAGCTCAAAGGGGCTGGCGTAGCACCCGTTTTGAGAGCCAGGAGCCGGCGCTTAGGCTGTGTAAAACCAAAGAACTGGTGCTAACTCTGGCTCTAGCCCAGAACCAGCCCTGGAACCAGCTTGGTGTAAAAGGGGTATGTTTGGGAGTAACCTCAGGCCTCTTCATCATCACAGTTGTGAAACTGTTAAAAAGTCAATCATCTGAAACCTTGTCTGTGCTTCATCTCTGAGAGCTTGCATCATGACAATGATCTAATCTCTGTAATCCACTCACTCAGAGTCAGCAATGCATCAAGAATAATCCCTGAATAAAAAGCTTAATTTACCATACATGAACTCAGATCGGAGTAGACGCTGCTCTCTGTCTGGGTTCTCCTCTTGATCTTTGGAGCTTCTAGAAATAAACCGCTGTGCTGTCTGAGAGGAAACAAAACCTGGACCTTGAGTTCAGATCTGACAGGGTGAGGTAAAATCTCCGAGGTGGAGGGTAAAGAGCCTCGTGTGCAGCTCAGATACTCTTCATCTGCACTCATTTGCATCTGTGTGTGTGTGTGTATGTGTGTGTATGTGTGCGTGTGCAGGAGGAAGTCTTTGTGGTTGCTGATCACGGTTTGAACACATACTCAGATTAGAAAGCACATCCTCGTATCTTCGGCATGCACATTGGCGCTCGAAGCCGGCGGCTCGGTAGTTCAAACAAAGAGGATGAAGAGGAGTGGGCGGATGAGGAGGAGTATGAACGGGAGCTGCTCGCTTCATTTCCTCTGCTGCAGTCAAAGCTGCTGCCGTAACCAAACCATAGAAGAAAACATTACATCCCTCACCTCATATGGCCATCTACAAGAGTTACCACCTCCTTTTTAATCCTTAAAAGAAAGGGGAAAAAATAAATAAATAATGGGGACAATCCTAAGGATCCCCCTTTCTGAATCCATGGGATTTAAGAGTAGCGTCGATGCTTGATGAATTGATCAACAGGTGTGCAGTTCTCACTTTGCTGATATGGAACATGCAGGAGCGTGACAATGCCAAGAGCGAAAGACACCAGTAACAATCTTAAAAGAGTATGTGGTTGCACATTGCACTATGGGTCATTACACAGTGTGTGAGGTGGACTAGGGATGATTTCATAGTTAGAACCAGGACACCCACTCACTTTAACATACATGGCATTTTGTGTTTACGCTGTGGAAAATAATTATTTAATGCACTGCTGAGTTTTTCCACTCAAACAATGGAGAGGTCTGTCATTTTCATCCGCCGTACACTTCAGTTGTGTGAAAGAGATTCTTAAAAAAGAAAACCCAGAAAATCACATTATATGATTTTTAAACAATCAATTTAAATGTTATTGCATGAAATAAGTATTTGATAACCTACCAACTAGCAAGAATTCTGGCTCTCACAAACCTGTTAGTTCACAGGTGTCAAACTGAATCCCAGAAGGGCCGGTGTCCTGCATGTTGAGGACCATCAATTAGAATCAGGTGTGCTGAAGCTGGGTAGCATCTAAAAGAGAGGTAGGCAACCCTGGTCCTAAAGAGCTGCAGTCCTGTTTTAGATATCTCCTTGCATCACCACACCTGATTCTTATTAAAAGTCATTATCAGCTTCTCATCCAGGTCTGTACAAGTCTGTTAATGACACAGTCCTTTTTATCAGGGTGTGATGAAGCAGGGAAATATCTAACATGCAAGACTGCAGCTCTCTAGGGCCAGGGTTGCCTACCCCTGATGTAAAACATGCACGACAGTGTGCCTCGAGGACAAGGGTTGAGAAACACAGGTCTATATGTAGCTCTGCAATGAACCGGTGACCTGTCCAGGATTCACTGCTCCCACCCAAAGAGAGGTGAGATATCCAGCAGACCCCGGTGCCCCTAAATTGGAATAAGTGGGTATTAATAATGAATGGATGCATAATTAATCTAAAGTGAGGAGAAGATGTGGCCTGGAAAGGCATTTTATATAGAATATTCCCATCTTTTTTCACTGACAGTAACAGTGGATGACATCATGAGCCAGAATGAAGATCAAAATGGAAAAATTATTACAACAATTGGTAAAACTGAAACTGGGGTATATATATATATATATATATATATATATATATATATATATATATACACACACAGTGCTGTGCAAGTTCATACTTCTCATGAACTAGTTCAAAGTTCAATTCACATAGTTTAAAAATGAATAGTTCACGTTCATAGTTCACCGTTTTCACTTTGAACTAGTTCAAATTCAGTTAATTTCAATATTTTTAGGTGAAAAGTACGAATGAAATGTCACCATATCCTAAAACTGTTCACTGTATAGTGCAGGGGTGTCCAAAGTCAGTCCTCGAGGGCCGGTGTCCTGCATGTTTTGGCTGTGTCCCTTTTTTTATCAAACCGTTATACAAGGAGCTTGGTCATCAACAGAACTATCCAGACTTTGATGACAAGCCGGTGACGACTTTTTTTTTATTTATGTATTAACATATAGTGCAAACAGCGACAAAAGATGACATCAGTTACAATGACATGTATCTAGGTGTGTGTGTGCGTGTAAATACGATACATAAATTAAGAATATTAATTTGAGAATAAATAAGTAAACAAATAAATAATTATCATATAGAGTGGTGTAGCACAATATAATATAAATATAACGTAATAATATAGTAATATCATAATATAACATAATAATTTTTATAATATTATAACATATAACAAAATGATATCACCATACTATAATATATAACAATATAATAATATTATAGTTTAACATCCCATGAGATTTCATAACTTAATATAATAATACACTATGAAACAATATATCATGATAATGGGGGCACGGTGGCGCAGCTGGTAGTGCAGCGGTCTCACAGCAAGAAGGTCCTGGGTTCGATTTCCGCCGGGGGACGCTGTGGGTGCTGAAGTGCGTGTTAGTTCCCCCATGACTTCAGTGCCCACACCCTGGGTGGGGTTGGCGAAAGGATCTTTCTGTGTGGAGTTTGTATGTTCTCCCCGTGTTCCCTTGGGTAGCTAATGTGAGCTACGCTCACAAAAACATGCACACAGTCCTGGGCTATACATGCCCCCTCTGGCCAACCGGGGCGCTAGATGGGGTGGGGAGGATCCGGCCGGAATAACGGGATCCTTCCACGCGCTACGTCCGGCCGGAGAAACCCCACCCTGTCTGGTGAAAAGATGCGGCCTGCTCACTCCTCAGGTTAAGGAGGAGACCTGAGCTCAGTGCAGGGCCCTCCCGGGGTTGGTAGAGGATGGCAATGCCCAGGACTGTCACTTAGGTAGGAGCACGGGGTGGTAAAGATGGGAAAAAAAACCGGGATAAAAATATTAGGAAAAAAAAAAAAAAAAAAAAAGAATTGGTAATTTATATATTGCAATGAGGGGTGAGGTCAGACCGGGTGTCAGGGAAGCGAGCAGGAGCGGTCGTCAGACTCCAGACGACCGTTAATTAGAATCAGGTGTGTTGATGCAGGGAAACAACTAAAACATGCAGGACACCGGCCCTCGAGGACCAACTTTGGACACCCCTGGTATAGAGGCTTTTCACCTTTACAACGTGATAAAAGGAGCTGTGACACCAACAGAACTATTCAGACCTTGATGACAAGCTGGTGACGACCATTCATTTGAATCAGGTGTGTGGATGCAGGGAGATATCTAAAACATGCAGGATTGCGGCCCTAGAGGACTGGAGTCCGAGACCACTGTTTTAGATGTTTCCCTGCTACAACACACCTGATTCAAATTAATGGTCGTAATCAGCTTGTCAGCAAGGTCTGGATAGTTCTGTTGTTGACACAGCTCCCTGTATTATGGTGTGCTGAAGCAGGGTAACATCTTACAACATGCTGGATAGGTGCTTTTGAGGACCAGGGTTGGTGACCCCTGTTTTAGAATCTAAACATGCAGGACAGAGGGGTCCCGAAGACCGGAGTTAAGAACCACTGCTGATGGTAGGATCAGGAGTGAGTCTTCAGGGACCACACTGATCTGCTGGTTCAGAAGAAGATTGGACCTTCAGCTGATTTAGGTCACCAAGAGGATCTTTCTGGATCGCTGCCCTGAACTTGTCCCAGCGACGCTCCGGTTCAGACCAACATGGACCTTTCAATGGGAGCTGCTGACAGGTCGAACATCTCTCAGTTGCCATGACGACCGTATGGGACGACTGCTCGAGATAAAAGCCAGGGGCCTTATTTATAAAAGAGTGTGTAGGATCCATACTAAAAGTGTACGTGCGCTCAAAAGCCGAAAATGGCCCGAACCGTGACGTGCACCCAGGTGTGTTATACATCAAAATGCGCGTCTAGATGCTCCAACGATCTTTTCTCTCTCTCTTTTTTTTTTTTGGCATTACTTTTCTCAGTCAAAAGTGTTACCGTGGCGACGATAGACGCCAAAAAGCGCACACCCCTTCTTCTGATTGGTCGATATTTGATAGTCCCTTTTTCTGCCTTAACTTTTGAATGGTTTGACATAAAGAGTCGTGGGTGATGTCTTCAGACTTAGTTTTTAGTCCATGAACTTTATTGGTGAAAATTGCACGCGCAAGCGCCCATTCATCGCTGCTTGCAGCTTTACCGTATTTTCGCGACCATATGGCGCACTGTGTGGAAAGGCGCACCCTCAGTTTTGTGTGTCATTTTTGGTTTTAAAACACACATATGGCGCACCGACCCAAAAGGCGCCGTCTACGGAGACGGAGCTGCACACACGCACGCTGCAGAACACACACGCGCTAAAAATACAGCGGAAGCAAAACTTAGTTTGATATTTTATTTCACTTTTCACATCAATCAAACCCTTCAAAGGTTCATATTCTGTTTCTGCATTAAAGAATTTAAAAAAACCACCGGGTTGCTGCACATAAACCTGTCTCAGCCACTGATCATCTCCTCATCCATCCAGCCCTTTTCATTTCACTCTGGCTGGAAAAGTCTCTTTAGGGAACGCTTTTCTTTTAAAAATCCCGACCGCGGCGGTCCCGGGTCCCGCTCCCCGTCTGCTCCCTCGCGCTGGACCGGGTCCGCTCCCCGTCTGCTCCCTCGCGCTGGACCGGGTCCCGGGTCCCGGTCCCGGTCCGCCCCCCCCCCCCCCCCGCGCTGGTCCCGCGGCGGTCCCGGGTCCCGGGACCGCCGCGCTGGACCCGCTCACACACACGCGCTGTCGGGGAGCCGGTACCGGGTTGTATGCGACAGGAGCTCCGTTAATTCAGCTGCCAGTCCGAATTTCCAGACCTGTCTCAGCTTCTTGATCATCATCCTTTCATCCAGCCCCCTCTTTTCATTCGCCCTTATAATGACTCCGGCTGGAAACGTCTTATGCAAAGTTTTTATTTTAAAAATCCCCATACAGTTTCTGTCCATCAGCTGCGCCAGGCAAGCGCCACATAAACCAGTAAGTGTGTGTCGCGCTGCGAAAAACACCCGCGCATGTCGGGATCCGGTACCGGGTTTATAATGTGATCGGACCCGCAAACCCACGGCAGGTGCATCCTCGGTTCTGACATGCAAAACACACGCGCTGCAGAACACGCACACACAAGTGTGCTTATTTAAATAGAGCGGAGCAAAACTTAGTTTGGTTGTATTTTACACATCAAGCAAATCCTTAAAAGTTTTCATCATCTGTTTCCGCATTAAACAGCTCAGTGGATGGTCTCATTCACGTCGCAACTCACGGGGGCTTCACCCGCCCCTTCTCTTTTTACAGTTCTCATGGTGGCCGGCCTTACATTACCGTAATTCAGGTAATAGACACGGCGCACCGTTTCTTAAGGCGCCCGGCACATTTAAAAAAAAAAAAAAAAAAAAAAAGTTGCGCCTTATGGTCGCGAAAATACGGTAATTTTTATTTGTTTTACTTGTTTTTGCAAGTAAAAGATGAGTGGTTTTTAATGGATACTTATACTCATTATCATATTCAAATGTATCTACTTGAGAGAGAAGACAGGGTGGAGTGTCGTGCTCCCGCATATACACTCAATTCCATGTTGATTGTGATGTTCAAAAAAACATGTGTGGATTTGGGTGTCCTCAAAGATTTGAACATCTGAATTTTTTTTGCGTACGCAAGAATTCCACGCATGGAATCACGTTGAAATCCATGCACTCTTTGTACATGAGGTCCCTGATGTCCTGATTTAGAGAAGCTCATTCATGCCTTGACATCCACCAGACTGCTGTGCTGTGTTATCCTTTCACTGGTGTCTCCACCCCCCCACACTTCCAAATAAGGAATGTCACACTAACCAAATTTAACACCTCATATCCCTGCGTAATCCTTGAGATTTAGAACAAAAATATTTGTTAAAAATCAAGGATGTTTCATAAAAATGTGAAAATATTTCCACATGGTCTTGGCATGAAGCGTAACAACTTGGCTTTATTTTAACTCTCTTGCCTAAAAATATAATTTCATAGAAAAATAATGTTAACTCCACAGTCAAAGGAGCTTGAGGCAGGATTGAGGCAGGATTTATGAAAAAAATTTGTATACGTTTTAAGTTTTCTAGTAATAATGTCAGATGAAGCGTTCCAAACCAAAACGAATGAGCCCTCTAGTGTATCTCTCCGTTGCTTTGAACAGGCTGTGTGCTGCAAAATGTGCTGCAATTCACGCCCAAATTTCCCGCGCTGGGCTGCGGATGTGACGTCACATGACGCTGCATGCACGTTCTCCCCGTTCTCCCGTGCCGGCTTTGCTGTTGGCTGAAGTACCCCCGACGGCCGTCGTGGTGAAGGGTGACGCTAGAGAGTCTCATTTCTTAAAAGGAGCCTCAAGCTCCTTTAAAAATAAGATCACTATAAATCAGTTTTTGGACCAGATCAATAAAATTGACAGGATGTATTTACGTCAGGGCAAATTATAGATTTGTGGCAACACATTAAACTTTGTCGTCCTGTCATGGCAACAGTGTTAATGACAGGGTTACGTTTCTCACTTTGATATAATCCCAAATGGGTTTTTATACTGTCTGGACAGGTTTGGTGTGGATCAGCTCTACCAAATGAAACAAGGTTACATTGTTCAAAAAAAGTAATTTCCATTTGCCAGAAGGTGGCGCTATAACTGTTAATGTACATTACACTGGAGATGTGTTCAGGCCTGTACTGCAAACAAACATACAGATTTTTATGTATATTGCACAAGTTTTCACTGAGTCTGAAACAGTTTGGTCTAAGTGATGAGCTATCAAAATGTTAGCCATTTTCTGTTGGCCACCACGCCCAGACCTTTCGACTAATGGAAAGCTTTTCAATAACTTTTTGTCGTGTGTCAAATTCTATTGTAACGCAAGCAAAATGTGGCTACTTTTTACGTATGAACATTTCTATGTTTCCAGCAGGGGGCGATAGATCTGTCCAGACCAGGAAAATAAGCAGTCAACGATCAATAGCTCTGTTGCACCAACAAACTTTACTATTTAGCAAAACTGAAAAACAAACACGCCCACACTGTTTAACTTCTACAAAAGATTTTGATAAGCTGACATCATCATAGGCATTAAAGTAAGCTTGCAAAGTTCAAAGCACACCGGACAATTTCTCTGGGAGGAGTATCGCACATTCCGATGTATGCAAAATACCTACGTGTGGCATTTGGATGTTTGGTACAAAATTGTAGACTTGTACATTTTAGAGTAGGGTCCCAAGAAACCTTTTTTCTCGTAAAGAGAGGAATGTGGTACCGATTTTCGTGCATGTAGGTTATGCGCAGTCCCGCATCTGGCGTCGGGGCGCTGTTGAGAGATTTTGCCACGCCCATAATTAATGTGATCAAGGGTGTTCCTCAGGGCTGTGTCATGGGTCTGAGATTGTTGATCAGGGAACTTTGTGGAACTACTGACTTTTTTCAACAACTGCACATAATGGACATTTTTTATATGTTCACTTTTTGCATATGAAGCAGTAAAAAATATATAAAATTGTTGGTGTCACTTTCACACCTGTGGACTGTGGGGATGTCACTTACAAACAAACAATAACATAACTACAATTACCTTCCATGTCAAAAGAAAGCTGAGGAATTTTTATGTTTTGATAATTGTTTTTGATCATATAAATAAAATATTTCAATACCACTGAGTTGTTTCCTGAGAAAAAAACAAAGCCAGCTGGACTCACCGTTGATGGTGGCCCTCTTGGGCAGGATGGTGATGGCTCCGACAGCAGCGTCTTCCAGCTGGTGGACCGGACCATTCTTGGCCCCCCAGCTGTCAGATCCTATCCACAGTAAGTGACCGATTTTGTCTGTTCGCTTACTGGCATTCAGGAGTCCCCTGCATCCAAACACAACCATCTACTGAGTCACATCCTAGAAACCTACTCTCCTGTATAATCAGGTTTTAGAAATAAAATGGTACCTTAATGTAACTTTTTATTCTTAACTTCACCATTTCACCTGCTCTCTACTTTCATTAGATATCCCAGTGTCCTCTCAAACACTCCTGTCTGACCTCATCTGTCAACTTATCCATCGCCACGGCAACAAGAAGGCGCTTATGTTGGCTCCTTGAAGCATCCTCCTTCTCCCTGAAACCACTCTGTTGCACCTGCCGCACACTCAGCATTCTCATAGCTGCAACACTGCATCTGTAGTGCTCTTTTATTGCACGAAAATCATACTGCTGCTCACTCATCATAACCATATCTCTTTATCTACCTTTCACTACTTTTTTCCTGATTTTTATTATGTGGGTCATCAGTTTTATCCTTCTGAAGAAGAAGCAGTAGTAGACATTTTTGACATCACTCTTGTTCTTGGAAATCAGCCCTAACTTTTCCTTCTTCCTCAGGAATTCTTTCACTCTCCAGATGTTGTTGAACACTTGAGTTAGAAACTAGAAAGTCGTTTCATCCTTCATTATTTTTAAAACTGCTCTCTCTTGATCCTTACTCATTCAAGGTACATCTTGGTCTACAAGAGCCACATATTGCATCCTTTCTTTTTTTCATACATCAGTAAAAAAAAAAATCAAAGTAATTACATTTAAGTAATACCTTTAAATTTGAAAAAAAAATTACAAATAATAATCTAAATGTAAATAAAGAATAGAAAGACCATTCAAATTTAAGGCAATACAATTTTTATTTAATTTAATTTATTTCCAGGTGAATGTCCTTCATGTCTGTAAACAGTGAATGTACCAGGGAACATGTGGGGTTCATTTTTTTTTTTTTAACTCGCTCAGTTTATCATTCATGCATTGTGGATCACCTACCTGATGTCATCATCATTGGCAAACAGAATGACTGCCCTGGCATTGCGGGTGTCCAGCAGCAAACGGATGATTTTATCGAAGTCAGATGGTTTGTGGTCATGGGGAATCCTCAGGGATTGAGCGATGCAGATTCCACCTGATAAGACAAAGGATCCAAATAGTCATGAAGGCTTGAAAAGAATACTTTAACCAGTCAGGAGTATCAATGAAAGGTTTGGGTCTGAGCTTTGAAAGTTTCAAGTGACTGAGGAGTCTGAACAAAGAAAAACACCCTTGTTCAGGCTCTCAATATACACTTCATAACCCTTTAGACCAGTGGTCTTCAACCCTGTTCCTCGGGACCCCCTGTCCTGCATGTTTTATATATTTCCCTGCATCATCACACATATAGGCTGCCATTGTGATTTGCAGATTCCATCGTTGTGCTCCTAACTTTAATTGTATGTTCAGACCATGTGGTTGATTGTGAAATTGTTGCAGTTTGACTTGTGTGTAACTTATTTGGTGATGTGGGGACTGTCGTGTCCTTCACGTGTGGTCGTGAACTTATTGTTGACTAATCACGTTTCCTCATATTCTGGACTTTACTGCATCACCAGTGAGTGTCACCAACGGACAAAACCTCAGAAATGTGCATACGCCAGCCTTGATGTGTGCGTGAAGGACCGCAACTTTTCACGTTGAAATCACTTTTTTAACATCCGACCGTGAGCGTAGAAAGTGGCGAACACACATTTTTTGTGTGCCGCACTCTTTATGCATTAGGCCCTTGGATGAGAAGCTCATTATGGCTAATATGTGGTGATGCAAGGAGACATCTAAGACATGCAGGACTGGGGCTCTTTAGGGCCAGGGTTGCCTACACCTGATGGAGGCCTATATAGAGGAAACCTCTTCCTCAGGATTTCACATAAGATCCTATTAAGCTACAGATCCCTTTTTGTGAAATTGCAAAAATAATGATTATCGTCCTCAGTTTCCCAAGGATTAAAAGCATGAATAAAAAATAAATAAGGATTACCAACCAGAATGGTAGATCCCAACTTTTTTTCTGAGTGTGTAGCTGGCATTAAATTCCCAAACCTGTTTTTATCTTATATTAGTCCGTTTGTTTGGTACTGTAAATAAAAGATGAAACACAAACTATTTATAGATTTATAAAAGCTATCAAATTGCACTCACAGTATGATGAAGAGGAGATTTTCTTTAATAGTTGTTCAGGAGTAATATTCTGGGTCTCTGAAAAAATGCCTAGAGATAATTTGCATTGAAATAGATGCTATATAAATAAAACAGAATTAAACTGAAATGAATATTGCATTTTTGTGTGTCTTTATAAAGAGACTCCGGTTCCATCATGTTAATTTTATGAGATATGATATATAATATAACAACGTTACACTAACTGTCATTGATTGTTTGGGTGAGTAGCAGCAGAAAGAGCTGAGGGAAGTTATGCTGTATGATATTCTTATTCTATATTATTACAGATAATCATCTATTTTAATGGATTAAATATTATTTGGTATCATTAACATCTCAGCAAAAGCCTAATATTAATCCTTCTGTGCCCTTTTTTGCTTGCATGCACTCTGCATTCCTCTCCTTTTCTTCTCTATTCACATGCTGTGGCATGCTAGACTTTAAATTTTTTCCACGTTCTTCCTTTCACTACCATCCATCCAATTGTGCAGCGTTTACAATGTTAGAGTAAGAGGGCGATGCTTACCAAAAGGAGCAAGCACCAACATTCCTTTGTTTTTAATGTACAACTGTTTGCATATATTATGTTGGGTCAGAGCAATACATCATGGTGGGTCAGTGCCAAAATTGGGACTGAGAGCTGAGACTGATTCTGTCAGAAAGGATTAAAATCACTAAAAGTGAAGCAAAGAAGGACAAACACAAAAGACAGTGATATATGTGGTGTGTTGTTTGATAATGCATTTGATGTTTGTGTACCATGGTGTGGTGTGTGCAAATGGTTGTGTGGTAGTGTAATGTTGGATGTAAACCCCTAGTTCATAGGAAAGCTGAATCAGTCCAGCAGAGATACATAAAGCAGTGAGGCATAAAGCCTCCAACACTTGTTCAGCAACCAGTACTACAGGCTGAATCACAGTAGGTACTGGTATGTTGGGTCAGTGTCATGCAGCAGACTTCCACCAGTGTTCTGGATTTTCTCTCCAATCCATCAGGAACCATTCAGCCAGTCAACCCCCTAACGAACACAGGTCAGTGCAG